>NC_091984.1:35497597-36145705 GCF_044704955.1 Pristiophorus japonicus
TGGCAAGTATCTCCTTCCTTGGGTAAGGAGACCAAAACTGTATACAATACTCCAGGTGCGGTCTCACCAGGGCCCTATATAATTGTAATAAAGGCCAGCATACCATTTGCTTTATTAATTGCTCCCCCCTCGCCTATCCCAGGTATCAGCCTGGTGACCCTTTGTTGCACTCCATCTATGGCAAGTATCTCCTTCCTTGGGTAAGGAGACCAAAACTGTATACAATACTCCAGGTGCGGTCTCACCAGGGCCCTATATAATTGTAATAAAGGCCAGCATACCATTTGCTTTATTAATTGCTTGCTGTACCTGCATGTTAACTTTCATTAATTCACGTTCAAAGATACCCAGGTCCCTCTGAACACCAACATTTTCCAATCTTTCACCATAGAAACATAGAAAATAGGTGCAGGAGTAGGCCATTCGGCCCTTCGAGCCTGCACCACCATTCAATAATATCATGGCTGATCATTCCCTCAGTACCCCTTTCCTGCTTTCTCTCCATACCCCTTGATCCCCTTAGCCGTAAGGGCCATATCTAACTCCCTCTTGAATATATCCAATGAACTGGCATCAACAATTCTCTGTGGCAGGGAATTCCACAGGTTAACAACTCTGAGTGAAGAAGTTTCTCCTCATCTCAGTCCTAAATGGCCTACCACTTATCCTAAGACTGTGTCCCCTGGTTCTGGACTTCCCCAACATCGGGAACATTCTACCCGCATCTAACCTGTCACGTCCTGTCAGAATCTTATATGTTTCTATGAGATCCCCTCTCATCCTTCTAAACTCCAGTGAATACAGGCCCAGTTGATCCAGTCTCTCCTCATCTGTCAGTCCTGCCATCCCGGGAATCAGTCTGGTGAACCTTCGCTGCACTCCCTCAATAGCAAGAACGTCCTTCCTCAGATTAGGAGACCAAAACTGAACACAATATTCCAGGTGAGGCCTCACCAAGGCCCTGTACAACTGCAGTAAGACCTCCCTGTTCCATTACTCAAATCCCCTAGCTATGAAGGCCAACATACTATTTGCCTTCTTCACCGCCTGCTGTACCTGCATGCCAACTTTCAATGACTGATGAACCATGACACCCAGGTCTTGTTGCACCTCCCCTTTTCCTAATCTGCCGCCATTCAGATAATATTCTGTCTTCGTGTTTTTGCCCCCAAAGTGGATAACCTCACATTTATCCACATTATACTGCATTTGCCATGCATTTGCCCACTCACCTAACCTGTCCAAGTCACCCAGCAGCCTCCTAGCATCCCCCTCACAGCTCTCTCCGCCACCCAGTTTAGTATCATCTGCAAACTTGGAGATATTACACTCAATTCCTTCATCCAAATCATTGATGTATATTGTAAAGAGCTGGGGTCCCAGCACTGAGCCCTGCAGAACTCCACGAGTTACTGCCTGCCATTTTGAAAAGGACCCGTTTATCCCGACTCACTGCTTCCTGTCTGCCAACCAGTTCTCTATCCATGTCAGTACATTACCCCCAATACCATGTGCTTTGATTTTGCACACCAATCTCTTGTGTGGGACATTGTTAAAAGCCTTTTGAAAGTCCAAATACACCACATCCACTGGTTCTCCCTTGTCCACTCTACTAGTTACATCCTCAAAAAATTCCAGAAGATTTGTCAAGCATGATTTCCCCTTCATAAATCCATGACTTGGACCGATCCTGTCACTGCTTTCCAAATGCGCTGCTATTTCATCTTTAATAATTGATTCCAACATTTTCCCCACTACTGATGTTAGGCTAACCGATCTATAATTACCCACTTTCTCTCTCCCTCCCTTTTTTTAAAAAAGTGGTGTTACATTAGCTACCCTCCAGTCCATAGGAACTGATCCAAAGTCGATAGACTGTTGGAAAATGATCACCAATGCATCCACTATTTCTAGGGCCACTTCCTTAAGTACCATTTAAAAAAAAAAATACACTGTTTTTCTATTTTCCTCCCAAAATGGATAACTTCACATTTCTCCACATTATATTCCATTTGCCATGTTCTTGTCCATTCACTTTTAGCCTGTCGATATTCCCTTGAAGCCTCTTTGCATCCACCTCACAACTTGCATTCCCACCTAGTTTTGTATCATTAGCAAACTTGGATATATTACGTTTGGTCCCCTCATCCAAATAGATATAGATTGTGAATAGCTGGGGCCCAAGCACAGATCCTTGCGGCACCCCACTAGTTACAGTCTGCCAACCCAAAATGACCCGTTTATTCCTACTCTCTGTTTTCTGTCCGGTAACCAATACTCAATCCATGCAAGTATATTGCCCTCAATCCCATGAGCCCTCATTTTGTTTAATAACCTCTTGTGTGGCACCTTATCAAATGCCTTCTGAAAATCCAAATACTCCTTTTTCCACTGGTTCCCCCTTATCTATTCTACTAGTTACAACCTCAAACATTTCTAACAGATTTGTCAAATGTGATTTTCCTAAATTTGTATTGACTGCCCAATCCTATTATTATTTTCTAAGTGCCCCGTTACCATGTCTTTAACAATAGATTCTAGCATTTTCCCTACTACTGATGTCAGGCTAACTGGTCTGTAGATCGCCCTTTTCTCTCTCCCTCCTTTCTTAAATTGCGGGGTTACATTTGCTACCTTCCAATCTGCGGGAACTGTTCTAGAATCTATGGAATTTTGGAAGATGACAATCAATGCATCCACTGTTTCTATAACCATCGCTTTCAAAACGTTAGAATGTAGGCCATCAAGTCCAGGGGATTGATTGGCTTTGAGTTCCATTAATTTCTCCAGTACAATTTTTTTACTAATACTAATTTCTTTCAGTCCCTCATTCTTGCTTGGTTCTCTATTATTTCGGGGAGCTTTTTGTGTCTTCCGTGAAGACAAACACAAAGTATTTGTTTAATTTCTCTGCCATTTCTTTATTCCCCATTATAATTTCTCCTGTCTCATCCTGTAAGGGACCTACATTTACTTTTGCTAATCTTTTCTTTTTTACATACATATGGAAGCTTTTACCATCTCTCTTTATGTTTCTCGCTAGTTTACTCTCATATTCTATTTTTCCTTTATCAATTTCTTGGTCCTCTGCTGAATTCTAAAATGCTCCCAATCCTCAGGCTTACTGCTTTTTGGCAACATTATAAGCCTCTTTCCTTGATCTAATACTATCTTTAACTTCTCTTGTTAGCCACAATTGGAGCACTTTTCCTGTGGGGGTTTTTGTGCCTTAAAGGAATGTATGTTTGTTGTAAATTATATATTAATTCTTTAGATGCTAGCCGTTGCTTGTCTACCGTCATGCCTTTTAATGTAATTTCCCAATCTACCTTAGCCATCTCGCCCCTCATACCTATGTAGTTTGCTTTGTTTAGATTTAAGACACTAGTTTTGGTTTTAACTCAATCACTATCATATTATGGTCTCTCTTCCGTCAAGGCCCCTTTACTACAAGGTTAGTAATGAACCCTTTCTCATTGCACAATACTAGATCTAAAATAGCCTGTTCCTTAGTTGCAAATGCATCCTTTGATCGCTGGACACAGGAGTTACCTGATGAGCCCAGGCATCCAGCATCATTTTAGTGGTGGTGGCCGTAGATTTTTTTCCCTGAATCTGGGCCTGTGCAAGTGTTCAGATAGTTTTGCTTTCCAGAGACTAACGAGGAAGCCTCATAATTTGTGTTTTTTTTTAAAATTAGTTTTGACTGGCAGAGCATAGGCTGGCTGTCTGTGCACCTGTGCCAGGCATCACAGGCCTGTTGCTGCTAAACTTAGCTCCAATTTTGGCAGGACTCCCCGCCAGAAGGTGAGGAGCTTGGCATCTGTATTCTGTATTTCCATGATCCTGAGGCTGGAAATTCGACCTGGATACTGAGCAGAATCCGCCCCAGCCCTAAAACAACCCTAACTAAAGTCATGAGTGACATTCTCTGTGATTGTGACCATGGTGCAATATCCTTTCTCCATCTCTGTGCATCCTTTGACAGAGACAGGAATGCCATCCTACTCCAATGTCAGTCCTGTTGTTCAGCTCAGAGGGGCCTGCGCATGTTTAGTTCTACTCTTGCTGATCTGATTGAAGCCAGAGCATCTCCTGCAATGGCTTCTCTTCTCATCCGACATCTCTGGCACTTCCCCATCCCTGTTCCCCTCCTCATCTACACGCTGCCTTTTGGCAATGTCATCCACATACATGGGGGTCAGCTTTGTGTGTACATTGACACCAGTTCTAGAATCATAGAAATTTAGGGCACAGAAGTAGGCCATTTGACCCATCGTGTCTGTGCCGGACTGTTTACATCCTGAGGTCATGAAAGGTGCTATATAAATGCAAGCTCTATTTCACTCTTCATTTCCCCATCCCAGAGTGCTACTCCTAAACCTCTCCTGATTTCCTCCCCCAATGCTCCGAGCTTCTGTCCCCTTCCCTTTACACTTCATCGTCAGCCATACAAATACAGAAAGGTAATATAGACAGTTCGTCGGTATTTCCATTCTGCTAAATCTTTAGCATGTCAATGTGAATAGCAAAACTGTCTGCTTGATAGCACTCTTGACTCTGGGCCAGAAGGCTGAAGACCTATTCCAACACTTGAGCATGTTATTTGCTTGACTCCACTGCAGTTCCACATTTTATAAGTGCTTTCCATTGGATAAGATTTTAAACTGAGATGTGTCCAACTGTTTGGTTCAGGTAGATGTTAAAGGTCCTATGGGACTATTTGAAAAATGGTGGTTTCCTGATGTCCTGACCAACACCAGCAAAAAAAACAGAATAACTTTTTTCATGTCATTGTTGTTTGTGGGGTCTAACTGTGCACAAAATAGTTGAACTTGAATGCAATTCAATGTATGTGAGCTGCTCTATAAAGAGTTGATTTAATAACTTTTTTCCTTCCTTTCGGGTGTCAAGGATTGTAAGCTTCAACAACTCTTGGACACCAACACCCTTTTGGAATCTTCTTCCCCTTCACTTCCCTCTGATCCATCCCTTTTTCTAATCCCACCCCCTGCCATGTTTTCACTATCCCCTCTGACCTTCCCCTCTCTGACCCCGAACGAGCAGACCTCAGCAAAGGCCTGAGCTTCATCCCCTTACGCCCCCCCCTCAATGAAGTTTGAGCTCGGCACGATGCTGAGCTCTTTTTGCGCCACCTACATGTCAGTGCCCACTTCTTCAGCCAGTAGTCTTCCCCCCCCCCCCCCCCCCCCACACACACACACAGCTGACCCCTTCTCCCATTTTCAGAATTCTTGCTCTATCTGTACCCCTCCCTCTGACCTCTTGCCCTCTCTAGATCTCTTCATTGCGAACTGCCGACGGAATATCGGCCACCTCTATTTCTCTGCTCCACTCACTCACTCACTCCAACCTACCTCCCTCTGAACTTGCAGCACTCCGCATGCTCAGATGTAACCCCAATTTTGTCATTAAACCTGCTGACAAGGGTGGCGCTGTTATTGTTGGGCGAACTATTCTCTACCTTGCAGAGGCTGATCGCCAACTCTCTGACACCTCCTACTACCTCCCACTGGATTAGGACCCCACTACCGAACATCAAGCCATCATTTCCCAGACTGTCACTGACCTCATTTCCTCTGGAGATCTTCCCTCCACAGCCATTAACCTCATAGTTCCCCAACCCCCCCACAGTCCGCTTCTACTTCCTTCCCAAGATCCACAAACAGGACTGCCCCAGTAGACCCATTGTTTCAGCCTGTGTTTCTCACACGGAACTTATTTCTTCCTATCGCAACTCTTTTTTTTCTCCCCTTGTCCAGTCTCTTCCCACCTACATCCGCGACTCCTCCGATGCCCTCCGTCACTTTAACAGTTTCCAGTTTCCTAGCCCCAGCTGTCTCCTTTTCACTCTGGACATCCAATCCCGCTACATTTCCATCCCCCACCAGAATGGCCGAAGGGTGCTCCACTTCTTCCTTGAGCAGAGGCCCAACCAGTCCCCATCCAACACCACCTTCCTCCGCCTGGCTGAACTCGTTCTCACATTGAACAACTTCTCCTTTAACTCCACTCACTTCCTCCAAATTAAAGGTGTTGCTATGGGAACCTGCATGGGTCCTAGCTATGCCTGCCTTTTCGTGGGATAGGTGGAACATTCTTTGTTCTAGTCCTCCTTGGTCCCCTCCCTCTCCTCTTTTGCCGGTACATTGATGACTGTATCAGTGCCGTTTCCTGCTCGCGCCCTGAACTCGGATATTTCATTCACTTTGCATCCAATTTTCACCCTTCCCTCACCTTCACATGGTCCATCTCCGACTCTTACCTTCCCTTCCTCGACTTCTCTGTCTCCATTTCTGGATAGGTTATTGACATACATCCACTATAAGCCCACTGACTCCCACAGCTACCTGGACTACATTTCCTCCCATCCGCATCCTGTAAGGACTCTATTCCATTCTCTTAGTTTCTCTGTCTCCGTCCCATCTGCTCTGATAACGCCACCTTCCACACTAGTACCTCTGACATGTCTTCCTTTTTCCTCAATTGAGGATTCCCCTCCGCCATGGTTAACATGGCCCTCGACCGTGTCCATTCTATTTCCCGCACCTCTGCTCTCACCCCTTCCCCTCCCTCTCAGAATCACGACAGGGTTCCCCTTGTCCTCGCCTTTCACCCCACCAGCCCCTATTTCAACGGATCACCCTCCGCCAGTTCCGTCACCTCCAGCGTGATCCCACCACGAATCACATCTTCCCCTCCCCTCAGCATTCCGAAGAGACCACTCCCTCCGCGACACCCTGGTCCATTCCGCAGTCACCCCCAGCACCCCCTCCCCTTCCCATGGCAACTTCCTGTGCAAGGAAGATGCAACACCTGCCTTTTACCTCCTCCCTTCCCACTGTCCAGGGCCCCAAATACTCCTTCCAGGTGAAGCAGTGATTTACTTGTACTTCTTTCAATTTAGTGTACTGTATTCGCTGCTCATGATGTGATCTCCTCGACATTGGGGAGTCCAAATGCAGATTTGGTGACCACTTTGCGGAACACCTCTGTTCAGTCCATAAGCATGACCCTGAGCTTCCGGTCGCCTGTCACTTTAATTCCCCGCTCCACTCCCACTCTGACCTCTCAGTCCTGGGCCTCCTACACTGGCCCAATGAAGCTCAACGCAAGCTCGAGGAACAGCACCTCATCTTTCATTAAAGAGACTTTACAGCCTTCTAGACTCAACATCGAGATGAACAATTTCAGACCATAACCTCTGCCCATATTTTGCTCCCTTTTTTAACCCACCCCCCCTCCCGATCTTATGTATTTTGTGTCTCTGTTTTCCACTGCAGCTGGTAATTATTCTGCCATTCACACCCTATCTAGACGAATCTTTTTCTAACTTCTGCCATAGCCATCTCAAGTCGGCCCATCATCCCTTTTGTCTGTCAAATCTCTCCTGTCTTCCACCCTATCACAGACCTTCCCTTTTGTTCTTTCCTCCCCTCCCCATTTCAGTGCCCCTTAAGAATTTGTTCATTTTGAACATTCACCAGCTCTGACGAAGAGTCATCGACCTGAAATGGTAATTCTGTTTCTCTCTGCATAGATGTTGCCTGACTCATTGAGATTTCAAGCATTTTCTGTTTTTATTTCAGATTCCAGCATCCGCAGTATTTTGCTTTTTTATAAATGCGAGTCTTCAATTCTCTGTTCCAGTGAGAATTTATTTTGTTACCTTGAATTAAAAAAAATTCTGCCTAATCAGTTGATGTTTACCTACTGATACTTTTTCTTTGAAGCTTTCAAAACAGTACTTTTGTTTCCTAATTAGTGCCATTTTTATATTAGTCGTTCAGCTGATGTGATGGATCACTTACAACCAAAGTAAAATTGTTACAATTTATTTTTCTGTTATGGTTTTCAGGATATGAATTGCATTTTTGCCTTGGTCCAACTTTACAAGGGAAAGACATCTTTGTGTACACCAACTATCCAGTTGCTGCAGAAAGCTTTGATCGTCATCACTTTCAGTTACTGGAATGGCAGAATGCATTTGGAAGAGATGACTCTGATAAATACTGTACCATTACTCTGCAGATGTCTGGATCATTTCAGTTTTATTTTATCCATTGGTAAGTTTAAATGAAGATTTATTTTCCTAATAGTAAGGAATCGAGTACTCTGTCAAAAATACTGTCACGGTTCATTTTACTTTTGCCCCTCCAACGTTCTTTCATGAAGCTGCTGAACCGTGCCAGGGTACGGTTCAAAGGTCATCAATCACTTTCTGGAATTCTGTCCATTTTTCATGTATTGGATCTAGGCAGTGAATGACTGTGTAGACTAATTGACTGGAAAGCATAACCGGCCTGATCAGTCCTCACTTGACATCCACAAGTATGCACTCTCCTCTGTAAGTTGTTAGGCAGCCACAGGGTGTTGGGGTCAATCATAGCAACCTTACCACCACATTGGTAGAATTCAGCTTTCTCTGCATATTGAACCTGGGATCTTTCTGGCCTGTGTGGCTCCATTCTATACTAGGTAGCAAATTTTCCAACGAAACCAACAAAATCTATTTCTGTTGAGTGAATAGGCAGAGTCCAATTTTCACTTGGACATCTCCTTTTACCAACAACTCCCGCTATTTCCCTCCTCTCTTCTGGTGTTTTGCTAAACACATGAGATGCCAAATTCTTACTGCTCTGAAAAGCAAATTTAGACCTTTTTTGTTTTCAAAGTGGCTGTAATTTACACTAAAGGTAAAGTTAACTTCCTGAAATGCCTGGGTATGAAACATTTGATAATGGTAAAGATAGTAGTGCTAGATCAGTTTGTCACTTCCCTACGTTATTTTTTAAGTTCCCCTTTCTCTTTTCAACATTGACCTATTGCACTTTGGGCTGGCTGTCTCCACAGCTACTAATTCTTAATCTTTGGCTCGTCCTTGTCTTCCTAGTAGACTCATTCCTGGAGAATCTAAGTTGTGAATAACATTTGTTAATTAGTGTTAACTTTTGCTTTCTTGTTTGAAAAGTTAATGCCCAGTCACCTTTCTGTATATGTTCTTTTTTGGAGAAAAATAATGTTATATTTGGGTCTTTCATGATCTTTCAATTGAGATAACCTAATCTGAGATCACCTAACCTAAGTGGGCTCCCAACTAGAAGGTCATTTCACTTTGATTGTCCTTTGAACTTGCTTTCTGCCATTGGATGACTATTACTAGTGCTACACGAAGAGCCTTTTAATGCAGCGGAGGAAGATTCCCTAACTCCCTGAACCACACTGTCTGCAATCTTTGTAAGGAGGGAATTGCATTGAGAGCTGCAGAGCAGGAGAGGGAAAGAGAACAAAAACTTTTTTTAATATAATGGAAGCCATCGCAAAGTAGCTTTAAGTACATGGTCTTCAGTATGATTTATTGAAAAACTAACTGCATAGTAGTGACTTGTTGATATATCCATATGCTTCAATGTCAAAAGCATTTTTCATAAATAGCATATTTCAAATAATGTGTATGTTGTATCAGGTGAATGTGTAATCTTGGCTGGGGGGGTGGGGTGAGATGGGAGAGGGAATGAAAAGATGCATATCTGTATGTAGAACAAATTAACACTAATTCCAACAACCAATTGAGAAAAACATGGAATGACACTGCATAACTTTCATGTTTTGTTTTCAAAATAGTGATCAAAAGATTAGTACGGGCTTTATAATCGTAGATCCTATTCTACATGTCGGACATGACAATCAAGTTCTGCTACTGGATTGCATATGTGCACAGACGTTTTTGTCCAAATGTTTGGGAAAGTTGGATGAATGGGAGGACCGGCTAAAAGTTTCCAAGCAATCAGGTAATGAAGATCAATGCATGTACTAATTATAAACCTCTAGTATTGTAAAATATAACTTTACTGTGAAGTAGTTTATCATAACTTTTCTTAACTTGCATAGATAACCAAATGCCAGGCCCTAACGTGCATTTGTAATATCAACAAATGACTCACAATTCAAAATCAGACAAGATTTCAGTACTGTTTCCATATGTGGGGAAGTTTTTCTAATGCCTCTCGTAAATATTGTATAAGGTACAGGAAAAAAAAACACCTCCTTCCTGCACCTGTAGATCACTCATAATCTCTTTCTCTATACCTCTCTTCCCATTCTCTGTTCAACAAGTACCTTTCCTCGCTGTAAACCACTCTGAAATGCTTTCTTACACTCTGTACTTTATAAAAACTGTTAGTGAAAATAAATTCACATAGACTCTGGTAAGGTAAGAGAGACAACTTTATTGCTAACAGAGCTCTGGGAGAAGAGTTGAGATCCTGCGACCTGCGAAGCACCTTCTCCCCGAGTGCCTGGTGCCGCGGGGTTATAAGCAGTTTACAGAAGGCGGAATACAATCACTTAAATTCATTTACATACAACCAATCAATCCATATGGCAACGCAATTCATTTACATACAACCAATCATATTGTTGCACAACTTTTTAGTCCTAGTGAAACCTGATAGCATGGCGTGAGTTTGGGGGCCCTTCCTCTATCTTCCTTTGTGGTTAGTTATTCTGTTGCAAAGCTTTCTATGAAACAGTGGGCTGCACCTGGCCATGAGTCACTTGTTGCTGCAGGGTTCATATTAGCGGACAGCAGATAGGCTTCTTGGTACAAAGTTCATTTAGTGGCAAGGCAGATAGTTGGCTTACCCCATCATGCTTTGCTATGTCTGAAAATCCATTCCAACAGTTCCTCCTGTTGATCCTGGAGGATGTTTATGAAATCCAGATGACCACAATGAAGGTGGCTCAGTGCCTAACATGCGGCCTTCGAGGCAAGTTACTTCCCTGACATTTCGTATGTACACCTTGCCTGTAGCTCTAGCCTATCCTTCATAGATAGTGGTCTGTGCCTGCGTCGTCTGCTCCGTCTTCCTCAGCGTCTCCAGGTGTTCCCATCAGATGTTCTTTTCCGGTGATCACGCTGGCAACCGGCACTATTCAGGCCATCATGACTTTACAGCAGATATTAAAACATCCGATAATCAAGCAACAAGTAATTATTATTACAACAAGAATAACTATGCCATGCATTAAATAGGACCCCCAGGATCCCCCTAACAGCCAGTCAAGCCAGCTATTCCCCCTTTTTGGGCCTTGTCTGAACTTGTCAAGCTGCTTTCTTATGGCATCAATGGCTTGGGTGATATTGTATGATTCATCCGTAACATGCGTTGTACATTTGTCTCCTATTATTGTGCATACTCCCCCCTGTTGGGCTAACTGATAATCTACGGCATAACGGGTCTGCTGCGTATACAATCTTAATTCAGACAGCTCCCAGTTGATGGCATCCAATCCCTTAGATGTGCTGTTTCCCAGAATGGTTAATCCACAAATAAGATAATTCCTATTTTTGGCACTAATTACCCCCACTGATTCCCCCCCCCCCCCCCCCCACAGACAGGGCCCCGAGGAACCCGTAACCTAGTGATGATCCCAGCGTGATAGGATCCTCCCAATCGGCACAACTCCTTGCTGATGGTCCGTGTTACTATCCTTCTCTGGGTATGCCCCCTTTTGGGGCATGGAATAGTGAGTGGTCCTATAGTTCCTACTGCAAAGAGGACCGGGAGGGTCGGGGTTGCGGTCTTGAAGGTGCCATTGAGGAGGAACACTAATCCCTCCTTGGCTCTATAACACTTTACGTCGGTGTTGCTAACACTCGTGAACTGCTTATACCACCAATTGCTCGGTTCCCTTGAATTTGAGCCCGATCCTATCAATTGGTAAGCATCAAACGGGTATGCCCATGTTTCTGAGCTGACATGAGTTCCGTTGCACTGACCGCAGATAACTTGCCTCCCTGCGGTCACGTTCAGGCATCTTTGCTCGTTACAGGTGCAAGTAAACTGGCCTCTATGCACTCGACAGTGCTGACGGGCACACTGCGTCTGCACACAGGTGGCGTTCTCTGGGACCAGGACATATACACACCCCCATCCTTGCCCCGAGAAGCAAAGCGGGTAGCTTGCATTGTCTGAGCATACCGTTTCGTCCTTTCCCCGGGACTCCCTGCACTGGATCTGTGGGATTTATTAATTCCACGCATCTTCCCTGTATATCCCTTCTATATTCGCCCGTTTGTCCCTCACAGGGTGCGTCCGAGGTATCCGCCGTATATAAGTCACTGGGGGCCCACCCAGGGGTGGCCACGAATAGGGCCTCTACTGATTGGGCTAGTGGGTAACACACGGTTCGATTGCCGTGAAAACGTATATGGGTCTTGAAAAACACGTTATCTCTAATTCTATTAGCTTTACAACCGTGACAACCTAGAGTAATGCGATTATATATGCTATCTTAGACATGTTTGTTACGCTCAAACAATACAATATTTACACATTAGCAGTCGCCGTAATTTGGACTTGATTGCAGCCGTCACCTGCTCAGGGTGCATAAACAAGTATCCTGGTTACATTATCGTGAATCACATGTCTTATGTTTACTCATTAGTTTCTTTGTACAATTTCAACTGGGTCCAATGTTTCCATACAATCTTCCCTCTTATGTCCAGACAGGCACAGGTGTCTCCACTGATTATGACCTCATATGGGCCATTCCATTTTGGTGCAAATCCTGGTTTTTCAGGTAATGTTTTTACCATGACGCGACGTCCCGCCATCGGGACGTCAGGGAGCCTTTCAAGCTCTTTCTGAGCGTCTCTCTCTTCCTGATTGTCTCTTACTAATTTACGCATCCCTTTGAGTTGAGTGCTTAGTTCCAAAACATACCGTTTAATTTTGTCTTTTAATGGGCCTACATCGGCCCCACCTGTTATGATGCTTTCTGGTAATTGCATCGCCCTTCCTGTCATTAGTTCATAAGGGGTTAATCCGGTTGTCCAGTTTACCATGGCTCTTAACTTCATTAATATAATGGGTAATACTTCTGTCCACGTTCTTCCTGACGTTTGCATGGCCTTGGCCAGGGCGTTCTTAAGGGTACAGTTCATGCGTTCTACCATTCCAGAACTCTGCGGGTGGTAGGGGATGTGGAATTTTTGTTTTATGCCCATTAGCTGGCATACTGTTTTTACACTCTTCCCGTTGAAGTGGGTGCCTTGGTCGGAATCTATCTGAAGAGGCACTCCCCATTGGGGAATCACCTGCTCGGTCAATATCCTTGCCACTGATGAGGCAGTGCAATCACGTGTGGGGAAAGCTTCTACCCACCGGGTAAATTGATCTATAATCACTAGGCAATATCTTTTTCTATGGGATGGGGGCAAAGGACCTGTGAAATCAATTTCTAAAAGTTCCCATGGCTCCCGTGTACGGGGCTGGTGTCCCATTTTAATTTTAATGGGCCTGCCTGGATTATATTGTGCGCACGTAACGCATCGATGGCAATATTTGGCAATATCTCACCCCATCCCCTTCCAAGACTCCCGGTCATGGCCTCTCGTCCTGAATGGGACAGGCCATGGTGCAACTCCAATAAGGTATTCTGTATGCATTCAGGCGCCATTACCTTGTCGTTTCGTCTCCAAACGTTATCCTTTCCTTGCGTTGTGCCCTGTTTTGTCCACATACCCGATTTCTTCCTCAGAAGTGTCCTGGTGTAGTTTCTCGATACTTATCTGTTCATCTCGGACCCCAGCGGCGCTGACTGAGGCTTCCTCACACTCCTTGTTCTAATGCCTCTTGTGCAGCTAAGTCCGCAGCTTGATTTCCCCGGTGACTCAGCCAATCTGGACTGGTTCGGTCTGGTTCCCTTTGGTGGGCTTTAATTTTAATGACCGCTACCTGTTTTGGTTTATTACTGGCTGCTAAGAGAGCTTCTATTCTCAGCTGGTGTTTTATGGGATGTTCGCTGGTTGTGATAAAACCCCTCCTCCCCCATGCTGTCATATAATCGTGTACTACCCCGAATGCATATCTACTGTCCGTATAGATATTAACGATCTTACCCTCTGATAGTTCCAGTGCCCGGGTGAGGGCTACTAATTCTGCCACCTGAGCTGACGACCCCCCTACTAATTTGCCCTGATTCGACTGTCTCTAGATCCTGGTTAACTACAGCCCATCCGGTACGAGGTAGTCCCTCAACGTATTTTCACGAGCCGTCCACAAACAAGGTTTGTTCTGCGGTTTGAAGCGGCGTGTCTTTTATTCTATCCTCTTCCATGTCCATATCCACGTCCCCGCAATCGTGGAGCTTTCCCTCTTGCACTGTGCCCTCCGCGGGGTTTTCCCCTACATCTCTAATTATAGTTACTGCTTTGTTGGGTGGCAAGAGGACTGCTTCCCACTTTGCCCGTCTCAAATTAGAAACGGTTCTCAGTTTTCCTGTGTTTAACATTTCTACCAACGTGTGTTTGGTGTGGAGAATGATGTTTCCGGTCATTACCACGGGCTCGCTTATTTTTACTGCCCAAGCTGCGCAGTCTAGTGCAGCTATACATCTGGGTAATCCGGTCACCACCAGACCTTCGGCGGTGGATTGATAGGCTATAGGTCTCCTTTTATCCCCGTGATCTTGGGTGACCACGGCCGTATAGAACCCATCTTCATTGGTACAGTGGATGTGGAAATCTTTACCCATATCAGGCAGTCGCAATCCAGGTGCGGAGACTAGTTCTGACTTGAGTTTACTATACGCCTGTTCCTGTTCCGGGCCCCACTCTATAAGGTCTAGGGACGGTTTTCCTCCCTTTACTAGTCTTTGTATAGGCTCGGCAATCTTTGCAAACTCAGGATAAAGTTACAGCTGTAATTAAAGAGACCCAGTACCTTCCTCACCCCCCTTACCGTTACTGGTCTAGGCATGTCCTTGACAGCCTTTTTCCTATCTGAGGGCATTTCTTTCAACCCCTTTGAAAGGCAGTACCCTAGGTACAAGACTTGGGTTTTCCCTACCTGGGCTATCTTGGGGTTGACCTTAAGGCCTGCCGTCTCCAAAGCTCGTAACACCAGGTATAGGGTTGCCTGATGTCCCTCCTTGGTTTCTGAAGCTATTAATATGTCGTCGACATGTTGTAAAATACTATTTCCTGCCGGTACTTCTATTTGTTTTAGTACGTCGCTCATGACTCAGTGGAATATGGCAGGACTATTATGGAACCCTTGTGGTAATCAGGTCCAAGTATATTGTTTATCCTCCACCGTGAAGGCGAATTTCTCTTGCGATTCTGGGTCGTGGGGAAGTGCCCAGAAGCCATTAGCTATGTCCAGGACTGTAAAGATTTTATGTTCAGGGGATAATCCATTAAGGATTGTGGAGGGACTGGCCACTATCGGGTATAGTTTGGGGATGACCATATTAAGGGCGGTGTAGTCAATGATTAGTCTATAAACTCCCATCTGGCTTCCCTACTGGCCATGTTGGGGAGTTAGTGGTGCTAACAGTTTCTCTTAAGATACCTTTTTCCACTAGTCCCTTTACTATTTCTACAACTGCTGTTCTGGCTTCAGGTCTTGTAGGGTATTGTCGGTGTGGTTTATGAGATGGTCCAGGGACCTTAATAGGGCCCATGTCCGCCTTTCCGGTATCCAAATTGGTCTGTGCCCAAACCCCGGGCACAGAGGCACAAATGCCGCCATATCCTCCAGTCTCGCTTTTGCCAGTTGGTTTTTGTGGCTGTTGCTACACCTAAACTTTCCATATGGTGAGCTATCTGTCCCAAATCTCCCTTACTGCCATCTGCCTTTGGCCATGTTAATTTCCCCTTGGCACAATCAATCAGGGCCTGAAATTCCTTCATTACGTCATTCCCCAATATTGTTCCCTCACGATTCTTGCATACGTAAAATCTCATGGGTATACATAAGTTATCAATTTCCACCACTTGGGTGGTGCTCAGGTAGGCCAGTGTTGGCCGTCCATTTATTCCGTTTATTAAAGCCTTTTTGTCGGTTACGGGAAGGGGTAGATTGGTAATGGATATTGAGGCTCCAGTGTCCACTAGCATCTCACACTGTCGGCCCCCTACTAGTGCAGACACATATATCCTTCCCTCCTTTTTACTTTGTACAGGGGCTGCCGGGCATCACAGGGTGGCTTTGTACTCCTGCCACTGCTGGTATTCCTGTTCTGACAGAGTCCTTGCCTTATTAGGATAGCCATTTTTACTATAGCAGGTCGCGTCTAAATGTCCCTTTTTGCTGCAATATGTGCATTGTTTTTCCATGCGTTTCCCCTTACATTCTTTGGCAAAGTGACCCACCTTTCCGCAGTTATGGCATGTCCCCTTTTTCTGTCCTCCCCCCGTCCCTGCTGCAAAAACCCTTTCTTGTTTTATCTTTGTTTGGGATTTTTCATTGCCCCCTCCTTGGACGCCACTAGCCCACTCGACCAGTTCATCATAATCCTGGGTTACAATTATTCCCATTTTTATAACGGTCTGGTGTACAGCGGATAGTCTGTCCTTAAATGCCTGGATAAATGCTCGTTCGCTGCGGCCCGGGTTTCCCTGTCCAGAGCATTCTTGATATATCTGGAATAATCGTTCCCCATACTCCTGAGGCTCCTTCCCCCTTTTGTTGTTTGGTTGTAGTAATTTTACTCCAATTAGTAGGGGCATTACCTAAAACTCGTTGGATCTCGGTTTTAAAAGGGCCAAAGGCCGCCTGTTGACCATCTACTTCGGTGGTTAAAAGTACCGCGTGTGTCCAGCGTCTCCCTGAAAAGTCGGCATTTGCTGCTACTGAGGCTCCTCCGGCCACTACTCTCCACCGATCTGCCGGGGAAGCCGCTCAGACTAGTTGGTGGATATCTCTGAGGTGTAGTTGGTGGCCCACCCAAACTGTATCCAGCTCTGCCCAAAATTTGGTATTCTCACACCGGGGTTGTAATTTACCCAGGGATGCCATTATCTGCTGTCTCTCGCTGGGGGTAAATGGTTTATAGGTTGCAGTGGGATTCGCTGCAGTTCCTCCCCTGGTGACTGGCACCGCCGGGAAGATTTCTAGATCTTCCTGACCAGGGGCTGTTGCCTCACCTTGGTAATCTTCGTAAGAGGGCAGTGAGGCTTTTTCTCCTCCCCGCCCCGCCATTGGGAACGTTTCTGAATCTGTTGTTCTAACGCCAGGCATTTCTTTTCCCATTCCCTACATTTTCCTTGTGCCTGACTTAATTGTTTACTTTTCTCTTCCCTTCTCTCTCTAACGTCCTTTAGTTGCTCAATTAGTCCTGCTAACTGATGTACTAGTAATACTCCGGCCTTTTTGGTTTTATCTTTCTTTTGTTTTGCCATCCAATTTCGTCGTTGTTCTAATGTCTGGGATACATCCCAGCCGTCTCTCTGCACTTTTTTTTAATTAAGACTTTTCGATCGGTCATGTAAGAGTTAATTAGGGACTCGGGCGGTCCACATTTTATGTCCGTTTCCTTACCTGCCATTGAAGATGTTTACTCTATGTTCCTGTATTCCCCTCTAGTTTATGGAATTTCCGAACTTAAATACTCACGGCCACGATTCACCTCGCAGAGACCTCTTGTCTTGCTCGCGAAGATTAACGCGTTTCCTTACCACCGGAGTCCGGCTCTTAGTTGGAGTGATCAGCTCCCTTCCGCACCGATTTCTATATCACCTTCTATGAACATTGGACTAAAATAATCAACCCCCGCATCACTAATTACTTTACTTTCAGTCTGCGTTGTACGCCACTACAGTCTGAATTTCTTAACTCTTATCACATACTATCACATACTATTAAGTTATGTCTCTTTACTTACTCAATCTATTTTATTCGTTTGATACCACTTCGCCGGCCAGCCGCTTCCCCCAGTATAATTTCTGGGTGGTCAGAAATTGACTACTGTCCCTTTCTACTGGGTCATACGACTATCCAGCTCCGCGGCATCCTGTTCGTGATGCCAATTTGTTAGTGAAAATAAATTCACATAGACTCTGGTAAGGTAAGAGAGACAACTTTATTGCTAACAGAGCTCTGGGAGAAGAGTTGAGATCCCGCGACCTGCGAAGCACCTTCTCCCCGAGTGCCTGGTGCCGCGGGGTTATAAGCAGTTTAGAGGGCGGAATACAATCATTTAAATTCATTTACATACAACCAATTAATCCATATGGCAACGCAATTCATTTACATACAACCAATCATACTGTTGCACAACTTTTTAGTCCTAGTGAAACCTGATAGCATGGCGCGAGTTTGGGGGCCCTTCCTCTATCTTCTTTTGTGGTTAGTTATTCTGTTGCAAAGCTTTCTATGAAACAGTGGGCTGCACCTGGCCATGAGTCACTTGTTGCTGCAGAGTTCATATCAGCGGACAGCAGATAGGCTTCTTGGTACAAAGTTCATTTAGTGGCAAGGCAGATAGTTGGCTTACCCCATCATGCTTTGCTACGTCCGAAAATCCACTTCAACAAGAACATAAGAAATACGAGCAGGAGTAGGCCATATGGCCCCTCGAGCCTGCTCCGCCATTTAATACGATCATGGCTGATCCGATCATAGACTCAGGTTTACTTCCCTCTCTCCATAACCCCTTATTCCCATATCAGTTAAGAAACTGTCTATCTCTGTCTTAAATTTATTCAGTGACCCAGCTTTCACAGCTCTCTGAGGCAGAGAATTCCACAGATTTACAACACTCAGAGGAAATTCCTCCTCATCTCAGTTTTAAATGGGCGGTCAACATAAGAACATAAGAACATGGAACAGGAGTAGGCCATCTAGCCCCTCGAGCCTGCTCCGCCACTCAACAAGATCATGGCTGATCTGGCCGTGGACTCAGCTCCACTTACCCACCCACTCCCCATAACCCTTAATTCCCTTGTTGGTTAAAAATCTATCTATCTGTGATTTGAATACATTCAATGAGCTAGCCTCAACTGCTTCCCTGGGCAGAGAATTCCACAGATTCACAACCCTCTGGGAGAAGAAATTCCTTCTCAACTCGGTTTTAAATTGGCTCCCCCGTATTTTGAGGCTGTGCCCCCTAGTTCTAGTCTCCTCGACCAATGGAAACAACGTCTCTGCCTCTATCTAGTCTATCCCTTTCATTATTTTAAATGTTTCTATAAGATCACCCCTCATCCTTCTGAATTCCAACGAGTAAAGACCCAGTCTACTCAATCTATCATCATAAGGTAACCCCCTCATCTCCGGAATCAGCCTAGTGAATCGCCTCTGTACCCCCTCCAAAGCTAGTATATCCTTCCTTAAGTAAGGTGACCAAAACTGCACGCAGTACTCCAGGTGCGGCCTCACCAATACCCTGTACTGTTGCAGCAGGACCTCCCTGCTTTTGTACTCCATCCCTCTCGCAATGAAGGCCAACATTCCATTCGCCTTCCTGATTACCTGTTGCACCGGCAAACTAACTTTTTGGGATTCATGCACAAGGACCCCCAGGTCCCTCTACTGCAGCATGTTGTAATTTTTCCCCATTCAAATAATATTCCCTTTTACTGTTTTTTTTTCCAAGGTGGATGACCTCACATTTTCCGACATTGTATTGCATCTGCCAAACCTTAGCCCATTCACTTAACCTATCTAAATCTCTTTGCAGCCTCTCTGTGTCCTCTACACAACCCGCTTTCCCACTAATCTTTATGTCATCTGCAAATTTTGTTACACTACACTCTGTCCCCTCTTCCAGGTCATCTATGTATATTGTAAACAGTTGTGGTCCCAGCACTGATCCCTGTGGCACACCACTAACCACTGATTTCCAACCCGAAAAGGACCCATTTATCCCGACTCTCTGCTTTCTATTAGCCAGCCAATTCTCTATCCATGCTAATACATTTCCTCTGACTCTGCGTACCTTTATCTTCTGCAATAACCTTTTGTGTAGCACCTTATCGAATGTCTTTTGGAAATCTAAATACACCACATCCATCGGTACACCTCTATCCACCATGCTCGTTAGATCCTCAAAGAATTCCAGTAAATTAGTTAAACATGATTTCCCCTTCATGAATCCATGTTGCGTCTGCTTGATTGCACTTTTCCTATCTAGATGTCCCGCTATTTCTTCCTTAATGATAGCTTCAAGCATTTTCTCCACTACAGATGTTAAACTAACCGGCCTATAGTTACCTGCCTTTTGTCTGTTCCCTTTTTTAAACAGCGGCGTTACATTAGCTGCTTTCCAATCCGATGGTACCTCCCTAGAGTCCAGAGAATTTTGGTAGATTATAACGAATGCATCTGCTATAACTTCCACCATCTCTTTTAATACCCTGGGATGGATTTCATCAGGACCAGGGGACTTGTCTACCTTGAGATCCATTAGCCTGTCCAGCACTACCCCCCTAGTGATAGTGATTGTCTCAAGATCCTCCCTTCCCACATTCCCGTGACCAGCAATCTAAGATTATGCTCCCTAGTTCTAGTCTCTCCTATCAGTGGAAACATCTCTACATCCATCTTGACCAGCCCCCTCATAATCTTCTTCATCTCTACTGATTTTAACCTTGATGGCATCCTGTAATATTGTACCTGGACCTTCTCCAAGGTTTTCAATAATGACAAATGCTAACTCACGGAACTTTAAAGTTAGAGGGAAATGAAATTGAGTTCCAGTGCTGCATTAACTGTAGTGCATAAGAAGTCTTACAAAGTCATTACTTTTTGTATTTGTTGAAAATAATAGCTGATTTTTTTTGACATCCTATCACTTTTTCTCAGGTAGTTGTGAAAAGATTAAATATGACATTAAAGCACCAGAGGCAGTAGCAACATTTAGGAGAAATTGCTGATTTGTGGAGAAAGTGTTTTGAAATATCAGTAATGCTGCATTCCAGTCTTTCAAATTGAAATTATAGACTCAGACCTCATTAATAGATCTTGATTGCCTTCTAATGGTTGAACTAGGAGATTCTGGTTCTTCCAGTAACAACCTTTGTGCTCCCAAACTGTTCACACAAATATGTCAGTGTTGAACTCTGCAAGCTTCTTGTTGTAATCATAGAATGATAGAATGGTTACAACATAGAAGGAGCCCATTCGGTCCGTCGAGCCCATCTTGGCTCTTGCAAGAGCATTTCAGCTAGTCCTGCTCCCCAGGTACTTATCCAATTCCCTTTTGAAAGCCACAATTGAATCTACCTCCTCCACCCTTTCAGGCAGTGCATTCCAGATCATAACCACTCGTGTAAAAAGGTTTAACCTCATGTCACCTTTGGTTCTTCTGCCAATTACCTTAAACCTGTGTCCTCTGGTTCTCTACCTTTCTGCCAATGGGAACAGTTTCTCTCTACTCTGTCTTGACCCCTCATGATTTTGAACACCTCTATCAAATCTCCTCTCAACCTTCTCCGCTCTAAAAACAACCCCAGCTTCTCCAGTCTATCCACGTAACTGAAGTACCTCATTCCAAGCCATTTGTGTAAATCTTTTCTGCACCTTCTCTAAGGCTTTCACACCCTTCCGAATGTGTAGTGCCCAAAATTGGGCACAATATTCCAGTTGAGGCTGAACCAGTGTTTTATAAAGGTCCATCATAACTTCCTTGCTTTCGTACTCTATGCCTCTGTGAAGGCCAGGATCCCGTAATCTTTTTTTTTTAACCGAGTTCTCAATCTGCTCTACCACTTTCAAAGATTTGTGCACATATACCCCCCAGGTCTCTCTGTTCATGCACCCTCCCTTTAGAATTGTGCCCTTTATGTTTATATTGCCTCTCCTCATTCTTCCTACCAAAATGTATCATGTTTCTGCATTAAATTTCATCTGCCACGTGTCCGCCCATTCCACCAGCCTGTCTTGTGTCCTCTTGAAGTCTAGCACTATCCTCCTCACTGTTTACTATACTTCCAAGTTTTGTGTCATCTTCAAATTTTGAAATTGTGCCCTGTACGTCCAAGTCATTAATATATACCGAGAAAACCACAGCTTCCATTTTCTCTGACTGGGTGCTGGTAAAGTCGAATGGATATACCAGCACTTCGGAGGATGGGGGAAGAGAGTGGATTGATGCCTGGGGCAGGGATCCCCTTCAGTAGACCGCTTGTATTGACTTACCTTGTTCCTCATCTGCACACCTAGGCCACTGGAGCCTGCTCTGCTTTACCATGCTGTTTTTTATGCTGTCCCTCCCCAACTTAGCTGACTTCTTTTAACTATACACACATTCTCTGGGTCTTGTATATGTCTTTTATTTCTCTTATCTTGCACTATTATCACTTCTGTTAGTTAACCATCTCTTGCTCTCCAACTAATCACTTTTATAGAATCATAGAATGATATAGCATAGAAGGAGGCCATTCGGTCCATTGTGCCTGTGTCAGCTCTTTCGTAGAGCTATTTAATTAGTCCCACTCGTCTGCTCTTTCCCCATAGCTCTTAATTTTTTTCCCTTTATCCAAGTATTTATCCAATTCCCTTTTGAAAGTTACTATTGAATCTGCTTCCACCATCCTTTCAGGAAGTATGTTCCAGATCGCAACAACTCTCTGTTTTGTATAAAAAAAACTTTCTCTCATGTCGCCTCTGGTTCTTTTACCAATCACCTTAAATTTGTGACTTATGGTTACTGACCGTTCAACCACTGGTAACCGTTTCTCCTTACTTACTCTATCAAAACTGTTGTGATTTTGAACAGCAGTATCAAATCTCCTCTTAGCCTTAAATTAAAAACAGAAAATGTTGGAAATAGTCAGCATTTGTGGAGAGAGAAATGACGTTAATGTTTCAGGTCGATAACCTTCTGTCAGGACAGGAAAAAGTCAGAGATGTAATGGGTCTTGAGCAAGTACAGAGGCATGAAAAGGGGAGAGGGGAGGAAAGGTCCAAGCACGAGAGATTAAATGACAAAAGGAATGGTGTGCAAGGCAAAAGGGGTTGGTAATGGGACACGTATGAAATAGATGTGGCTGTGAAAGCGAGTTTTGGTAGATACCTGATAAAACACGAGGAGGGAAATAGAAAACAATGAGAATAACCCCAGCTTCTCTAATCTCTCCATATAATTGAAGTCCCTCATCCCTGGTACCATTCTAGTACATCTCATCTGAATTCTCTGAGGCCTTGACATCCTTCCTAAAGTGTGGTGCCCAGAATTGAGAACAATACTCCAAGCTTAACCAATGCTTTATAATGGTTAACTTCTTTGCTTTTGTACTCTTTGCCTCGATTAATAAAGCCAGTGACCCATATGCTTTTAGCAGCCTTCTCCACTTATCCTGCCACCTTCAAAGATTTGTATACATACACCCCTAGATCTCTCTGTTCCTGCATCCCTTTAAAATGTTGCCATTTAATTCATATTGCCTCTCCACATTTATCCTACCAAAATGTGTCACTTCACACTTCTCTACGCTAAATTTCATCTGCCATGTGCCTGCCCATTTCATCAGTCCGTCTATGTCCTCCTAAAGTCTGCTGCTATCCTTGTTGTTTAATACTTTTCCGAGTTTCATGTCATCTGCAAACTTTGAAATTATGTCCTGTATAAGCAAGTCCAGGTCATTAATATATATCAAAAAGAGCAGTGGGCCTAATACTGACCCCTGGGGAACACCACTGTATTCTTCTCTCCAGTCTGAAAAACAAGTTCACCACCACTATTCTCTGCTTTCTGTCCCTCAGCCAATTTTGTATCCACTCTGCCTCTGTCCCATTAATCCCATGGGCTTTAATTTTGCTTACAAGTCTGTATGTGGTACTTTTTCAAATGCCTTTTATAGTCCAGATGCACAACATCAACCACACTACCCACATCAACCCTCTTTTACTTCATCAAAGAACTTGATCAAGTTAGTCAAACATGATTTTCCTTTAACAAATCTGTGTTGACTTTAGCCCATAATTTTCCAAATGTCAATTAATTTTGTTACAGATTATTGCTTCTCAAAGTTCCTTTGATAAGCTGACTGCCAAGTTTATCCCTCTCCCCCTTTTAAAAAAAAAAAACTTTACAGCTAATTTCTGCTCCTCCTCCAGCCTTTCTCCCTCTCGGTTCCTTCTTGTAAGGAGGGCACAAAAAATCTGCAAAGGGACATAGACAGGCTAAGTGAGTGGGCAAAAATTTGGCAGATGGAGTATAATGTGGGAAAATGTGAGGTTATTCACTTTGGTAGGAAAAATAGAAAAGCAAATTATAATTTAAATGGAGAAAAATTGCAAAGTGCTGCGGTGCAGAGAGACCTGGGGGTCCTTGTGCATGAAACACAAAGTTAATATGCAGGTACAGCAAGTAATCAGGAAGGCCAATGGAATGTTGGCCTTTATTGCAAGGGGGATAGAGTATACATAAGTGCATAAGAAATAGGAAAAGGAGTAGGCCATACGGCCCCTCGAGCCTGCTCTGCCATTCAATAAGATCATGGCTGATCTGATCATGGACTCAGCTCCACTTCCCCACCTGCTTAATCTCTTATCGTATAAAAGCAGAGAAGTCCTGCTATGACTGTACAGGGCATTGGTGAGGCCACACCTGTGTACTGCGTACAGTTTTGGTCTCCATATTTAAGGAAGAATATACTTGGATTGGAGGCTGTTCAGAGAAGGTTCACTAGGTTGATTCCGGAGATGAGGGGGTTGACTTTTGAGGATAGGTTGAGTGGGTTGGGCCTATACACATTGGAGTTCAGAAGAATGAGAGGTGATCTTCTTGAAAGGTTTAAGATAATGAGGGGGCTCGACAAGGTGGATACAGAGAAGGTATTTCCACTCCGGGGAAACTAAAACTAGGGGACGTAGTCTTAGAATAAGGGACCGCCCATTTAAAACTGAGCAGAGGAGAAATTTATTTTCTCGGGGTTGTAAATCTATGGAATTCTCTGCCCCCGTGAGCTGTGGAGGCTGGGTCATTAAATATATTTAAGGCGAAGCTAGACAGATTTTTGAGCGATAAGGGAGTAAAGGGTTATGGGGAGTGGGCAGGGAAGTGGAGCTGAATCCATGATCAGATCATCCATGATCTTATTGAATGGCAGAGCAGACTCAAGGGGCCAAATGGCCATTCCTGCTCCTATTTCTTATGTTCTTATGTAAGCTATTTGTAATAGCTTCTAATTCTGATGAAGTGGTATGCCTGAAATGTTAATAGTTTACATTCTTTACAGATGCCGCCGAGTTGCTGAGTGTTTCTTGCATTTTCTCTTTTTGTTTCAGATTTCTAGCATTTGCATTACCTGTATTCTGTTTTTGAACATATTTATTTGCCTTTTTAAGGAACCAAATAAAGAACATTTCAGTGTCTCTGCAAATCTCTTGCAAATCTATTCTTAAATCCTTGTGGAAATATGCACCCTTCCTCCTCCCACTTCACTACCCAGCCCACGCTTCCTTACAACAATATAAGAGGATATCTACTAGTAATTAAGGATGTTAAACTTTTTATTGCATCTAAATTTGTATTTTTTTTTTAAAAAGAAAAACAAAGTAAATTCTGCAATTTTTTTCTGATTTGGAGAAGCCAGAGACTTGCTTGTCAAGCTACAAAGAAAGAGAAAATTGATCTGGATCGACTGCAGACTGCTGGCATACTGGCAGCATAACACCGAAAAAGTATTGACCAATTTTGTCCTTTCGGTCTCGGTGGTATGCCGACGGTTTGAAATGACACACCGCCGAGAAATGGGTGGACCTTATGCATCGACCAATTTTGTCTCCTTAGTGTTCATTACTATATTGCAAGTTCCCCAGTGCCACAACAGCTTACAGAATCATAGAATAGTACAGCACAGAAGGAGGCCATTCGGTCCATCGAGTCTGTCGGCTTTTTGAAGAACAATCCAATTAGACCCATTCCCCCATTCTTTCCCTATAGCCCTGCATTTTTACCTCCTTCAAGCCTTATCCAATTCCCTTTTGAAACATAGAAATAGGTGCATTAGTAGGCCATTTGGCCCTTCTAACCTGTCCAATCCTATCAGAATTTTATATGTTTCTATGAGATCGCCTCTCATTCTTCTAAATTCCATTGAATATAAGCCTAGTCGATCCAGTCTTCATATGTCAGTCCTGTCATCCCGGGCAACAGTCTGGTGAACTTTCGTTGCACTCCCTCAATAGCAAGAATGTCCTTCGTCAGATTAGGAGACCAAAACTGTACATAATATTCAAGGCCTCACCAAGGTCCTGTACAACTGTAGTAAGACTTCCCTGCTCCTATACTCAAATCCTCTCACTATGAAGGCCAACATGCCATTTGCCGCCTTCAACGTCTGCTGTACCTGTATGCCAACTTTCAATGACTGATGTATCATGACACCCAGGTCTTGTTGCACCTTCCCTTTTACTAATCTGTCACCATTCATATAATAATCTGCCTTCCTGTTTTTACCACCAAAGTGGATAATCTCACATTTATCTACATTATACTGCATCTGCCATGTATTTGCCCACGCACCTAACTTGTCCAAGTAACTCTGCAGCCTCTTAGCATCCTCCACTCAGCTCACACTGCCACCCAGCTTAGTGTCATCTGCAAACTTGGAGATATTACATTCAATTCCTTCGTCTAAATCATTAATGTATATTGTAAATAGCTGGGGTCCCAGTACTAAGCCTTGCGGTACCCCACTAGTCAGCAAACCTGAGGACTGGGAGAAATTTAGATTTCAGCAGAGGAGGACAAAGGGTTTAATTAGGAAGGGGAAAATAGAGTATGAGAGGAAGCTTGCTGGGAACATAAAAACTGATGCAAAAGCTTCTATAGATATGTGAAGAGAAAAAGATTAGTGAAGACAAATGTAGGTCCCATGCAGTCAGAAACAGGTGAATTTATAATGGGGAAGAAAGAAATGGCAGACCAATTGAACAAATACTTTGGTTCTGTCTTTACTAAGGAAGACACAAATAATCTTCCGGAAATACTAAGGGACCGAGGGTCCAGCGAGATGGAGGAACTGAGGGAAATCTTTTAGTCAGGAAATTGTGTCAGGGAAATTGATGGGATTGAGGGTCGATAAATCCCCAGGGCCTGATGGTCTGCATTCCTGAGTATTTAAGGAAGTGGCCCTGGAAATAGTCAATGCGTTGGTGATCATTTTCCAACAGTCTATCGACTCTGGATCAATTCCTATGGACTGGAGGGTAGCTAATGTAACACCACTTTTTAAAAAAGGAGGGAGAGAAAAAAACGGGGAATTATTGACCGGTTAGCCTGACATCAGTGATGGGGAAAATGTTGGAATCAATTATAAAAGATGAAATAGCAGCGCATTTGGAAAGCAGTGACAGGATCGGTCCAAGTCAGCATGGATTTATGAAAGAGAAATCATGCTTTACAAATCTTCTAGAATTTTTGAGGATGTAACTAGTAGAGTGGACAAGGGAGAACCAGTGGCTGTGGTGTAATTGGACTTTCAAAAGGCTTTTGACAAGGTCCCACACAAGAGATTGGTGTGCAAAATTAAAGCACATGGTATTGAGGGTAATGTATTGACGTGGATAGAGAACTGGTTGTCAGACAGGAAGCAGAGAGTCGGGATAAACGGGTCCTTTTCAGAATGGCAGGCAATGACTAGTGGGGTGCCGCAGGGCTCAGTGCTGGGACCCCAGCTCTTTACAATATACATTAATGATTTAGATGAAGGAATTGAGTGTAATATCTCCAAGTTTGCAGATGACACTAAGCTGGGTGGCGGTGTGAGCTGTGAGGAGGATGCTAAGAGGCTGCAGGGTGACTTGGACAGGTTAGGTGAGTGGGCAAATGCATGGCAGATGCAGTATAATGTGGATAAATGTGAGGTTGTCCACTTTGGTGGCAAAAACATGAAGGCAGAATATTATCTGAATGGCGGCAGATTATGAAAAGGAGAGGTGCAACGAGACCTGAGTGTCATGGTGCATCAGTCATTGAAAGTTAGCATGCAGGTACACCAGGCGGTGAAGAAGGCAAATGGCATGTTGGCCTTCATAGCTAGGGGATTTAAGTATAGGAGCAAGGAGGGCTTACTGCAGTTGTACAGGGCCTTGGCGAGGCCTCACCTGGAATATTGTGTTCAGTTTTCGTCTCCTAATCTGAGGAAGGACGTTCTTGCTATTGAGGGAGTGCAGTGAAGGTTCACCAGACTCACTCCCGGGATGGCAGGACTGAAATATGAGGAGAGACTAGATCGACT
Organism: Pristiophorus japonicus; assembly: GCF_044704955.1. NCBI lineage: Eukaryota > Metazoa > Chordata > Chondrichthyes > Pristiophoridae > Pristiophorus > Pristiophorus japonicus. The sequence goes on from NC_091984.1 coordinate 35,525,598, forward strand.
GGGCCTGCATTCACTGGAGTTTAGAAGGATGAGAGGGGATCTCATAGAAATATATAAAATTCTGACGGGACTGGACAGGTTAGATGCAGGAAGAATGTTCACGATGTTGGGGAAGTCCACAATGAGGGGTCAAAGTCTAAGAATAAGGGGTAAACCATTTAGGACCGAAATGAGAAACTTCTTCACTCAGAGAATTGTGAACCTGTGGAATTCTCTTCCGCAGAGAGTTGTTGATGCCAGTTCAATAGATATATTCAAGAGGGAGTTAGATATCGTCCTTGCAGCTAAAGGGATCAAGGGGTATGGAGAGAAAGCATGAATGGGGTACTGAGGTAAACCATGAACCATGTGAGCCATGATATTGAATGATGGTGCAAGCTCGAATGGCCTACTCCTGCACCTATTTTCTATGTTTCTATGTCACTGCCTGCCATTCTGAAAATAATTTGGATCTGTTTGGAGACCGGTCACTAGTGGTGTCCCGCAGGGATCAATGTTGGGACCGTTGCTTTTTACTATTTTTATTAATGATCTGGATTTTGGGGTTGGGGGCACAAGTTGCAAATGATTCCAAGCTCTGTATGAGTGTTAGAACTGTAGAAGATGCTCATCTGCTTCAGGTAGATCTTAATGTGTTGGGAGATTGGGCTCGACTGGCAAATTATGTATAACTTCGATAAGTGCAGAGTTCTGCATGTGGGAAGGCAAATGCGCAACATTCATACACCCTCCAGGGAAAGGCATTAAAGATGGTGGAGATAGAAAGAGATTTGGGCATTCTAGTGCATACATCCTTAAAGGCACACAAGCAATCTTGTGTAGCTAGAGCAAATGGGGTGTATCCGTAGGACAATTGAGTGAAAGACGAGGCGTACAGTTTTGTCCTTGTACAAAACCGTAGTCCAGTCGCACTTGGAATACTGTGTCCAGTTTTGGTCTCCTCACATGGTGGATGATATTGAGGCTCTGGAAAGGCTGCAGGAGGGCCACTAGACTAATTCCAAGTCTAAAGCATCTTAATTATCAAGATAGGCTAAAAGTGTGGGGCCTTTATACCTTTAGAGCAGCGTAGACTTGGGGCGGGGCAGTGGGATCTGATTGAGGTTTATAAGATAATGAAGGGAATAGATGGATTTCCAGCCGACAGTTTATTTCAATTAAATAGGTTAGGCAGGACCAGGAGTCACAAAGTTAAGTTGTATAGGGCTAAATCTAGATTAGACGTCAGGAAGTGGTTCTTTTCCCAGAGAATAGTAAACCTCTGGAACAAGCTGCCGCTTCATGTTGTGGAAGGCAGACTCTCGGAATTCCTTTAAGCGAAAGCTGGATTTGTTTCTGGCTGAGGCAGAGATCACCTCTTACAAAAAGTAGGTACAGCAGGGAATTCAAGGCCAGAGTGATGATCTGGACTAGTTTCAATCGCCTAGATGAGTCTGAGAGGAATTTCCCAGATTTCCCCCCCCCCCAAATTGGCTTGGTTTTTAAAATATTTTTTTGCCTCTCCCAGGAAATCAGGTCAGGTGGAGTGTATATATTGTGATACACAAGGTATCGCAATTGTGTGGGACAGGCTCGATGGACTAGATGGTCTTTTACCTATCCGTCGTTGTTCGTATGTTCGGAAGAAAGGAGTAGAATATCTTGAAAAGTACAATAGACAGCCTGCCATCATTATAGATAGGCATAAAAATAATATAATATAAAGTGCCATAAATCAAGCTGGTATAAAAGCATGTGTACAAAAATAAAAACAAATCTAAAAGAATTAGTCCTCCGGTTTTGCACCGTTGCTTGAGTAGCAGCTAATGCCAACTAGTTAAAGTCCAGCCAGGAAGTTACTGTTTATTTGATTGAGTGATTAGAATAGGAATGAGGAACAGGATATTGATCCTATGATATTTTAAGCTACAATGAATGGAAGAGGTTTCATATGTGAAAGTGATTGCTTACCGTGTTTACTGTCTCAATAAAGGGCTGTTAGTCCTGCAACAATAACTTCTGTGTGAATCTGGCTCGTGTGGTGTTAAACAACAAGCTTTAATATATATTGACTAATAACCGTAATGTTATACGACTGTTCTACAGTTTTACATTAAATGACAAGCTCTGTCGTCAAGCTACAGTACGCGGACGACGCCTGCGTCTGTGCACAGAGGCTGAAATCCAAGTCATAGTCAACGTATTCACTGAGGCTTACGAAAGCATAGACAAAGGTCCTCCACCAACTTGTCCCCACCGCACAGCACTGCCCCCCAGTCATCAAGATCCACGGCGCTGTCCTGGACAACATGGACCATTTCCCATACCTCGGGAGCCTCTTATCATCAAGGGCAGACATTGACGACAAGATTCAACACAGCCTTCAGTGCAGCCTTCGGCCACCAGAGGAGTAAAGTGTTTGAAGACCAGGCCGTCAAATCTGCCACCAAGCTCATGGTCTACAGGGCTGTAGTAATACCCGCCCTCCTGTATGGCTCAGAGACATGGACCATGTACAGTAGACACCAAGTTGCTGGAGAAACACCACCAACGATGTCTCCGCAAGCTCCTGCAAATCCCCTGGGAGGACAGATGCACCAACGTTAGTGACCTCGACCAGGCCAACATCCCCAGCATTGAAGCACTGACCACACTCGATCAGCAGCACTGGGCAGGCCACATTGTTTGCATGCCTGACACGAGACTCCTAAAGCAAGCGCTCTACTCAGAACTCCTTCATGGCAAACGAGCCAAAGATGGGCAGAGGAAATGTTTAAAGGACACCCTCAAAGCCTCCTTGGTAAAGTGCAACATTCCCACTGACACCCAGGAGTCCCTGGCCAAAGACCGCCCTAAATGGAGGAAGTGCACTGTGAATGGACACAACTCCTCTTCAGTCGGCACTGAACACTCTGTAATCATCATCAAACTTCCCCACTTCTGACCTTTATGATGGAAGGAAGGTTATTTGTGAAGCAGCTGAAGATGGTTGGGCCTGTGACACTGCTCTGAGGAACTCCTGCAATGCTGTCCTGGGACTGGGATGATTGACCTGCAACAACCACAACCATCTTCCTTTGTGCTCGGCATAACTCCAACCAGTGGAGAGTTTTCCCCCCTAATTTCCATTACCTCCAATTTTACTAGGACTCCTTGATGCCACACTCGGTCAAATGCTGCCTTAATATCAAGGGTAGTCACTCTAGCCTCACCTCTGGAATTCAGCTCTTTTGTCCATGTTTGGGCCAAGGCTGCAATGAGGTCTGGAGCCAAGTGGTCCTGGCATAACCCAAACTGAGCTTGAGTGAGCAGGTTATTGGTGAATAAGTGCCGCTTGATAGCACTGTCGATGACTCCTTCCATTACTTTGCTGATGATTGAGAGTAGACCGATGAGGCGGTAATTAGCCGGATTGGATTTGTTCTGCTTTTTTGTGGACAGGAGATACCTGGGCAGTTTTACATATTGTCAGGTAGATGGCCAATGTTGTAGCTGTACTGGAACAGCTTGGCTAGAGGCACGGCTAGTTCTGGAGCACAAATTTTCAGCACGACAGCCGGATGTTGTTGGGGCCCATAGCCTTTGTTGTATCCAGTGCGCTCAGCAGCTTCTTGATATCACGTGGAGTGAATCGAATTGGCTGAAGACTGGCTTCTGTGATTGTGGGGACCTCTGAAGGAGGCCAACATGTATCTTCCACTCGGCACTTCTAGCTGAAGATTGTTGGTAATGCTTCAGCCTTGTCTTTTGCACTTGTGTGCTCGGCTCCGATATTCATGGAGCCTCTTCCTCGCATTAGTTGTTTAATTGTCCACCACCATTCAGGACTGGATGTGGCAGGACTGCGAAGCTTTGATCTGATTTGTTGATTGTGGGATCGCTTAGCTCTATTTATAGCATGCTGCTTCTGTTGTTTAGCATGCATGCAGTCCTGTGTTGCAGCTTTCCCAGGTTGGTACCTCGTTTTTAGGTACACCTGTTGCTGTTTCTGGCATGCTTTTCTGCAGTCCAGCCTTGATGGTACTGGTAGAGTGAGGGATATGCCGGGCCATCAGGTAACCGATTGTGGTGGAATACAATTCTGCTGCTGCTGATGGCCCACAGTGCCTCATAGATGCCAAATTTTGCGCTGCTGGGTCTGTTCTGAATCTATCCCATTTAAAACAGTGGTAGTGTCACACAACACGATGGAGGATGACCTCAGTGTGAAGATGGGACTTCGTGTCCACAATGACTGTGTGATGATCAATGCTGTCATGGACAGATGAATCTGCAACAGGTAGATTGGTGAGGACAAGGTCAAGTAGGTTTTTCTCTCATGTTGGTTCTCTCACACCTGTCGCAAGTCCAGTCTGGCATCTATGTCCTTCAGGATTCGCCCAGCTCGGTCAGTAGTGGTGCTACCGAGCCACCCTTGGTGATGGGCATTGAAGTCCCCCATCCAGAGTACATTCTATGCCCTTGCTACCCTCAGTGCTTCTTCCAAGTGATGTTCAACATGGAGGAGTACTGATTCATCGGTTGAGGGAGGGCGGTAGGTGGTAATCAGCAGGAGGTTTCCTTGTCTATGCTTGACCTGAAGCCATGAGACTTCATGTAAGCTCTGTCTGTAAGTGTCTGATTCTTACAGCTTGTTCCCAAACAAAACCTGTTATCTGTAAGCCCAGCTAGTTAGAAGTTAGGTCGCAGATCAGCCATGATCTCATTGAATGGCAGAACAGGCTCGAGGGGCTAAATGGCCTCCTCCTGTTCCTATGTTCCTGCTATGTCCCAAGGATCTGATGAGGTAATGATCAATATTCTTACAACCTGTCAAACTTCTAAACTGGAAGAAATACAAGACAGGTTTATTTAAGCTGCCCTCATAATTTAACCCTCTAAGTCTATAATTTAACCCTATAATTTAACCCTCAAAGTCCTGGCGGTGTTCTGGTGTATTTACACTACTTTTTCTGCTTTTTTGTTCACACATAGAAACAAGACTCTGCTCCCCCGCTCCTACCACTGACACTTGCCCTCTTGACAAAGTAGCTGGAGCTAAGAGATGACCTTTTAGGATTAAACCATATAATAAAATATTTTAACTATGTGAAGAATCTTTTGAACGTAACATTGAATTGATAGTTTTTAAGTCAGTTGAAATGTTCGCTTCACTCAGTTGAGGGTATTTCTGCTCTGAATTAGAAGTTGTACATTCAAGTCACACTGCAGCATGTAATCTCGGCTGACACTTCAATACAGTACAAAGTTAGAGATGCCATTTTTTGGGTGAGACATTAAATCAAGTTTCCATCTGCCTATTTAGGTGGAAATAGGGCGTCCTATGGAAATTATTCGAAGAAAACTAGGGAGCTACTAGTCAACATAATCCTTCAATCAGCACCGCCAAAACAGATTAACTAGTCATATCTCGTATGTTGTTTATGGGATTTGGTTGTCATGTTTGCCTATATAAGACTACTCTTCCAAAAAAATAAACTGACTAAAGTGTTTTGGGTTGTCCTAAGACAGGAAAGGTGCTATATAAATGCAAGTTCTTTCTTTGATTATGTAAAGAAAACCAAACACTCAGTTTAGACAACTTTGCTCAAAATCAAACCTCAATTATAGTTATGAAATTAATATTACTGATCTAAGTGCTACATTAATGTATTTGAACACATAAAAGAGTAATAACTTATTTTTCTTTTTAACAGGCTATAATATGATACATTTTACCCCATTACAAACTCTTGGATTGTCCAGATCAAGCTATTCCTTAGCTGACCAATTGGAACTAAACCCTGATTTTTCTCGGCCTGATAAAACTTACAACTGGAATGATGTTGCACGGCTAGTGGAGAAGTTAAAGAAGGAATGGAATATACTCTGCATTACAGATGTGGTCTACAATCATACAGGTACTGAATTAATGAAAATATTCCAGCAATATTATAAAATCCACACTTGTGTTTGTGGGGGGAGGAAAGTAAGAGAACCAATCCAATAAGATCAGCTGCAGGTATGAGCTTTATAAAGACGTTTTCCCCTCTCTCTGCATGTGTAGCTAGATCAATCTATATTGTTTTAATGGCGCAGAATTTGCGGTTGTAATGGCGGTCACCGATCACCGTCTTTACAACTTCTGGAGCACGCACATGTGCAGTTAAACTCTGAAATCCAGAAGTTGCTGCCAGTCATTCCCTGCTCATCCCCAGAACTGACAATCAATTGAAATCACTGAACTGACGAAAACGTTCCCTTTTATGCTGGAATATCACTGTTAAAAAGCCCCGTAAAAGTTGAACCTTGTTGAATGAGGTGTAACTGGATTTTTAAACTGCGTCCTGAGTCATAATTACTACTGAACAAGCGTTCTAGCCCTGAAAAACTAATTTACTATTTGTGGAATGTCAAATTTTTCCATTGTGACAAAAATTCCGTGGTTTTTAATATCTTTTTTTAAAATTTGTTTGATATTTTAGCTTCTACCTTAATCCCATGTGCATGTCCCAATCTTTATTCCGTGCTCTGTAAAATCACAGAATCATAGAAATTTACAGCACGGAAGGAGGCCATTTCAGCTCATCATGTCCATGCCGGCTGACCAAGAGCTAGCCAGACTAATCCCACTTTCCAGCTCTTGGTCCGTAGCCCTGTAGGTTATGGCACTTTTAAGTGCTCATCCAAGTATCTTTTAAATGTGGTGAGGGTTTCTGCCTCCATCACCCTTTCAGGCAGTGAGTTCCAGACCCCCATCACCCTCTGGGTGAAGAAATTTCCCATCATATCTCCTATAAACCTCCTACCAATTACTTTAAATCTATGTCCCCTGGTTTTTGACCCCTCTACCAAGGGAAAACCGGTCATTCCTATCCACTCTCAGGCCCCTCATAATTTTATATACCTGACTCAGGTCTTCTCTGTACCAAAGAAAACAGACCCAGCATCTCCAATCTTTCCTCATAGCCAAAATTCTCCAATCCAAGCAACATTCTTGTAAATCTCCTCTGCACCCTTTCCAGTGCAATCACATCGTTCCTGTAATGTGGTGACTAGAACTGCACACAGTACTCCAGCTGTGGTCTAATAAGTGATTTGTACAGTTCAAGCATAACCTCCTTGCTCTTGTATTTCATGCCTCAACTAATAAAGGCAAGTATTATATGTCTTCCTAACAACATTATCTACCTGGCCTGCTACCTTTAAAGATCTGTGGACCTGCACTCCAAGGTTCTTTTGTGACTCTACACTTTTCAGTGCAGAGGATTAAAAAGCGATGGAAAATCAGGGCATTTTACTTCCTGGTTTGCTGTCTGTGAGAAATCTTCAACGTGATTGGCTGCTTAGCAAGCTGAGGACATCGCTCTTGTTGGACACTGGAGATCCACTAGACTTGGCACCAGAATGAAATTAATATCGTGAGAGGTGAAATCCACGCCACAGAGATCGGTAAGCCTTTGTGGCAGCTTTCTTTGAGGTCAGCAGCAAGCGTCATCACTTTGCTGCTGTCTGCAAAATCGGGCCAATATCTTCTAAATGGTGCAACTGCACACATATAGATGTTACTTTGTTACAGCTCATAAGCAAAGGCCAAGTTTACCCATAAAGTCAGCCAATTTATGGTAAAAGGGCTCAAAGATATTTTTTCCCTCACACAGACTCTCTGTGCCAAGAGCTTGCATTTCCAAAGATTACATTTTGTTCCTAGGCATTACCTGAGAGGCTTAACCAAGTTGTGAATTACAACTCTTAGAATGTACCACTGTGCATGTCACTTTGGACTAAAACTCCCAGAATGCAGCTTCATGCTTCGACTGAGTCTCACTACTTGGCAAGGACTCAAGTCTTACAAACAGGAGGCTGGAGCATGTTCTGTGAATGGGTAGTATTATTGTCAATCGTACAAAATAATTATTCTAGTGCTTTAAAGATTCATCCCAATTTTCTGATTAGACAAAACATTTTTCCCACATAGAAAACATTGAAAAAAAAACCATAGAAACATAGAAAATAGGTGCAGGAGTAGGCCATTCGGCCCTTCTAGCCTGCACCACCATTCAATGAGTTCATGGCTGAACATGCAACTTCAGTACCCCATTCCTGCTTTCTCACCATACCCCTTGATCCCCCGAGTAGTAAGGACTACATCTAACTCCTTTTTGAATATATTTAGTGAATTGGCCTCAACAACTTTCTGTGGTAGAGAATTCCACAGGTTCACCACTCTGGGTGAAGAAGTTCCTCCTCATCTCGGTCCTAAATGGCTTACCCCTTATCCTTAGACTGTGGCCTTTGGTTCTGGACTTCCCCAATATTAGGAACATTCTTCCTGCATCTAACCTGTCTAAACCCATCAGAATTTTAAACTTTTCTATGAGGTCCCCTCTCATTCTTCTGAACGCCAGTGAATACAAGCCCAGTTGATCCAGTCTTTCTTGATAGGTCAGTCCCGCCATCCCGGGAATCAGTCTGGTGAACCTTCGCTGCACTCCCTCAATAGCAAGAATGTCCTTCCTCAGGTTAGGAGACCAAAACTGTACACAATACTCCAGGTGTGGCCTCACCAATGCCCTGTACAACTGTAGCAACACCTCCCTGCCCCTGTTCTCAAATCCCCTCGCTATGAAGACCAACATGCCATTTGCTTTCTTAACCGCCTGCTGTACCTGCATGCCAACCTTCAATGACTGATGTACCATAACACCCAGGTCTCGTTGCACCTCCCCTTTTCCTAATCTGTCACCATTCAGATAATAGTCTGTCTCTCTGTCTTTACCACCAAAGTGGATAACCTCACATTTATCCACATTATACTTCATCTGCCATGCATTTGCCCACTCACCTAACCTATCCAAGTCGCTCTGCATCCTCCTCGTAGCTCACACTGCCACCTAATTTAGTGTCATCCGCAAATTTGGAGATACTACATTTAATCCCCTTGTCTAAATCATTAATGTACAGTGTAAACAGCTGGGGCCCCAGCACAGAACCTTGCGGGGCCCCACTAGTCACCGCCTGCCATTCTGAAAAGTACCTATTTACTCCTACTCTTTGCTTCCTGTCTGACAACCAGTTCTCAATCCATGTCAGCACACTACCCCCAATCCCATGTGCTTTAACTTTGCACATTAATCTTTTGTGTGGGACCTTGTCAACAGCCTTCTGAAAGTCCAAATATACCACATCAACTGGTTCTCCCTTGTCCACTCTACTGGAAACATCCTCAAAAAATTCCAGAAGATTTCTCAAGCATGATTTCCCTTTCACAAATCCATGTTGACTTGGACCTATCATCTCACCTCTTTCCAAATAATTGATTCCATCATCTTACCCACTACCAATGTTAGGCTTACCGGTCTATAATTCCCTGTTTTCTCTCTCCCTCCTTTTTTAAAAAGTGGGGTTACATTGGCTACCCTCCACTCGATAGGAACTGATCCAGAGTCAATGGAATGTTGGAAAATGACTGTCAATGCATCCGCTATTTCCAAGGCCACCTCCTTAAGTACTCTGGGATGCAGTCCATCAGGCCCTGGGGATTTATCGGCCTTCAATCCCATTAATTTCCCCAACACAGTTTCCCAACTAATAAGGATTTCCCTCAGTTCCTCCTCCTTACTAGACCCTCTGACCCCTCTTATATCCGGAAGGTTGTTAGTGTCCTCCTTAGTGAATACCGAACCAAAGTACTTGTTCAATTGGTCTGCCATTTCTTTGTTCCCAGTTATGACTTCCCCTGATTCTGACTGCAGGGGACCTACGTTTGTCTTTACTAACCTTTTTCTCTTTACATATCTATAGAAACTTTTGCAATCCGTCTTAATGTTTCCTGCAAGCTTCTTCTCGTACTCCATTTTCCCTGCCCTAATCAAACCCTTTGTCCTCCTCTGCTGAGTTCTAAATTTCTCCCAGTCTCCGGGTTCACTGCTATTTCTGGCCAATTTGTATGCCACTTCCTTGGCTTTAATACTATCCCTGATTTCCCTTGATAGCCACGGTTGATCCACCTTCCCTGGTATAGAGCCAACTGGTATTGACTAGTTGGGCTGAATGGCCTGTTTCTCTACTGTAAATTCTGATTTGAAATCAGATCTAGGAAAAATGTTTTTATTTCCTGTCACCACAGTCCCTTGTGTTCTTTGTAATACTAATTCAAGACCCCAGTGATAATTTTAAAGTTCTCTCTCCTCCTCCTAGACTTCCTGTTGTGCTCCACTTGTTGGCCTGGAATATGACCACATAAAAAACTAACGCCTTGTCCCAAATCCCAGATGATCTGTGGACCATACCAAGGGAGATCAGCTAGTGTGTTTTCTTTGAAGATAGAGAGAGTGCATGCTCTAGATGCAAAACAAGCCTGTTGAATACTTTCCTTGTGTTGATTGTTTAAGTTTTTGAAACCGTGCATGTTTGAAGAAGCAATAAAAGGAGCAAGCTGTTCAGTTAATTTACTTTATACAGTGCAATAGTATGTTTTGACAAAATTAATACAGTAAATCTTTTAAGTGCTATGCTATGAGGTTTAGATTTATTCATTTTGTGCAAAGAATGAAAGTTCATGGGCAATAAATGAACTGGAAACTGATGTCCTATGTAATACAATAATATTTATTTGATAAATTTAGCATTTGACGATGATAGTCACATTTTTTTCATATTTTAAAACACCAGTTTCATTGTCGCTATGCTTTATTTTTGTTCTCTCTGTACTTTTTGATCCAGTGAAGATATCAGTGGGCATCTTTCCTGCTTTAAAAAAAAATGGATGGGGGCTTCAGTAAACTTCTTTCTTGAAATAAAGTTTCAAGTCCTATTTTGTAACCCAGCTTCGAAGTTATATCTATACAGGATAAACACTTCAAAATCAAGTATCAGTAGTGAGGAGTTATTTTGCTTTGATATACCATTTCCCAGCTATTAGGCCTAGAATAAATCTGGGCTGAAACAATCCAAGGATTGTATTTAAAGTGCCTTGTCTGCAAAACATTGTGTAACACCTTAATTTGATTGCACAACCCATCTCTTCACTAAAGAAAGACTTGCATTTATATAGTGCCTTTCATGACCTCAGGATGTCCCAAAGTGCTTAAAGCTAATTAAGTACTTTTTGAAGCTTAATCCCTGTAGTAATGTAGGAAAATTGTTGGGCAATTTTCACACAGCAAGGTCCCACAAACAGCAATGAAATAAATGACCAGACAATCCTTAGTGATGTTGGTTAAGGGGTAAATGTTGGTCAGGACACTGGGGAAAAATTCACCTGCTCTTCTTTGAGTAGTGCCATAGGATATTCTACATCCACCTGAGAGTTTTAATGTCTCATCCAAAAGGCAACACCTCGGACAGTACAGCACTCCCTCAGTACTGCACCACTAAAATGCCATCCTAGATTATGTGGCCAATCTTTGGAATGGGCCTTGAACCCACAACTTTCTGACTGAGGTAAAAGTGCTGCAACTAAATCCAGGCTGACACTTCCACAAATTCCACACTTCCACAGATAACTCTCTATCATGATATCCCAGGCTGCTAAATAACAAACTCACTACTCCTTCAACCAGGTTATCTCTCAGCATTATTGTGAAAGCAGAGAGGAAAGTCTTGAAAATGTTCAGGCTTTTGTTGAGTGACTTGTGGCCCCATCCAGTCTTTTGATGCCTTAACATAATCTTTTTCAAAGGTATGCCCACTTTCAATGTATCTCTTTGAATCCTGTTAAGTCTACTTTAAGTAATGTTTATGTTACGTTAACTGATTTATTTTGCTTATACGTTCTGCCCGAGAGATTGTGATTTTTCGTCAGGGTGCATTAATTTTGAATACAATAAACAAGATTATATACTTCTGGATGGCTATTGCTAAGTTAATTTATTACTAGGATGAAGGAGCTTGAACATTGAATTAAATAACATCACTATTTTCTGAAAGGAACTTTCAATACAAATGCAACTTTACAATTAAATTATAAAAAGGGACTTAAAGCTTTCATTTAATAATTGAGTTGAAGTGGTGTTACGCAGGAGGTGGCTTAAAAATGTCAAAGGTGACACGTCATCTATTTAAAGAGCAATGACTGAGTAGTTGTACTGTATACAGGGAGATGTTTGAGACTGCCCTTATTTATTTTTGTAAAGGTCAGGGTGCCATATTAATTTGACACTGCTTTTTAAATGCCAAATTAGAACTGATCTTCAGATGGCCAAGAATGAAGTTGTGCAATGATGCAGATTTTTCTCAGTATTAGTATTCCCAATGATTCTTGTATCTTCTGGTGAACTGGTATCTTCTTCAGGAAATATTTTCAGTTTGATTTTTTGAGTCTTGTGTTTCACTTCCTTGTTAATGTAGTTGGCCACTGCTAAGATCTGAAGGATCAATTCATTTGTAATATTATAAACTTGGTGATAAAGCTTAGTAGTTGTTGCTTTACGAATATAATTTTGCCTGGTAGCAAAGACACCAACCCTTTACAGTTAACCTAATATCTTTCTAGTTTGGTTCGTCTAAAGATTTTGTACGGTGCATTTTGTTTTAAAATTGCTATTAATTATCACATTAAACAACAGAATACTTTTGTCATGGCCAAAATCAGAAGGGGAAGGGAAAATAAAGTTACAGTAAAACTACAGCAAATTGTGCTGTCTTTTTTCTGAGTGAGATATACTGGCCTACCCAGGCAACAGATTTCACAAATCAAGTGCCTCCCTTTCCCTACAACTGATAAATTTATTAGCATATAGTCTCCAAATATGTCTTCACTTTTTTTAGATTATGGAGGTACAGGTATGTTAATTTCTTTCCAGCCCTGAGAAATTTAGAAACATAGAAACATAGAAAGTAGGCCATTCGGCCCTTCGAGCCTGCACCACCATTCAATAAGATCATGGCTGATCATTCACCTCAGTACCCCTTTCCTGCTTTCTCTCCATACCCCTTGATCCCTTTAGCCGTAAAGACCATATCTAACTCCCTCTTGAATATATCCACTGAACTAGCAGCAACAACTCTCTGCGGTAGGGCATTCCACAGGTTAACAACTATCTGAGTGAAGAAGTTTCTCCTCATCTCAGTCCTAAATGGCTTACCCCTTATCCTTAGACTGTGTCCCCTGGTTCTGGACTTCCCCAACATCGGGAACATTCTTCCTGCATCTAACCTGTCCAATCACGTCAGAATTTTATATGTTTCAATGAGATCCCCTCTCATCCTTCTAACTCCAATGAATACAGGCCCAGTCGATCCAGTCTCTCCTCATATGTCAGTCCTGCCATCCCGGCAATCATTCTGGTGAACCTTCGATGCACTCGCTTAATAGCAAGAACGTCCTTCCTCAGATTAGGAGACCAAAACTGAACACAATATTCCAGGTGAGGCCTCACTGAGGCCCTGTACAACTGCAGTAAGACCTTCCTGCTCCGATACTCAAATCCCCTAACTATGAAGACCAACATACCATTTTCCGCCTTCACTGCCTGCTGTACCTGCATGCCAACTTTCAGTGACTGATGTACTATGACACCCACGTCTCGTTGCACCTCCCCTTTTCATAATCTGCCGCTATTCAGATAATATTCTGTCTTCGTGTTTTTGCCCCCAAAGTGGATAACCTCATATTTATCCTCATTATACTGCATCTGCCATGCATTTGCCCACTCACCTAACCTGTCCAAGTCACACTGCAGCCTCTTAGCGTCCTCCTCACAGCTCACACCGCACACCCAGCCTAGTGTCATCTGCAAACTTGGAGATATTACACTCAATTCCTTCATCTAAATCATTCATGTATATTGTAAATAGCTGGGGTCCCAGCACTGAGCCCTGCGGCGCCCCACTATTCACTGCCTGCCATTCTGATAAGGACCCGTTTATCCCGACTCTCTGCTTCCTGTCTGCCAACAAGTTCTCTATCCACGTCAGTACATTACTCCCAATACCATGTGCTTTAATTTTGCACACCAATCTCTTGTGTGGGACCTTGTCAAAAGCCTTTTGAAAGTCCAAATACACCACATCCACTTGTTCTCCCTTGTCCACTCTACCAGTTACATCCTCAAAAAATTCGCGAAGATTTGTCAAGCATGATTTCCCTTTCATAAGTCCATACTGAATTGGACCGATCCTGTCACTGCTTTCCAAATGCGCTGCTATTTCATCTTTAATAATTGATTTCAACATTTTCCGCACTACTGATGTCAGGCTAACCGGTCTATAATTACCCGTTTTCTCTCTCACTCCTTTCTTAAAAAGTGGTGTTACATTAGCTACCCTCCAGTCCATAGGAACGGATCCAGAGTCGATAGACTGTTGGAAAATGATCACCAATGCATCCACTATTTCTAGGGCCACTTCCTTAAGTACTCTGGGATGCAGACTATCAGGCCCCGGGGATTCATCGGCTGTCAATCCCATCAATTTCCCTAACACAATTTCCCGCCTTTGAAGATTTACTTCAGTTCCTCCTTCTCACTAGACCCTCGGTCCCCTCGTGTTTCCGGAAGGTTATTTGTGTCTTCCTTCGTGAAGACAGAACCAAAGTATTTGTTTAACTGGTCCACCATTTCTTTGTTCCCCATTATAAATTCACCTGAATTTGACTGCAAGGGACCTACGTTTGTCTTCACTAATCTTTTTCTCCTCACATACCTATAGAAGCTTTTGCAGTCATTTTTAATGTTCCCAGCAAGCTTCCTCTCATACTCTTATTTTCCCCCTCCGAATTAAACACTTTGTCCTCCTCTGCTGAATTATAAAATTCTCCCAGTTTTCAGGTTTGTGCTTTTTCTGGCCAATTTATATGCCTCTTCCTTGGATTTAACACTATTCTTAATTTCCCTTGTTCCATGGTTGAGCTAGCTTCCCCGTTTTATTTTTACTCCAGACAGGGATGTACAATTGTTGAAGTTCATCCATGTGATCTTTAAATGTTTGTCATTGCCTATCCACCGTCAACCCTTTAAGTATCATTCGCCAGTCTATTCTAGCCAATTCATGTCTCATGCCATCGAAGTTACCTTTCCTTAAGTTCAGGACCCTAGTCTCTGAATTAACTGTGTCACTCTCCATCTTAATAAAGAATTCTACCATATTATGGTCACTCTTCCCCAAGGGGCCTCGCACAACAAGATTGTTAATTAGTCCTTTCTCATTACACATCACCCAGTCTAGGATGGCCAGCCCTCCAATTGGTTCCTTGACATATTGATCTAGAAAACCATCCCTTATACACGCCAGGAAATCCTCCTCCACCACATTGCTACCAGTTTCGTCAGCCCAATCAATATGTACATTAAAGTCGCCCATGATAACTGCTGTACCTTTATTGCACGCATCCTTAATTTCTTCTTTGATGCTGTCCCCAACCTCACTATTACTGTTTGGTGGTCTGTACACAACTCCCACTAGCATTTTCTGCCCTTTGGTATTCCATAGCTCCACCCATACCGATTCCACATCATCCAAGCTAATGTCCTTCCTTACCATTACGTTAATTTCCTCTTTGACCAGCAACGCCACCCCACCTCTTTTTCCTTTCTGTCTATCCTTCCTGAATATTGAATACCCTTAGATGTTGAGTTCCCAGCCTTGGTCACCCTGGAGCCATGTCTCCATGATGCCAATTACATCATATCCGTTAACAGCTATCTGCGCAGTTACTTCGTCCATCTTATTATGAATACTCCTCGCATTGAGGCACCGAGCCTTCAGGCTTGTCTTTTTAACACACTTTGCCCCTTTAGAATTTTGCTGTAATATGGCCCTTTTTGCTTTTTGCCTTGGGTTTCTCTGCCCTCCACTTTTACTTTTCTTCTTTCTATCTTTTGCTTCTGCCCCCATTCTACTTCCCTCTGTCTCCCTGCATAAGTTCCCATCCCCCTGCCATATTAGTTTAACCCTCCCCAACAGCACAAGCAAACACTCCCCTCTAGGACATTGGTTAGGGTCCTGCCTAGATGCAGGCCGTCCGATTTGTACTGGTCCCACCTCCCCCAGAACCGGTTCCAATGTCCCAGGAATTTGAATCCTTCCCTTCTGCACCGCTCCTCCAGCCACATATTCATCTGAGCTATCCTGCAATTCCTACTCTGACTAGCACGTGGCACTGGTAGCAATCCTGAGATTACTACTTTTGGGGTCCTACTTTTTAATATAGCTCCTAGCTCCCTAAATTCCTCTTGGAGGACCTCATCCCGTTTTTTACCTATATCGTTGATACCTTTATGCACCACGACAACTGGCTGTTCACCCTCCCCCTTCAAAATGTCCTGCTGCAGCTCCGAGACATCCTTGACCCTTGTACCAGGGAGGCAACATACCATCCTGGAGTCTTGATTGCAGCCGCAGAAACATCTATCTATTCCCCTTACAATAGAATCCCCTACCACTATAGCTCTCCCACTCTTTTTCCTACCCTCCTGTGCAGCAGAGCCACCCACGGTGCCTTGAACTTGGCTGCTGCTGTTCTTCCCTGATGAGTCATCCCCCTCAACTGTACCCAAAGCGGTGTATCTGTTTTGCATGGGGATGACTGCAGGGGACCCCTGCACTACCTTCGTTCCACTGCTAATCCTGTTGGTCACCCATCCCCTATCTGGCTGTGTACCCTTTACCTGGCCAACTCACTAAACGTGCTATTCACAGCATCCTCAGAATAGCACTGGAAGCGTCCCTGACTTCCCACATAGCACAAGGGGAGCATGACACGTGTCCGAGCTCTCCTGCCATGACTTAACCCTTAGATTAACTTAATTTGGCAACAACAATGTTAAAGGTTACCAACTTCTGCGTAATTAATTCAAGCTTATGGAAGCTGTTCCCCCTCAATTCCCCACCCCACGCATGCATGCACTCACAAACACACACATACAGCTGTATACAACATATTTCAATGCATAACACACAATTCACTATCTTTTAAAATACGGATGGGACCTCCGATACTTCTGCATTTCTCCAATTCTGGCCTGTTGCGTATCCCTGATTTTCACAGCTCCACCATTGGCGACCATTCCTTTAGCTACCTTGGCCCTGAGATCTGGATACCTCCTCCTCTCCTCCTTTAAGACACCCCTTAAAACTACCTCATCACCTGTCTTAATATCTCCTTGTGTGGCTCAGTGTCCGATTTAATTTGATAACACTCCTGTGGGATGTTTTACTACGTTAAAGGTGCTATATAAATGCAAGTTGTTGTAGTATTTTCAAAGGTAGAGATCTCTTTGTCATAACATCATACCATGCTTAATGTGTATCTTGGGTACCCAGAGTTTCTTTTGTTAAAATGTTGTTGTGAAGGTTCTGTAAAACAAAGCTGATCATTCCAAATTTGACATTTTGAGGCAACTAGTTATTCCTTTGCACAATTTAAATTGGTTAAATCTAGAGGAATGTAGACTTGCTGGGCTCAAAATGCACCTAGAAATACTGACACAAATTGTTGGAATATCTCAAACATGGGGAACATGTTGTGGTTGAATTCATTTTATATTTGTAATTGTTACTATCTAGTTTAATTTGCAAAACTTTAGAATATCTTGTATTTCATGAAAAAGTACTTACTAGAGTTAGAAAAAGTGTATTATGAAAGTATAGTTGGTGATGTGTATACCTTTTTGTCTCTTTCAAATTTTTATAAGAAATGGTGAACGTTTGGTTATACATTTCTCTTCTCCTTTCCTCATTAGCTACCAACAGCAACTGGCTGCAGAAACACCCAGAATGTTCCTACAACATTTTAAATTCCCCTCATTTGAAACCTGCCTGGCTTTTAGACCGAG
Organism: Pristiophorus japonicus; assembly: GCF_044704955.1. Classification (NCBI taxonomy): domain Eukaryota; kingdom Metazoa; phylum Chordata; class Chondrichthyes; family Pristiophoridae; genus Pristiophorus; species Pristiophorus japonicus. The sequence goes on from NC_091984.1 coordinate 35,543,333, forward strand.
CCTTGTGGCATTTGACTTGTGATGTGGCTAAAGGAAAATACCAGAATAGAGGACTACCTGCTCTTATTGAAAATGAAAGCCACCTTAATGTAAGTACAAGATAATGCTCCTTCTTTGCATCTTTCCTTTGTTCTTTCACCCCTTCTCCCATAAAGTTCTTAACTGGCTTCAGGTTATTTTTTTTTTTAAGTAATTCCATTTACAAAATATCTTTCAACATAAATGTGTGCATCTTTTTCTTTCAAGTTTTCTCTCTTCTTCCAAAGATTTTGACTCTTTTCAGGCTGGTAGCTCACCCATACAAAAGCAAAATAGTGCGGATGCTGGAAATTTGAAATAAAAACAGAAAATGCTGGAAATACTCAGCAGGTCAGGCAGCATTTGTGGAGAGAGAAACGGAGTAAATGTTTCAGGTCATTGACCTTTCATCAGAACCTCACTCAAGTGGCTATTGAAATATGTGAGAGCCTAAACAATGAGTGCGGGCAGGCTATTAAACAAGGAAGATGTTGAATTTGATCCTGTCGTCACCTTGGATCACTTGCGCACTTCTAGTAGGAGTGACGGCATAATAATTTGGAGGAGGGAGGGAGGGAGGGAGGGTGGTGGTGGGGAGGGGAACCCTGACTGATTTTATGACACATTAATTCACAATCACTAACGAGCTGGTACTCAGTAAGATAATGGGACTAAAGGCAGATAAATCCCCTGGACCTGATGGGTTTGCATCTTAGGATCTTAAGAGAAGTAGCGGCAGGGATTGTGGATGCATTGGTTATGATTTACCAAAATTCCCTGGATTCTGGAGCGGTCCCAGCAGATTGGAAAACTGCAAATGTAATTCCCCTATTCAAAAAAGGAGGCAGACAAAAAGCAGGAAACTATAGACCAGTTAGCCTAACATCTGTGGTTGGGAAAATGTTGGAGTACATTATTAAAGAAGCAGTAGCAGGACATTTGGAAAAGCAAAATTTGGTCAGGCAGAGTCAGCATGGATTTATGAAGGGGAAGTCATGTTTGACAAATTTGCTGGAATTCTTTGAGGATGTAACGAACAGGGTGGATAAAGGGGAACCAATGAATGTGGTGTATTTGGACTTCCAGAAGGCATTTGACAAGGTGTAACATAAAAGGTTACTGCACAAGATAAAATTTAATGGGGTTGGGGGTAATATATTAGTGTTAGTGTTAGTGTTTTATCAGAAGAATCACTCAACCCTCAGAGTCGGTTCCAACGCCAATGCGGCCTTTATTACACCGGTGGGGAGAGAGCCTCTGGTTAACTCCAGGCATTCCACTATCCACCGAACAAAGGGTTTCATGGATTTTTAGATGTTTTACAACAGTTTACTACAGTTACATCAGCACCATTTCGGCTGGATACTATCCAATCATATAGATTATAAATTCAATTAGACCAATAGATAGTTAGTTTCTAAACATAAAATGGCTCATGTGTTGCTAAGAGATGTGTTGCTAAGGGGTGTGTTGCTAGGAATGACTCATGTATCTTGTAACATGGTCCAGGACCCCTTATCTTACTGTCCTTGGGTGCTGTCTTTGGGTAGCCTCCTTATCTCAATCCTGCTACAGAGTCGTATTGTCCTTACTTTCACCAAAACATTTAGTCCTGAGGCCTGGCTGATTAGAGACACCTGCAGAGTTTGCCTGTGTGTGGGAAACAACAATTATTTCAGCTAACAGAAATCCCTTGAGGCTTCACGGGTAGCCATTTTATGGTACAAGTTACATATTTAGTTCTAACCTTATACTACAGGTGTAGTTCTATCCTTATCCTACAGGTGCCGTTGCCCTAGGGTGCCTAATGTCTACAACATTAGCATGGATAGAGGATTGGTTAACTAACAGAAAACAGAGAGTCGGGATAAATGATTAATTCTCTGGTTGACAACCAGTAATTAGTGGGGTGCCGCAGGGATCAGTGTTGGGACCCCAACTATTTACAATCTACATTAACGACTTGGAAGAAGGGACTGAGTGTAACGTAGCCAAGTTTGCTGATGATACAAAGATGGGAGCAAAAGCAATGTGTGAGGAGGACACAAAAAATCTGAAAAAAGACATAGGCTAAGTGAGTAGGCAAATATTTGGCAGACGGGAGTATAATGTTGGAAAGTGTGAGGTCATGCACTTTGGCAGAAAAAAAATCAAAGAGCGGGTTATTATTTAAATGGAGAAAGATTGCAAAGTGCTGCAGTACAGCAGGACCTGGGGGTATTTGTGCATGAAACACAAGGATAGTATGCAGGTACAGCAAGTGATCAGGAAGGCGAATGGAATCTTGGCCTTTATTGCAAAAGGGATGGAGTATAAAAGCAGGGAAGTCTTGCTACAGTTGTACAGAGTATTGGTGAGGGCACACCTGGAATACTGCGTGCAGTTTTGGTTTCCATATTTACGAAAGGGTGTACTTGCTTTGGAGGCAGTTCAGAGAAGATTCACTAGGTTGATTCCGGAGATGAAGGTGTTGACTTATGAGGAAAGGTTGAGTAGGTTGGGCCTCTATTCGTTGGAATTCAGAAGAATGAGAGGTGATCTTAACGAAACTTATAAGATTATGAGGGGGCTTGACAAGGTGGATGCAGAGAGGATGTTTCCACTGATGGGGAGACGAGAACTAGAGGGCATGATCTTCGAATAAGCAACCGCCCCTTTAAAACCGAGATGAGGAGAAATGTTTTCTCCTGAGGCTTGTAAATCTGTGGAATTTGCTGCCTCAGAGAGCTGTAGAAGCTGGGACATTGAATAAATTTAAGACAGAAATAGACAGTTTCTTAAACGATAAGGGGATAAGGGGTTATGGGGAGCGGGCAGGGAAGTGGAGCTGAGTCCATGATCAGATCAGCCATGATCTTATTGAATGGCGGAGCAGGCTCAAGGGGCCATATGGCCTACTCTTGTCCCTAATCTTATGTTCTTATTTTGCCTAGGAGGGCTACAGCCTGTTTTAGCATCATCATCATAGGCAGTCCCTCGAAATCAAGGGAGACTTGCTTCCACTCCCAAAGTGAGTTATTTGATGGCTGAACACTCCGATATGAGAGCCACAGACCCTGTGATAGCATCCCTGCCATGGTTGAGATTAGCTAACTCAACACAGACGAGGAATGAATTTGGGACCACCTTGATCGGTGTGGCTCAGACAAGATTTAGCATCAGAAGAAGCCCGACATGTATTTTTTTATTTAAATTATGTAAATTGAGTGCAGCAGAGAATTTTCTTCTGAATTTAGTGGTTACAAGTTGAGAAGGCTTTGAAGGTGATAATTAAATTGAGAACATTTTATGTAAGACAGAGGATTGAATTTTTAAAAATAAATAGTTGTAGTGTGTGTATATTAGTATTCACCTTGTAGAACTATAATGTAGGTGCAACGTCCTGAATCCGGAACTCCGAAAACCGGAATTGTCCAAAAACCGGACATTGTGCAAATAGTTGATGGAGTTGTCCGGAATCTGGAATTATTGTCCGAAAACCGGACATTTCTGAGGCGAAATCCGGCATGGATTCGGTGGAGGATTACGGATCTCAGACGTGATTATCTTGTGTGAAATCCGGAATCCTACACCGAATCCGTGCTGCACTTCGGGTTTTGCCGGATTTCAGACCTTGCCACTCAAAAAACAGCACGGATTCAGCCCCGAAGATTCCGGATTTCGGATGTTGTACTGTATTTACAAAAGCAAAATATTGCAGATGCTAGAATTCTGAAATAATATTTACATATCTATTTGTAGAGAAGATGTTTTCACTTGTGGGGAGTCCAAAACTAGAGGCCATAAATATAAGCGAATCACTAATAAATCCAGTAGGGAATTCAGGAGAAATTTCTTTACCCAGAGAGTGGTTAGAATGTGGAACTCGTCTCCGCAAGAAGTAGTTGTGGCGAATAGCATAGGTGCATTGAAGGAGAAGCTAGATAAATATGTGCAGGAAAAAGGAATAGAAACATATGTTGATCGGGTGGGATGAAGTAGTTGGGAGGAGGCTCGGGTGCAGCATAAACACCAGCATGGGCCAAATGGCCTGTTTCTGTGCCGTACATTCTTTGTAATGCTATGAAAATCTCTGATGATGTAATTGTGTTTTATTCTTTTGATAGGCTATTCGCACAATCATGTGGGAGGAAATCTACCCTAAACTGCGGTTATGGGAATTCTATCAAGTGAATGTTAACAAAATTGTTGATGACCTCCGGGACATACTCCAACATGGTACACAACAACAAAGTTTATTTTGTGCGGTGCCTTGTTTGCTTTCAGATCTGATTGGATGAAACATCAAGAATATTTGCACTTACGAGAATTTGTAGACTTTTTTTTATCTTAAAGTTTCTAAAGCTAACGGTTGTAAAGGCTCTTTTGTTTCTGTTTAAGGTGAGAAGAAAAAGTGTGAGACCAAACAGTCTCTTAAGATTATCCAAGACCCCGAATTTAAGAGATATGGCTGCGTTGTCAACATGAGCACATTACTGAAAACGTTAACATCTCACAAGTAGGTTATACAAAATATACTTCTATTTCAGTAGAAATGAGTACTGCTATAGGTGGAAATAGATTGCAGTCTACTCCTGTTAGGAGTTTTTTGTTCAATATGTTTTAAATTATCCAGTAGTTTCAATTGTGCAATTTAAATAAACTTGCAGGAGGCCCTAGTTTGCTCTGGGGGAAAGCAAATGTAGTAGATCCCTTATTTATCACCAGATTTATAGCTCCCTGTTCATGGGGAACTCACCTGAAGTAGCCTTTCTATAATGTGTTAATAGTTTTGTGTTGCCTCTAAAAGAAAAAGGAAACTTGCCTGAGATGAGAGATGTTATCATAAATAACAGTAGTTAGTTAAGCTAAAGGAGTGTCGGGGCTTAAGTGAATCCATCTGCTCTCTCCAGTGGGCATAAAAGATCCAATAGCATTCAAAAAAGAGCAGATGAGTTCTTTCGGTATCCTGGCCAATATTTATCCATCAACTAATTTGGCTGCTGCATTTCCCTACATTACAACAGTGATTGCATTTCAAAGAACTTCATTGGCTGTAAAGTGCTTTGGGACGTCCCGAAGTCATGAAAGGTGCTATAGATGAGAGATGTTATCATAAATAAATGGAATGTTTAACAGTAGTTAGTTAAGCTAAAGGAGTGTCGGGGCTTAAGTGAATCCATCCGCCCTCTCCAGTGGGCATAAAAGATCCAATAGCATTCAAAAAAGAGCAGATGAGTTCTTTCGGTATCCGGCCAATATTTATCCATCAACTAATTTGGCTGCTGCATTTCCCTACATTACAACAGTGATTGCATTTCAAAGCAAAGTGCTTTGGGACGTCCCGAAGTCATGAAAGGTGCCATAGATATGCAAGATCCCTGGTTACCAAATGTGAAGATTGCTCTGGAAATTGTTGATATTTTCTTTAATCTTTCTTTTTATAGTAATTGCCCTGCAGAGATAGAAGAATGTTGCAGCCAGATCCGTACAAGATTGGAACAGTTAAATATGGACCGCCTTAAGGAAGTGCAGCGTCATCAGGAGCAGGCAGGCTTTATTTGATTTTTGCCCCTGTCCTGCATCCCTTGAGTGGAATTTAATACCTTTTTCAAAACAGCTGACATGTCTATTTAATCGTCACCAATCAATTTAATACAGAGTTATGTACTTTCAGGCTGTGAACTGCACATTGGGGACTGTAACTTATGAGCGCCTGGCAGACCATGGCCCCAAACTTGGACCTGTAACAACAAAACATCCTTTAGTCACCAGGTACAGTGAACAGGTCACTAGAAACAACTAAACACAAGCTCATTTAGTATGTAAAGTTCTTTGAAAAATAAGACAATTTTTCACTGATGGAAAATTTCCATCACTGGTTCATTACTAGGTCTAAGCAATAGATGAGCTTAAAAGGTCACAAGTACTGGCATTGAACCTACCTGTTGGTGAGATAATGCTCTTCTCAGAGGGGACTTGGCATAGTGGGTTAAACAATGAACTTTCAATTCTGGTACCTGGGATTAACGGGATTTAAGTCTTTTTTTGTCTGCTAGCTATAAAGATTGTACACAAAATGAGTTTACACTGTCTCCACTCAGTTCCCAATGGGGAGGGCGGCACAGAACTGCCTCTAATTTTAGTATATGTAACTAATGCCAGAATTTAGTAATAAAAGCAAAATGCATGTGTATTCTGGCTTGCTGTTAGATGAGCACATTGCATGCTTTGCTGGCTCCAGTAATAGAAAAGTTAGTGAATTTTTATCTTGGAAAGAAATTGGCATCAAATGTTATTAAAGATTCAGTGTTTCAAGTCCTACAGTCGGTGCCTGCTTTTATAGGTATTCAGTCTGTTCAAATGACTCCAATGGGGCCTGTTAACTTTTTTAAACGATATGCTTTGCGTGCAGATACTTCACGTACCAGTTTGAAGAGATGCCTTTGGAGAAGGAAGAGTCAATGATGTATCAGCCAGAAAAAGCTGTGTATTTTATGGCCCATAATGGCTGGGTGATGGGTGATGACCCTTTAAAAAACTTTGCTGAGCCAGGTGAATTATTAGTATTTGCATCAGGATGGACAATATTTTCATAGTACCGAAGCTAAAGTATTTTGTGAAATGCTTTTGGGGAAGTGAGGTTAAAAACAAATGGGGAATTTGTTCACAAGGTAAATATGCACAAGAAATTAATTTGGCCTGTTTTAGTTCATGCAACCAAAAAGACTCTTAAGTGTCCCCACAAAGGCATCTAATTATTTCTTCAATAGTTCCAAGGTTTTTGTCTTCAGGACTCTACTGTTGATTACTCTGTATGCAATGTTGAACTGCTATTCTTGACTCGGTATGAAGGAGGAATTCTAAACATAGGTCCTAAATTTGCCTTTTACAAGTTTAAACTTGTGTTCCTTTGTCCTACTCTTTCAAGGTCACATTACTGTCACTGACTACACTTTTTTAAATGATCCCTTCATGATAACTTAATATTCTATCAAAGTTCTACATTACGAAAGGCAAAATTAAATCTTGGTGCACTTGCTGTCACAATGTTTTCCACATTAATTTGGAACACAATCATATTTTTATTGCCCGTGTTTGCCAAAGTACTAAAAAATTGACCCCCCTAAAACTGCTGAAGAAATTTGGTTTAAATTCACCAGAAATGCTTCAGTAGGTGGCAATTCTGTCTTTGCAGATTATTATTCCTATATAATCAACAGATTATCAAATCTTTTTAAACTTTGTTTTAATAATTAATTGATGGTATTTAATTTGAATTCATACAGTAGTTTAATTGAAGATGGATAGTCTAAATTAAAAGGCCATCTATTTAGCCATCAGCTCAGTTGTATCCTATGACCTGCTGTCTCTTGCAGAAAGGTGATTGCTTAAGTAGGATGTGGTGGAAAACCTAGTTATCCAAATTAGACTTTATCCAGTTGCATTAAGAAAATGTTTCACTTGAATGAAAATTCACTAAATAGTTGCTTTAGGAAATCCTCTTGGAAATGTCATTTTTTTGTCATAGAAACATAGAAAATAGGTGCAGGAGTAGGCCATTCGGCCCTTCGAGCCTGAACCACCATTCAATAAGATCATGGCTGATCATTCACCTCAGTACCCCTTTCCTGCATTTTCTCCATACCTCTTGATCCCTTTAGCCGTAAGGGCCATATCTAACTCCCTCTTGAATATATCTAATGAACTGGCATCAACAACTCTCTGCAGTAGGGAATTCCACAGGTTCAAAACTCTGAGTGAAGAAGTTTCTCCTCATCTCAGTCCTAAATGGCCCACCCCTTATCCTTAGAATGTGACCCCTGGATCTGGACTTCCCCATCATCGGGAACATTCTTCCTTCATCTAACCTGTCCAGTCCCGTCAGAATTTTATATGTTTCTATGTGATCCCCTCTCATCCTTCTAAACTCCAGTGAATGCAGGCCCATTCGATCCAGTCTCTCCTCATATGTCAGTTCAGCCATTGTCACTTTATTGCATAAGCAAACTCATAAATCCTGCAGATTTACTTAAATACATAAACCTCCTGAAGGATAGAAGGAGATGGTATGATGTTATTATCCCAGAAAGGGTGGATGTATTTAGCCTAATGACCTTTTACTGTCTCATGATCCTAAAAGTTATTCTATTACATTATCCAGTGTTTAGCATTGCAATATTTCTGTAGTTGTTTTTGAGGTGCTTACAAATGGGTCTAATTACTATACTTTTTAACAAATTGGGTTTTATCATCATAGGTTCTAATGTTTACCTAAGAAGAGAATTGATTTGCTGGGGTGACAGTGTTAAACTGCGGTATGGAAAGAAGCCAGAAGACTGCCCTTATCTTTGGGCTCACATGCAGAAGTATACAGAAATAACAGCCAAAATCTTCCATGGGGTACGGTTAGACAACTGTCACTCGACACCTATTCGTGTCGCTGAGGTACAGATAAAGCTTTCTCCTGTCCATTAGTTTTGTTTTTTAGTAAGTGTTCTAACATGCATGTTAGGAATAATAGATCTCATTCAAAGATGTTTCCAGCTCTAATTTAGAATAGAATTCATTTTCAATTGCTAATGTGCACATATTGGCCCTGTACTGTCCACATCTATCTTCCCTCACTCCATTATTCGTCAGGACATCCTCCAGGTGTTCTACAAAGTGGCATGCCAACTATAAAACTGGCCAATTCTGCATGGTAAGAAGAATTTCACCTGCATTGTGCTATATCGCCCAATTCAGTTAGACTTCGAAGGTTTCTTTAAAGCAAGAGTGTCCCAAGCTTTTGTCGTTTTTGGCTGTATAGGTGCCTACCATGGTGTGTCCCATAGATGTGTAACATTGTATCCTTTAGGAGCCTCATATAAAGTTTAAAGGGCCGAAATTGCCCCTTCCGATAAGAAAGAAAGCCGCGGCCACGAGATGGCGCGGAATGGCTGCCGACTCTCCACGAAGGAGCCGCCATTTTTGAAGTTGCCTTCCTTTACTTTTGGAGCGGTGTCCTGGACTGCTCCGCCCGTTTTCCCGCTGCGGAGTGCATGCGCCGACCCCTTACCAACAAGCGGGATCCCCTCTCGAAATTGCCCCTTGGGAAATTGCCTCTTTTCTGTTATTGCCCCATGGGAGCGGCCCCGCTGCCGATCGGTGCCCCCGACAACTTTTTGCCGATCGGTGCCCCCGACAATTAGGGCTGCGGGTTCGGCCGGGCCACCAACAGACAGCCTGGCACCCCCTCTTGGATGCCAGGCCACTGGCCCAGTCACAACCCTCCCTGGTGGTCCAGTGTTTTCCACTAAAATGGCTGCAGAGTTCGCGGCAGCCCTCCCCTTTAACATGCCAACGCGATGACTGACGTTCTCGGATACTCCTGATGATGTCATCAGCGCAGCGCTGATGACTGACAGCCTCGGATGCTCCGCCCCGCCCCCACTTCCGCCCCGCTGGTGATGGCCACTCCGCCCTGCCCCCACCTCCGCCCCCATGATGAGAACACTTCTGCCCGCTCGGGGGGGATAAAAACCCTAAATGCTGAATTTCGACGGAGACGTCGCCCCAATGCATGGGGTGGCCAGAACACATCGCAACCGATAAGTGCGCTTCATTTCACGCGGTGGGCAATTACGGCTCCTATATCTATGTTCACATTAGTTTGCATGTATCTGAAGTTGCTGAAACCAGCAGATCCTGATGTTCTGGTTGAGGATTTATCTACCAATGCGATAACAGTGCTAAAACAGCCATGTCTGAGCTTGCTTGCCTACAAAATAAGGCATATAAATGCACATAGGACAGTGTCTTCATGGATCTCAAAGATCAGATTACCAAGGCTAGGAGGGTTGGTAATCTGCAGCTACATGTTGCATATCCCTGCCTTAAAAGTTCCATATCCCTGCATTAACAATTTTTTTTTCAATAAATAACTGCAACTGACCAGATTATGCAGTTCCTTTGAGATTTCCATTATATAATATACCCTTGACTGACTTACATTGTTCAGTTCGATCCAATCATTATATCGATTTCCTATCCATTTATTAATTATTGTGTGGGGGGGAAAATAACATGTATTTTCTTTAAAATTGTCATACAATCATGATGTTGAAAGCCTTAATTTGGATTAGCAAATGACTGTGCTGTGGAAAATTTTAATTTAGAAGTATAAAAGATACTGCTGAGAATCATGACAAGAACTTAAGTGATCATTTCAAGTAAATTATGTTATAGCAGATTAAGCACTAGGCAAGTATTCTCATTCGTACTGCAAATCAAAGATATCCACCTTGATGAAAATATAAACACTATTTGGTTGATGACATGAGTATTCCGGTTCAATTTCTGAAGTAAAACCCTATTCAAGCTGGAATTTGTGCTGTCATCTGTACCTTTTTTTATTCAAGACGTAATTGATTTGGAGAAATTTGCAGGGAAATGGGAAAGAGCAGGAGAGTGGGACTGATTGGATAGCCCTTTCAAAGAGACGATGGGCCGAATGGCTGCCTTCTGTGCTGTATGATTTATTATAGTTAATACGATGGACTCGCCAACGGAACTGATTGGAGTTTCCGAGCCTGACGATGAAAGGAAGGCAAAATTAGGGAAATAATTGTTGTCCATTAATGGAGGGTACCAGTGGAATTGGAACTGCAATTTATAATCCAGTTCTCATGAATTGTCAAGTTTAGTGACCATTGCAAACTAGTTCCATCATTCATCTTAATCAAATTGATCACTTATTTTTGGGGAAGCTGATAACAAGCCTAACCTTTTCATTTTTAAAATGAGTTAATAATGCTACTTTTTAAAAAAAAAACTATTGCAGGGATATGGGAAAGATCAGTCATGATCTTATTAAATGGCGGAGCAGGCTCGAAGGGCCAAATGGCCTACTCCTGCTCCTATTTCTTATGTTCTTATGATCTTTATTGTATCTTCAATATTACTGACTTGCAGTGTGTATGCACCATTTCAAACTTTTTATCATCACTTTTGTCTTTCTTAAAGTTACTACTGGTAAACTGCAATTTAAAGATAAATTATTTAGCATTTACCTTGCGTTCCTAATACATTCATTTATTTAGCTATGGCGTACTCGGCTTTAACTTTGGTATTCACAATTATAAATAGCAATGTTTTTGCAGAAAAGATTATTGAGATGTATTATCTGTAGGAGATGCTGGCGGTGACTAGATCAGTTAGGCCAAATATGTATATGACAGCAGAGCTCTTAACAGGCAGTGAGTATGTTGACAATATCTTTGTTAATCGTCTGGGAATTACCAGGCTCATTTGAGGCACTTGAAGAGGCTTGACTTCAGAAATTGTGAAATAACTTTAAAGAGCATTTAACTGAAATTGTTCTCCTTTTCTTCCCATCATTCTATTTCTGACTTATAAATTCTTCTGCTTTCCCTGTTACACGTGGAATTTATTTAATTTTGCCATTTGTTCTCTTCTAACACTTTGCTTTCCATTTCTCCAAAATCCCTCTAACCTGGCAATTTTATTTTCATTTTGTTAATTATTTCATTTTTCTGCATGGCTTTCATCTTTATCTCACCCTTTGCCCAGTTTGGGTCTTTGATGTTTGCCTTGCTTCCTATTTCTTTATCCCCTTTCCTTGGCTCTTGCTTTCTCACCTGCAGTATATGCTGGACACAGCCAGAAGAATGCGACCTAATTTGTATGTAGTGGCAGAACTGTTCACTGGAAGTGAGGAGATGGATAATGTCTTTGTGACTAAACTGGGCATAAGTTCCTTAATACGAGGTAGGCATGATAGTTTTCTGAATACGGTGTACTAATAGGGTGATGCATTATCATTTTTGTAAGCAGTGTGTGTAATGCATTTATTCTGAAAGCTGCTATCTGTTAACGAAACCCAATCATCTCCCATTCTGGATGGAAATAATGGTGTCACTATATGCAGCCATCTGTTAAACACTATTGAATGTTCAGTTTAATAATTAATTTGTTTCCGACAAGGAGATTTTGCTATGTATGCTTATCAGTTTACTGTTTACTACGTTATCTCCTATGATGTTTCTCACAGGGAGTCGAGACCAAGTGAACTATTCAGGTCAAGCAGTGCTAGAGGGCAAGAGTATAATTGAACTAAGGTGGGGGCGGAGGTAACATAGAAACATAAAAAATAGGTGCAGGAGTAGGCCATTCGGCCCTTAGAGCCTGCACCGCCATTCAATAAGATCATGGCTGATCATTCCTTCAGTACCCCTTTTCTGCTTTATCTCCATACCCCTTGATCCCCTTAACCATAGGGGCCATATCTAACTCCCTCTTGAATATATCCAATGAACTGGCATCAACAACTCTCTGCGGCAGGGAATTCCATAGGTTAACAGCTCTGAGTGAAGAAGTTTTTCCCCATCTCAGTTCTAAATGGCCTACCCCTTATTCTAAGACTATGTCCCCTGGTTCTGGACTTCCCCAACATCGGGAACATTCTTCCCGCATCTAACCTGTCCAGTCCCGTCAGAATATTATATGTTTCTATGAGATCCCCTCTCATCCTTCTAAACTCCAGTGAATAAAGGCCCAGTTGATCCAGTCTCTCGTCTTATGACAGCCCAGCCATCCCTGGAATCAGTCTTGTGAACCTTCGCTGCACTCCCTCAATAGCAAGAACATCCTCCCTTAGATTAGGAGACCAAAACTGAACACAATATTCCAGGTGAGGCCTCACTGAGGCCCTGTACAACTGCATTAAGACCTCCCTGCTCCTATACTCAAATCCCCTAGCTATGAAGGCCAACATACCATTTGCCGCCTGCTGTACCTACATGCCCACTTTCAGTGACTGATGAACCATGACACCCAGGTCTCGTTGCACCGCCCCTTTTCCTAATCTGCTGCCATTCAGATAATAGTCTGCCTTCGTGTTTTTGCCCCCAAAATGGATAACCTCACATTTATCCACATTATACTGCATCTGCCATGCATTTGCCCACTCACCTAACCTGTCCAAGTCACCCTGCAGCCTCTTAGCGTCCTCCTCACAGCTCACACTGCCACCCAGTTTAGTGTCATCCGCAAACTTGGAGATATTACACTCAATTCCTTCATCTAAATCGTTAATGTATATTGTAAAGAGCTGGGGTCCCAGCACTGAGCCCTGCGACACTCCACTAGTCACTGCCTGCCATTCTGAAAAGGACCCGTTTATCCCGACTCTCTGCTTCCTGTCTGCCAACCAGTTCTCTATCCACGTCAGTACATTACCCCCAATACCATGCGCTTTGATTTTGCACACCAATCTCTTGTGTGGGACCTTGTCAAAAGCCTTTTGAAAGTCCAAATACACCACATCCACTGGTTCTCCCTTGTCCACTCTGCTAGTTACATCCTCAAAAAATTCCAGAAGATTCGTCGAGCATGATTTCCCTTTCATAAGTCCATGCTGACTTGGACCGATCCTGTCACTGCATTCCAAATGCGCTGCTATTTCATCCTTCATGATTGATTCCAACATTTTCCCCACTACTGATTTCAGGCTAACCGGTCTATAATTACCCATTTTCTCTCTCTCCTTTTTTAAAATGTGGTGTTACATTAGCTATCCTCCAGTCCATAGAAACTGATCCAGAGTCGATAGACTGTTGGAAAATGATCACCAATGCATCCACTATTTCTAGGGCCACTTCCTTAAATACTCTGGGATGCAGACTATCAGGCCCTGGGGATTTATCGGCCTTCAATTCCATCAATTTCCCAGGTAAGGTGGAGGCAGATCTGCAAAATGAGGGGTGAGTGGGGAAGAGAGGGAGAAAAGAGGAACATGACTAGATGGGGAGGGGACAGGGAGGTGGAAAAATAAGAGGGATGGGTGTGGCTGAGGATCAGATCCCAAACCAAAAAACACATGAGTCGGGGGGGTTGCAGGCGGTTGCAGCTGGATGGAGGTTAGCTGGGCATTGGGTACCAGGGTGGGTGGGGTGGGGGTGTAGTCTGCAAAGCTGAGGAGAAAGGGTAGCTTGTGGGGTTGCCAAAGAATGAATAGCACAGGGGGCTGCCAGGTCAATGATGTAGAAGTATTCAGAGGCTTGGTGGGGCACAAGACTCGGGGAAGCGATGAATCCTGAGGGGCTACTGTGAGCATGGAAGGAAACTACCCAAACAGGAGGCTTCAAGTGACTTGTAGAGGGGCCAAATTTTACAAAATTGATTTAAATTTGGTGTTACAAATATATAAATGCAAGTTGTTAGCTAGGGAAGGGGCAAGATGTCTTGGAAATAGGAAGAAAATAAAACAGATGTTGCTCAAGGGAGACAGTTATAATGGGCTCAATTTTCCCCAAAGCATTTTTTTGGCTTACTTGAAGAGTTACGCCCGATTTTTTTTGGAGGGCCTAGGTATGCCCCCCAAAAATATTCTAAGTTTCCCCATTGGATTTATTCGTTTTGGCGTGGCGTAACCCAACCTTTAGTTTTGGGGGTGGAGTCTTGATCCGCGCCAAAAAGATCGGGCTGCCGTGGTAATCAGGGACACAATGCGAATTGAGGCTGCAAAGTGAAGCATGCAGCCAGCTCCCAACACATTAAAAGAATTGAAAAACACATAGCAGCAACTTAACTCCAACCCCGCCCGAAGGGCTTGCCGGTCCGGTCCCCTTCTCGGTCCCCATTCTCCCGGTCTGGTCCCATTCTCAGTCCCTCTTTTTTTTCTTTTCTCCCCCTCCCCCTCCCCCTCCCCCTCTCTCTCCCTCCTCTCTCTCCCCTAAGCAGAACTGGAGTAACTCTCAGCTGGCCAAACTTCTCTAAATGGCCAGAATTGGCATTGGTGGCTGGTTATGCCCTCTTTGGCTGACCTAAAAAATAATCGTTACTAACTGAGTTATGCGCTGGTGCAAATTGATTGGGGAAACTGTGGTTTTTCAACTTGGGCCAAAAAGAGCAGCCTGCTCAAAAAAACGGCACAAATCACGGGAAAATTTACCCCATAATGAAGCAGGTTGGCTGGATTTTGGATCCCAGGTTAGTGTTGGATGCAGGTGCTAGTTGTGTATATAGTACATCTCTGCTCTACTGAAGTGCACATTGGGACTGGTACCAGTCCAATGGAACAAAAACTCTGTTATATTGTGGCAAATGTATGCAAAGGCTGCCCAACATCCTGAGTCCCAATGCCCTGTAGGTTCGCTCAGCTGTTTTACCACTGACGAGCACTTCAATTTTAATCAAGAACATGGAAAAGATATCCGTACTCTTTGTCTGACCATGGAGGAAGTTAGCAGCTGGTAGAGTAAACAGCTGATCTGACAATCGAAATGCACTTTAATCACTGGCACTTTCATTCAGAATCTAATTGTAAATCGTGCCATAAAGTAGAGCATGTTTTCACGAAAACTGCCTGGTTATTGTTCCAGCTGTTATCTCTTCCAGAGTCAGGTAGGTAAAAAGACAGGGCACCAATACAGTATATTGCACACATTCCTGGTCAAATTAAAGTGCTGATGAGTGAAAAGCTTTTGGGAACATGTGTCCAAGGTGGTCAGGTAGCATGTGAAGGACCTCTAATATATCTGGCAACTTGGTTCAGTAGGTAATGTTGAGATACCTTAACACATTGCCTTGGAATTAATAGGAAGTTGTTCTGGGTTTGTATGTTACACTAGTTATGTGGGTAATTTAAATCAAAGCAAAATAAGTTATCAAACCCAAGCGAATTCACTCATCATCATCGGAGGTTTTTCTAAATCATGAGGGGTCTAGACAGAGTAGATAGAGAGAAACTGTTCCCATTGGCGGAAGGGTCGAGAACCAGAGAACACAGATTTAAGGTGATTGGCAGAAGGTCCAAAGGCGACATGAGGAAAAGCTTTTTTTACGCAGCGAGTGGTTATGATCTGGAATGCACTGCCTGAAAGGGTGATGGAGGCAGATTCAATTGTGGATTTCAAACGGGAATTAGATAAGTACCTGAAAGGAAAAAAATTACAGGGCTTCAGAGAAAGGGCGGGGGATTGGGATTTGCTGAAGTGTTCTTGCAGAGAGCCGTTCCGGACCAAATGACCCCCTACTGTGCTAACGATTCTATAATTCCTTAAAATATATTGAATTCCATGCACAACACCCCTGGTTTTCTTTATTTTGGTGTCACTTACCATTAGTAGAGTGGAGAGCTATGGACCATTGATTTCACTGTTGAGGACACAAGTTAAACAGTGCGTTGCTTTGTATAGTTGCACTAGTTTTTCATCCCTCTTCCCCCTTATCCCACCCACCCAAATTTACTAAACCACATTTAATTTTTGCTTTATTCCATTTGTAACTGCATAAAATTTGTGCATATGTAATAACAAGTCTTCCTGTTAAATTAGTCTAATAGTCATATTTATAATTTGCTTTCGCTGATTGCTGTACTCCGATTGTCGCAGTAAATCTCCACTCTGAGATTTAAGAGGCAGTGACCTTCAGGAAAAGAGTACAATGTGCTCAATTTAGAACATTTAGAACATTTTAGCGAAACAGGTCTAATATTTACTGTATAATAATTGCATTTCACTTTTTCTATGTGTCATGTACTACAGAGGCAATGAGTGCAGGTGACAGCCATGAGGAAGGGAGGCTGGTTTACCGTTTTGGAGGATTGCCTGTTGGATCTTTTGCACAGCCATCAGTAAGACCTCTCGTACCCAAAATTGCTCATGCTTTGTTTATGGATGTTACCCATGATAACGAGTGCTTGATTCAGGTACAGCATATCATTAACATTTGGAGAACACAAACGTTCCTGTTGCAGCTTTCCTGTCCCTAGATTATAAAGAGCTGAATATTTTTGTACATTGTGTCCATTAAAACTCTTGCATACTTTACTAGCGTGGTGAACCCATCTTCAAACACGCGTTTTATAATGCATGTAGATTGTTATAAAGTAGTATCTTTTGATGTTTAAGTTATTATGTTTCAACTCATTAATTTAGAAATCTTTAATGTTGTCCATTTTTACCCAATAACTATTTCACTACTACATCCATCTTGCTGTAACTGAGTAGGACACCTGCACTGCAGGCAGTTATGTGTGATCGTGTGTCTTTTAAAATGACGCGAGTCTTTTAATTTTTCTTCCCCAAAAATGGCATGCTTCACAGTTATTAACCACTTAATCTTGTATATGAGTAAGAACGATGGAGATCTCTAATTATTGATTTGAGGTTGGGAAGCAAATTCACTGTTCTAATATGGAGTCCACTACTTTGTTGCTAAAACTACCAGGACATTCCTTTTAATATTGGAGAGCATTGGTTTAAAAAAAAAATGAATGAAAAGATAAATTGAGAATTGACATGCAAACTACATGTATGAATTTCCACTCGAATCAAAATGTCTGTTAATCTTGACTATGCATAATGTCTTCCTTTTTGTTTTTATAGCGTCGTTCTGTTCAAGATGCTCTTCCCAGTTCAACTATTGTTTCCATGGCGTGTTGTGCCACAGGAAGCACAATGGGTTATGATCACCTAGTACCCCATCAGGTTTGCTTGAAGGATACTATTTTGTGTAAATCATTTTGAATATTTGCATGTTTAATGTTGCTGCAGAACATTAATTTTCTGGGGTCTTCTGTTAATCAGAACATCTCACAGCAAGCAAGATGTTCTACATTCGGTTATTTTTATAAAAGGTTAATAGCATTGCGGGAAAATAAATAAGTACATATTTTATATCTTCTCAGTAATGGACTTATTATCCTGCATTTAATCTCTTCTCTCCTGAAATCCAAAGGACACAGACTTCAACTTTAATGCTTTTGTCATTCATTGCTAGATCTTGTTAGACCACATAAAGCACTTTCGGGTCCTACTCTCCTCTGCCAAGACTGCTCACTCCTTCCTGGTTATCGTGGAATGCAAAGATAACCCTGGCTTCTCTTCTCCAGAGCTGACCGTATTCTTAAGCCTGTCACCAGTCTCCTTCACCCTCGCCTACAATAACTGTGCTGGGACCCCAGCTATTTACAATATACATTAATGATTTAGATGAAGGAATTGAGTGTAATATCTCCAAGTTTGCAGATGACACTAAGCTGGGTGGCGGTGTGAGGTGTGAGGAGGATGCTAAGAGGCTGCAGGGTGACTTGGACAGGTTCGGTGAGTGGGCAAATGCATGGCAGATGCAGTATAATGTGGATAAATGTGAAGTTATCCACTTTGGTGGCAAAAATGTGAAGGCAGAATATTATCTGAATGGCGGCAGATTAGGAAAAGGGGAGGTGCAACGAGACCTGGGTGTCATGGTGCATCAGTCATTGAAAGTTGGCATGCAGGTACAGCAGGCGGTAAAGAAGGCAAATGGCATGTTGGCCTTCATACCTAGGGGATTTGAGTATAGGAGCAGAGAGGTCCTACTACAGTTGTACAGGGCCTTGGTGAGGCCTCACCTGGAATATTGTGTTCAGTTTTGGTCCTCTAATCTGAGGAAGGACATTCTTGTTATTGAGGGAGTGCAACGAAGGTTCACCAGACTGATTCCCGGGATGGCAGGAGTGACATATGAGGAGAGACTGGATCGACTGGGCCTGTATTCACTGGAGTTTAGTAGAAACATAGAAAATAGGTGCAGGAGTAGGCCATTCGGCCTTTTGAGCCTGCACCACCATTCAATAAGATCATGGCTGATCATTCCCTCAGTACCCCTTTCCTGCTTTCTCTCCATACCCCTTGATCCCTTTAGCCATAAGGGCCATATCTAACTCCCTCTTGAATATATCCAATGAACTGGCATCAACAACACTCTGCGGCAGGGAATTCCACAGGTTAACAACTCTCTGAGTGAAGAAGTTTCTCCTCATCTCAGTCCTAAATGGCCTACCCCTTATCCTAAGACTGTGTCCCCTGGTTCTGGACTTCCTCATCATCGGGAACATTCTTCCCGCATCTATCCAGTCCCATCAGAATCTTATAAGAGATCCCCTCTCATCCTTCTAAACTCCAGTGTATAAAGGCCCAGTTGATCCAGTCTCTCCTCATATATCAGTCCCGCAATCCCAGGAATCAGTCTGGTGAACCTTCGTTGCACTTGCTCAATAGCAAGAATGTCCTTCCTCAGATTAGGAGACCAAAACTGAACACAATATTCCAGGTGAGGCCTCACCAAGGCCCTGTACAACTGCAGTGGGACCTCCCTGCTCCTGAACTCAAATCCCCTAGCTATAAAGGCCAACATGCCATTTGCCGCCTTCACCGCCTGCTGTATCTGCATGCCAACTTTCAATGACTGATGAACCATGACACCCAGGTCTCATTGCACCTCCCCCTTTCCTAATCTGCCGTCATTCAGATAATATTCTGCCTACATGTTTTTGCCCCCAAAATGAGAGGGGATCTCATAGAAACATATAAAATTCTGACGGGACTGGACAGGTGAGATGCAGGAAGAATGTTCCCGATGTTGGGGAAATCCAGAACCAGTGGTTACAGTCTAAGGATAAGGGGTAAGCCATTTAGGACTGAGATGAGGAGAAACTCCTTCACTCAGAGTTGTGAACCTGTGGAATTCTCTACCGCAGAGAGTTGTTGATGCCAGTTCATTAGATATATTCAAGAGGGAGTTAGATATGGCCTTTATGGCTAAAGGGATCAAGGGGTACGGAGAGAAAGCAGGAAAGGGGTACTGAGGTGAATGATCAGCCATGATCTTATTGAATGGTGGTGCAAGCTCGAAGGGCCGAATGGCCTACGCCTGCACCTATTTTCTATGTTTTCTTATCACCTAAGTTTAAGACCATCTGTTCAGCAGCTATTCTGCCGTTACCCTCCCTTAAAAGAAAAGAAAGACTTGCATTTATATAGCGCCTTCCACGACCACCGGACGTCTCCAAGCTCTTTACTGTCAATGAAGTATTTTGGAGTGTGGTCACTGTTGTATTGTGGGAAATGCTGCAGCCAATTTGTGCACAGCAAGCTCCCACAAACAGCCACGTGACAATGACCAGATAATCAGTTTTTGTTACGTGATTCAGGGATAAATATTGGCCAGGACAACGGGGATAACTCCCCTGCTCTATTTTGAAATAGTGCCCTTGATCTTTTATGTCCACCTGAAAGAGCAGACGGGACTTCGGTTTAATGTCTCATCCGAAAGATTGCACCTCCGACAATGCAGCAACTCCATAACACTGTACTGGCGTGTCATCCTAGATTTATATGCTTTAGCCCACCATGCCAAACTTCTCCCAAGGTTATCCTCTGCCCTAGCCCACCACGCCAAACTTTCCCGAAGGTTACCTCCGCCCTAGCCATCAACTTGCATACTTCTCAAGTTTCTCTTCTATCTTGCCTTATCCCCTCTGAGTTCACCTTGTGCATGAGACAAACCTCCTGCTCTATCGACCCTTTTCCTACTAAATTGCTCACCACGCAACTTCCCTTTCCAATGCTAGCTGATACTGTAAGCGGTTCCCTCTCCATGGTTCTGTCCCCCTCCCTTTCAAATCTGCCATCATCACATCCTCCAAAATACCCACCCTTGGCCGATGTACCCTCTAAGTTGCGCGCGTGTGCAGCCACACAGTAATCTGCAAAGTACCACGCAGGCCACTTGCGAGCATTTCCATTGAAAATACCGCACTTGTGCAGAAATTTAAAGGGTCCATGCATTAAAATAAATAGGCTGCGCAGCTTAGAGGGAATTTGCCCTTGACCCTTCTGTCCTTGCAGACTACCGCCCCATCTCCAACCTCCCTTTCCTCTCCAAAGTTCTTGTCTGTGTTGTGGCCTCCCAAATCCATGCCCATCTTTCCCACAACTGCATTTCCACCCATGCCACAGCACTGAGACGGCCCTTATTAAAGTCATAAATGTCATCCATTATGATTGTGATCATGGTGCACAATCCCTTCTCATCCTTCTCTACTGTCTGCAGCCTTTGACATGGTTCACCACACCATCCTCCTCCAACACTTCTCCTCTGAGTCCCGCTGAGTGGACTGCCCTCGCTTCCAGTCGTAGCCAGAGACTTTCCTGCAATGGCTTCTCTTCCTGTTCCCACACCGTTGCCTCTGGAGTACCCCAAGGATCCATCCTTAGGCACTTCCTATTTCTCATCTACATGCTGCCCATCGGTGACGTCATTTGAAAACATGATGTCAAATTCCACATCAACGCTAATGGCGGCTAGCTCTACCTAACCACCACCACCTCTCTGCTTCTCCACTACCTCTGATTTGTTGTGCTATTTGTCCAACATCCAATGTTGGATGAACAGAAAATTCCACCAATTAAGTTTTTGGAAGACCAAAGCCATTGTCTTCAGCCCTACCATAAACTCTCTAGCGGCCGATTCCATCCCCATCCCCGTCCCTGGCCACTGCCTGAGGCTGAACCAGCAGACAGTTCCCAACCTCGGAATGCTATTTGACTCTGAGCTGACTTCCAACCCCATATCCTCTCCATCACCTAGACTACCTACATCCACCTGAGTAATATTGTTTGTCTCCTCCTCTGCCTCAGTCCATCTGCTGTTAAAACCCTCATCTGTGCCTTTGTTTTCTCCAGACTCGACTATTTCAATGCTCTCCTGACCGTCGTCCTATCTTCCACCATCCGTAAACTTGGGCTCATTCAAAACTCTGCTGCCTGTATCCTAATTCGCATCAAGTCCCGTTCAACCATCACCCCAGTGCACGCTGACCTACATTGGCACCAGACCAGCAAGCCTCAAATTTAAAATTCTCATCCTTGTGCTCAAATTCCTCAATGACCTCACTCCTCCCTATCTCTAACCTCCTACAGCCTTACAGTCCTCTGAAAACTCTGTGTTTCCTCCAATTCTGGCATCTTGTGCATCTCCAATTTCCTTTGCCCCACCCTTGGCAGCTGTGCCTTAAGCTGTCTAGGCCCCAAGCACTGAAATTCCCTCCTTAAACTTCTACGGCCTCTCTCCTCTCTCTCCCTTACACTCTCTCTCCTCCTTAAAACCTAACTCTCTGACTAATCTTTTGGTCACCTTTCTCCTTGTGTGGCTCGGTCAAATTTTGCTGCGCTATATAAATGCAAGTTGTTGTTGTCGAAGACGGTGCTTAAGTGCAATTCTGGTACCCTGCCCAAATGCCTTGAACATATTGCTGACTGGCTATTTAACGGACTGAGGGCCATCACCTTCAAACCTGTCTCTGTCCTCAACTGACAGCCATACGTGTGCACTTCCAGAATTGATTGGTAGACCAGTGATCTCAAGCTGGTGTGGGTTTCCTTGCTCGATACGGCATGTTGCTGCATGGGGCAGTGCATATATCCTCTGAACAATGATCCCTCTAATTTTTATTTTGGACCGAGCTGGCCACAAACTCCTTTGAGCGCGACCACTTTTGTCCGTGGACACATTTTATAACAATAACAACTTTTTCAACAACAATGGCAGCAACAGCAACCACTTAAATGCATATATACAGTCAGCATCATCATAGGCGGTCCCTCGAACGAGGATGACTTGCTTCCACAAGAGTTCACAGATGTTAAAGTGAAGGATCCGATGTTCCAGTCCTGAACTCCAATTGAGAGAGTGGAAGATGCCTGTGCGTGGATTTTTTTTAACGTATGGTGACCGTTGCACATCAGCCACCACATGGGCTTGACAGAGCTCGGCCTTTATCCAATGGCAAGGGTTAACCAGGACGACTGGAGACCTGCTGTGCTGCACGGACCGAGTGCGCGCACATATCGCAGTGTGGGTTGGCCCATGCTGCCCCTGGGCCCTCGGCTCTTCTGGGCCCGAAAACCTCACTCGCCGCACCTTCGCCCATGATATACAGTAACGCCATATTTTTGCCGCAACTTCTCAAATCGTAAGACAATCAGACAAACAATTAAAAATTATTAAATCATTTGCTTTTTTTTTGTTTTTTTAAATGTCAATCGTGGTTTTATTTAAACTCTTAACAGGTCACAGCTCTTACAAAAACTATATTACATGGGTCTTGTGTTAGAATTTGCTTTGTCAGGTGCCCCATCAAAGTTAATCATAACATCTCGAGGTCATTGTCCGATTAGGATATGCTAATATTGGAGATTAGTCGTGACAGTGGTGGAGTAGGACGAAACAGACGGGTCGGGACTCGCCCCATGTGAGATGTTAATAGCAGATTCGCCACAACAATAGAGACACTGAAGCTAACACATTAGCAAATATTAGCAAGGTCACATTAAAGATCTAAGATTGTCCAAGTCATCTTATTGCAAAGGGCATGGGATATAAAAGCAGGGAAGTCTTACTACAGCTATATAAGGTATTGGTGAGGCCACACTTGGAGTACTGCATGCAGTTTTGGTTTCCATATTTGCGAAAGGATATACTTGCTTTGGAGGCGGTTCAGAGAAGGTTCACAAGGTTGATTCCGGGGATGAGGGGGTTGACTTATGAGCAAAGGTTGAATCGGTTGGGCCTCTACTCATTGGAATTCAGAAGAATGAGCGGTGATCTTATCGAAAAGTATAAGATTATGAGGGGGCTTGACGAGATGGATGCAGACAGGATGTTTCCACTGATGGGGGAGACTAGAACTAGAGGGTATGATCTTAGAATAAGGGGCCGCCCATTTAAAACAGAGATGAGGAGAAATTTCTTCTCTGAGGGTTGTAAATCTGTGGAATTCGCTGCCTCAGAGCTATGGAAATTGGGACATTGAATAAATTTAAGACAGAAATAGACAGTTTCTTAAACGATAAAGGGATAAGGGGTTATGGGGAATGGGCGGGGAAGTGGAGCTGAGTCCATGATCAGATCAGCCATGATCTTTTTGAATGGCGGAGCAGGCTCGAGGGGCCATATGGCCTGCTCCAGTTCCTATTTCTTAAGTTCTTATCTACTGTTCCTTGTAAATTCAGACGGGCAACATCAGGTTAAACCAAACATAAACCATTATGTCAAGGTCTGGAGGTGTAGAGAGAAGGAACCTCACTTCAAATATACATTCTGGGCAAAGTCTCACACTAGTTCAATCAGGTTGGACAGACACGATTTGCCTTTGACAAATCCATGCTGACTGTCCCTTATTAAATCTGTTCCTGTGCTTCAGATGGATTAACATCGCATCCCAAAAACAAATGACTTGTTCTGTAAGTTTTCTTATTATTACACCAGACTTTAGCAATAACTTTGTTTCTGACATTAGGAGGTGTTGAGTAACTAAAGCTGGAGTTAACATGCACTCAGTGTAAACATGGGGAATGAAGAGGGGCAGGTGGAAGAGGTATCAGTGGGAGAGCATTTTGGTGCTTGTGATAATTCAGTAATATTTAAGGTAGTTTTGGAAAAGGACAAAAGGGGACCAGGAAAAATAGTTCTCAAATTTGGGTAAAGCCAATTTTGCTGAGCTGAGATGGGATTTGGCCAAAGTGGACTGGAAACAGCTACTTGATGGTAAATCAGTGTCAGAGCAGTGGGAGGCACACAAGGAGGAGATCTTGAGGGTACAGAGCAAGTACGTTCCCTTAAAAAAGGAGTGGGATGAACAATCTGGAGCCCCATAAGATAAAGAAATAAAGGAAAGCTTATTTCAGATAGCGGGAACTCAACACTGCAGAAACGCTAGAGGAGTATAAGAAGTGCAAGGCTGCAATTAAAAAAGATATCCAGAAAGCATGAAAGAATGTTGACAAGTAAAATCAGGGACAACCCAAAGATGTTTTCTAAATACATTAACAGCAAGAGGATAACTAAAGAAAGTGTGGGCCTATTAGAGACCATGAAGGAAATCTGTGTGTGGAGCGGAAGATGTGGATAGGATTCTTAATGAATACTTTGCATCCGTTTTCACAAAAGAGAGGGGCGATGCAGACTTTGCAATGAGAGAGGAGGAGTGTGAAATATTAGATGAGATAAATATAGTGAGAGAGGAAATCTTAAGGGGCTTAGCAGCTTTGAAAATGGATAAATCCCCAGGCCCAGATGAAATGTATCCCAGGCTGTTAAGAGAAGCAAAAGAGGAAATAGCAGAGGCTCTGACCATCATTTTCCAATCCTCTCTGGCTACAGGTGCAGTGCCAGAGGGCTGGAGGACTGCTAATGTTGTCCTTTGTTTAAAAAGGGAGAAAGGGATAGTTCGAGTCATCATCATCATCATAGGCAGTCCCTTGCAATTGAGGAAGACTTGCTTCCACTCTAAAAGTGAGTTCTCAAGTGACTGTACAGTCCAATACGGGAATTACAGTCTCTGTCACAGGTGAGACAGACAGTCGTTGAAGGACAGGCTTTGTGGGGTGTCTGGTATGCCGCACGCTCCTTCTGCTGCCTGCGCTTGATTTCTGTACGTTCTCGGCGACGAGACTCGAGGTGCTCAGCACCCTCCCGGATGCTCTTCCTCCACTTAGGGCGATCTTTGGCCAAGGATTACCAGGTGACAGTGGGGCTATTGCACTTTATTAAGGAGGCTTTGAGGGTGTCCTTGAAATGTTTCCTCTGCCCACCTGGGGCTCGCTTGACGTGTAGGAGTTCCAAATAGAGCGCTTGCTTTGGAAGTCTTGTGTCGGGCATGCGGACAATGTGGCCCAACCAATGGAGCTGGTCGGGTGTGGTCAGTGCTTCGTTGCTGGGGCTGTTGGCCTGATCGAGACGTTGGTACCTCTATCCTCCAAGTGGATTTGCAGGATCTTGTGGCAGCAGCGCTGGTGGTATTTCTCCAGCGATTTGAGGTGTCTGCTGTATATGATCCACTCAGCCATACAGGAGGGCGGGTATCACCACAGCCCTGTAGAGACCATAAGCTTGGTGCCAGATTTGAGGGCCTAATCCTCGAACACACTCTTCCTCAGGCGACCGAAGGGGCTGCGCTGGCGCACTGGAGGCGGTGTTGAATCTCGTCATCGATGTCTGCCCCTGCCGATAGCAGACTCCCGAGGTATGGAAAGTGTTGTGTATGTATATACCTTGTGCACTCAATGTACAGTTACATAAGACCAATGAATGTATCTTTACACTGTATACAATATGCCTGTACCACCAGAGGGTGCAACTGGTGGAGACCTAGAGGTCTCCTGCACACCGCAGGTAACCAGGTATAAAAGGGAGCCCACCTTACTGTAACCTCATTCAGGATCTGCAATAAATGGACTTAAGTGCAATACCTTACCTCGAGGAGTCATTACTCGAGTGCTTACAGACATCACAATTGGCGGCAAGAATACGAATTCCACGCGAAAAATGGGTAACCTTGGCAACTTTCAACAATTCGCTGATGGGGAAGATTGGGATGCCTTTGTGGAAAGGCTAGTACACTACTTCATCGCGAACGACCTGGTTGGAAACACACCGACCTCGCTGGCTGCTAAGCACTGAGTCATCCTGCTCAGCAGTTGTGGGCCCACCGTTCATGGCCTTGTCAGGGACTTGCTAGCCCCAGAGAAGACGACAACAAAAATGTTTGAGGAGCTCATAACGCTGATACAGGAACAGCTTAAGCCAAAAGAGAGCATCCTACAGCCAGACACCGGTTCTACACACACTGGCGGCCCGAAGGCCAAGAAATCGCAAAATATGCTGTCGACCTGAGACAATTGGCTGCACCATGTGATTTTGGCGACCACCTCACCGAAGCACTGATGGACATCTTTGTTATTGGAATCGGCCACGAGGGCCTCCTCCACAGGCTGCTCTCTGCGGACACTACCATCACCCTGCAGAAAGCAATTAAAGTGAGCCAAGCGTTCATGGTCTCGGCCTGCGATTCCAGAAGGATGATGACTCAACCGCAGGACTCCAACACGGCAATTACAGTGAACCTAATGGCACCTTTCAGAGGCAAGACTGTGACCCCGCCCGAGCCCCGCAACCCTGAGTCGCCGCAGGGGGTCAACCGGCCAGCCCCATGCTGACGCTGTAGAGGAAATCACAGAACCCACCAATGCAGATACAGAGACTATACTTGCAAGGGCAGTAACACTAAAGGCCATCTACAGCGAATGTGTAAAATAAATTTTACTCACCGAGTCGCTGAAGAGTTGACAGATCAACCAGTCTCCAGCGCTGATGAAGACGAAGAGAGTCCAGGAGGCAGCTCAGCCCCAGGAAGAGGTGTACAGAGTTTACCTGCTCCACCGAGAATTCCCCATTGAAAATGGAAGTCGAAATCAACGGTGTTCCAGTCTCAATGGAGGTCAACACAGGGGCGAGCCAATCGCTGATGAATCAGGCGGCCTTCGAGAAACTCTGGGACAACCCTATCAAACAACCTAAAATGCTACCAATCCAGGCGAAGCTGCTCACTTACACTAACGACACCATCCCAGTCGTTGGCAGCGTGGATGTCCAGGTGTCCTACGGCAGCGCGATGCACAAGTTACCTTTGTACATCGTTGCTGGTGATGGTCCAATGTTACTCGGAAGAAGTTGGATGAAGCAAATCCAAATCTGTTGGAGCTGGGAAAGCCTCCAGGCCCCGGCAATCAACGTCCTAGGCGGCCCCAAATTTGGATCCATCGCAGCACCTGAAGATCCTACCGTCCAACTCAACTGCACGGTGACGGCACAGACCGCACTACCCAACGGCGAGATGATCCAACCCAAACAATCAGAACTCGCCTTCCGGGCCATGGCAGGACTCGAAGGGAGAAGATCGATGCAGAAGGTAATTCCCCGGCTTCAGTTGCAGAACCTGGGGAGAGAAGGATCACCGCAGCCTACCTCGAGGAGAGTGAAAAGATGGCGCCCGCACCACGAGACAAAGTGCCTGAAATCAAGATGGCCGCGACCAAACCACAAGGGGCAGCGTTGAAGGAGCAACATGTGATGTCTAGCAGCGAAACGGATTGGGGTAAAGATTGTAAGGTCCTCTTAAAGGAGACCAGCAACCCAGAACAATTAAAGGGACAGTTCCACTTTTTGTACAACGATGCCGGTGATACTAATGTGAGACATGTAATTAACAAATGCAAGTATTTAAATGCACCGTTGAACAGCGATGCCTGTAGGATACGTGGAAAAGATGTAATTGATGAACACAAGTATCTAAATGTAACATTGTACAGCGATGTCAGTAATATACAGGGAAAAGATGTAATTGACAAATGTGAACTAATACCTGAGTGCGATCGGAGCCAATGTATCATGAAGGTAAACGATGGAATAATGTGTGATGCCGGGTTCAAGATGCACGCCGACAAAACCAAGGGCAAACTCCAGTTTGAAGAACCCAGGTCCAGCGGTATACCCAATCATGTAGCCTGCGTCTCCGGGACCGAGGTGATGCCCCAGGGAGTGTGGTCACACACAGTGGGAGCTTACCCACTGCAGGGCCAGCGATCAGTGGACGGCACAGGCACCACTACTGGCACCCTGCCCCAGATCAGGGGAGACCCTGCAGCCCTCATAAGGAGGACAGGGAGGCCACACATTCCTGTGGCTCTGTCCATCACGAGGCAATGGCAAAGGCCCTGAGACCCAGCCAAGGGAGCGATTCGAGCCCACCCAGCTGACAGGCGGCTCAGCGCCACCATCAGACAATCTGGACATAGTCCGGTTACTCTGGAATTAGCGTCCTCACCCACCTGCACCTACACCCTCAGGGGCAAGACTAATACCACGTATGTACCTTACCTGTAAAGTGTACTTGCTCCACTACATCTAAACCCAAACAGTCATGTAACCAATCCTATTTTTTGTACATGTATGTAAATGTAACTGTCGAGCCACACACATGGTCTATGTATGGGGGGGGAAATGGGGGGATGTAGCCATGGACACATGGATCACATCCAGAACCCACTCAAACCCCCACTTCAACCTCCAACCGTCCACTGCTGACCATTTCCCAATGTTGTGGCAATAAGGACTTGGGGGTCCACAGGGTCCCCAAGCACAGACAACGTGCAAGGACTTTGATCACTCAAGTCGAGGGCCAGAGCACCCAGTGCAAAGGCCAGTGGCACAAGATTTGGGGGGAGTGATGTTGTTTATGTATATACCCTGTACACTCAAATGTACAATTACATAAGACCAATTAATGTATCTTTATACTGTATACAATATACCTGTCCTACCAGAGGATGCAACTGGTGGAGAACTAGAGGTCACCTGCACACCGCAGATAACCAGGTATAAAAGGGAGCCCACCTTACTGTAACCTCATTCAGGAGCTGCACTAAATGGACTAAGGTCACAACAGTACCTCGTGGAGTCATTACTAGAGTGCTTACAGACACCACAAAGTGGTCCATGTTGTCCAAGGCCGCGCCGTCGATTTTGATGACCGGGGGGGCCAGTGCTGTGTAGTTGGGTCAGGTTGGTGGGGGACCTTTGTCTAATGGATGTTTAGTGTAAGGCCCATGCTTTCGTATGCCTCGGTGAAGATGTTGATGATGACTTGTTCAGCCTCTGAATGTGCGCAGACGCAAGCGTCGTCCGCGTACTGTAGTTCGATGACCGAGGATGGGACGGTCTTGGATCTAGCCTGGAAGCGAAGAAGATTGAACAGGGTCCCACTGACTGATAAGAAAAGCAAAAGAGGTAATAGCAGAGGCTCTGACCATCATTTTCCAATCCTCTCTGGCTACAGGTGCGGTGCCAGAGAACTGGAGGACTGCTAATGTTGTACCTTTGTTTAAAAAGGGATAATTTTGAGTAATTACAGGCTAGGCAGCCTAACTTCGGTGGTGGGAAAATTATTGGAAAAAATCTTGAGGGACAGGATAAATCTTCATTTGGAAATACATGGATGAATCAAGGACAGTTAACATGGATTTGTCAAGGGAAGGACATGTCTGACTAACTTCTTTGACTTTTTTGAGGAGGTAACCAGCAGGGTTGATGAGGGCAGTGTGTATGATGGTGTATATGGATTTTAGCAAAGCTTTTGCTAAGGTCCCACATGGCAGACTGGTCACAAAAGTAATAGCCCATGGAATCCAGTGCAAGTTGGATCCAAAATTGGCAGGAAGCAAAAGGGTGATGGTTGATGGATGTTTTTTTGGACTGGAAGGCTGTATCCAGTGGGGTTCTGCAGGGCTCAGTGCTGGGTCCCTTGCTTTTTGTGGTATATATCAATGATTTGGGCTTAAATGTTGGGGGTATGATTAAGAAGTTTGCAGATGACACTAAAACAAGCTGTGTGGTTGATAATGAAGAAGAAAGCTGCGGACTGCAGGAAGATATCAACGTACTGGTCAGGTGAGCAGAACAGTGGCAAATGGAATTCAATCTGGATAAGTGTGAGGTAATGCATTTGGGGAGGTCTAACAAGGCAAGGGAATACACATTAAATGGTACAACACTGAAAAGTGTAGACGAACAAAGGAACCTAGGAGTGCTGGTCCACAGATCCTTGAAGGTAGCAGGCCAGGTAGATAAGGTGGTTAAGAAGACATGTGGAATACTTGCCTTCATTAGTCAAGGCATGGAATATAAGAGAAAGGAGAACTGCATAAAACACTGGTTAGGCCGTAGCTGGAGTACTGTGTGCAGTTCTGGTCACCACATTGCAGGAAAGATATAATTGTAGTGGAAAGGGTACAGAGGAGATTTACAAGAATGTTGCCTGGACTGGAGAATTTTGGCTGTGAGGAAAGATTGGAGATGCCGGGTCTGTTTTCTTTGGAGCAGGAGGCTGAGGGGAGACCTGAGGTACATCAAATTATTATGAGGGACCTGGATAGAGTGGATAGGAAGGAACTGTTTCCCTTGGCAGACGGGTCAACAACCAGGAGGCATAGATTTAAAGTAATTGGCGGGGTGGGGGGCCAGTTTAGAGGAGATACATGGAGAAATTTCTCCATCAAGAGGGTGGTGGAGGTCTGGAACTCACTGCCTGAAAGGGTGGTAGGGGCAGAGACCCTCACCACATTTAAAAGATACTTGGATGTGCACTTAAAGTGCCATAATCTGCAGAGCTACAAACCAAGAACTGGAAAGTGGGATTAGGCTGGATAGCTCTTGGTTGACCAGTGCGGACACGATGGATTGAAATTGGCCTCCTTCCGTGCTGTAAATTTCTATGATTCTATAAACCCGTATAAGACCCATGGGTGTCACGCCTTTAGGACTCTCAATTATCTCTTCAGTTGTACCACCGATTTTTCATTGAAGTGCACCCAAAACCACTTTCCATGGGAGCAAAGGCTCTTGAAGTGCAGCTTAATTTAAGATTAAAAAGTTTCCTTTTCCCGATACTGTTGCTTTGCCAACAATTTTGAAGTATTCACATCCTAAAATCCCACTTGGCTGCGTAACTTAGTAATTGCTACTTGCCTTCCTCTTTCCTAACAGACCCTTGCAATAGTTATCATTGAAGTCCTAAAATTATATTGTGGCTTTTAAAATATAATATGTATAATATTTTGTGTATTTTGAATTACTTTTAATACTTTGTGTTCAACCTCATCTGTTCTCTGCTTTTGTACTTTAATAGATATCAGTGGTTTCAGAAGAGAGGCTATACCCTAAATATAATCCTAGTGCACGTCCAGAATTTCAAGGCGAGGTCAGTCAACAGACTGGAATCATTGCAGGAAAACAAGCAATTAATAGACTTCACCATGATCTAGGAGCTGATCTCTTCAATCAGGTGTGGAAAAGTGCAATTTTCTGCTCTTTAAATTTAGAAACAGGATTCTAATTCAGATCTCTTCATTATGTGCTTTGATTGAATTGAAAACCAAGCTTATGAGACTCTCATTCAAATGTAGTTGATGTACATTTTAGGTATATGTGGATCAAGTTGATGAAGACACAGTGGCAGTAACACGACATTGCCCAAATACCCACCACTCCGTAGTGGCTGTGTCACGTACTGCATTTAGAGATCCAGCAACCTCTCACTACAAGTCTGATCTACCTTCAATGTGCATCCCAGGTAGTGTTTCTTCTTTTTTAAATACATTTTCAAGGTATTGGCTAATGGTAACTTGCATGATTTTTAATAATTTTAATATTCTTGGATAACTGGGGCAGCCTTAATTTACGATTCTTATCTTCATTTTAAAGTGCAAAAAGGCTGCTTGTCTTTTGAATACTTTTATTAAATGAGTTTGGTGCTTTTTATTTAAAAAAATAAAAATTGTGTAGTTATTTAAGGTTATAACGAGCATAGTGGATAGAGGTGTACCGATGGATGTGGTGTATTTAGATTTCCAAAAGGCATTCGATAAGGTGCCACACAAAAGGTTACTGCAGAAGATAAAGGTACGCGGAGTCAGAGGAAATGTATTAGCATAGATAGAGAATTGGCTGGCTAACAGAAAGTAGAGAGTCGGGATAAATGGGTCCTTTTGGGGTTGGAAATCGGTGGTTAGTGGTGTGCCATAGGGATCGGTGCTGGGACCACAACTGTTTACAATATACATAGATGACCTGGAAGAGGGGACAGAGTGTAGTGTAACAAAATTTTCAGATGACACAAAGATTAGTGGGAAAGCGGGTTGTGTAGAGGACACAGAGAGGCTGCAAGGAGATTTAGATAGGTTAAGCGAATGGGCTAAGGTTTGGCAGATGGAATACAATGTCGGAAAGTGTGAGGTCATCCACCTTGGGGAAAAAACACAGTAAAAGGAAATATTATTTGAATGGGGAGAAATTACAACATGCTGAGGTGCAGAGGGACCTTGGGGTCCTTGTGCATGAAACTCTTTTTGGAGTTCACCTGCAAAACATAAAACATTAAACGGTGCCACCCGACCTGGGTGACACTCCAGACATTTACAAGGCCCTTTTTTTTCCCCCCCTTTTTTTTGTTTTTTTTTGTGTTTTTCTTTTTTTGGTTTTTTTTTGGGCACTAAAATCACAATTTTCCCCAGTGCCCCCTATAAAAGGGAAGGGGGACACTAAAAGCACCGGCAATTAAAACAAATTAAACTTAAAAAACGTAAAATCAAATTAAAATTTGGTTGCCGGGCGTGATGATGCACTCCAGTCCCTCCGGTGCCCACCTCTCGCGGAAGGCCGCGAGCGTACCGGTGGACACCGCGTGCTCCATCTCCAAGGACACCCTGGACCGGATGTAAGAGCGGAAGAGAGGCAGGCAGTCAGGTTGAACGACCCCCTCGACCGCCCGCTGCCTGGACCGGCTGATGGCACCCTTGGCCGTGCCCAGGAGCAGTCCTACGAGGAGGCCTTCGGACCTACCCGCTCCCCTCCGCACAGGGTGCCCAAAGATCAGGAGAGTGGGACTGAAGTGCAGCCAGAATTTCAGGAGCAGCCCCTTCAAATAGTGGAACAGGGGCTGCAACCTTGTGCATTCAATAAAAACATGGAACACGGACTCCTCCAGACCGCAGAAATTGCAGGCGGCCTGGGAGTCCGTGAACCGGCTTAAAAATTTATTGCACGGCACTGCTCCGTGCACCACCCTCCAGGCCAAGTCCCCGATGAATAGTGGGAGGACCCCTGCGTAGAGTGCCCTCCATCGGGGACCCCCGCCTCCTCCGGACGGCAAGATGGTACGCCATGGCGTGTCCGGACGGCCGGCGAGGATGGCAAAGTTGAGGGTGTGCAGGAGCAGCCCGTACAAGAAACCCCTCCGCGCGGAACTGAAAGGCACGGAGGGGATTTCCCCGAGGCGGCTCAAGTTGTGAGGCGCCGGCCCCCGAGGGAGGTTCCGGGGTTTGGCGCCGATGAGGAATTCCGTCCGGACGGGGGTCAGTTCGGACGGGATCTCCCCACGTGCTTGAGCCTCCTCGATGCACCTAATGGAGTCAGGGCCCAGAGCTGTTTTTAGCGACTCGATGGCATCGGCCGCGTAGCGGACGTTGGCAGAATTTAGGCGCCGCGCCAGCGTGTCTGGCGCCATCCAGCCCGCTCCTCCGCCATCGAGCAGGTCCCTGACCCTGGTCACCTCACCAGCCACAGCCCTCTCTTCCGACCGCCACATAAAGCCTCGGCCGTGGAGGTACGGATTCCCGAGCAGCGGTTCCTGCAGGACGGCCGCCACTCCAGCCGGCGGAGAGCTGCGCTTGGTGGAGACTTTGTTCCAGACCCTGATGAGTTCCCTGTAAAAGACAGGCAGCTCCCGGAGGGCGGTCCTGGCACCCCCCAAGTTCACAAACAGGAGCTGCGTGTCATAATTGAGGTCGAGCTGCTGGCGGAAGAAATACCTCGCCAGAGCACACCACCTAGGAGGGGGCTCGACGTAAAGGTATCTCTGCAGGGTCTGAAGACGGAAAGTCGCGAGCTGGGCGCTGATGCACACCAACGACTGACCGCCCTCCTCAAGCGGGAGACTCAAGACCGCGGCAGAGACCCAGTGCTTCCTGTTGTTCCAGAAGAAGTCCACCAGCTTCTTCTGTATCTTGGCGACAAACGCAGGGGGAGGGGTCAAAGTGACCAGCCGGTACCACAGCATTGCGGCCACCAGCTGGTTTATGACTAGCGCTCGACCCCTTTAGGACAGCACTCGGAGCAGTCCTGTCCAGCGCCCTAGGCGAGCGGCGACCTTGGCCTCCAGCTCCTGCCAGTTCGCCGGCCAGGCTCCCTCGTCGGGGCTAAGGTAGACTCCCAGATAGAGGAGATGGGTTGTGCTCCAGGCAAAAGGCCTGAGCTCCTCCGGCAGGGAGTCCACCCGCCACTGACCCACCAGGAGTCCGGAACATTTCTCCCAGTTGATCCTGGCGGAGGACGCGGCCGAGTAAATCTCCTGGCACTCACGCATCCTCCGCAGGTCAGCGGGATCCTCTATCGCGAGGAGCAAGTCATCGGCGTAAGCCGAGAGGACGACCTCCACGCCCGGCCCTTGCAGAGCCAGTCCCGTCAACCTCGTCCGCAAGAGGCGCAGGAAAGGCTCCACGCAAACGGCGTATAACTGGCCGGACATGGGGCATCCCTGGCGCACCCCTCTCCTAAAGCGAAGGGGCGCCGTCAAGGACCCGTTAACCTTAATCAGACACTCCGCGGCGGCGTACAAAAGTCGGATCCGGGCGACGAAATGCGTCCCGAACCCGAAAGCGCGCAGAGTTCCGAGCAGATAGTCGTGATCCACCCTGTCGAACGCCTTCTCTTGGTCGAGGGATAGGAAGGCGACCGACAGACCAGCCTCCTGGGAACAATGGATGAGGTCCCGGACCAGATGGATGTTATCGTGGATTGTCCGGCCCGGGACCGTGTAGGACTGGTCGGGGTGGATCATGTGGTCCAGCACGGCACCAAGGCGAGCAGACATCGCCCTGGCGAAGATTTTGTAGTCCGTGCTGAGGAGGGAGACCGGGCGCCAGTTCTTAAGGAGGCGGAGATCGCCCTTCTTAGGCAGCAGGACGATGACTGCCCTGCGCCAAGAGAGGG
The DNA here is from genome assembly GCF_044704955.1 of Pristiophorus japonicus. Classification (NCBI taxonomy): domain Eukaryota; kingdom Metazoa; phylum Chordata; class Chondrichthyes; family Pristiophoridae; genus Pristiophorus; species Pristiophorus japonicus. The sequence goes on from NC_091984.1 coordinate 35,578,544, forward strand.
GCATCTCCCCGGTCGCCAGACTTTCCCCCAGGACCCGCGCGTAGTCGCTCCCCAGGACGTCCCAGAACGCCCTGTGGAACTCCACGGTCAGCCCGTCCAGCCCCGGGGATTTTCCCCTCGAGAGCCGGGCGAGGGCACCGGTCAGCTCCGCCAGGCTTAGCGGAGCTTCCAGATTTTCGGCGCCCTCCGGGCTGACCTTCGGCAGGTCCTCCCACAAAACTCTACGCGCTTCCTCGCTGGACGGATCCGGAGAGAACAGAGCCCCGTAATATTCACGGGCCCTGTTGTTGACGCCCTCCGGATCCGAGACGAGAGAGCCGTCGTCGGCCAGCAGCGTCAAGAGCTGCTTACGGACACTCTGCCTTTTTTCCAGCGAGTAGAAGAAGGGGGAGCCGCGGTCCAGATCCCGCAGGAACCGGATCCGCGACCTCACGAACGCGCCTCGGGACCCGACGAGCTGCAGGTCCTTCAGCGCGGCCTTCTTCGCTTCGTACACCGTCCGCAGGGCCGGGTCCTGGACGACTTGACCGAGACGGGCTTCCAGGTCGAGCACCTCTTTTTCTAGGCGCCCGACTCTGGCCGCCCGCCTCTTGGTCGACCCCCTCGCGTACTCTTGACAGAAGACGCGGACGTGAGCCTTGCCCATGTCCCACCATAGCCTCAAGGAGGGGAAGCCCCCCTGCTTCCTTCTCCAGTCGGACCAGAATCGACGGAACGAGTCCTGGAACCGCACGTCCTCCAGCAGCCGGTTGTTAAAGTGCCAGTACGCGGACCCCGTCCTCGCGCGGAGCGAAGCGAGCTCCGCCCACACCAGGTGGTGGTCCGAACACGGCACCGGCCGCATGGAGGCCGCCGGGACGCAGGAAACGTACGCCCGAGACACGTAAAGGCGGTCGACTCTAGACCATCCAACTCCAGGCCTCACCCAAGTAAAGGCGCTGGAGTCGGGGTGGAGATTTCGCCAGACGTCCACCAAGTCGAAGGACCCGACCAGGTCCCTCAACTTCTCCATCGCCGTCATGCACTGCGGGGCACCGGAGCGGTCCCTCGCCTCGAGGGTGCAGTTAAAATCCCCCCCGAGGACAATGCAGTCGCCGACGTCGACGGAGCCAAGAAGAGCGGACACCTCTTCAAAGAAGCGCGTTTGCTGCGGGCCGGGATGAGGGGCGTACACGTTCACGAGATGGAGCGGCACGTCCCCCAGGCGAACCGTTACGTGCAGCAAGCGGCCTGGCACGGGCTCCTCGACCCCCAAGATCTCCGGCTGAAAATGCGGGCCCAGCAAGATGGCCACCCCACTAGAAATGGCGGTGAGGTGGCTCATGCGGACCTCTCCTTGCCATTCCAGGAGCCACGTGGCTTCGTCTCCCGGAACGGTGTGGGTTTCTTGCAGGAAGCACACCGCATATTTCCCCTCCCGCAGGAGCGAAAAATTGTCAAATCTACGGCGTGCCCCTCTGCCGCCGTTGATGTTGAGGCTGGCTATGGTTATCTTCATGGCAAAAGCATAGTGCAACCTCTACCTTAACCTATTGTGGGGGAGGGAGCGGAGTCTTTTGTTGAACTCCGCTCCCTCCGCAGCCCAGCGAGGAGTCCCTCGAGCTCGCGCAGCTCAAGGTGCTGCTCCTTTGTCAAGGGCCCACCCGCGGCCAAGGTTTTAACGGCGACGCGGACGGACCCCTTGATCAGCTCCGGCTCGGACCATTTTTCCAAGGCCAGTCGGGCTTGGTCGCGGCGACCCCGGCTCTGGGCCAAAAAGTCCCGGAGTTCCTTTGCAGGAATGAGGAGGGCCTCAGCGGCGGCCGCGAGCAGATCCACCGCCTCCCTGGCGGTGGTCTCTAGTTCTTCTCCCGCGTCCCCCACCGAGTCCCCGTCCTCCTCCGGGAGGTGGCCGCCAGCAGCCGGCCCATCGACCGCACAAGGTACGGCAAATGAATCGACCGCTCCAACCGGCCCTGGCTCTGCCCCGATCCCACCCCCAGGATCGTCGGCAGAGGAGTCCCCACTGGGCTCTTTTAAAAATGGTGCTGGGTCGGGAAATGACAGCGGAAGGGGTTCCCCCTCCGCCCCAGGAACCGGGGAACAAGGAGAGACCCGGCCATGGGAAATCCCCAGGCTCCCCAAGTGCACCAGCTCCAAAGTAAGGGGCGAGGGTGGGTGTTCCTCCCCCTCCCCGCTGCCACCCCCCGGCCCAGCATCTACAGTTTCATTAAAATCAGTTCGTGTTTCTGCCGGGTCGAGCGACTCCCGGGGGAAGTTGGGTATTGGCTGGGCGGGCTCAGGTTCGGCCTTTTCGGCCTCGCCCGCCTCAGTCCCCGGGACGCCCGGCCCGGCGGCTACGCATTCCTCCGCGGTCCCCACGCCCCCCACGACAGGCAGATCTTCCATGCCATCCCCAGGAGGCAGCGGCTGGGCAGCCTCGACTGCCTCACCCTCCCCGGGGACAGACTCTTCGCGCCTGCAGCGCAATTTGGGAGCGCTGGTGGGGGACGCGGGACACGCGGCGGGCACCGACTCCTCCGCGGAGGGATGTTGTTCCCCCTCCGCCTCATCGGAGCCGCGCCTCCTTTTGTTCCTGGGGGCGCGCGGAGGCAGGGAGACCCCCATGTCTGCCGAGGCCTCCCGCTCCGCCCCCCCCTTTTCCTTTCCTTTCCCGCGCCCGGGCCCCTCTGTGGTGTTATTCAAGGGCTCGGGCACGGGCTCGGGGCACCACGCGCTCGCCGGTGACTGGGTTGGGCTGAGCGCGGTGGTCAAATTATCTGGCGCACCGAGGGGACCCGCCTCTAGATGTTTTGCCTTCTTCCGCGCCTTCTTTCCGGTCGGACGCTCTCCCTCCCCCCCCGCCGGAGGCCCTGAAAACAAAGGCCTCCGACGATGCCCGCGCACCTACGGCTCCCGGCACGCGGACGCAACTAGGGGGGGGGGGTGGCGGCGGCGCCAGCCTTGGCCGCCTTCGGTGGTTTGGCGGCTTTGGAGGCGGGGCAGTTCTTGCGAACGTGCCCCACCTCCCTGCAGGCATGGCACCGCACGCCGTCCGACGTCCAAAAGACGCGGTAGGCAGTCCCCTCGTGCACCACATTAAAGTTCCCCTCCGTCGTCTCCTCCCGCGCCAGCCGGACAAAGAGCTGGCGGCGGAAGGAGAACACGTGGCGCAGGCTGTTCTCCCTGAGGCCGAGCGGTATGGGGTTGATCCCTGACCTTACCTCCCCCAGTTGTTGTAAGTGAGGGAGGAGGAGCTCAGCGGGAACAAAGGGCGGGACGTTCGACACGATGACCCTCTGCGCGGTGGCCTCGAGAGGATCCACCGGCAGGAACGTCCCGCCCACCGTGAGCCCCCTTTCGAGGGCCAGGGACACCGCCCGCTCCGACCCCAGGAAGAAAACAGCCTTCCCAGACATCTTGGAGGCCGCGACAATGGCCGAGGGGCCGACTACCCCAGCCATCGCCCGCACGCACTCTTCGATGCTCATTGTGGGGTGAGTGTAGCTCTTGACCCCGTGTTTCTTCATAATGAGTCTGAATGGTGGCAGGGCAGCGGGTGGCGCAGGAGGTGCCGTGGAAGCGGTTGCCACCTGCGCATATGTCTTCGCTGGCCCTGCCACCGGCGTGGATGGGGTCGCCATCACGGGGTCCCTTTAAGGGCTACACCCACCCCAAAGTCACAGGCCTTAATGGTCTTTAATGGCCTCGTATATTTAACTGAGCAGAGGAGCCCTTAACGAGGCACCTCTCCCCTCGTTGGCAATTGGGGAGAGGCCTTGCTCCCTCTGCTCAGTTGTCTTAATTGTTTTTTTTTTATTATTAATTTGGAAGAAAGAGGCCTCAGAGAGAGAGGGGAGAAACAGGGTAACGGAGAAAGAGAGAGGGGGGTGGGAAGGGGGGGGCTGCGAGGGCAGGTCTCCCCTCGCAGCTGTGGGTGGGTGCACTCCCCAGATGGCAAAACACACAAAAAACACAGTCTTTGGGTTGGTCTTCAGGTGGGGGGAGAAGACGTCTTCACCTGGGGTAGCTAGAGCCACCAGGCACACACTCCTAAACGATCTTTAATAGGATGATTAATGAAAATCTTCAGCCTGGTAGCTCCAGCTATCCCAGGCTAGGCAAATGTGGGGGAGGTGGGGGGGTTCCAATTGTGGGGGGGGCCTAGTTGTAAGCACGGCCCCCACGCACACTTCCACACACACACACACCCCCCGCGATGTTCCGGCCCTCAGTGGTCTTCTTTCCTCCCCCCACCGATACAACAAAGTCTTTTTGGGAAATGCACCCACACCCACCTGTAGAAGATGTAGAGTCTCCCTCCTTCCACACTGGATGTTGTTGGTCTTTTCCCCCTCTCTCCAACTCCTTGCAGAATGGTAAAAAAATGTTGAAAAGTTTTCTTTTCTCCTCCTCTCCCTCTGGATAAAAGTGGTGGTGAAGCCCCTTTCTTCCTTCTCTTCCTGGGCTGGTCTCAGGGCTCTCCAGGCAGGAGCTCAAGTTGCTAGCTGCTCTCCTCACTGCTCACAGCTCCAACTGAGCAGGACACGCCTCTACTGCTCCACAATTGGTCCTTGTGCATGAAACTCTTTTGAGTTAACCTGCAAAACATAAAACATGTATCCGTGCCACCCGACCTGGATGACACACACAAGACATTTACAAGGCCCTTTTTTGGTTTTTTGGGGGGGGTTTTTTGTGTTTTTTTTTTGGGCACTAAAATCAAATTTTTCCTTTTTTCCAGTGCCCCCTATAAAAGGAGAGGGGGACACTAAAAGCACCGGCAATTAAAACAAATTAAACTTTAAAACGTAAAATCAAATTAAAATTTGGTTGCCGGGCGTGATGATGCACTCCAGTCCCTCCGGTGCCCACCTCACGGAAGGCCGCGAGCGTACCGGTGGACACCGCGTGCTCCATCTCCAAGGACACCCTGGACCGGATGTAAGAGCGGAAGAGAGGCAGGCAGTCAGGTTGAACGACCCCCTCGACCGCCCGCTGCCTGGACCGGCTGATGGCACCCTTGGCCGTGCCCAGGAGCAGTCCTACGAGGAGGCCTTCGGACCTACCCGCTCCCCTCCGCACAGGGTGCCCAAAGATCAGGAGTGTGGGACTGAAGTGCAGCCAGAATTTCAGGAGCAGCCCCTTCAAATAATGGAACAGGGGCTGCAACCTTGTGCACTCAATAAAAACATGGAACACGGACTCCTCCAGACCGCAGAAATTGCAGGCGGCCTGGGAGTCCGTGAACCGGCTTAAAAATTTGTTGCACGGCACTGCTCCGTGCACCACCCTCCAGGCCAAGTCCCCGATGAATAGTGGGAGGACCCCTGCGTAGAGTGCCCTCCATCGGGGACCCCCGCCTCCTCCGGACGGCAAGATGGTACGCCATGGCGTGTCCGGACGGCCGGCGAGGATGGCAAAGTTGAGGGTGTGCAGGAGCAGCCCGTACAGGAAACCCCTCCGCGCGGAACTGAAAGGCTCAAAAAGTTAGTTTGCAGGTGCAGCAGGTAATCAGGAAGGCAAATGGAATGTTAGCCTTCATTGCGAGAGGGATGGAGTGCAAAAGCAGGGAAGTCCTGCTGCAACTGTACAGGGTATTGGTGAGGCCGCACCTGGAGTACTGCGTACAGTTTTGGTCACCTTACTTAAGGAAGGATATACTAGCTTTGGAAGGGATACAGAGACGATTCACTAAGCTGATTCCGGAGATGAGGGGGTTATCTTATGATGATCGATTGAGTAGACTGAGTCTTTACTCGTTGGAGTTCAGAAGGATGAGGGGTGATCTTATAGAAACATTTAAAATAATGAAAGGGATAGACAAGATGGAGGCAGAGAGGTTGTTTCCACTGGTCGGGGAGACTAGAACTAGTGGGCACAGCCTCAAAATACGGGGGAGCCAATTTAAAACCGAGTTGAGAAGGAGTTTCTTCTCCCAGAGGGTTGTGAATCTGTGGAATTCTCTGCCCAAGGAAGCAGTTGAGGCTAGCTCATTGAATGTATGCAAATCACAGATAGATAGATTTTTAACCAATAAGTGAATTAAGGGTTATGGGGAGCAGGCAGGTAAGTGGAGCTGAGTCCACGGCCAGATCAGCCATGATCTTGTTGAATGGCGGAGCAGGCTCGAGGGGCTAGATGGCCTACTCCTGTTCCTAATTCTTATGTTAATAAATACACAGTGAATAATGATGTTTAAAAGAAAATACATGCCTTTCCCTTGTGAAACTTAAGTGTAAAATATTCTTTCCAATCGTCCAAAGCTTGTGCCATATTGGTAACAGTGGTGGTTTTTATTTGCTATAAGTAAGACTTAATAAATCACAATATTTGAGTAATAATTTACAATGAACAATTGAGAATTACATTACTCCATTGATCCTTGGGTAGAAATTGTGAAGTCCTGTTCCACATTCGCTCTTCAGTTCGTTCTCGTTCACTCTGCAGGTGCTCGGTATTAAATCTTCTACACTGAGAGTGGTTCCAGGCTCCCTGGTTATACCCCACCCAAACAGGAACTTGCAGCAAAATTCGTTCAATCACGCTTTCTCCCATACTCCTTCCCAATCATATTGATGATCCATATAGGCCAGTCTCATCATAAGCTTCTATTGTCTCTGGGTTAATAGTCCATCCTGCAGATCTAGAAACAAAACGATCTGACTGACTAATCAAGTCTCAAAATATTGTCCTCGTTAATAATTTAATTAGAGGAATTAATGTAACCATGGCCTATCAAAGATAAGAGATTAAATTTAGTCTACCAAGGCCCAATAATATAAATTAATCAAAGTGGTTGTAGATTGGACAGTGGAATAAACGTTGTACTCATTAGACTGGAAAAGCCTATTATAAACTGTAGCAGTTTAAGGTGAATCCGCTGTTGCATGCAAGCTGCAATTTTAACTTATTTCAGACCGGTTTCCCCAAATACCTTCTAAACCTTATATTTCCTTACAAAAGCAGAGAAGTCCTGCTACAGCTGTACAGGGTATTGGTGAGGCCACACCTAGAGTACTACGTACAGTTTTGGTCTCCGTATCTAAGAAAGGATATATTTGCATTAGAGGCTGTTCAGAGAAGGTTCACTAGGTTGATTCAGAGATGAGGGAGTTGACATATGAAGATAGATTTGGCCTATACACATTGGAGTTCAGAAGAATGAGAGGTGATCTTATCGAAACATATAAGATAATGAGGGGGCTCGTCAAGATGGATGCAGAGAGGATATTTCCACTCATAGGGGAAATTAAAACGAGGGGAGTTTCCTCTCAAATCTCCCATTTACTGCCCAGAAATACAAGTTCGTCGAAAAAAAAAACACATTTAGTGCCCAGATACCACAGTCATTACTGCCAGGCAGTATTCGATACTGTCCGCCCATATATTACCGCCCAAAATGGAAGTTTCATCATTAAGATCGGGTTCCCACCGGACCTGAATACCACCCTGAAAAAGCAGGTCTTACTGGATCTCAAGTGGGTGGTATGGACATAGATATGACTGGTTTGTTTGATATTACACAGAACTTTATAATTCTCCACAATTTGATGTATTTTTTAATGGATTGTAGTATTTTCTAGTGTTAGGCAATGATATAAATAGTCTAATAAAACATTATTTACTCCTTTTAGTCTCTCTCACTCATAAGTCACACTCACCCCCCAGTCTCTTTCTCTTCCCCCCCCCCCCCACCCCACCTACCAGTCTCTTCCCTCCCCCCGCCCCCCCGCAGTCTCTTCTCCTCCCCCGCCCCCCCCCCCAGTCTCTTCTCGTTTCCCCCCCCCTCTTCTCTCTCCTCCCCCCCCCGTCTCTTCTCTCTTCTCCCCCCCCACCAGTCTCTTCTCCCCGCCCCCCCCACCACCAGTCTCTTCTCTCCCCGCCCAGTCTCTTCTCCGCCCCCCCTCCCCACCAGTCTCTTCTCCGCCCCTCCCCCCACCAGTCTCTTCTCCGCCCCTCCCCCCACCAGTCTCTTCTCCCCCCCCCCCCCCCCCACCAGTCTCTTCTCCCCCCCCCCCCCCCACCAGTCTCTTCTCTCCCCCCCCCCCCACCAGTCTCTTCTCTCCCCCCCCCCCACCAGTCTCTTCTCCGCCCCTCCCCCCACCAGTCTCTTCTCCCCCCTCCCCCCACCAGTCTCTTCTCCCCCCCCCCCCCACCAGTCTCTTCCCCTCCCCCCCACCAGTCTCTTCTCCTCCCCCTCCCCCCCACCAGTCTCTTCTCCTCCCCCTCCCCCCCACCAGTCTCTTCTCCCCCTCCCCCCCACCAGTCTCTTCTCCGCCCCCTCCCCCCCCACCAGTCTCTTCTCCTCCCTCTCCCCCCCCCCCCCCACCAGTCTCTTCTCCTCCCCCTGCCCCCCACCAGTCTCCTCTTCTCCCCCTGCCCCCCACCAGTCTCTTCTCATCCCCCTCCTCCCCACCAGTCCATGATCAGATCTTATTAAATGGCGGAGCAGGCTCGAGGGGCCGGGTGGCCACTCCTGCTCCTATTTCTTATGTTCTTATGTAATACCTCTTCCTAAGAGGAGAGCTTCTTATTTGGGTCTTTGGGCTGGACAAGTGCACCTCAATTCCTGTGACCTCCAGTCAGCTTGCTGCTATTACAAGAAGTTTGAATATGCTTCACCTTAAGTGCCAGAATTGGCATCCAGTGCTGATGTAACTGCAACCAGCCGACGACAGATCTACTTCATACATCACATGAGGGATATCCAAACTGTTGGAGTAAGGGCTAGATTGAATCATAAAATCATATGAATCGTATCATATGTTCCATAGTGGGTGAATGGGCTACATATGTTAGTGTTACAGGTTTAAGGTCTTACCTTAGATATTCTGTCAGGTACAGCAGTGCTAGTCGCTTCCGTTAGCAGTCTGAGTGTCTTGCGCTTAGGGGTATGCTTGTACTGCCCAAAATCTAACTGCAATGGCTTCTTTTCCCACTCCCATACTGTTATTCTGGAGTCCCCTAAGGATCTATCCTGGGCTCCCTCCTATTTCTCATCTGCATTCCTCGGCAGCATCATCCGAATAAACTTTAGGTTCCGCATGTACGCTAACCCAGCTCTACCTCGCCACCATCACTCGCTCAACCCCTTCGCTGCCTCTGATTTGTAATGCTGCTTGTCCGACATTCAGCATTGGATGAGCAGAACCTCCAATTAAATAGTGGGAGGACCAAAGCCATTGTCTTCGGTCCCCACCACAAGCTCCATTCCCTAGCCATGGACTCTCCCTCACCCTGGGAACTGTCTGAGGCGGAACCAAACTAGTCACAACCTCAGCATTCTATTTGACCCTGAGCTGAGCTTCCGACTCCAAATTCACTCTGCCACTAAGACTGCCTACCTTCATTATTTCATCCATATCAAACCCCTGCCTTAGCACATCTATTGCTGAAACCCTCATCCTGCATTTGTTACCTCTAGATGTCTAGTCGGATGCCCCCAAAAGTTTGTCACCCTCCGCCTATTCCATGACGGCATGCAGGCCGTGATCCTTACCAACGGATCCATTGCAAACCCAATCCACGTCCAGACCGGGGTCAAACAAGGCTGCGTCATCGCCCCAACCCTCTTCTCAATCTTCCTCGCTGTCATGCTCCACCTGATAGTCAACAAGCTCCCCGTTGGAGTGGAAATAAACTACAGAACCAGTGAGAACCTGTTCAAACTTCGTCATCTCCAGGCCTGGTCCAAGACCACCCCAACCTCTGTCGTCGAGCTACAATACGCGGACGACGCTTGCCTCTTCACACGTAGAGGCTGAACTCCAGAACGTAGTTGACATATTTACTGAGGTGTACGAAAGCATGTGCCTTACGTTAAACATCCGTAAGACAAAGATGCTCCACCAGCCTGTCCTTGCCGCACAGCACTACCCCCCCCCAGTCATCAAGTTTCATGGCGCGGCCCTGGACAATGTGGACCATTTCCCATACCTCGAGAGCCTCTTATCAACAAGAGCAGACATTGGTGACGAGATTCAACACTGCCTCCAGTGCGTCAGTGCAACCTTCGGCAACCTGAGGAAAAGAGTGTTCGAAGACCAGGCCCTCAAATCTGCCCTCCTGTATGGCTCAGAGACATAGACACCTTAAGTTGCTGGAGAAATACCACCAACGATGTCTCCGCAAGATCCTACAAATCCCCTGGGAGGACAAACGCACCAACATTAGAGTCCTCGAGCAGGCCAACATCCCCAGCATTGAAGCACTGACCACACTTGATCAGCTCCGCTGGGCAGGCCACATTGTTCGCATGCCAGACATGAGACTCCCAAAGCAAGCGCTCTACTCTGAACTCCTTCACGGCAAACGAGCGAAAGGTGGGCAGAGGAAACATTACAAGACACTCTCAAAGCCTCCCTGATAAAGTGCAACATCCCCACTGACACCTGGGAGTCCCTGGTCAAAGACTGCCTAAGTGGAGGAAGTGCATCCGGGAGGGCGCTGAGCACCTTGAGTCTCATCGCCAAGAGCATGAGAAATCAAGCGCAGGCAGCGGAAAGAGCATGCGGCAAACCTGTCCCACCCACCCTTTCCCACAATGACTATCTGTCCCACCTGTGACGGACTGTATTCTTGTATTGGACTGTTCAGCCACCTAAGGACTCATTTTTAAAGTGGAAGCAAGTCTTCCTCGATTTCGAGGGACTGCCTATGATGATGTCCTCTAGATGTAACTGTTCCAATACTCTCTCGGCTGGCCTCACACTGTCCATCCTCTGTAAACTTGAACTCATCGAAATCTCTGCTGTAATACTCCTGTGAAGCACCTTGGGATGTTTCACGATGTTAAAGGTACTATATAAATACAAATTGTTGTAATAAAAACAAAACAGTACATTTATAAAGAGAGAAGCAAAAAAAGAACTTCCATTTTTATATAGCACCTTTCCCACCCTTGGGACATCCTGAAGTACTTCACAACCAATGAAACACCTTTGAAGTTAATTCACTATTGTAATGAAGACAAACACATCATCCAATTTGCATGCAGCAAGGTCTTGCAAACAGCAATGAGATAAGTGACCACAGAATCTTTTTTTTGCTGGTGTTGATTGAGAGATAAATGTCGCCAACGACATTGGGAGACTTTGTCTACTCTTTAAATAGTGCCATGGAATCTGTTCCATCCACCTGAGGTAACAGGCGGCGCTTTGGTTTAATGACTCATCTGAAAGACAGCACCTTAAACAGTGCAGCACTCCTTCAGAATGTCACTAAAGTGTCAACCTAAATTATATGCTCATGGGACTTGAACCTATGATCTTGTGACATGGAGGTGAGAGTGCTATCAGTGAGCTTAGACTGACACCTAAAGTTATATTTTCATACATTGTTGTGCTGAGCAACAAAATAATCATGGTTGTAACATCATTTACGGTTTGCTCCTATAGGAACACATCTATTTGTTTTGTATTTTATTTTTCTTATTACATTTTGACTAAATGTACTGAGAAAATTCTATACCACACATCTTTTATTACAGGTAAAATAGAAGAGATTGTGATGGAGGCCATGACGGTGCAGAGGCAAACTGATCCATACAAAAGAGATGAGGACTGCATTAATGGATTGCCTCAATTTACAGTGGATATCAAAGAACATCTTCAGGTGAAGAGTACATCCTCTTTTTACAGCATTATGTTAATCTATAAATTGTTACAGCACATCATAGAAATTTACAGCATGGAAGGAGGCCATTTCGGCCCATGTCCACGCCGGCCGACCAAGAGCTATCCATCCTAATCCCACTTTCCAGCTCTTGGTTCGTTATGGCACTTTACGTGCATATCCAAGTATCTTTTCTGCCTCTACCACCCTTTCAGGCAGTGTTCCAGACCTACACCACCCTCATATCTCCTCTAAACCTCCCCCCAATTACTTTAAATCTATGCCCCCTGGTTGTTGACCCTTCTGCCAGCTGAAACAGGTCCTTCTTATCCACTCTATCCTGGCCCCTCAATTTTATACACCTCAATCAGGTCTCCCCTCAGCCTCCTCTGTTCCAAAGAAAACAGACTCAGCATCTCCAATCTTTCTTCATAGCCAAAATTCTCCAGTTCAGGCAACATTCTTGTAAATCTCCTCTGCACCCTTGCCAGTGCAATCACATCTTTCCTGTAATGTGGTGACCAGAACTGCACACAGTTCTCCAGCTGCAGCCTAACCAGTGTTTTATACAGTTCAAGCATAACCATGCTCTTGTATTCCATGCCTCGACTAATAAAGGCAAGTATTCCATATACCTTCTTAACCACCTTATCTACCTGGCCTGCTACCTTCAGGGATCTGTGGACCTGCACTCCTAGGTCCCTTTGTTCCTCTACACTTTTCAGTGTCATACCATTTAATGTGTATTCCCTTGCCTTGTTAGACCTCCCCAAATGCATTACCTCACACTTATCAGAACACTTGTGCTTTTCAGTACATAACATAAACAGTTATCAGAATGTTTTATCAAAAGCTAATTCTTATGATCATTTTCCAGTTAAATGACAGCAAAATTGTTAGAGCAGAGGTAACTTCGAAAGATCGCAGTGACTATGTCTATGAAATTAAGTTTGAAAACTTTCCTCCTGGAAGCATCATTGTCTTTCGGTAAGTGAAGCTGTTGTCCCGTTATGTGATAAAGAAATTATGTTTATGCATATTTCAATTAAATTTACTTTATGATGAGTTTCTGTAAAGCATTCTATATTTCATAATCATGCTTTTTGTAGGGTGAGCCTCGATCCAAAGGCTCAGAAAACAGTTGGAATACTCCGTCATCATCTCACTCAGTTTAATCCCCATTATAAAGCTGGCAGTATTCTTGATGTGGAGGCGCCGTCAGTGCTGACTTCTTCATTTGCATCGTAAGTAGCAGATTTTCTTTGGTGCCGTAAAAAGCTCTTTGAAAACACAACTCAGAACTTTACTTACCAGAAAGAAATAAAATAGTTACACTTGGAAGCCATTTTCAGGATAGTTTCAGTTGGTACTTTAAAAGTACTATATTATAAATAGGAAAATGGGGGAAATATATGGAACTGGAGTTAAGACGCCGAGTCTCCACCTAAAATTATTTTCTGATGCTGACACATTTGTAGTTTCTGTCTTTGTTTTGGATTTGCAGTTCATTTTCACTTGCACCCTTAAAAATTCAATTTCCTGGTGTTGCGTGTATCTATGTCTCTTCCTCTCTCTCACTCAGATGTCACACTTCAGACAATTTAAAAAAAGGCAAAGTATATCACTGCTTTTTCTGAGCTTGACAAGCTGGGCTCCCTCCAGGGCGTGAGCCACAAATTCAGAGGCAGCTGCCAGTTACCTGTTGACCTTGACATAGCAACATAGAAAATAGGTGCAGGAATAGGCCATTCGGCTCTTCGAGCCTGCACCACCATTCAATATGATCATGGCTGATCATGCACTTTAGTACCCCATTCCTGCTTTCTCTCCATACCCCTTGATCCCTTTAGCTGCAAGGTCCACATCTAACTCCCTTTTGAATATAATGAACTGGCCTCAACAACCTTCTGTGTAGAGAATTCCACATGCTCACAACTCTGAATGAAGAAGTTTCTCCTCATCTCGGTCCTAAATGGCTTACCCCTTATCCTTAGACTGTGAACCCTGGTTCTGAACTTCCCCAACATCGGGAACATTCTCCCTGCATCTAACCTGTCCAGTTCCATCAGAATTTTATGTTTCCATAAGATCCCCTCTCATTCTTTTAAATTCCATTGAATATAAGCCTAATCAGTCCAGTCTTTCTTCATATGTCAGTCCTGTCATCCTGGGAATCAGTCTGGTGAACCTTCGCTGCACTGCCTCAATAGCAAGAATGTCCTTCCTCAGATTAGAGACCAGAACTGTACACAATATTTAAGGTGTGGCCTCACCAAGGACCTGTACCACTGTAGTAAGACTCCCTGCGCCTATACTCAAATCCTCTCGCTATGAAGGCAAACATTCCGTGTGCCTTCTTCACCACCTGCTGTACCTGTATGCCAACTTTCAATGATGCACCATGACACCCAGGTCTTGTTGCACCTCCCCTTTTACTAATCTGTCACCATTCAGAATAATAATCTGCCTTCCTGTTTTTACCACCAAAGTGGATAACCTCACATTTATCTACATTATACTGCATCTGCCATGTATTTGCCCACTCATCTAACCTGTCCAAGTCACCCTAAAGTGTCATAGCATCCTCCTCACAGCTCACACTGCCACCCAGCTTAGTGTCATCTGCAAACTTGGAGATATTACATTCAATTCCTTTGTCTAAATCATTGATTTATATTGTAATTAGCTGGGGTCCCGGCACTGAACTTTGCAGTACCCCACTAATCACTGCCTGCCATTCTGAAAAGGACCCGTTTATTCCTACTCTTTGCTTCCTGTCTGCCAACCAGTTCTCTATCCACGTTAGTACATTACCCCCAATATCATGTGCTTTAACTTTGCACACTAATCTCTTATGTGGGACCTTGTCAAAAGCATTTTGAAAGTCCAAATACACCACATCCACTGGCTCCCCCTTGTCCACTCTACTAGTTACATCCTCAAAAAATTCTAGAAGATTTGTCAAGCATGATTTCCCTTTCATAAATCCATGCTGACTTGGACCAATCCTATTACTGCTTTCCAAATACACTGCTATTACATCTTTAATAATTGATTCCAACATTTTCCCTACCACCGATGTCAGGCTGACCGATCTATAATTCCCTGTTTTCTCTCCTTCCTTTTTTAAAAAGTGGGGTTACATTAGGTGGGGAGTTTGACTGGGGCGGTACACCTGTCACACTGGAACGCAGGTGTCCTAAGGCGAGCTCAGGGAAGACAGAAACCTCCCGTGGAGCAGAAGAACTGCTCCAGAGTCTATAGAATGTTGGAAAATGACCACCAATGCATCCACTATTTCCAGGGCCACTTCCTTAAGTACTCTGGGATGCAGACTATCAGGCCCTCGGGATTTATCGGCCTTCAATCCCCTCAATTTTCATAACACAATTTCCTGACTAATAAGGATTTCCTTTCGCTCCTCCTTCTCACTAGACCTCAGTCCCCTAGTGTTTCCGGAAGGTTATTTGTGTCTTCCTTAGTGAAGACAGAACTAAAGTATTTGTTCAATTGGTCTGCCATTTCTTTTTTCCCCCATTATAAATTCGCCTGATTCTGACTGTAAGGGAGCCACATTTTTTCTTCACTAATCTTTTTCTCTTCACATATCTGTAGAAGCTTTTGCAGTCAGTTTTTATGTTCCCTGCAAGCTTACTCTCAGATTCTATTTTCCCCCTCCTAATTAAACCCTTTGTCCTCCTCTGCTGAATTCTAAACTTCTCCCAGTCCTCAGGTTTGCTGCTTTTTTTAGCCAATTTATATGCCTCTTCCTTGGATTTAACACTATCCCTAATTTCTCTTGTAAGCCATGGTTGAGCCACCATCTCCGTTTTATTTTTACACCAAACAGGGATGTACAATTGTTTAAGTTCATCCATGTAATCTTTAAATGTCTGCTATTGCCTATCCACCGTCAACCCTTTAAGTATCATTCGCCAGTCTATCCAAGCCAATTCACGTCTCATACCGTCACAGTTACCTTTCTTTAAGTTCAGGACTCTAGTCTCTGAATTAACTGTGTCACTCTTCAGTTTAATGAAGAATCCTACCATATTATGGTCACTCTTCCCCAAGGGGCCTCTCACAACAAGATTGCTAATTAATCCTCTCTCATTACACAACACCCAGTCTAGGATGGCCAGCTCTCTAGTTGGTTCCTCGACATATTGGTCTGGAAAACCATCCCTTATACACTCCAGGAAATCCTCATCCACCATATTGCTACGAGTTTGTTTAGTCCAATCTCTATGTAGATTAAAGTCACCCATAATAACTGCTGTACCTTTATTGCACGCATCCCTAATTTCCTGTTTGATGCCATCCCCAACCTCACTATGCCTGGTGGTCTGTACACCATCCCACTAGCGTTTTCTGCCCTTTGGTGTTCCGCAGCTCAACCCATACAGATTCCACCTCATCCACGTTAATGTCCTTCCTTACTATTGCGTTAATCTCCTCTTTAACCAGCAATGCTACCTAGCTGCTTTCCTTTCTGTCTATCCTTCCTGAATATTGAATACCCTTGGATGTTGAGTTCGCAGCCTTGGTCACCCTGGAGCCATGTCTCCGTAATCCCAATTGCATGATTATCCGTTAACAGCTATCTGCGCAGTTAATTCATCCGCCTTATTAGGAATGCTCCTCGCATTGAGGCACAGAGCCTTAAGGCTTGTTTTTCTAACAGACTTTGTCCTTTTAGAATTATGTTGTAATGTGGCTCTTTTTGATTTTTGCCTTTGATTTTTCTGCCCTCTACTTCTACTTTTCTCCTTTATACCTTTTGCTTCTGACCCTATTTTACTTCCCTCTGTCTCCCTGCATAGGTTCCCACCCCCTCTGCCCTATTGTTTAAAGCCTCCCCAACAGCACTAGCAAACACTCCCCCATGGACATCAGTTCCAATCCTGCCCAGGTGCAGACTGTCCGGTTTGTACTGGTCCCACCTCCCCCAGAACCGGTTCCAATGTCAGGAATTTGAATCCCTCCCTCTTGCACCATTTCTCAAGCCACGTATTCATCTTAACTCTCCTGCTATTTCTACTCTGACTACACGTGGCTCTGATAGCAATCCTGAGATTACTACCTTTTGAGGTCCTACTTTTTAATTTAACTCCTAGCTCTCTAAATTCAACTTGTAGGACCTCCATCCTGCTTTTTACCTATATTATTGGTACCTATATGCACCATGACAACTGGCTGTTTGCCCTCTTTCCCCCCCCCCCCCCCCCCCCAGAATGCTCTGCAGCCGTTCCAAGACATCCTTGACCCTTGCACCAGGGAGGCAGCATACCATCCTGGAGTCTCGTTTGCGGCTGCAAAAACGCCTATCTATTCCCCTTACAATAGAATCCCCGACCACGATAGCTCTCCTGCCCTCCTGCACAGCAGAGCCACCCATGGTGCCATGAACTTGGCTACTGCTGCCTTCCCCTGATGAGCCATCTCCCACAACAGTACCCAAGATGGTATATCTGTTTTGGAGGGAGATGATCACAGGGGACCCCTGCACAGGGGACTCCTTCCACTGCTCTTCCTGATGGTCACCCATTCCCTATCAGCCTTTGTAACCTTTACCTGTGGTGTGACCAGCTCATTAAACGTGCTATTCGTGACATCCTCAGCATCGCGAATGCTCCAGAGTGAATCCATGCACAGCTCCAGTGCCGCAATGCGGTCTGTCAGGAGCTGCAGCTGGATACACTTCCCGCACACATAGTAGTCAGGAACACTGGAAGCATCCCTGATTTCCCACATAGCACAGGAGGAGCATGACACGGGTCTGTGCTCTCCTGCCATGACTTAACCCTTAAATTATTTAATTTGGCAACAATGACAAGATTTCTTACTGCTAAGAAAAAGAAAACTACTCACCAATCAACCAGCAAATCACTTACCCTCTTGGCTGTGAAGTCACACTTTGATTACTTTTTACTTCTTTCTTTCTTTTGACCCCACTGCCGCCGCTTCTCTCACAGGTCCGCTTGCTCCCGCTGCTGCTCCCAACTTGATCATTGTCCAACAAGAAGATTAAAGGGATAAAAATGCACTAGACCCCTGCGTATTCATGAGCAAAGCCATTGGAGATCAGTTTCGACTAAAATTGCTCTTGAGTTTTGAGATTATGACCTAGAAATTCGACAAAGCTAAAAACCTGCCAGTACCATCGCAGGCCAGTGTTAAAGGCCGCAGAAAATGGTGTCGCTGGTAGGATCGGTAAATTGGTGCTGGCAACATATTTAATATTAGCCCAGCGCTAAACTCACTGTGCAACGCTGTCCAGATGGCATTCGTCCCAGTAGGAGGCCACTAAGTACCGTGACCGTAGCGTCACTGAAGCTAGAACAGCCTGATCTGGAATCGAGGCTGTCATTTTAGAAAGCAGTTTGGCCTCTTAAAAGGCTACTGCATCTGAAATGAAAAAAATAAAAATAATGTAAGGCATTTTTAGCCCTTACAGCTCAACTGCCTTCTGAAAAAATAAAAAAACGAAAAATAATTCCAAAATGGCAGTCTTCAGCTCTTAAAGCAGAATTGCTTCTGCACCTTAAAAATAAAAAGGGAAAATGTTTCAGCTCTAATACAAATGGCTCAGCAAGCCAGGGAAGGGGCACCCAGGGTCTCATAGCTTTGTGCAGGGGATCAACACTGCAAGAGAGATCCTCTACCCACAGAAGCCAAGAGGCCCTCCAGAGAGAAGGATGTGGGACCAGATCACCGAGGCTGTCACTGCCAGCAGTGTCGTCCCCACAACCTGGCTGCAGCGCCCAAAGAAGCTTCATAACCTCAGACCAGTGGTCAAGGTCAGTGAATGCATCTTCAAAAGCCGTCTGCTACCAACTGCACCACTAGCCTCATGCACTTCTCACTGCACGATTCCTCTCTCCCCCTTCCAAACACTCATCTACCAACAGTCTCTACCAAACACGAGGCACACCTCCCACTCCTAGCTTCACCTCACCCCCTTGGAGGAGACGACGCTGGCCATTCTTGGCAGGAGCATGGTTGAGTCCTTGGCCAGCAGCGGGGCTGAAAGGATACAAGATGTTGATAAATTCATATGTTAGCCTCCTTCTCGCATGCACCTCTTGCTTTCCTGCCCTTCCTTCACCACAATTCCACTCTTGTGCCTTCCTCATTTCACACACCCAAGAAATGCAGCCTTCCCAGCCAGTGGTTGACCGAGAAGAGGGAGAAGCACAATCACCCGATTTGACACTCACAACCACCAGCTCCTCGAGGTCGACCTACAAAGCTATTTGCAATGTCCTCCACTGAAAGTCAGCAGCCATGCTGCAGCCACTGGAGTAGCACTGCGTGACATTAGCTGGATAGGCAAAGGCACACACAAGACTGTCAGTAAGGGATTGCATAAGGGTGATGAGTTTATTTTTTTGATGTCGTATTGGATGGATAGATGTATAAAGTTGGATTGGAAAGTTTTCTTTGTAGTAGCTTTTACTTCAGCATTGTGGCAAAAAGGACACTGTGATGGTCAGTAACAGAGAGAGGGTAAGCTGTAGGACAAATGTTGAAAGGGGAATTCGGGTTCTGGTCACTGCTACCGCAGGCAGATGATTATATCCCGGCCAGAAAGGGGCTGTCTGAGTTGCTTCCGCATCTTCCTCTTCCCTCTGCAAGCGGATGGTGTAAATCTGAAATAATAGCATAAAATGCTGGAAATACTCAGCAGGTCAGGCAGCATCTTGACCTGAACGTGAACTCTGTTTCTTTCTCCACGGATGCTACCTGACCTGCTGAGTATTTCCAACATTTTCTGTCTTCTCTAAGGCCTTCCTTTGCTATTTGAAGCCTTACAGGCATCCAGCAGCACTCCCTGTATTCTTGAAAAACATTCTACATGTATTGCACCAAGCCACTAATTTATAAAATATTTAAAAATCTAGTCCTTAAATGAAAACTTAGTTGAAAGATGTGTGTGTTACATTACAACAGTGACTACACTCCAAATGTACTTCATTGGCTGTAGAGACGTCCAGTGGTCGTGAAAGGCGCTATATAAATCCAAGTCTTTAAGAAGTGCTGACAGCATCTCTGTCAGTCTGCTGAACGCTCGCATTTCAGAATGCGCTTAGGACCCATCGCTAAGTTCGAAGTTTGCAGACGTGGCATCAAGTCATTGTGAGGTCACACTCTCTTCATTTCGCCTCCAGGGCCAGCGCTGCTATCGCAACGCTAATGCCCTCACCAAAATGTCGGCTGCCGAGTCCCGCACCAGGATAGCGGCACAAACGGTGGCAGTAAGTAGCCCAATTTCTAGGCTTTATTCCTTTTAACGTAGTTTCCATAGACTTGGAATCATCCCGGTTGCTCTTCTCTAAACCTTTTCTAATGCACCAAGTAGCTTCTAATATAAGAGGTTAGCTCATAAAGTGTACATTTTTCTCAGTACAGGTTGAACCTCTCTAGTCCGGCACCTGACCGGTGCCGAAACGGAATTTTCCAAACCACGGGAGGTCATGCCTAGCGTAGGCTTACCTGTGGACACAACCTGGGCTCCTGAATGCCTCCGTCAGGCTCCGGCTCAGGCTGCGAAACTTGGGCCTCGCTCCCTCTCTCCATGCAGAAATCTCCCAGCCACATTTATTAATTAACGTGTTGGTTTGGTGCTCTTTTTTTTTTTTACAAACCCTCCTCTCCTTCAGGCCCAGCTTCGGCGCTTCAGTCAGCCACCTTCCCTTCCCTTTCCTTGCCTGGCCTGGTTACCTCACAGAACACTGAGAGCCAGGAAGTGCGCGAAACTGGAACTAATGCCGAACTACTGATGTTTCCGGACCAGAGAGGTCCAACTTGTATTTCTTTGAATGGAGATTATTTCAAGTTTTTCTTCATAAGCAGCAAAGTAAAATGAAATGGATCCTCAATTATAATGTGACTTCAATTCTGCAGGATATTGTCAAATATAATTAAAAATCACAGTTCTGCTTTACTGTGTAGCAGGCTCCTATGAACTGCTAGACCCATAGAGCAATGTTTTAAGAATATGGGTTCTTTCCAAAGAGAAATCTGTGTAAGAAAATACAACTACTGATCAACAAATGTGAATTGTGAAATAAAAACAGAAAATGCTGGAAAACTCAGCAGGTCAGGCAGCATCTGTGGAGAGAGAAACAGTTAACATTTCAGGTCGATGACCTTTCTGAATTGGAAACAGTTAGAGCTGTGACCGGTTTTAAGCAAGCACAGAAGCTGGGGAGGTCTCGGATGGGGGTGGAAGGAAGGAGAGATTAAACGACAAAAGGCGAAAGGAGATGGTTCTGGGACAAGAAACAAAAGATGAGTCTAGAAGAGATTTAAATGGGAATATCAGAATCATCAGCAAATAGTTGGCATCCGAAAATGGGGACAGAGGTTATGATCCGAAATTGTCGAACTCAGTGTTGAGTCCGGAAGGCTGTAATGTGCCGAACGAAAGGTCATCGACCTTGAACATTAATTAACTCTGCTCTCTTACTATAATTGCTGTGTATTCATGTGTGTCTTGTGTTTTTTTAAACTACAGCATTGCCTCCGATATTACATTGGCTGACCTTAATCTGTTGCTTTACCGATGTGACTTTGAGGAACAGGAGGATGGAGGAGGCTGCTACAATATTCCAAATTTCGGACCTTTGAAATATGGAGGTTTGCAAGGTACATGGACCTTGATGCCTGGTTGCATTTATCAAATATTCAGACTTATTGTGAATTAATATATGGAACATTTAAATATTGCTGCATCAACTTTGATTTGGATAACATTCTGTGAAATATTCTATGTTTTTTTGGGTATAGTTTCATAAATGATGGCAGAACCATTCACAGATCCATTCACAAGATCCATTCACAGATGAACTAGATTTGGAATTTAAAAACTAGTATCTGCATTTTCAGGAGGGAACTTAATTTCATAAGAACATCAGATTTAGGAGTAAGCCATACGGTCCCTCGAGCGTGCTCCACCATTCAATCAGATCAGTGCTGGTCTTCGACCTATATTCCAATTTCCTGCCCGAATCCCATACCCCTTGATTCCTCAAGTCTATCTATCTCAGCCATGAATATACTCAATGATTGAGCATCCACAGTTCTTTGGGGCAGACAAATCCAAAGGTTTGCAACCCTCTGAGTGAAGAAATTCTTCCTCATAAGGCCGATCCCTTATCCTCAGACTATGTGCCCTAGTCCTCGAATCTCCAACCAGGGGAAGCAATTGCTCACCATCTAGATACACTTGTATTTTTTAATGAATTTTTTGAATGTACTTTGCCAAATTCTAAACACTAACCTCAAAAGAACCAAATTTTAAAAAGTTGGGGGGTGGTGGGGGAAGTGGGTGTGGTGAGAAGAGCGTGTCACAGCTTTTCAAACAAGACAATCTAAAACCTGGGTTACTGGAGGCTCAGCTGGTTAACCTAGTGATTAATGAGCCGTACAGACCAGACAGGTTCCAGGTTCAATCCCTGGTCATGCTGAGTTGGCTGATCTCAGCCAGGGCAGCAATAGGAGTTTGAAATTGAATTCACTGTTCTTGGGTTACAGAAGGGGAAAATCAGCCAGAATTTCTGCTGCTGATTGCTGTCTAGCTGGCTATTTTGAAAAAGCACGTGTGGATGAGGCTGTAAAGTGAAGCACCTCACCATTGATTAGTCCACTGAGCACTCACTGTTCAGGCTTACACTGAAGAGTAATCATTGGGTGATGTACTTATGGGTGCACAACAACTGTTCTCAACAAGGAGCCAATGTCTTAAGACGCAAGAGTAAATAATTAGTGGAAAAAGGAAGTAAAAATACTGACATGGTGTAATATCTGTTGGAAACACTGGATGGCACCAGTGAATTGCGTTGTGTTCTTCATGGATTAAGTCCCAATCAAATTAAACTTGCACTTTATATCACACCTTATTGGGCCAAAAATTGCAGTCGGAGCTTCCCTAGATACCTCTGACCAAATTTTTTTTAAACGCAAGTACCTGCTGGTCACGGAGGAACGAACACTTCCTGTCCGAGGCCTAGATGTGCAGACCAGCGCAGAGACTCATGCATCCCAGGAATGTAAGCGCATCCTGGTATTACGTGGGCCTAGACCACCAATCACAATGTAATATTTACATTGATAATAATGGTGTTCTGTTTGTATGAGCTCCCATAACTATCATTGAGAGAACCCCCCAAAACACAGAAATACAACACAATAAATTTAAAAAAAAACACCTCACATATTTAAAATTAATTGAAATTGAATTAAATGAAATATTTTAGAAAAAATATATATTTTTTTTAAATGTTTTAAAAATGTTTTATTAGGGTTAAAAATAAACTTAATAGACAGTGTTTTTAATGTAAAAATTGTGATAACATTTAATTTTTCTATCTTTTAAAACTTAGCGCTGGTAAAAGCAGGCCTTACGCCTGTTTTTATCAGGCATGAGAGTTTTAAGGACATTCGCTGGGCAAAAGTTGGGCAAATAGTCCAAATCTCTGCCCGCAATGGCCCTTCTCCCGGGGATGCGTTGGATCTGTCAAAATAAACTTTGACAGATCTGACAGATCGGAAGTGCCAGGTTTAGGCACATCATACGTACCCGGAGAGGCCGCAACTTATGGCCCATTCCGTCCACAGGAGGTTTACCATAAATCTATATAAAAGTAAACTGAGCTTCAGAATTTAAGTAATTATTGTAGTGTTATAATTCACATGTTCTTAATCAGTACATGATAGGTTTTTTGATGCAGGGAAGGAATTACTTTTCTGAAAACCTTTCTTAGCATATGTGACAGACGGTTGTACTTTACTTAGGGATCATATCAGTACTCGCAGAAATTAGACCTAGGAATGACCTGGGGCATCCTTTGTGTGAAAATTTGAGGGCTGGAGACTGGATGATGGACTACATCTGTAATCGTTTGATTGCACGTGGAGGCGATCTTGCAAAGGTATGAGTTAAATGTTGTCTCTTGTGTGTGTGTATATAGTGGCCATGTCTTCAGCCGCTCCCTATAACCCTCTGCCTCTCCACCTCCCTTTCCTCCTTTAAACCCACCTCTTTGACCAAGTTTTTAGACACCCCTCCTAATATCTTCTTTTGCTCGGTATCCATTGTTGGCTGATTATCCCTGTGAAGTGCCTTGGGAAGTCTTTCTACATTAAAGACACTATATAAATGGAAATTGTTGTTGAACAGTAGAAAATAGAAGCTTTTGCATCATTTGAATAATGTGTTGTCATTTGTAACTAAATTATTGGGCATACATTGGAATCCTTCTAAGGACTTGATATTTTTTCCTAAAGGCCTATTCAAAGATTTAATCTGGCAGTGTCAGCCGCAGCTCAGTTGGCAGCACTCTCCCTTCTGAGTCAAGGTTGTGAGTTCCACTCGAGAGATTTGAGCACATCATTTAGGCTGACACTCCAGTGCGGTACAGAGGGAGTGTTGCATTGTCAGATGTGGCATCTTTCGGACAAGGTGTTAAAGCGAGGCCCCGTCTGCTCTCTCAGGTGGACGTAAAAGATCCCATGGTACTATTTTTTCGAAGGCGAGCATATGAGTTCTCCTCCGTGTCCTGGCCAATATTTATCCCTCAACCAAAATCACAAAAAAAAACCCAGATCATCAGGTCATTATCACATTGCTGTTTGTAGGAGCTTGCTGTGTGCAAATTGGTTGCCTTGTTCCCTACATTATAACCATGATATTTCAAAAGTACTTAATTGGCTGTGGGACATCCTGAGGTCATTAAAATATTTTTTCCTTTAATAAAAAAAATGTCTTGCACTTGTAAATCAAGGCAATTTTGCCATCAAAATTAGAAACTGGATCTCTAATGTAATCAAAAAAACATATGCAGATTCAGTGAAAAGTAATGTTTAAACTGAATGATTACATTTTGAGGTAGGTCTAAACTATTTTTTGATGTTTATATGTTCTATAAATCCTTGTGCATTGTAAGTGAACATGGCTTGTGATTAGAAGAAGTAAATCAACTTTTGAGTAACACTACATATTGTGCTAGAAATCCATTGCATCATATAATGAAGTTCTCTTTTCTACCAGGTTGGGAACTGGTTTGAAGCAATGTTTGCTTACCTCAAATGCCTTCCCCGCTACCTTATTCCATGCTACTTTGATGCAATCCTTGTAGGGGCATACACAACTCTTGCGGATATAACGTGGAGCCGAATGTCAAGGTGTGTCTGATGTTAAAGCTGGAACAAAAATATATTAATGGTGATTTGTTATGGTGCTGCAGCAGGTTAGAAAAGGAGGCAGACAAAAAGCAGAAAACTATACACCGGTTAGCCTAACATCTGTCGTTGGGAAAATGCTGGAGTCCATTATTAAGAAAACAGTAGCGGGCATTTGGAAAAGCATAATTCAATTATGCAGAGTCAGCATGGTTTTATGAAAGGGAAATCATGTTTGACAAATTTGCTGGAGTTCTTTGAGGATGTAACAAGCAGGGTGGATAAAGGGGAAACCAGTGGATGTGATGTATTTGGATTTCCAGAAGGCATTCGATAAGGTGGCACATAAAAGGTTACTGCACAAGGTGGATGCAGGGAGGATGTTTCCATTGATAGGGGAGACTAGAACTAGGGGCATAATTTTAGAATAAGGGGCCACCCATTTAAAACTGAGATGAGAAGGAATTTCTTCTCCTGAGGGTTGTAAATCTATGGAATTCACGCCTCAGAGAGCTGTGGAAGCCGGGACATTGAATAAATTTAAGACAGAGATAGACAGTTATAAGGGATTAAGGGGTTATGGGAGTGGGCAGGGAAGTGGACCTGAGTCCATGATCGGAGCAGCCATGATTGTATTAAATGGCTGAGCAGGCTCGAGGGGCCGTATGGCCTACTCCTGCTCCTATTTCTTCTGTTCTTATATTACCCCCAACCCCATGAACTTTTATATCAGCATGGATAGAGGATTGGCTGACTAACAGAAAACAGTGAGTCGGGATAAATGGGTTATTTTCCGGTTGTCAAACAGTAACTAGTGGGGTGCCGCAAGGATCGGTGCTAGGGCCTCAACTATTTACAATCCATATTAATGACTTGGATGAAGGGACCGAGTATAATGTAGCCAAGTTTGCTGATGATACAAAGATGGGTGGAAAAGCAAATTGTGAGGAGGACACAAACAATCTGCAAAGGGATATAGACAGGCTAAGTGAGTGGGCAAAAAATTGGCAGATAGAGTATAATGTGGGAAAATGTGAGGTTATCCAATTTGGCAGAAAAAATAGAAAAGCAAATTATAATTTAAATGGAGAAAAATTGCAGAGTGCTGCAGTATAGAGGGACCAGGTGGTCCTTGTGCATGAATCACAAAAAGGTAGTATGCAGGTACAGCAAGTAATCAGGAAGGCAAATGGAATGTTGGCCTTTATTGCAAGGGGGATGGAGTATAAAAACAGAGAAGTCCTGCTACAAATATACAGGATATTGGTGACGACACACCTAGAGTATTACATACAGTTTTGGTCCCCATATTTAAGGAAGGATATACTTGCATTGGAGGCAGTTCAGAGAAGGTTCACTAGGTTGGTTCCAGAGATGAGGGGGTTGACTTATGAAGATAGGTTGGGTAGGTTGGGCCTAAAATCATTGGAGTTCAGAAGAATGAAAGATGATTTTATCAAAATATATAAATATATAATGAAGGGGCTCGACAAGGTGGATGCAGAGCAGATATTTCCACTCATCGGGGAAACTAAAACTAGGGGACATAGTCTCAGAATAAGGGACCGCCCATTTAAAACTGAGATGAGGAGGAAATTTTTCTCTCAAGGTTGTAAATCTATGCAGTTCTCTGCCCCAGAGTGCTGTGGAGGCTGGGTCATTGAATATATTTAAAGTGGAGATAGACAGATTTTTGAGTGATAAGGGAATGGGGAATGGGCAGGGAAGTGGAGCTGAGTCCATGATCTTATTAAATGGTGGAGCAGGCTCGAGAGGCCAGGTGGCCTACTCTTATGTAGAACACTAATATTTTACCTCTTAAATCTGCACATGAATCTAGCTAATGGTCTCTACTGGCTATGCTGGATTTAATGATGAGTAACAAACCAAAGTTACTCAACAGTCTGATGGTAAGGGAACATCTTGCAAATAGTGACCATAATATGATTGAATTTGATGCTAGGTTTGAGAGGCAGAGTCACAAACCAAGGTTTTAAAAAAGAAAGCAAACTTAGAAAGGATGAGAAATTATTTGACAACAGTAAACTGGACTGATTTGTTAATGGGTAAACCTACAGACAAACGATGGGAAAAATTCAAAGAAGTTTTTGATATGATACAAAATCATTATGTACAGAGAAACCTGTAAAATAACGGACATTACAAAAAACGGCACCTGCAAAAATCAGGTACTTACTGACAGTATCAAATAACTTGCATTATAATCAATACAAATTGCCCCTTGAAACCATGTACACTCTCAAATTATGGACTATGGACAGTCTTTAATGCACCAAGTTCGTTTACAACTTAAAGCAGGCAGGTAAGCGCGAGGCCACAGTGTGTTTTTAAAAAAAAAAACAGCTTTTCTGTAATGGAGATCTCTTTACTCAGCATGCAAAGTGGCAGAGAAACCGCTGTAACTCTGGGATTGGATACTTTCACAGATGTATCCCAGGGACAGAGGAGCTTTTCCTGCTGCAATGAATGCTGGATAAAGAGATCTCTGTTACACAAGCGGGGAACTGAGGGGGGTGGGAGGAAAGAGGGAGGCTGGGCAATGGGGGCTCGGGGAGAGTGATGGACAGCTTCCCCGCCTTTGGTTTCTCCTCTTCGCCTGCTCTTGGAGCCTGGCTCTTAGAACTCCTTGCTCAACAGCTGCTGGCATGAAACCACAAATAAAGATTCCCAACTACAGGGGACTCAACCTTTGTAAGGTAAATCCAATAACATTTGTAGAAGCTGTATGATCTGACGTCACATGGTCAGATATCATATGGTTCGATCACCATGTGATCAAACCACCAGAAATGCCGCCAAACAGAACTGGCAACCCTACTCCACCAGATCAGGTACTGATGACCGACTAACAGCACCCGCCGCTCCCCCCCCCCGCAGCACTTCAAACATTAGCAACAGCTGCACACAGAGGGAGGGGTCCCCAAATAGTTGTCTATACAACATTCATCTCCTCCCCAATTTGGCTGGGATCTGCCAGGCCCTACAGCAAACCCCTTGCCCTGTGCAAGCTGCCAACATAGCAGATCCCAGGATCAGGATATCCCTTCCTCAATGGAAAAGGATCCTGGAATGGCAATGTACTAGGTATTCAATATTCAGGAAGGATAGACAGAAAGGAAAAGGAGGTGGGGTAGCGTTGCTGGTTAAATAGGAGATAAACGCAATAGTAAGAAGGACATTAGCTTGGATGATGTAGAATCTGTATGGGTAGAGCTCCAGAACACCAAAGGGCAGAAAACGCTAGTGGGAGTTGTGTACAGACACAAAACAGTAGTAGTGAGGTTGGGGATGGCATCAAACAGGAAATTAGGGATGCGTGCAATAAAGGTACAGCAGTTATCATGGGTGACTTTAATCTACATATAGATTGGACTGAACAAACTGGTAGCAATACAGTGGAGGAGGATTTCCTCGAGTGTATAAGGGATGGTTTTCTAGACCAATATGTTGAGGAACCAACTAGAGAGCTGGCCATCCTAGACTGGGTGTTGTGTATTGAGAGGGGATTAATTAGGAATCTTCTTGTGCGAGGCCCCTTGGGGAAGAGTGACCATAATATGGTAGAATTCTTCATTAAGATGGAGAGTGACGCAGTTAATTCAGAGACTAGGGTCCTGAACTTAAAGAAAGGTAACTTCGATGGTATGGGAAGTGAATTGGCTAGGATAGACTGGCGAATGTTACTTAAAGGCTTTTATGGTCGATAGGCAATGGCAGCCCTTTAAAGATCACATGGATGAACTTCAACAATTGTACATCCTTGTCTGGCGTAAAAATAAAAAACGGGGAAGGTGACTCAAATGAGGGAAATTAGGGATAATGTTAAATCCAAGGAAGAGGCATATAAATTGGCCAGAAAAAGCAGAAAACCTGAGGACTGGGAGAAATTAAGAATTCAGCAGAGGAGGAGAAAAGGTTTTATTAGGAGGGGGAAAATAGAGTACGAGGGTAAGCTTGCAGGAACTTAAAAACTGACTGCAAAAGCTTCTATAGATATGTGAAAAGAAAAAGATTAGTGAAGACAAATGTAGGTCCCTTGCAGCCAGAATCAGGTGAATTTATAATTGGGAACAAAGAAATGGCAGACCAATTGAACAAATACTTTGGTTCTGTCTTCACTAAGGCAGACACAAATAACCTTCCGGAAAAACAAGGGGACCGAGGGTCGAGCGAGAAGGAGGAATTGAAGGAAATCCTTACTAGTCAGGAAAATTGTGTTAGGAAAATTGATGGGATTGAAGGCCGATAAATCCCCAGGGCCTGATAGTCTGCATCCCAGAGTACTTAGGAAGTGGCCCTAGAAATAGTGGATGCATTGGTGGTCATTTTCCAACATTCTATTGATTCTGGATCAGTTCCAATGGATTGGAGGGTAGCTAATGTAACCTCACTTTTTAAAAAAGGAGGGAGAGAAAACAGGGAATTATTGACCTGTTAGCCTGACATCGGTAGTGGGGAAAATGTTGGAATCAATTATTAAAGATGTAATAGCAGCACATTTGGAAAGCAGTGACAGGATCGATCCAAGTCAGCATGGATCTATGAAAGGGAAATCATGTTTGACAAATCATCTAGAATTTTTGAGGATATAACTAGTAGAGTGGACAAGGGGGAGCCAGTGGATGTGGTGTATTTGGACTTTCAAAAGGCTTTTGACAAGGCCCCACACAAGAGATTTGTGTGCAAAATTAAAGCACATGGTATGGGGGCTAATGTATTGATGTGGATAGAGAACTGGTTGGCAGACAGGAAGCAAAGAGTAGGAATAAACTGGTCCTTTTCAAAATGGCAGGCAGTGACTAGTGGGGTACTTCAAGATTCAGTGCTGGGACCCCAGCTATTTACAATATACATTAACGATTTAGACGAAGGAATTGAATGTAATATCTCCAAGTTTGCAGATGACTCTAAGCTGGGTGGCAGTGTGAGCTGTGAGGAGAATGCTAAGAGACAGCAGGGTGACTTGAACAGGTTAGGTGAGTGGGCAAATGCATGGCAGATGCAGTATAATGTAGATAAATGTGAGGTTATCCACTTTGGTGGCAAAAATAAGAAGGCAGAATATTATCTGAACGGTGACAGATTAGGAAAAGGGGAGGTACAACGAGACCTGGGTGTCATGGTACATCAGTCATTGAAAGTTAGCATGCAGGTACAGCAGGCGGTGAAGAAGGCACACGGCATGTTGGCCTTCATAGTGAGAGGATTTGAGTACAGGGGCAGGGCGGTCTTACTGCAGTTGTACAGGGCCTTGATGAGGCCACACCTTGAATATTGTGTACAGTTTTGGTCTCCTAATCTGAGGAAGGACATGCTTGCTATTGAGGGAGTGCAGTGAAGGTTCACCAGACTGATTCCCGGGATGGCGGGTCTGACATATGAAGAAAGACTGGATAGACTCGGCTTATATTCACTGGAATTTAGAAGAATGAGAGGGGATCTCATAGAGACATATAAAATTCTGACGGCATTGGACAGGTTAAATGCAGGAAGAATGTTCCCGATGTTGGGGAAGTCCAGAACCAGGGGTCACAGTCTAAGGATAAGCGGTAAGCCATTTAGGACCGAGATGAGGAGAAACTTCACTGAGTTGTGAACCTGTGGAATTCTCTAGCACAGAAAGTTGTTCAAGCCAGTTCATTAGATATATTCAAAAGGGAGTTAGCTGTGACCCTTATGGCTAAAGGGATCAAGGGGTATGGAGAGAAAGCAGGAATGGGGTACTGAAGTTGCATGATCAGCCATGATCATATTGAATGGTGGTGCAGGTTCGAAGGGCCGAATGGCGTACTCCTGCACCTATTTTCTATGTTTCTATGAAAACCAAAGTACAGAAAATGAACTGAAATCGCATCCCTGCTGACAGGGCTCCAGAATTAGCCATAATCCCAGGTGAGGCCAAAATAAAGAAGGAATGCTGTGGGAGGTACAGTTTATTCCAGGAGATTTGGCTCATCCAGTTTACAGTACATACATTAACCATTTTGAAAATAAGGATTCCTGCAAATAAAGGACACCTGATACAAGTCCCTTGGGTGTCCCTAATTTACAGGTTTCACTAACCCTAAAAGGCAACGGCTCCATTTGTATAGTTATGCCACCATGGTCAACAAATGAGGTTAAGAAAAAGTATCAAGCTGAAGAAAAAGTCTTTCACAAGTAAAAGTGGAAATTCAGCGGACTAGAAGAGCCATAAAAAGCAACAAAGGAATACGAAGAAATTGATAGGAGGTGCAAAAAGGAATATGACAAAAACATTTATTCCTAACCAACAGCACTAAAGACATATCTATCTGGTTACTTATCTCATTGGTCTTTCTGGGACCTTGCTGCGCGTAACTTGGCTGCTGTGTTTCATTGGCTGTCCTCGGGTTGTGAAAAGAGCATTTGTTCTTTAGCAGATTTAGAGTATAGTTGAGTGAAATTTGACTTTAACTTCTCTGTTCCAGAGTACGGTGGCAAAGAATACGGTTTTACTGGGTGACCCACTTGTTTAGCTCGTTGTGGGTTTGATTACCAGCCATGACTCTGCTGGTTGATCCTCAAATGTACTTAACTTTTTTTAATAGAAGGCTAGGAGTGGGAGTTGCAGAAGGATAGGAGAGATAGGAGTGAACGTATTTACAAGAGGAAAAATGTTATTGATTTACCATTGCTATGATTCTACTGATTTTATTTTATTCTTATAGCTTTGTGCAGAATGGATCAACATTTGTGAAGCAGCTTGCTTTGAGTTCGCTACAGATGTGTGGAGTGGGAAGATTTCCTGCTCTTCCCCAGCTGTCTCCTTGTCTGCAAGGTGTTCCATATAGACTGAATTACATTACTGGTGAGAAGGAACAGTGCTGCGTTTCTTTAGCAGCTGGTAAGTGAATGCAGCTTCTCATCAAATATTTAAATTTTAAAGGTATTCGAGATTTTATTGCAATGTTTTTACACAGAGCTGCAATTCAGGAATTTCAGTAAACCTGAAACCTCCAAACTTTCCTGTTCTTTTATAACTAGCCTCAAAATTTAAAAAAAACATACTCCAAAAGAAACAAGGCTTGTGTAGATGGTCTTCACTTTTCCAGATTTACCTAGTTTTGTATCCTCTATACCAAAATGATTGAACTTTTCAAAGGGGAAGTATTATTCAGCATTATGACTCTAAAGCACACTTGTAATGAGTACAGAGTTCCACTCACAAATGCTTTTTGTAGAAATTTACATTGTGCCCTCTTATATAACTTGCAATATTTATAATTTACCTGTGAACAGGAAGCCTCTCTAAATGCCACTGTATAATTTTCTTTTACATTGTTTTACTAAAAAGCCATTGGGGCTTTTTTATTTTGCAATTCCATCTCTTTTCTAATTAAAATTTTCAAATTTCTTATTAAGGGCTGCCACATTTTTCTGCTGGTTTATTCCGCTGTTGGGGTAGAGATACGTTCATTTCTCTCCGTGGTCTACTGCTGGTTACAGGACGCCACCTAGAGGCCAGGTAAGAAGTGATCATGTCACAGAATCCTAGAAATGTCAGCACTGAAGAAGGTTATTCTTCCCATCGTGCTGTACCAGTGCTATCTCCACAATGGAACTGTCTACACTAAACCCATTTCTCTGCTCTTCTTTGTACCCTTCAATATTTTTCCTGATCACATTTGTCTTTTTTTCTCCTAAATTTTGTTTTGTTTTCTGAAAGTGAGCTGAGATTCCACTTTGCACCCAGGCTACTCATTACTGTCCTTTTTGCCAGGACAATGTTGATTGAGCCTGCAAAAGGCAAAGGAGCAATGGAACACACACATAAGATTTTAAGTCACACATTGCCTGCACTTAACTAGAATCAATTTTCCGATACTAGTGAGCTTAGAAAAATGATCCTAAACATCTGCATTGTGAAATGAGTTTGTATTTGCTGCTTTGACCTGATTGAACTTGTACATCCTAATTCTGAAACCCGTTAAAACAAAAACATAAAATGCTGGAAACGTTCAGTAGATCAGGCAGCATCTGTCAAGAGAACAGATGAGAACATTTGAAGTGTAAACCCCTCATCAGAACTGGAAGAGATCATAGATGAGCAGCATTTTTTTTTAATTGCACCAAAGAGAGAAACAGATCTTCAGTAGGTAATCCTAAAGGAGAATTGGCAGTGAATTAAAGAATATAAACATGACACACTAGTTAAGTGTTCAAAAAAATCTCTGGTTATCCCAGGATAACTACAATTTGGAAATAGACTTAACTAAAAGTCAAGTTAGCCACCCACAAAGTGATCTGTTGTAGATACTGAGGAAACAACCTTTGAAGCAAGATGCAATAAAAGAAGGGACCCATTGTCCTGGAGGCACAAGTGGTGGCAGCAGCATTGGATTCCAATTGCCACTTGCCCAATCTCACGCCAGAGGTATATCCATGCACGATTATTGAGCCACTCTATTCAATAGTTCGGGGCTCTTTAATCATTAAAAGTGACCCAGTGGCAAATCTCCTTCTCGGGTTTGAGATTTCTGTCCTATTTTCAGTCGCAGTAGAGGAATCCCTAAGGGAGTGCATCTCTTTATACATCGATTCATGCAAGACACTGGGAATATCAGCCCACCACCTCTCAACTAAGCATGCAATCGTAGTGTAAGATCTCTGTCTCAATATGCACTGTATGATGATGCTTCTCCAAATCTTACTTTCTCTACAGCCTTACACATCTACTATTTACCTTATTTCAGGCAAGCAAATTTATCTATTATCAGGTTCTGATGAAAGGTCATCAACTTGAAAAGATAACTCGGTTTCTCTCTCCACAGATGCTGCCTGACCTGCTGAGTGTTTCCAGCATTTTCTGGTTTTATTTCAGATTTACAGCATCTGCAGTATTTTGAGTTTAAAAAAAATCTATTATCAGACTTTATTTGTCAAAGCCATTAGGTGTGAGTCCATTGTTTGATCGCGCATTCTTCATTCAACAGGTATCGAACTTTCATGTGATCC
Source organism: Pristiophorus japonicus (assembly GCF_044704955.1). NCBI lineage: Eukaryota > Metazoa > Chordata > Chondrichthyes > Pristiophoridae > Pristiophorus > Pristiophorus japonicus. The sequence goes on from NC_091984.1 coordinate 35,612,321, forward strand.
AAGTGCTAAAGTCAAGTCAGTCTTGGGTGACCTACATTTGAGATTTCAGATGTTTTGCAATTGTGTTTTTGTATTAATGTAAATTAGTTGTCTTTTTAAAACAAAAATCTGGAGTAATTTCACTTCTCAAATTATTTAATTTGATTGCAGGAATGTAATCCTTGCAGTTGCTAGCACTCTACGACATGGCCTAATTCCAAATCTACTTGGGCATGGAATATATGCACGATACAATTGTAGAGATGCTGTCTGGTGGTGGCTTCAATGTCTCCAGGATTACTGTAACATTGTTGAGAAGGGAGTGGAAATTCTCAAATGTCCTGTATCTCGACTGTATCCGACTGATCAATCTCAAGCTGTTTCTCCAGGCGTTGAGGTAATTGTTTACTTTGTTTTAAAATTTGCAGCAATGTATAACTATGGCGCAAGTGACTTTCTTTCTGCAGTGGCAAATATTTGTAATTACAAAGGGCTTTTTTCACCTCTGCTGGTGGGGAATCATTACTTCAGGATATTTGCTTTACTATTTTAGACCTTCATCTTTTATCTTAGGATTCAACTTCAGTAGGAGTAAATGAGCTTTAATTAAAGGTCATAACTTGTTTCTTCGTACAAGATGGTGGTTAAATAGAACAGTACAAAATCTCACCTTTTTATTTTCTGTTCAATAGCCTGAGAATAATAACTTTCCATTCAAAAACCTGACTTGTCTTTATACAAACGCAATAAGTATAAGGAATAAATTGAATGAACTGCGGGCGCAAATTCAACTTTGAGGGTATGACCTGGTAGGCATTACTGAGACATGGCTGCAAGATGGTCAGGATTGGGAACTAAATATACCAGGGTATAAAGTCGACAGCAAAGATAGGTAAAATGGTAGCAGGGGGAGGAGTAGTCTTAGTAATTAAGGATGAAATCACTTCAGTGATAAGAGAGGATATAACGAGAGGTAAGTAGGTAGTGGAGACTTGATGGGTAGAATTAAGAAATAGGAAAGGATTTAAGACTGTAGTGGGAGTTGTGTATAGGCCCCCTGGCAGCAGCTGTGAAGTGCTAGACAGTATAAATGCATAGATTAGGCAAGCGTGTAGCAAAGGCAGAGTGGTTTTAATGGGGAATTTTAACTTTCATATAGATTGGAATAAACAGACTAGCACTTGTCAGAAAGGTAGTGAATTTCTTGAGTGTGTCCGGGATAGTTTTCTACAACAATATGTCCCAGAACCAACAAGCGGGCATGCCATATTAGATTTAGTAATGAGTAATTAACCAGATTTAGCTAAGAGCCTAATAGTGCGTAAACATTTATCTAATAGCGATCCTAACATAATCGAGTTCAATGTAGTGTTTGAAAGGGAGAAACGCGAAATATCTGCTAAGATTCTAAATATAAGTAAGGCTGACTTCAACAGGATGAGACCGGGACTGTCCACAGTAAACTGAGCAAATCGGTTAATGGGTAAGATGACAGAAGATCAGTGGGAGGTGTTTAAAAAATAATTTAACGTGATACAGAACCAGGTTATACCCCTGAGGGCTAGAGCTCTACTTGCCAAGAAAAACAGCCATGGGTGGCTAACGAGGTAAGAGACAGCATAAATCTTTCATTTAAAAAAAAACATACAAAAATGCATAAAATAGCACAGATCCTGGTGAATGGGAAAGATACAAAGAACAGAAAAAGGTGACAAAACAGGTAGCCAGATCTACCAAAAGGGAGTATGAAAAGAAGCGTGCAAGGGCGATCAAAAGCAACACACAGAATTTTTACAATTATATTAAGAAAAAGAGGGTGGTCAGGTGCAATGTTGGCCCCTTGAAAACTTTTAACCGTGATATTGCTACTGATGAGGAAATGGCGGACAAGTTGAATAATTACTTTGCGTCAGTATTTGCAGAAGAGGAAGAGTATAGCATGCCAGAAATCCCAAGGAAACTAATATTGAATCAGGGACAGGTACTCAATAAAATTAATATAAGCAAATTAACAGTAATGAAGAAAATAATGGCACTAAAGAGTGACAAATCCCCAGAACCAGATGGTTTCCATCCCAGGATTTTAAAGGAAATAACTGAGCACATTGCAAATGCCCCAACTATAATCTTCCAAAGTTCCCTCGATTCAGGAACCGGCCCTTTTGATTGGAAACTTGCGCATGTCACTCCGCTATTTAAGAATGGCGAGAGAGGGTAACCAGGGAATTATAGACCAGTTAGCCTAACATCTGTTGTCAGGAAATTACTAGAGTATATAATTAAGGATAGGGTGACTGAACACCTTGAAAATTTTCAGCTGATCAGACGCCAGCATGGATTTGTGAAAGGTAGGTCATACCTGACCAGCTTGATTGAATTTTTTGAAGAGGTGACTAAAGTAGTGGACGGGGAATGTCTATGGATGTTGTTTATATGGACTTCCAGAAGGCATTTAATAAAGTCCCTCATGGGCATTTGATAGTCCTTCATAAGAGACTGTTAACTAAGGTTGAAGTCCATGGAATTGAAAGCAAATTATTGACCTGGATAGGAAATTGGCTGAGCAGCAGGAAATTAAGATGGGAATGTGGGCAGGTACTCTAATTGGCAAGATGTGAGTAGTGATGTCTCGCAGGGATCTGTGTTGGGGCCTCAATTATTCACTGTATTTATTAACGACTTGGATGATGGCATAGAAAGCCACATATCCAAATTTGCTGATGACACAAAGATAGGCGGCATTGTAGGCAGTGTAGATGTTTGGCTCAGAATTGCAATAGTCTCCTGTTCTGCAATGATGGCCCAGATTTTGTGGTAAAAATAATGGTGAAGTTATCAGCGCTCACTGTTATTAAAGAATAAATCGGACAGCAACTTTCAGCACAGGGGTAGTTAAACCCAGAAATCAGGAAGTTGCTGTCTGAGTTGCCCTGCTCCTTCAGAAGCTTCGCTTTTTCCGGTATCTCACCCAGAGACTCTGCATTCAAATACATGGAACAGTGTGAAGTTGCTGTACTTATCCACTAGATATCCACTAAACTAATCTAAAAGTTAAGGCTTTTCCATTCAAGTGTAAGTGAATTTTTAACATCGTGATAAGTCTTAATTACTGCCAAACAATATCTCTGGCACTGAAAATTAACACTTACAAGTGTGTAGTCTCATTCCTACAGATTTTAATTATTGCTGGAGATAAAAAAAATACTTTTTCTTTGTCTCTTATTTCTGCCTCTTAATCCCATCTTTTTTCCCTCTCTTTATTTTGCGTTCTGTACATGATTTGACATTGAATTAACTATTCTAACTTGCACTTCCTGGTTTCGTAAAGAAGTGTCCAGTAAGGATTCTTCAATCTGGTTAAGTAGACACACACTTGCCTGTCCTGTTCACACAGGCCCTAGATCCCTTGTAGAGGCTGCCACACTGTGTTTGATTTCTAATAGCTGCAAGTTTCAATGCAAAAGCCCACAGAGAGTCTCTGTGCAATTGTAAGTGTAATGAACGACTAGCGCCGTTCGTTTGCCGCTAACTATAAAATCTGGGCCAATGTCTTTTGATGGGGACTTGTTTAAACTGTCAAGAGTAGGAAGTTTAACTAATAATAAAAAGGAAAAATTATTTGTGCAGGGATTTAATTTAACATAACGTAATATTTGTTTCTTTTTCTTTTAAAACATTTTTTTGTAAATGTTCCAATGAATACATTGTGGGATATCTTTTTGACCAGGATCAACCCCTACATGATGTCATTCAGGAGGCCATGCAGCGCCATATGGAAGGGGTACAGTACAGAGAAAGAAATGCTGGGCCTCATATGGACTCGCACATGAAAGATGAAGGTATTTAAGCTATATTTCCAATGCCTGCACACTGTACTGCAAATAATGCAATGAGCCATTTTTAAATGAATGGCCAGTGCTGAGACATTATATATAATGTGATTGGGTTTATTTTTCCCATAGGTTTCAATGTTGCTATAGGCGTAAACCTAGAAACAGGTTTTGTGTTTGGAGGACAGCGATACAACTGTGGCACATGGATGGACAAAATGGGAGAAAGTGAAATAGCTCAAAACAAAGGAATTCCAGCTACACCAAGGTAAAAGTTTCAGTAAAATGAAATTGAAAATATTGAGCTCCAAATAACTGACCGAGTTTGTTTTTTAATTGTATATTTTGTTTCCAGCAACCATTTTTGTGACCCTACTAAAACAATATTGTAAATGTTCATAAAAATTAATTTTACCTTTGCATTTCCTGAAACTCAAAATTTAGTAACAAAAACATTTTCACAATAGTTAAGACAACAGTGACAATGATGTTACTCTCCACAAAAATGTGTTCAAGAATGTTGCTATTCGAGGGCCAATCCACTAGGGAAGGTCCAAAGACCTTCAGGACTCTCAAGTTGCCTCGGTCGACTGAATTAATTGCATTTGCTTTCCAACAGAGGCTATTGCAATGGTGTTGGTTAGGCACTTGTGTACTGCATCATTCTCTAGTTTCCCTCCTATCTCCCCTCATGCCAGCCCCCCCCCCCCAGCTCACCTTATCCCTGAGACCCACCTCCTGCTCTCACGACCCTATTACTAATCATCATAGTACTACTAAACTGCTGACTAATCAACTTTCCTTCTTGGCCCCCATGCTAACTGATATTGTAAACGGTTTCCTTCCTGGGCACTGTCCCTCTCGCTTTCAAATCTGCCATCCTCACCCCGCCTCCTCAAAAAAAAAACTATCCTTGACCCCTCTGCCCTTGCAAACTACTGCTTCTTTAAACTTCCTCGAAGTCTTTGACATGTTATCACCTCTCAAATCTGTGCCCATCTTTCCCGAAACTCCATGTATGAATCTCGCCAATCAGTTTTGCACCCCTCCCACAGTATTGAAATGGCCCTTAACAAAGCCATAAATGACACCTGTGACTGATGCACTATACTTCCTCATCCTTCTTAACCTGTCTACAGCCTGTGACACGATTGACCACAGTGTCCTCGAATGCCTCTCTTCTGTCCAGCTGAGTGGGACTTCCCTCTCCTGGTTCCAGTCTTATCTTTTCAGTCGTAACCAGATAATCTCAACGCTTCTGCATCGTTACCTCGAGTCCCCCAAGGATCTATCTTTAGCCCCCTCCTATGTTTCATCTTTATGCTACCCCTCAATGGCATCATTTGAAAATGCCTCCGATTTGACACATGTCCAGCTTTACCTCACCCACATTTCTCAAACACTCCACTGCCTTTGTGATGTCAGACTACTTGTCTGGCAGCCAGTTCTGAATGAGTCGAAGTTTCCTCCAGTTTAACAATGGAAAGACTGAAGCCAATGTCTTCGTTCTTCACCACAAACACCATTCCCTAGCCACCGATTCCATCCCATTCCATGACTACAGACTCAGACTGAAGCAGATTGTTTGCAACCTCAGCATCCTACTTGACCCTGAGCTGTGCTTCCGACCCCATATCTTCTCCATCACCAAGACTACCTACTTCCATCTTGCTAATAGCGACAGTCCCCATGCCTGCCTTAGCCAATCTGCTGCTGTAACTCTCATTCATGCTTTTGTATCTCCAGACTCGACTATTGCAATACTCTCCTGGCCGGCCTCCGATCTTCCATCCTCCATAAACTTAACTCAGCAAAACTCTGCTGAACATATTCTCTAATTAGCACTAAACCCCATTAACCCAGCACACCAATGCTCGCTGACCTACATTGGTTCCCGATCCACCAATGCCTCGATTTAAAAAAAATAATAATAATTAATTAAAAATCTTCCTTGTGTTCAAATGCCTCCATGGTTTCACCCCTCCCTATCTGTATAAACTCCTCCAGCCCTGGAACCCTCAGAACTGCATTCCTCCAACTCTGGCCACCTGTGCATCCTTTACTTCCTTCACCCTACAATTGCCGACCGTGCCTTCAGCCATTTAGGCCCTAAGCTCTGGAATTCCCTCCCTAAACCTCTCTGCCTCTCCATCTCCCTCTCCTCCTTTAAGAGCCTCCTTAAAACTCACCTCTTCGATTAAGCTTTTGAGCACAACACCTCCTTTTGTTTCACATCCATTTTTATTTTATATTGTGCCTCTGAAACATTTAGTAGTCACTGCTGTTGAAGGTTGGGGCAAGGTCTCCTTCTCTAGGCCCTGGCTGTTGTTGAGACAGAGCACCATGAGCCCTGGCTTTACTCCGATATCTCACCGAGGTAGCCTGAACCTAGACAGTGAGTGTTAAGCTAGCCACCACACTTGGCTGGGTTGCTGGGCAGCCATCAGAATGGGAGCCCTGGCTGATATTTATCCCCTTTATAGTTCAACAAAATAAACTGTAGTTGATTAACACAAAATTTGATGGCAGGTGCATTTTATGGGAGGGATGGGTTTTTGATTCTGTGCTGCTACCAGGGAGCCGAACCCATCACAGTACAAATCAGAAATTCAAGCTCATAACATTCTGATTGGAAAATTGTGAAGGATGCCTGCTGAAATTCTGATATTTGTACTGCAGACAAGCGAGACCCTCCTTAACAGCAGATACTCGTGGAATTAACCCTTAAATGTGCATAATAGATCACTATCTTAGAAAAATACAATGTGAGCTAGCAACGGAAAAAAATGCCCATTAAAGCTGCTGAATGGTTGTTAAAACCCAACTGATTAGCGGCTGTAAACGGAGTGGAAAAAGCGCGGCAGAGCTTGGGCACGGAGAGCAGCGTGCTGGAGCCGGGGACCCCGGGATACAGTGTCGGTTATCTATGGACAAATACGCAAGCTGCTCCAAGATTAACGTGCTCACCTACACTGCAATCTCTGAAAACCAGAGAGAGAGGACCTGAGGGAGGGGGTCAGTAGGTATGTGTGTGTTAGGCCCATGCAGCAGAGCCTGGTCTCCAATCGTCTTGGATCCCCTTGCCATTGGACCAAGACCTTGCTCTGTCAAGTCCGTGTGGTAGTTGGTGTGCAAGGGCCACCACATGTTAAAAGAATTCATGCACAGGCATCTTCCACCCTTTAAAATGAAGTTTGAAACCTAGACCACATTCATCTCATCAATCACCTTAGAACTCATTTCAGTGTAGGAGCTCGTCATCCTCGATTCCGGGGGACTGCCTAAGAAGAAGATGATTTCGTCATGTTTTTCAGGGACGAGAATCTGACACCTCTAGTCGATCTGGCCTATCCTTGACTCCAATCACACACTATGCGGTTGACTCAAATGTCAAGGGCAACTAAGGGTGAGCAATAAATACTGCCTTGCCAGCATCCCAACCCAAAAACATTACTGAGGTATCTCACCCTTTGCTGTCCTTATAACTTTTCTCAATCGCAACAGCCTCACCAAACATTCTGTTCCATAGACTAATCTGTCTCTTGTGCATCCGCTCCCCTCCCCATCATTTGCCCCACCATTAATAGCTGTGCTTTCAGGCACCACACTCTGGAATTTCTTCCTTAAACCCTGCCACCTCAACACTTTTGCTGCTTCTTTAAAACTCACTTCTTTGACCAAAATCCTCATAATCCCTTCCAACTCCTTTGGCTTGGAGTTTGTTTTTCCTTTATATCTTTGAATTCTTTGGACATTTTTTATTTTAAAGGAGTAATATAAATGCAAGTTGTTATATTCTCTCCAATGATCTTTTTCCTACAGATAGTATCCAAACTCTTAAAGTGACCATTTGAAATTTATTTACTTTTCAGAGATGGATCTGCAGTTGAAATTGTTGGCCTCAGTAAATCAACTATTCGCTGGTTGATGGACCTAAACAAAAAATCTCTGTTCCCTTACAATGGAGTCAAGGCATATAAAGATGGTGAGAACATTAATCTCTCCGCATAATTTGCCATGTTTCAGTTAGACTATATCAACTGTGGCTGTTAGGTCAATTGCAATTTTCAAGGCTGAGATCAATAGATTTTTGGGAGGTAAAGAGTATCAAGGGATCTGAATCAAAGCTAGATAAATAGAGTTCAGGTACAGATAAGTCATTATTTAATAGAATGGCGGAACAGACTTAAGAACATAAGGATTGGGAGCAGGAGTAGGCCATTCGTCCCTCGAGCCTGCTCCGCCATTCAATAAGATCATGGCGGATCTTCTACCTCATCTCCACTTTCCTGCGCTTTCCCTATATCCCTTGATTTTCTTAATATTCAAAAACCTATCTATCTCTTGTCTTGCATATACTCAACGGCTGAGCATCCACAGCTCACTCGGGTAAATAATTCCAAAAATCTTTTCAGTGAAGAAATTTCTCCTCATTTCAGTCCTAAATGGCCGACCCCTTATTCTGAGACTCTGACCCCCTGGTTTTGGACTCCCCAGCCAGGGGAAACATCCTCCCTGCATCTACCCTGTCAAACCCTGTAAGAATTTTCTATGTTTCAATGAGATCACCTCTCATTCTTCCAAGCTCTAGGGAATACAGGCCTGGCCTACTCAATCTCTCCTCAGAGGACAATTGCCCCCTATCCCAGGAATCGGTCTCGTACTCCCTCTATGGCAAGTACCTGTGTATCCTTCCTTAGGTAAGGAGACTAGAATTGTAGGTGTGATGTCACCAGGGCCCTATATAATTGCAGTAAGACATCTTTACTCTTATACTCAAATCCTCTTATAATAAAGGCCAACATGTCATTTCCTTTCTTTAATTGTTTGCTGTACCTGCATGTTAACTTTCAGTGATCGGTATACACGGACACCCTCTGGACACCAACATTTCTCACCATTTAAAAAATACTCTCTTTTTCCAATTTTCTTGTCAAAGTGGATAACTTCATATTTTTCCACATTATGGGCTCAGATTTCCCCAGCCGCCTAGAGCAGCGTAGTTAGGGGTGGCACGCCAACTTTGTGAGCCAAAAAAAGCGCTGAAAATTTACCTTCCACTTTGGCCGCTCCCTCGTCGTCTGGTTCCAGTGGCGTGACGCTGCAGAGCCTGCGGGGGGGGGGGGGGGGGTGAAGCCTCGGCTGCGCTTGCTCAGCGCAGGGGGGGCGGGGCTTGGGCTCAACATCTCGTGGAGTGCCGGCAGGGGGGCGCTTGTCTGTTTGAGCGTGCGCGCAGGCGCAATGTGCGTTTCAGGTGGAGCAGGAAGCTTGGCAATCGGCCAATTGAAGGGAGAGCGTCCTCAGTGCCTCAGCATTATTGGCAATGGACCATATATAAAGGTAAGGTTTAAATAGTGATTTTTGTGGGGCTGAGAGAGTGAAAAGGAGTGCTGGATAGGTGGAAGAAAGGTGAGAAGTGTGATTTTTGAATATTACCTGAGTGTAAGTCCAATACATGAATGACACAAGCTGGTGCGACAAGAACAAAGAATTTCCTCCATGAGGAAGTGGAAAAACTAGTCACTGTCATTGAGGAGAAATGGCTGCAGCTAGATATCATTAAGAGTGGCCCCACAAAAGTTTCACCCAAGGAAATGAAAAGAAGATGGAACCTAGTTGCAGAAGAATACTCCACAGGGGTGAAACCGCAAGATCTGGAGCCAGTGCAAAAATAAATGGCAGGACGTTGGTCAAGTAGTGAGTGTAAGTAATATCTTCATCTTTAAATTGAATTGCAGTTGAAAATGTGACCATCTGTATATGTCCCACCTATCAGAAGCACACCATGTGTGAAAAGTTATATTTTCATCTTTGCAGAAGAAATTGGCCTACAACAAAAGGGAAAGACTTAGAACAGGAGGAGGGCCGCCAAATCTGCACCAACTATCACCCCTGGAACAGAGGGTTGCTGCCTTGCTGAGTTGCACCTGCAGAAAAAGAATCAGCTCTGCACAAGCTGGACCCACACGTGAGGGTGAGTCATTAAAATGCATCGACGCCCTTCAAGTCAACCTGCTGACTGGCCTGCTACCCGTCAGATTACTCATGTCACCCATCCTGCCCCTCCTGAGCTGCTAATCATTTGACTGTTCTGTTGTATTTTGCAGAAGAAGAAGACAATCCTTAACATCCTGAAGATCCACCAGAAGATCCAGATGCGTGCGCTCCAGACCAAGGCGGGTGGGGGGCGGAGGGGTCCATGGGAGAATGCTGATCGCGATATGGATCAGTCCATAGTACAGGGCATCACACTGAGCTCCTCGGCGACATTCCGTGGTTTCACACTTCCGAGGTTGCGGGTCCCAGTGGCAGTGGTGAAGTGCATGTTGGAACACCCAGTGCCTCACCGACCAGCTTGCTAGATGGGTGCCACTCAGCAGACCCAGGGCGAGGGGAAAAAGAAGCCTACCAGTCTCTCCTGAGATGCAGCCTTCAGCAGATGTTAATCAGGTTCTGTCATTGGGCGAGGAGACCAATGCCCTTAAAAGATCAATCGTGGCGACCGTCAGTAGGGTGCGTGATGAGGTAGCGACACTGTTGGGAGAAATATCAGCACTAAGACGGGAACTAAGTGCGGGCATTTCAGAGAGTGTGCAAACGATGGCAGATGCCATGAGGGAACGAGCTTCTGCAATAAGGGCACAAAGGCCGGAAACTCAAATGCCACTCCTAGAAACATAGAAAATAGGTGCAGGAGTAGGCCATTCAGCCCTTCAATCCACGTACCAGCCACCAGTGAGACCCAAGCTGGGCCCCCCCACGACCATCACCGACCCTATGAGGTAGTGCACTTTCCCCGAGATGTGGGTGAGGGATGGGTGCAGCCTTTCTTTGCTGTTGTTGCTGCTGATGTTGTTGTCGTTGAAGTGCATTGTAAAATATCCAATAAAAGATATTTTGCATTAAGACTGAATCATGTTCCATTAGGACCACACAACATTTAGGTACAACTGTAAAAAGTAAAAATCCCTCACCCCTACAGTCATGCGTGCCTGCCGCCCCTAGCCCTGGCGGGAGGGATAGCCGGTGCGTTCTGCAATCGGCAAGGTAGGACTCCTCCATTTTCAGTAGCTGATTTATCTTTCATTTATTTTTTGAAGATGTGCAGTTGTTGTGCTGAAAATGTTGTGATGTTGTGCTGATGCTGTGAAGTGTTTACTGCTTTAGAATCCTCTAACTCACCTTCCCGCCCCCCCCTCCCCCCCCCCCCCCGCAATCTCTGAATCTCTGGCTACCTGCGCTGAATGTAGGTAAGGTTTTTCTGTGCCTACAAAAGTGGCCACATACACTGGCCTAAGTTAGGTTGGAGTAACTTTTAGCTGGCCAAATTTGTTTCTATGACCAAAAGAGGCGTAAGTGGCTGGTCACTTCCCCTTTTGGAGAAAAAAACTAAACTAGAAAAAAACCTAACTAACTGACTTACACTGGAGCAAGTTAAATGGGGAAATTTGCAATTTTTAAGTTACTCCAAAAAAAGCTATTTACTCCAAAAAGAAACTGGGCAACTCCTGGGGAAATTTGAGCCCTTTCTTCCATTTGCCATGCTCTTGACCACTCACTTAGCCAGTTTATATCCCCTTGAAGTCTCTTTGCATCCTCCTCACAACTTACATTCCCACCGAGCTTTGTATCATCTAAATCATTGATATAGATTGTGAATAGCTGAGGCCTAAGCCTTGTGGTACCCCACTAGTTACAGCCTGCCCACCCGAAAATGACCCGTTTATCCTGACTCTCTGTTTTCTGTCCGTTAGCCAGTCCTCAATTCATGCTAGTATATTACCCCCAATCCCATAAGCCCTAATTTTGTTTAATAACCTCTTGTGTAGAAACTTATTGAAAGCTTTGTGAAAATACAAATACACCACATCCACTGGTTTCCCCCTTATCTATTCTGCTAGTTACAACCTCAAAAAATCTCAACAGATTTGTCAAAAATGATTTCCCTTTCAAAAATCCATGTTGACCTTGCCCAATCCTATTATTATTTCTAAGTACCCTCTTGCCACGTCCTTAATAATAGATTCCAACATTTTCCCTACTTCTGATTTATTGAATGGCACACTGCTGTTGCTCTATTCGCAAAGGCTTCTTCGGCAGCACCTCCCAAACCCGCAAACTCTACCACCTAGAATGACATGGGCAAAAAGCACATGGGAACACCACCAGCTCCACATTCCCCTCCAAATCAGACACTGTCCTGATTTGGAAGCATATCATTGCTAGGTCAAAATCCTGGAACTCCCTCCCTAACAGCACTTCAAGAAGATGACTCACCACCATCTTCTCAAGGGCAATTAGCGATGGGCAATAAATGCTGGCCTTGCCAGCAATGCCCGCATCCCATGAACGAATAAAAAAAAAAAGTCTGTCTTCTCGTTACCAACCCTTCTGCCACTGGAAACCGTTTCTCCTCATTTACTCTATCAAAACCATTCATGATTTTGAACGCCTTTATCAAGTCTCTTAATCTTCTCTGTTCTAAATGTGGTGCCCAGAATTGATAACAATACTCCAGCTGAAACCTAACTAATTTTTTTTTTTATATAAAGGTTTAGCCTAACTTCCTTTTTTGTTCTCTCTTCCTCAATTAATAAAGCCAAAGATCTCATATGCCTTTTTGACAACCTTCTCACCTTGAGCTGACACCTTCAAAGATTTGTCTCTCTGTTCTTGCATACCCTTTAGAATTGTACCATTTAGTTCATATTGCCTCTCCTCATTCTTCCTACCAAAATGTACCACTTCTCTGAGTTAAATTTCATCTGTCATGTGTCTGCCCATTTCACCAATTTGTCTATGTCCTCGTGAAGTCTGTTGTTATCCTTCTCATTGTTTACTACATTGAATTTCTTAGAAATTATACCCTGTATGGTGAAGTGCAGGTCATTAATAGATATCAAAAAAAGCAGTGGTCCTAACACTGACCCCTGGGGATCACCACTATATGCCTTCCTCCAGTCTGAAAACCAGTCGTTCACCACTACTCTCTGCTTTCTGTCCCTTAGCCAATTTTGTATCCAAGCTGCCACTGTCCCTTTAATCCCATCAGCTTAATTTTTGCTAACATCTATTTTGTGGTTCTTTATGAAACGTCTTTTGAAAGTCCATATACTCATCAATTGCACTATCCTCATCAACCATTACTTTATCAAAGAACTCAATCAAGTTAGTCAAACAAAATTTGCCTTTAACAAAACCATGCTGGCTTTCATTTATTAGCCCATACTTTATCAAATGCCAATTATTTTTTTCCTGGATTATTGTCTCAATCCAATATTCCTCCTAGTATTTTTCTTGGGTGCAGGCCCATTCAGTTTCTGTGGTGGAGTGAATCATCCACCTGTTATGGAACCCACACAATTTACATTCCTTTGAAATCTGTTCTGCCAGTTTTCAGCTCGGGTGGCAAAATTGGAAATGACTCTATTAACCACAATTATTTTAATAGCCTGTTTCATCTTGTGTTAGTCAAACCCAGTTAAACATAACCAAAAGTTTTCAAAAACTCATTTGCATCAAGCTGTCTGAAATACAGTTTTATTTCATAAATGAAGTGACTATCATTTATGCAAGCTTCATGACATTAAGGGGTTTATAAATTAAGTTTGTAATTTGATTTTAAATTATATATAATTTTCTAAACCTGCGAAATTGGATTGTGAAATCTATTTTATACTATACAGGAAAAGAATTTTTGATTACATATGAGGAGTGGAACACAAAAATACAACAGAACTTTGAAAATAACTTCTTCGTTTCGGAAGATCCACTTGATCCCCTTGAAAAGTCTCCCAACCTTGTCCACAAAAGGAACATTTATAAAGACAGTTACGGTGCTTCCAGCCCATGGTGTGACTATCAACTGAGACCAAACTTCACTATAGCTATGGTTGTGGTAAGTGATCAGATTTGTCAGAATAATATAATGTTTATTAACTTTATTCCTTTACATTGTAGAATAAAAGCATCAGTAAAGATGCCACAATTTCATTTATTATTGACTGAGACTAGTTAATATTTGAATTACATAAGTGGCTGATCTCTCATCACTTACGTGTTTTTTAAATTCTGAGCTTGGTACCATTTACACTGCCATTCCAACCAGCTGTTCAATTGCTCACCTCTCACCCTGGTATGAGGAATGCAACATGACATGAATGCTTCAATAAAGCTTTACTTATAGCAATAATTATGATTTCAGGCCCCTGAGCTTTTCACACCAGAAAAAGCATGGAAAGCTTTAAAAACTGCAGAGGAGAAGCTGCTTGGACCCCTGGGATTGAAAACATTGGATCCAGAGTGAGTTAAAATGTTGCTGATCGTAATATTCCCTGTTTCCGATAGAATAATGGTTGTTAATGAAGACAAAACTACTGGTGGAATGTACAATAGTGATCCTTAACTCCTGCATTTTAAAATGAACAAATGTACAGAACTCTTGATTCTATGGTGTTTCTACTGGTAGCCTGTTCATGGGGCCCCATTTTCTGTGTTTATCCACAGTAGACTCCTTTGCTAATGTCGTCATCATCATCATAGGCAGTCCCTCGGAATCGAGGAAGACTTGCTTCCACTCTTAACATGAGTTCTTAGGTGGCTGTACAGTCCAGTATGAGAACCACAGTCCCTGTCACAAGTGGGACAAATAGTCGTTGAGGGAAGGGGTGGGTCGGACTGTTTTGCCACATGCTATTTCCGCTGCTTGCGCTTGATTTCTGCACACACTCGGCGACGAGACTCGAGGTGCTCAGCACCCTCCCGGATGCGTTTTCTCCACTTAGGGCGGTCTTTGGCCAGGGACTCCCAGGTGTCAGTGGGGATGTTTTACTTTATCAGGGAGGCTTTGAGGGTGTCCTTGGAACGTTTCCGCTGCCCACTTTTGGCTCGTTTGTCATGAAGGAGTTCCGAGTAGAGCGCTTGCTTTGGGAGTCTCGTGTCTGGCATGCGAACTACGTGGCCTGCCAGCGGAGCTGGTCAAGTGTGGTCAGTGCTTCGATGCTGGGGATGTTGGCCTGGTCGAGGACACGAATGTTGGTGCGTCTGTCCTCCCAGGGGATTTGCAGGATCTTGCGGAGACATCGTTGGTGGTGTTTCTCCAGCAACTTGAGGTGTCTACTGTACATGGTCCATGATTCTGAATCATACAGGAGGGCGGGTATTAGTACAGCCCTGTAGACCATGAGCTTGGTGACAGTTTTGAAGGCCTGGTCTTCAAACACTTCTTCAGGTGGCCGAATGCTGCACTGGCGCACTGGAGGCAGTGTTGGATCTCGTCGTCCATGCCTGCTCTTGTTGATAGGAGGCTCCCGAGATATGGGAAGTGGACCACGTTGTCCAGGGCCACGCCGTGGATCTTGATGACTGGGAGACAGTGCTGTGCAGTAAGGACAGGCTGGTGGAGGACCTTTGTCTTGCTGATGTTTAGCATAAGGCCCATGCTTTATTAAGCTTCAGTAAATACGTCGACTATGTATGGCGAGAGGCCTATAAAGGCGAGCTTGTGCAGCTACAGGGAGAAGGCAAAAAAGAAGTAGAAAGAAATAGAAAGGTGACGTCACAGCCAAGGGGGTAAGTGATTGGCTGGTGATTGGTGAGTAGTTTTTCTTTTTTCTCTTCTATAACAGTGAGTAAACTTTAGCATTGTTGTTGCCAATTTAAGTGTATCTAAGGGTTAAGTCATGGCAGGAGAGCTCGGTCACGTGATATGCTCCTCCTGTACCATGTGGGAACTCGGGGACACTTCCGGTGTCCCTGACGACTACGTGTGCGGGAAGTGTATCCGCCTCCAGCTCCTGATGGTCCGCGTTGCGGAATTGGAGCTGAGGGTGGATTCACTCTGGAGCATCCACGATGCTGAGAATGATGTGAGTAGCACGTGTAGCAAGTTGGTCTTACCGCAGGTGAAGGGTCCACAGCCAGATAGGGAATGGAAGACCAGCAGGAAGAGCAGTGCAAGGAAGGTAGTGCAGGGGTCCCCTGCGGTCATCCCCCTGCAAAACAGATACACCGCTTTGAGTACTGTTGACGGGGATGACTCATCAGGGGAGGGCAGCAGCAGCCAAGTTCATGGCACCGTGGCTGGCTCTGCTGCACAGGAGGGCAGGAAAAAGAGTGGGAGAGCGATAGTGATAGGGGATTCAATTGTAAGGGGAATGGATAGGCGTTTCTGCGGCCGCAACCGAGACTCCAGGATGGTATGTTGCCTCCCTGGTGCAAGGGTCAAGGATGTCTCTGAGCGGGTGCAGGACATTCTGAAAAGGGAGGGTGAGCAGCCAGTTGTCGTGGTGCACATTGGTACCAACGATATAGGTTAAAAAAAAAAGGGATGAGGTCCTACGAGACGAATTTAAGGAGCTAGGAGCTAAATTAAAACGTAGGATCTCAAAAGTAGTAATCTCGGGATTGCTACCAGTGCTACGTGCTAGTCAGAGTAGGAATCGCAGGATAGCTCCGATGAATACGTGGCTTGAGCAGTGGTGCAGCAGGGAGAGATTCAAATTCCTGGGGCATTGGAACCGGTTCTGGGGGAGGTGGGACCAGTACAAATCGGACGGTCTGCACCTGGGCAGGACCGGAACCAATGTCCTAGGGGGAGTGTTTGCTTGTGCTGTTGGGGAGGAGTTAAACTAATATGGCAGGGGGATGGGAACCAATGCAGGGAGACAGAGGGAAACAAAATGGAGACAGAAGCAAAAGACAGAAAGGAGATGAGTAAAAGTGAAGGGCAGAGAAACCCAAGGCAAAAAACAAAAAGGGCCACTGTACAGCAAAATTCTAAAGGGTCAAAGTGTAATAAAAAGGCAAGCCTGAAAGCTCTGTGCCTCAATGCGAGGAGTATTTGAAACCCAGGAGAGGGCTCTGAGCTAGTTAGAGTGGGTGAGAGCTCAGATGAACAGGACCCCAAGAAAGAATGCAAAAGGTAGGAGGCACAGAGCAGAGTAGCACTGGGGTAAGTGTAAACCACAAGGTGACAGGAAGGGACAATATGTATGAATATAAAGGGGCTGCAGGAGGGGTCAAAACTAAAAAACATGGTTTAAAAACTAGTATTAAAACACTCCACCTAAACGCACGCATCATTCGAAATAAAGTAAATGAGTTGACGGCACAAATCATTACAAATGGGTATGATTTGGTGGCCATTACAGAAACGTGGTTGCAGGGTGGCCAAGGCTGGGAATTAAACATATAGGGGTATCTGACAATTCGGAAAGATAGACAAGAAGGGAAAGGAGGTGGGGTAGCTCTGTTAATAAAGGATGATATCAGGGCAATTGTGAGAGACGATATTGGCTCTAATGAACAAAATCTTGAATCATTGTGGGTGGAGATTAAAGATAGTAAGGGGGAAAAGTCACTGGCGGGCGTAGTTTATAAGCCCCCAAATAATAACTTCACGGTGGGGCGGACAATAATCAAGGGAATAATGGAGGCATGTGAAAAAGGAACGGCAGTAATCATGGGGGATTTTAACCTACATATCGATTGGTCAAATCAAATCGCACGGGGTAGCTTTGAGGAGGAATTCATAGAATGCATACGGGATTGTTTCTTAGAACAGTATGTTACAGAACCTACAAGGGAGCAAGCCATCTTAGATCTGGTCCGGTGTAATGAGACAGGAATAATACACGGTCTCCTGGTAAATGATCCTCTCGGAATGAGTGATCACAGTATGGTTGAATTTGTAATACAGATTAAGGGTGAGAAAGTAGTGTCTCAAACGAGCGTACTATGCTTAAACAAAGGGGACTACAGTGGGATGAGGGCAGAGTTGGCTAAAGTAGACTGGGAACACAGGCTAAACAGTGGCACAACTGAGGAACAGTGGAGGACTTTTAAGGAGCTCTTTCATAGTGCGCAACAAAAATATATTCCAGTGAAAAAGAAGGGCGGTAAGAGAAGGGATAACCAGCCGTGGGTAACCAAGGAAATAAAGGAGAGTATCAAATTAAAAACTAATACGTATAAGGTGGCCAAGGTTAGTGGGAAACTAAAGATTGGGAAAATTTTAAACGACAGCAAAGAATGACTAAGAAAGCAACAAAGAAAGGAAAGATAGATTACGAAAGTAAACTTGCGCAAAACATAAAAAACAGATAGTAAAAGCTTTTACCGATTATATAAAACAGAAAAGAGTGACTAAAGTAAATGTTGGTCCCTTAGAAGATGAGAAGGGGGATTTAATAATGGGAAATGTGGAAATGGCTGAGACCTTAAACAATTATTTTGCTTCGGTCTTCACAGTGAAAAACACAAAAACCATGCCAAAAATTGCTGGTCACGGGAATGTGGGAAGTGAGGACCTTGAGATAATCACTATCACTAGGGGGATAATGCTGGACATGCGAATGGGACTCAAGGTAGACAAGTCCCCTGTCCAGATGAAATGCATCCCAGGGTATTAAAAGAGATGGCAGAAGTTATAGCAGATGCATTCGTTATAATCTACCAAAATTCTCTGGACTCTGGGGAGGTACCAGCGGATTGGAAAGCAGCTAATGTAACGCCTCTGTTTAAAAAAAGGAGGCAGACAAAAGGCAGGTAACTATAGGCTGGTTAGTTTAACATCTGTAGTGGGGAAAATGCTTGAAGCTATCATTAAGGAAGAAATAGCGGGACATTTAGATAGGAATAGTGCAATCAAGCAGACGCAACATGGATTCATGAAGGGGAAATCATGTTTAACTAATTTACTGAAATTCTTTGAGGATATAACGAGCATGGTGGATAGAGGTGTACCGATGGATGTGGTGTATTTAGATTTCCAAAAGGCATTCGATAAGGTGCCACACAAAAGGTTACTGCAGAAGATAAAGATACGCGGAGTCAGAGGAAATGTATTAACATGGATAGAGAATTGGCTGGTGAACAGAAAGCAGAGAGTTGGGATAAATGGGTCCTTTTCGGGTTGGAAATCGGTGGTTAGTGGTGTGCCACAGGGATCGGTGCTGGGACCACAACTGTTTACAATATACATAGATGACCTGGAAGAGGGGACAGAGTGTAGTGTAACAAAATTTGCAGATGACACAAAGATTAGTGGGAAAGTGGGTTGTGTAGAGGACACAGGGAGGCAGCAAAGAGATTTAGATAGGTTAAGCGAAATGGGCTAAGGTTTGGCAGATGGAATACAATGTCGGAAAATGTGAGGTCATCCACCTCGGGTGGGGGAAAAAAAACAGTAAAAGAGAATATTATTTGAATGGGGAGAAATTACAACATGCTGCGGTGCAGACGGACGTGGGGTCCTTGTGCATGAATCCCAAAAAGTTAGTTTGCAGGTACAGCGGGTAATCAGGAAGGCGAATGGAATGTTGGCCTTCATTGCGAGAAGGATGGAGTACAAAAGCAGGGAGATCCTGCTGCAACTGTACAGGGTATTGGTGAGGCCGCACCTGGAGTACTGCGTGCAGTTTTGGTCACCTTACTTAAGGAAGGATATACTCGCTTTGGAGCGGGTACAGAGACGATTCACTAGGCTAATTCTGGAGATGAGAGGGTTACCTTATGATGATGGATTGAGTAGACTGGGTCTTTACTCGTTGGAGTTCAGAAGGATGAGGGGTGATCTTATAGAAACATTTAAAATAATGAAAGGGATAGACAAGATAGAGGCAGAGAGCTTGCTTCCACTGGTCGGGGAGACTAGAACTAGGGGGCACTGCCTCAAAATACGGGGGAGCCAATTTAAAACCAAGTTGAGAAGGAATTTCTTCTCCCAGAGGGTTGTGAATCTGTGTAATTCTCTGCCCAAGAAAGCAGTTGAGGCTAGCTTATTGAATGTATTCCAATCACAGATAGATGGATTTTTAACCAATAAGGGAATTAAGGGTTACGGGGAGCGGGCGGGTAAGTGGAGCCGAGTCCACGGCCAGATCAGCCCTGATCTTGTTGAATGGTGGAGCAGGCTCGAGGGGCTAGATGGCCTACTCCTGTTCCTAATTCTTATGTTCTTGTGTTCTGGAGTTCAGCCGCTATGTGTGCAGACGCATGCGTCGTCCACATATTGTAGCTCGACGACAGAGGTTGGGGTGGTCTTGGATCTGGCCTGGAGATGGCGAAGGTTGAACAGGTTCCCACTGGTTCTGTAGTTTAGTTCCACTCCAGTGGGGAGCTTGTCTACTGTGAGGTGGAGCATGGCAGCGAGGAAGATTGAGAAGAGGGTTGGGGCGATGACGCAGCCCTGTTTGACCCCGTTCTGGATGTGGATTGGGTCTGTGATGGATTCGTTGGTAAGGATCACGGCCTGCATGTCGTTATGGAGCAGGCGGAGGATGGTGACGAACTTTTGGGGGCATCCGAAATGGAGGAGGACGTTCCATCGCCCCTCGCAATTGACTGTGTCAAAGGTCTTTGTAAGGTCAAAAAGGCCATGTATAAGGGCTGGCGCTGTTCCCTGCATTTTTCCTGCAGTTGTCATGCTGCAAACATCATGTCTGTTGTGCCTCGCAAGGGATGAAATCCGCACTGTGACTCCAGGAGGAGCTCCTCAGCCAAAGGGAGAAGGTATTTGAGGAGGACTCTAGCGACGACTTTCCCAGTGGTTGATAACAGGGAGATTCCTCTGTAGTTGCCGGAGTCGGATTTGTCCCCTTTTTTAAAGATGGTCACGATCACTGCATCTCAGATCTCCTGGCATGCTCTCCTCCCTCCAGATGAGAGAGATGAGGTCATGTATTCACGCCAGCAGTGTCTTTCCGCCATACTTCAGTGCCTCAGCAGGGATTCCATCCGCTTCCAAAGCCTTGTTGTTCTTAAGCTGTCTTATGGCTTTTTCTACCTCGTGCAGTGTTGGGTTTTACTGAAGTAGTACTATTCACATAGTCCGCATGCCAGACACGAGACTTCCAAAGCAAGCTCTACTCGGCACTCGTCCACGGCAAGCGAGCCAAAGGCGGGAAGAGGAAACGTTACAAGGACACCCTCAAAGCTTCCCTGATAAAGTAAAACATCCCCACTGACACCTAGGAGTCCCTGGCCCAAGACCGCCCTAAGTGGAGGAAGTGCATTCAGGAGGGCACTGAGCTCCTCGAGTATCATCGCCGAGAGCATTCAGAAATCAAGTGCAGGCAGCGGAAGGAGCATGCGGCAAACCAGACTCCCTGCCCACCGTTTCCCTCAATGACTATCTGTCCGACCTATGACCGAGACTGTGGTTCTCGTATTGGACTGTACAGCCACCTAAGAACTCATGCTAAGAATGGAAGCAAGTCTTCCTCGATTCTGACAGACTGCCTATGATGGTGATGATGACTATTCGTGGGGCCCCATTTTCTGTGTTTATCCACAATAGACTCCTTTGCTAATGTATGCTAACAAAGTTAGTAATGTTTGTTTTCTCCTTTTGCCTAGTGACCATGTTTACTGTGGTGTATATGATAACTCATTTGACAATGACAACTTCCACATATCTAGAGGCTTTAATTACCACCAAGGACCGGTAATTATTTGTATTATATTTCACCAAGTTTAGCTGCAATGCTTTTAGTGTATAATGGCGCGATAGACTTGCATTTTGTATTTTTGGTTCTAGGAATGGCTGTGGCCTGTTGGATATTTCCTACGTGCAAAGTTGCATTTTTCAAAAGTGCTAGAAGAGAAATTGTATGAAGACACTATATATTTAGTGAAGAATGTTCTTTCTCATCATTATGATTACTTGGAAAAGTAAGTCAATAATTTAAAGAACTAAAAAATCGCTATATAATGCAGTTTCCTTTCCAGAATTGCTATTCTTAAACATTGCTCTAAAATCTAGCTTCACTACAGTGACATGATTTGTGTCTGTAGTTTGTTGTTTCTTGACATTTTTTTGGTATTAACGGAAGTAATGTTCTCGATGAATGTCACTACATTTGTTAAGTTTCTTTATAATTCCAATCCAGATGGTGATTCGTTATAGTAAAAAGCATAAATCAACATATATCATTTTTTTGTTAACTCATCCATGTAAGGTAGATCATCAGAATTTAAAATCTTTCGTGGCAGGATGCAAAGGCACCCAGCAGAAAGTTCACCTTTTAAAGAAAGCAAATCTTATTTGAGTTCACAAATAGAACCAGGAATAACTTTCAAATATGTGCTTTTCTAAGTCTGGTTACAAGTGTCGTCGAGCCCTTTTAATTTTTTTTTTAACAATATTATAGGATGTTTCTTGCCGGTTTTATAGATGTAGTGTGCGGAAATTACCTCAAGTAAAACATCCAGATTGTATACTCTCATCGCTTGATTAGAGTCTTGTGGGTTCTTATAAATACCTTGTGTACAGTGGCATCATCCACTCCCTTGGGTGATCTGTGCCTCTATTTTATATGGAAGTTGACTGCCACTGCCATGTACTATTTGCACAGTAACAGACCCAGGACTGTAACAGTGAAACTCCTTGGACCAGATTTCCAAGTCTTGTATATGCTCTCCTTCAATCGCTTTGAAGGCAGACTGAATTAATACTGGGTGAGACAAATTTGATTCAAGTTGTAAGCCGCTTTATTCTACAGCAGGAAAAAAAAACACACAGTACGACTTGTTCGCTTATGGTTATAAAAATTAAAAACACATGAGAGCTAATCCCCCTCGGTGGGTTGTCTAGCTCAATTTAAAAGCACAATCTCTCTATATTCTGACCTACCACCCAGATTCACAGTTTGATCCCTTTGCAACCTTCTGCTTTTCTGGTGGTGTATTCTGAGTTTTAAAAGTCTCTCTCCCCAGCCTACAGAGATTAAAAGAGTTCTTCAACACTAAGGTGCTCTATGTTTATCAGACACTCCCGAACTCACATAGTTTACCTACAACAACTACTTGCATTTATCTAGCACCTTTAACATAGTAATAACAGATTGATAATCCAGCATGGACCATCTTAACAAACTAACCCTTTTCAGGCAAGCTTTTGCTTTTTAAAAAAAAGTCTTTACATAACTGACGTCCAAGTCCTTCTCATGAAAAGATAGTTAAAGAATATCAAACTGTGACGGTTACTAAGTAAAATGAATTGCAGTCTTTTCACTTACTATTTTTTTTATTTTGCAGATCTTCCTGGAAAGGTCTTCCAGAGCTTACAAATGAAAATGGGGGGTACTGTCCATTTAGCTGTGAAACCCAGGCCTGGTCATTATCTACCATTCTAGAAGTTCTGTATGAACTTTGAAGTGCAGTATTTTCCTGTTGCCAATTGCAGTACATCAGTTCAACTAAAGACGGTCCTTTTAGTGTCCCTCCATAGTATTAAATACCATTTGCCATTTAACCATACAGTTTTTGTGATACAATTAAAAACACCAGACACATCACTGGGACAGGATAAAGTTGTGACCTAAAGTGTTATGAAATCCCTTGTCCTTTATTGTGTTAAGGTGATTAGTATAAAAGGAGCTTTTAAATTAGTGTTATAAAGTGGTTATGATATTAATTGATGTGATCTTATCTGCTTCTTGTCTGGCTGTTAGCAACACTGCACTGATCTGAAGCTTGCTTTAACTTGCTTACCCAACAGTATGTAGATCTGAATCTAGAACTTAAAGTTTGAGTGGCTCATGACTGTTTACTTAAAAAGGGTGCACTGTGCAAATCAGAATTTGAGCCTCATTGTAGCTGTCACCATTATTGTGCGTACCAGCCAAGATGCATATAACCTAAATTAACACACATTATGCCAGGATTGGAAAATTCAAATTTTACAGCAATATTGAAGCACTTTCAAAAATATTTGGAAGAGTAGCAGTAGTGAGGTGATGTGCTAGGAGCATTATCTTGCATACTACTGTGTACAAGCTTATTTTACGCCCAATGGAATGAAAATGATTTTAAGTACTTGCATGAAATTTGCACATTTAGAATTGTACTATTAACAATCTAATGTTTGTGTGTGTTTAATGGAGGGAGAGTTGCAGACATGATATATTAAAAGTTCTGATGGTACTGTTAGTCTTAACCTTACTGATTGTATTGAGATTGCCATAGAGTATAGGTACAGAACCAAACAATATGCATGTATTTTTGTATCTGATTTAGAAAAAAAAATCAAAAACATATTGATTATCTGTAGCTAACTTCACTAGTTCTAAGAATTTCAGCAAATGAGTTTGTAGAGTTCCCATCAGCTTTTGAAAGCTGCTATAACGGTGTTCCATGCTGTTCTTCTCTAAGTGCTGTTGTCAAAAACCAGGATCAACGGTTTCAATGTGTTACGACATGCAGACTAAGTTTGCCTTTTGGAATTAAGAAATACTTGTACTGGACCAGGCAAAAGAGGACAGGGAAGCTAATCGAGGTATTTGAACTGTGATCTTGTCCTTCAATCAACTTTGCTAACTTCACTCCTAAGTATAGTACATTATTCAGTCAAACCTTACAAATATTGAAGAAACTAGCCATATTTTTGTTTAAAAATTGTGCCACTTTTCACCTAGGAGGGGGGAGGGGATTAAGGTTAAATATGAAATACAGCAGCAGTTTCTGCGGCTATTTTGTGTATTGAGGAAAGATGACTACGAACCAAACAGAATATGACATTATCTACAGATATGATTAAACAAATATTGCTGCATTAAATCACTCAGACTATGCTCTTTGTGCCTGTGTAGTTTGTCATTCATGTGGAGTCCTTCAATGTGTTTGTAACTCTGAGTAATATATAACTGTTTTCTCAATTATGCTGCATAATTTAGATTAAAAGTTTATAATTTTGAAATGCAATACTTACTATCCAATGTCTGGAAACAGTACAGATTTACTAAAGATGGGTTATTGCATTTTGAATTCATTTAAATAACTATATTTTGATGAGACAAAAGCTTGCTACAGTGTATTCTTGTCTACAGATATCCAACATAACAAAAACTTTGATCCGGCATTCCATATTGGCTTATTTGGTGGTTATTTTTTAGTTATGAAATGTGTCCTGTCTAGAACTACCATTGTAAGTGTAAAATAAAAGTTAATGAGAACACTGATCATATTTCTGGTAAAATGTTGCGTGGACAGTGCAATGTTGCCCTAAGTACTAAGGGCCCAAGTTTCCACAGCATAAAAAACGGGCGCCACTCCGAGCTGGGCGCCCGTTTTTTGCGCCTAAAATGGCGCCAGAAAAAAAACGCGCTATTCTCGAGCGCTTTGCAGCTCCTTGTCTGTTTGGCGCAGCGCCCAGGGGGGCGGAGCCTACACTCGCGCCGATTTTGTAAGTGGGAGAGGGCGGGTACTATTTAAATTAGTTTTTTTCCTGCCGGCAACGCTGCGCATGCGCGTTGGAGCGTTCGCGCATGCTCAGTGTGAAAAAAAACATTGGCATTCGGCCATTTTTGTAGTTCTTTGTAGCTGTTTAATTTTTGAACATTTTTTAATAAAATCACATTGCCATCAGCACTGAGGCTACCCTTCTCACTGTCTCCTTCCCCTCCCTCACTTCCGCGGCAACAAACGGCTGTCTCCTTCCCCTCCCTCCCCTCCACGGCAACAAGCCGCTGTCTCCTTCCCCCTCCCCTCCCTGTTGCCGCTGTCTCCTTCCCCTCCCTCCCCTCTCTCCACGGCAACAAGCCGCTGTCTCCTTCCCCTCCCTCCCCTCTCTCCACGGCAACAAGCCGCTGTTTCCTTCCCCTCCATCCCCTCCCTCCACGGCAACAAGCCGCTGTCTCCTTCCCCTCCCTCCCCTGCGCGGCAACAAGCCGCTGTCTCCTTCCCCTCCCTCCCCTGTGCGGCAACAAGCCACTGTCTCCTTCCCCTCCCTCCCCTGCGTGGCAACAAGCCGCTGTCTCCTTCCCCTCCCTCCCCTGCGTGGCAACAAGCCGCTGTCTCCTTCCCCTCCCTCCCCTGCGTGGCAACAAGCCGCTGTCTCCTTCCCCTCCCTCCCCTGCGTGGCAACAAGCCGCTGTCTCCTTCCCCTCCCTCCCCTGTGCGGCAACAAGCCACTGTCTCCTTCCCCTCCCTCCCCTGCGTGGCAACAAGCCGCTGTCTCCTTCCCCTCCCTCCCCTGTGCGGCAACAAGCCGCTGTCTCCTTCCCCTCCCTCCCCTGCGTGGCAACAAGCCGCTGTCTCCTTCCCCTCCCTCCCCTGCGCGGCAACAAGCCGCTGTCTTCTTCCCCTCCCTCCCCTGCGCGGCAACAAGCCGCTGTCTCCTTCCCCTCCCTCCCCTCTCTCCACGGCAACAAGCCGCTGTTTCCTTCCCCTCCCTCCCCTCCCTCCACGGCAACAAGCCGCTGTCTCCTTCCCCTCCCTCCTCTGCGCGGCAACAAGCCGCTGTCTCCTTCCCATTCCTCCCCTCTCTCCACGGCAACAAGCCGCTGTTTCCTTCCCCTTCCTCCCCTCTCTCCACGGCAACAAGCCGCTGTCTCCTTCCCCTCCCTCCCCTCTCTCCACGGCAACAAGCCGCTGTTTCCTTCCCATTCCTCCCCTCTCTCCACGGCAACAAGCCGCTGTTTCCTTCCCCTTCCTCCCCTCTCTCCACGGCAACAAGCCGCTGTCTCCTTCCCCTCCCTCCTCTGCGCGGCAACAAGCCGCTGTCTCCTTCCGCTCCCTCCCCTCTCTCCACGGCAACAAGCCGCTGTTTCCTTCCCCTTCCTCCCCTCTCTCCACGGCAACAAGCCGCTGTCTCCTTCCCCTCCCTCCCCTCTCTCCACGGCAACAAGCCGCTGTCTCCTTCCCCTCCCTCCCCTGCGCGGCAACAAGCCGCTGTCTCCTTCCCCTCCCTCCCCTGTGCGGCAACAAGCCGCTGTCTCCTTCCCCTCCCTCCCCTGCGCGGCAACAAGCCGCTGTCTCCTTCCCCTCCCTCCCCTGCGCGGCAACAAGCCGCTGTCTCCTTCCCCTCCCTCCCCTGCACGGCAACAAGCCGCTGTCTCCTTCCCCTCCCTCCCCTGCGCGGCAACAAGCAACTGTCTCCTTCCCCTCCCTCCACTGCGCGGCAACAAGCAACTGTCTCCTTCCCCTCCCTCCACTGCGCGGCAACAAGCCGCTGTCTCCTTCCCATTCCTCCCCTCTCTCCACGGCAACAAGCCGCTGTCTCCTTCCCCTCCCTCCCCTGCGCGGCAACAAGCCGCTGTCTTCTTCCCCTCCCTCCCCTGCGCGGGAACAAGCCGCTGTCTCCTTCCCCGCCCTCCCCTGCGCGGCAACAAACGGCGGTTTCCTTCGAACGATGGCTGAAGCACTTTCACACATGTAGGAAGATGGTTTATTTAATCTTTTCTTTGCTTATAAATGTTTATTCAGGTTGGATTTATTTGTATAATATTTGTAGAAGTATAAATAAGGATTTATTGTCGAATTTAATGAGTTCCCTTCCCCCCACCCCCCCCCACCTCGTTCTGGACGCCTAATTTGTAACCTGCGCCTGATTTTTTAATGTGTAGAACAGGTTTTTTCAGTTCTACAAAAATCTTCACTTGCTACATTCTACTTTAGTTTGGAGTACGTTTTCACTGTGGAAACTTTGAAATCAGGCGTCAGTGGCCGGACACGCCCCCTTTTGGAAAAAAAAATTCTGTTCTAAAGTAGAACTGTTCTACCTCACTAGAACTGCAGAAAAAAAAATGTGGAGAATTGCGATTTCTAAGATAGTCCGTTCTCCACCAGTTGCTCCTAAAAATCAGGCGCAAATCATGTGGAAACTTGGGCCCTAAATGTTTCATCTATTACTTCTGGCATACTCTGGAACAATCCCCTGTTGCATAGGGGTGTAGTATGACTATTCACCTTGTTTCTATCTCGTCTTCAATGCAGGGAGGATGTTTCCATTGATGGGGGGGATTGGAGCTTGGGCGTATGGTCTTGGATCTTGGAGTGGGGGGCCGCCCATTTAAAGCTGAGATGAGGAGAGATTTCTTCTCTCTGTTGTGGATCTGTGGAATTCGCTGCCTCGGCGAGCTGGGAGGCTGGGACATTGTATGGATTTGAGACAGAAGTGGACAGTTTCTTAACCGATAGGGGATTGGTGGGTTATGGGGAGTGGGCAGGGAGGTGGACCTGAGTCCATGATCGGATCAGCCATGATCATATTAAACGGAGGAGCAGGCTCGAGGGGCCGTATGGCCTACTCCTGCTCCTATTTCTTATGTTCTTATACTTCAAATGGGATGCGTTTTGGATTAGTATTACATGCAGCAATACTAATGCCAAAAATTCTGATTAATCTGCTTGCCCCTTTACCATGGCCATCCTGCATTTTGTACAAATTTTTAAACAAGGATATGAATATCCCTTGATATCTTTATCATCCAATTTTAAACTACAATATTTTGATTCAGACTTAATGCCCCAGCTTGTAAATTTCTTCTCTGATGTAACAGATGTGAGAGTGGAGCAATTGGAAAATTGCAACAACAAGATGGGTTCAATGTGAAAACAGAAAATTATAAGAATAGTCAAAGATGGTGATGCTGGACTAATGTGGGGAAATGTGAGGTTATTCACTTTGGTGGGAAGAATAGAAAAACAGAATATTTTTTAAATGATAAACTTTTAAATGTTGGTGTTCAGAGAGATTTGGGTGTCCTTGTGCAAGAAACACAGAAAGCTAGCATGCAGGTACAGCAAGCAATAAGGAAGACAAATGGCATGTTGTCCTTTATTGCAAGGGGGTTGGAGTATAAGAGTAAGGAAGTCTTGCTACAATTGTACAGGGCCTTGGTTAGACCACACCTAGAGTACTGTGCACAGTTTTGGTCTCCTTATCGAAGGATGGATATTCTTGCCTTGGAGGTGGTACAACGAAGGTTCACCAGATTGATTCTTGGGCTGAGAGTGCTGTCTTATGATGAGAGATTGTGTAGAATGGACCTATACTCTGGAGTTTAGAAGAATGAGAGGTGATCTCATTGAAACATACAAGATTCTGCAGGATTGACAGGGTAGATGCTGAGAGGTTGTTTCCTGTGGCTGGAGTGTCTAGATCTAGGGGGCACAGTCTCAGGATAAGGGGTAGGCCATTTAAAACAGAGATGAGAAGGAATTTCTTCACTCGGTGTGTTATGACGCTTTGGAATTCTCTGCCTCAGAGAGCTGTGGATGCTGAGTCTCTGAATACATTCAAGGCTGAGATAGAATTTTTTGGAGTCGAGGGGAATCCAGGGAGATGGAGATCGTGTGGGTTAGTGGAGTTGAGGTCGATGAACAGCCATGATATTGTATGGTGGAGCAGGCTGTAGGACCTACTCCTCCTATTTCTTATGGACTGGAAAAAGTCAAAGTTGATTCGATAAGAAGGGATTGGACCTTAATTAACTGGGCAGAAGAGTTAACAAACAGAACAACTGATCAACTTGAGAATTTTCAAATACGTGAGAATTGTGATTAATGACAGGTTTGAAGTAAGTGTATTTTTGTTTGAATCTAACAATAAAATTGCATAGGAGCGCTGAAGTGTCTTCAGTTGACTGAACTGAATTGGTATTGAGAACACAAAGGAGTGATACAAGTGCTGGCCATCCTGAGACGAGGCATTTGATCACAATAGGCAGTGGGGGCAAAATTACCCCGCGCCCCGTTTGGGCCGCACAATCTGAATTAAATGAAAATTTAATACCCGGCGAGATGGGCAGCTAAATGTCCTGGAATTGGGGTCTTTAAATCAAAAAAATCTGCGGGGCGGTACCAAAGGTGTAATTCTCCTCTGCGGGGCGATAGAGGGGTGGAAGCGCAATGGTCAGCGGGGCACTGATGCATCACAACGTCCCTCCCCTTTTAAAGGGGAGGGCCACTGCGAACTCGGCAGCCACTTTCCTGGCGTCCACTGGGCCACTAGGGAGGGTTTCGGCTGGGCCAGCAGCCCGGTACCCAAGAGAGGATGCCGGGCTGCCGTTGTTGGGTCAACTGAAAAGTCGGCCGACAAAATAAAGATGGCGGCCGCGGCAACTTCACAAACCGCGAAGCTGTCGTGAGCATCGCCCATGCAGGGCAATTTCCCCTGAAGGGTGCAAAGGGGCCGGCATCATCGCCGTGTGAGCCCCCGCCGTGACAAAAAGTACGGGGCGCAGCACAAACCTGTTTTCACCCGCAGCATCGTGGGCCCAATTCCAGGCGGGTTACTACTGCCGCCCGCCCCCGGGCGATAATTCACTACCGCCGTCCACCCATGGGCGGTAACTCACTACCCCCGCTCCTTCCCTGGGCGATAATGCACAACTGCTGCACCCACTCCAGCACCCCCCCCCCCTCCCGGGCAATAATTCACAACTGCTGCATCCCCTCTTCCCCCCCCCACCTTCCCCGGCCGCTAATTCACTACCGCCGCTCCCCCTCGGGCGATAATTCACTAGCACCCCATTAGTGCCTGCGGGAGGCGCTAACAGCTTTTGGAAAGGCAATTGCTCCCCCCAGTGTCTTTGTATGTTGAACAACCTACATCATGAAGCCTTGGGAGATCGCAGCTTTGATTTCTGGAGGAAAGTTGAGCGTTTTAAAGCATCAAAGTAAATAACCCACTCTTGAAGAACAGCTAAAAGACTGTAGTGCTGTGAGGTTGGTACTGGGATATTAGAGTCAGATGACAACATAAGCAGCAAGTGAGAAGCTTTAAGTGTTTTATAGTCATGCAGTCATCATCATCATAGGCAGTCCTTCGGAATCGAGGAAGACTTGCTTCCACTCTTTTAAAATGAGTCCTTAGGTGGCTGAACAGTCCAATACGAGAGCCACAGCCCCTGTCACAGGTGGGACAGAGGACCGTTGAGGGGTGGGTGGGGCAGGTTTGCCGCACACTCTTTCTGCTCCCTGCGCTTGATTTCTGCATGCTCTCGGCGATGAGACTCTGGGTGCTCAGCGTCCTCCCGGATGCACTCCCTCCACTTAGGGTGATCTTTGGCCAGGGACTCCCAGGTGTCAGTGGGGATGTTGCACTTTTTCAGGGAGGCTTTGAGGGTGTCCCTGTAACGTTTCCTCTGCCCACCTTTTCCTCATTTGCCATGAAGGAGTTCTGAGTAGAGCGCTTGCTTTGGGAGTTTTGAGTCTGGCATGCGAACGATGTGGCCTGCCCAGCGGAGATGATCAAGTGTGGTCAGTGCTTCAGTGCTGGGGATTGGCCTGGTCGAGGACAGCATGCAGTACTACAGTCTTCAACTGCAATATTTTTAGATTTATGTAGGTAACTTTTCTCATTAAGTTTCACTCTTTAGTTTTCCATGACTATTGTGGGACCAAAACCACCAGGAGTCTGGAGTAAATTGAAGTCAGAAAGTCTTTATTACAAGCGTAATGCAGGGAAGAGCCGTCAATGAACAGAAGTCGCTTGAAAATTTCTGGGTACAGTTTGACTACATTTTTTATACAATCTTTTGTACAATCACATTGGTATCTCTTGCATAATCACATTCGCCTTGTTACTTGATCACATCGAGGAGGGAAAACAATTTTAAAATTATGAACTCTAGTAACCCTTTACTTCCCACATCAGTCCCTCCTGTTGGCTCCTGGACAGATTTTATATTATCCAGGGGACACATCCTAGTAGTAGGATTCTCGGCCACAGAGTCGTCCACGGATCCTATTGGACTCCTGTGGGCGTCAAATTCTTAATAATTTGCAATTGTCTTACAGTTTTGTCGGTCATCTTAGTGATGTCCGGCTAGGTTCGGAATATGGTGAGTCAACTTGTATACTACAACTGTTGTCTTCGTTCCCCTTCTCTGGAAGTAGTTTTGGGAAGGCTGATACTGGGGGTGCATCCCAAGGTGGACGACATTACCATCTGCACAACCTGCAAAATCACACATTTTTTAGGTAACAGCAAATACATATACTAATATTAAAGTGACGGTGGCAGCTATCTTGCCCATTTCCCACCAATTCTATTGTATACAGCAGGCCGCAGCACTGGTGCTGCCTGAGTTCCCCAATACCTTAGTGATCCCCTCGGTTAAGTTCACCTGCACCCTTCCCTGTGTGATGGATGGCCTGCCGACTGACCAACATGATCTAGGACTGTAGCCTCTCAGACCGACTTTCCAGGTGCATCATTTACGTTCAGCTTATCATCCCACCAACGGCTGAAAAACATACCTGTCCAGGTCCTTCCTGCCAGGTGAAAGCCTTCCAAGGTGAATGAATCTGCAACTTGGAGACAGAACGTGTGATTGCACATACCAATCCCCCATAGAGGTAATATTTCTTGTCGGTCAGTAAACACCACTGGGTTGGGGATGGCGAAACTGCCTTGGAAGCTCCCAGTATGGGCTCAACCGTAACCACTACCTTGGAATTTATCATCTGTAGGTCTTAAAGTGTTACATGGTGCATACTATTCTGTTCAGAATAAATCCACAGGATTGTATTGTAAGCTCAAACTGTTGCGACCTTGGTCTCTTTATTCAGACTCCAGAGTGGAGAAACAGCATGGTGAATCACTTTTTATATCTGCTTACCCCAGGGTGCACAGGTGACCCTTAGGTCTCCCACAGGTGTGCCCCCTAGTGGCAAGTCTTACATTTGGTGAGGTTTATACACATACATAACATCACTCCCCCCACCCCAGCAAAGTCTTACGTACAAGTTATTTATAAGTTTAGGCGATCTGGCACCCTGCGTCTCCGGGTCGATCGCCTGAGTTGAAGTCCTGCCATGGTGGGTTCATCCTCGTGGTTGACGGCGAGGTCGATTTGTGTTAGTGGGTCGCTGGGGGCCAGGTCCTTTCACAGTGGTTCCTGGTTATCTGTAGTTCGCAGTTTGGTCTGGTCCAAATGCTTTCTGCATTTGCCCATTTGCCCAGTTCATGGTTTCACAACAAGCGCTCCATTTTCATCACAAACATTCCATTCCCCTCTTTGGCTAATACAGGGCTAGCGGCCCTGAACATGGTCCACATCATTTATTCTGATGTTGCGTCGAGGAGTCGTGCGATCATGGTACATTGTCTGCTGATAGCATACGAAAGGCTCGGTTCTGATTCTGTCTGGTGACTGCGTAGCACCCGGGATAGCCGGGTCTGTAGGGAGTCTACCGTGACGCGTGTGGTGCTTGTCTTTGTGATTTGGACTGCCCACTCTGGGCTATTATCGCTGACCCTAAGGTCTGGCAAGCCCAGGATAGCCAATATGGCCTTGAGATTTTCAGTAGTGGCAGGAGGCCGCGTGGTCCCCGTGGATCCAGGGCCATGGTATGGAGGCCCCGGACCACTGACTGTGTAGCTTTCTTTGCAATGTTGCAGGGTTGCACCATAGGGGGCAACCTGATGGGATGAGCCTTTCGTCTTTGCGACGGATAAGCTGCAACATCCCGTCTAGCGCTTCACCGTTGGCAGGCAGTAATGGATCCTGGCTGGTCCAGGTCCTAAACTGGGGGGTCATTACGGTTGACCCCTCACTTTCTAGCACTTCCACGACAACGTGTAGGTCTGCAGGCTGCGCCGTTTCCACCCCGGTGGTGGGCAACGGTAGCCAACTGAGGACATTAGCCCCATTCTCAGTGCCTGGCCCGTGGCGGATCATGTTACAGTGTGCAGACAGTGTTAGACATTCTTGAAACAACGCATCGATAATGGTGCCTCTGCTCTCCCAAAACTGAGATATGAGCAGCTTGTCTGACTCAAGCAAATATTGGGACACTCTTTGGTACATCTCTTTTGTCTCGTGAACGCAGGCTACTGCCTTGGTTAACTTATTAGATACATGTACAACCGGTTGGGGCTCGCCCACTACTTTGGCTTGCTGCACAACATGCCTGACCCTGTGTGGTAACTCATCACTTGCTATGAATACTTTGTTAGATACATATATGACCGGTTGGTTTTCGCCCGCTACTTTGGTTTGTTGTAAGGTACCCCCGACCCCATATGATAGTACATCATTGGCCACGAAAGAACACTCACGTGGGTAACATAGTGCAAACAACTTATTGGAACGTAGTGGGTTCCTGGCCTTCTCAGCGGCCGCCCCTTTACCTTTGCCCCAAACCCAGTCGTCTTCCTTGCTGGGCAACACATGTCTCTGTTTTGTTGCGGCGACATCCCGTGGTCTGGACACACTTTCGTCCTGTGGTCTGGACACACACTCGTCCGTGTCTGTGATGCCGACTGCCGCCATCTTCCTCCCCAGGGATTTTGCCTCTGGTGTTGGGAACACATTCGGATCATTTCGACCTGGAGCCTCGTCCATCGTCGCGAAGAGGTCGTCGGCTTTGGGTGGTGGGTACTGGGCCTGTACCGCTGCTTGGTTGATTTTCACCTCCTCGTGGTCGTGATGAGCGGCCTGTGCCTCTGGAATCTGCAAATGGATCTGTACTTCAATGCCTGGTTTAGCTGAAGGTGGGGCTTTGCTCAGCCTTTGAGCAAGAGAGACATAGTTCACCGGAGAAGGTACACAGAGGTCTTCCCAGTTCCATCAAAACTTCCCCATCCACCTTCTACCAAGCAGCGTTGGCCCATCACCTGAAACAATCCACAGTGGTAAATCGTGTACTGCTCCCTCATGGGATACTCTTATGCCCACACGACCAATAACTGGTATCAGTTCCTTGGTGTAGCTGCGCAGCTTTGCCTGAATCGGGAGCAGCTTGGGTCGTTGTGCTCTGTTGCCCCACAGCGCCTCAAGCCTTTTGGCTCATTACTGATTGACTCGCCCTCGTGTCCAATTCCATGGAGACTGGAGTGCCGTTGAGTTCAAATTTTAACATTATCGGAGGGCTTTTGGTGGTGGTGGTGCATATCCCATATACTTCCTCTTCATCCTCAGGTGAGTTGCCTCTGCTGCTCGTTCAGCGTGATCCTCACTGGATCGGTTGTCCTCTCCTGACTCTGCCATGTGGTGAGTCACAGATTGTTTGCACATTCGCTGGAGGTGCCCCATTGTTCCACAGCCCTTGCACACACAGGGCTTGAGTCGACATTGATGAGCTCTATGACTGCCCCCACAGCGGCAACATGGTGTTAATGGATACGCATTCACGCCCCACGGCGGACTCTGAGTCACTCTAGGCCTAGGTCTGACCTCTGCGGTCGTGTGGGCCCTGCCCTCTACAGTTCTGCCTGCTGAAAACATTATTTTATGCACAGTACTTGCCGGTGAACTTCGATTCTGTGAAGGTATCTGTTTCGTGTTATCGCTCGTGTTATCGTATGAAGGCTTAGGCTATTGTGATGGCCTTGCTCAGATCTAGGGATGCGGCAGACAGCAGTTTGCGAAGGATGACCTCGTGGCCGATTCCAAGCATGAAAAAGTCCCACAACATTTCCCCCAAAGATCCTGCAAATTCGCACTGCCCCGCCAGGCGTCTTAGGTGGGCGACAAAACTTGCCACATTCTGGCCCTCAGAGCGATGGTGCGTGTAAAAGCGATACCTGGCCATTAAGCTGCTCTTCTTCAGCTTGAGGTGTTCCTGAACCAGCGTACACAGCACTGTGAAAGTCTTGTCTGTTGGTTGGACCGGTGCCAGCAGGTTTTTGAAGAGGCCATATATCGAAGACCCACATACGGTGAGGAGAATCGCCCTGCGCTTGATCGTCGTCTCAGCCGTGTCCAGTTCATTGGCCACAAAGTACTGGTCAAGGCGCTCAATGAAGGCTTCCCAATCATCACCCTCAACAAATCTCTCAAGAATACCAATGGCAGCCATTACCGCCTGAAAGTTCGTGATTTGTTACCCGTCGCCAAATTGTTATGTTCAGAATAAATCCACAGGTCTGTGTTATAAGCTCAAACTGTTGCGACCTTGGTCTCTTTATTCAGATTCCAGAGTGGAGAAGCATCTTGGTGAATCACCTTTTGTACCTGCTTGCCCCAGGGTGCACAGGTGACCCTTCGGTCTCCTACAGGTGTGCCCCTTCGTGGCAAGGCTTACATTTGGTGAGGTTTACATAAATACATAACAACTATGAAATGTGATTCGGTACAGCACTCATCCGTGGTCATGAGTAAGGTGCCATTGGTCCCATTCACTGCATATCAATATGATCCTACTTTATACACCCATTCATCTTGGACCACCCCCAGAGTTTCAACTTTATACCCCTCTGGATATATGCCATTCTTAGTAGCTTGTGGCATTATGATTAGGAATTTAAGTGTGTCCAACTATCCTGCCGCTGGCCGGCTGCATTATCAGCTCTCTTCCTTGTTCCAGATTAATTAAACTCAAACTAATAACCTCGTGTGCAGGCCGGGGTACCATCCCAAGCCTAATATCTTCGATATCTAACTCCACATTATTGATTAAATCTTGGCCAGCACATCACAGGCCCGCCCGTTGGATTGGGAATCAATTGACTTTATTATGACCTCTCCCAGTTCGGATATTTCCTTTAGTCTGAACTATTGCTGTATGTAATATTAGTCTTGTTGTGTATCTGTAAAGCATGAACTCACATGTTCTGCCATCAGGGGGCTCTTCCCCTGAATTCCCAAGGGATCTCAGCATCCCTTGGGAGCACTGTATATAAGCCAGCCCCTAAGGCGGGTTCCTCACTCTGGAGTGTCTTATTAAAGACTGAGGTCACTGTTACTTTAACCTCCCTGTGTGCAGTCTCGTGTTCGGAACACAATAACTGGCGATGAGAATACGAATCCAACGCAAAGATGCAGCAAACTGTGGGCATCCTGGAGAAGTTCTCGGAAGGTGAGGACTGGGAAGCCTATGTTGAATGGCTAGACCAGTACTTTGTAACCAACGAGCTGGACGGAGAACGAAGCTCTGCAAAAAGGAGAGCGGTCCTCCTCACAATCTGCAGGGCATCAACCTACAGCCTCATGAAGAATCTTCTGGCTCTGGTGAAACCCACAGATAAGTCGTATGAGGAGCTGTGTACACTGGTTCGGGAGCATCTTAACCCGAGGGACAGCGTGCTGATGGCGAGGTATCGGTTCTACACGATCTGAAGGTCAGGAAGTGGCGAGCTACCTCGCCTAGCTAAGGCGACTTGCAGGACAATGTGAGTTTGATGGCTACCTGGAGCAAATGCTCAGAGTCTTTTTTGTATTGGGCATTGGCCACGAGACCATCCTACAAAAACTTTCGACTGTAGAGATACCGACCCTCAGTAAGGCCATTGCGATAGCAAAGCCGTTTATGTCCACCAGTGAAAACACCAAACAAATCTCTCAGCACACAAGTGCTAGCAATGTTCATAAATTAACTGGAACTGTGTTTGTGAGCAGAAATGTACAGGGCAGAACCCATGAGTCTGCAACTGCCAGCAGGCCTCCGGTGACCCAGATGACTCAGTCCCCAACAAAGGCAAGGCAATTCACACCTTATTGGCGTTGTGGAGGCTTCCATTCAACCTATTCATGCCGCTTCAAAGGGTATGTTTGCAAGAGCTGTGGAGCAATGGGGCACCTCCAATGAGCTTGCAGACGAGCTGCAAGCTCTGCAAAACCTGCTGACCACCACGTGGCAGAGGAAGATCAGTCCATGGTGGATCAAAGCAATTTCAAGCCTCAGAGAGAGGAGCAGATGCTGAAGTACACTGGGTGCACACATTTTCGATGAAATGTCCATCTATAATGCTAAACGTAAAATTGAATGGCTTACCCGTAGCCATGGAACTGGACTCAATCCATTATGAGTAAAAAGATGTTTGAGAGACTGTGGCGCAACAAGGCACTCAGACCAGCCCTGAGAAACTGAGAATGTACACCAAAGAGCTTATCACTGTCCTGGGCAGCGCCATGGTCAAGGTCACCTAGGAGGGCACGGTGCATGAACTGTCACTCTGGATTGTCCCGGGCGATGGCCCCATACTGCTTGGAAGGAGCTGGCTGGGCAAAATCCGCTGCAACTGGGATGACATCCGAGCGCTATCACATGTCGATGAGGCCTCATGTACCCCGGTTCTTAACAAATTTCCTTCCCTTTTTGAGCCAGGCATTGGAAACTTTTCTGGGGCGAAGGTGAGAATCCACTTGATCCCAGAGGCACGACCCATTCACCACAAGGCACGAGCGGTACCTCACATGATGAGGGAGAGTGTGGAAATTGAGCTAGACAGGCTGCAACGCGAGGGCGTCATTTCCCCAGTGGAATTCAGCGAGTGGGCCAGCCCAATTGTTCCAGTACTCAAAAGTGATGGCACAGTCAGGATTTGCGGCGGTTATCAAGTAACTATTAATCGTTTCTCGCTACAGGACAAATACCCGCTACCTAAGGCAGACGACCTATTTGCGACGCTGGCAGGAGGCAAGTCGTTCACCAAGCTCAACTTGACTTCGGCCTACATGACGCAGGAACTGGAGGAGTCTTCGAAGGGCCTCACCTGCATCAACACGCACAAGGGACTGTTCATCTACAACAGATGCCCGTTTGAAATTCAGTCGGCTGCAGCGATCTTCCAGAGAAACATGGCGAGCCTACTCAAGTCGGTACCACACACAGTGGTCTTGCAGGACGACATATTAGTCACGGGTCAGGACACCGCCGAGCACCTACAAAACCTGGAGGAGGTCCTCCAGCGACTGGATCGCGTAGGGCTGCGGCTGAAGAGGTCGAAATGCGTCTTCATGGCAACAGAAATGGAGTTTTGGGGGAGAAAGATCGCGGCGGACGGCATTCGGCCCACAGACGCCTTTGAGAAAGCCAGAAATATTTTATGCTTCAACAAGCTGCTTGTATTGTATAACCCATGTAAAAGACTTGTGCTAGCATGTGACGCGTCATCGTATGGAGTCGAGTGCGTATTACAACAAGCTAACATTGCGGGGAAGTTGCAACCTGTCGCCTATGCTTCCAGGAGCTTGTCTAAGGCCAAGAGGGCCTACAGCATGATTGAGAAAGAGGCATTAGCATGTGTGTTCTGGATAAAGAAAATGCATCAGTACCTGTTTGGCCTCAAATTTGAGCTGGAAACCGATCACAAGCCCCTCATATTCCTGTTCGCTGAAAACAAGGGGATAAATACTAATACCTCAGCCCGCATACAAAGGTGGGCACTAGCGCTATCAGCGTATAACTATACCATCCGTCACAGGCCAGGCACGGAGAACTGTGCGGATGCTCTGTCGGCTACCATTGCCCACCACAGGGGTGGAAATGGCGCAGCCTGCAAACCTGTTGATGGTGGTGCAGCCTGCAGACTTGTTGATGGTCA
The DNA here is from genome assembly GCF_044704955.1 of Pristiophorus japonicus. Classification (NCBI taxonomy): domain Eukaryota; kingdom Metazoa; phylum Chordata; class Chondrichthyes; family Pristiophoridae; genus Pristiophorus; species Pristiophorus japonicus. The sequence continues at coordinate 35,651,129 of NC_091984.1, forward strand.
TGGAAGCGTTTGAAAATGATAAATCACCTGTCAAGGCCCGCCAGATTAGGACGTGGACCAGCCAAGATCCTCTGCTGTCCCTAGTAAAAAAACTGTACACTGCATGGGAGCTAGGCCAGCATCCCCGTTGAAATGCAGGAGCCAATCAAGCCGTTCCAGCGGCGAAAGGACGAGCTGTCCATTCAGGCAGACTGCCTGTTGTGGGGTAACCGTTTAATGCTACCAAAAAGGGGCAGAGAGATGTTCATCTCGGATCTCCACAGCACACACCCGGGTATAGTAATGATGAAAGCGATAGCCAGATCCCATGTGGTGGTCTGGTATCGACTCTGACTTAGAGTCCTGTGTACGGCAATGCAGCGTATGTGCTCAGTTGAGTAACGCGCCCAGAGAGGCACCACTAAGTTTGTGGTCCTGGCCCTCCAGACCATGGTCGAGGATCCATGTCGACTTTGCGGGCCGGTTTCTCGGTAAAATGTTCCTGGTGGTGGTGGATGCTTTTTCAAAACGGATTGAATGTGAAATAATGTCGGGGAAGCACCGCCACCGCCACCATTGAAAGCCTGAGGGCCATGTTTGCCCCCCACGGCCTGCCTGACATACTGGTCAGTGACAACGGGCCATGTTTCACCAGTGCCGAATTTAAAGAATTCATGACCTGCAATGGGATCAAACATGTCACCTCGGCCCTGTTTAAACCAGCCTCCAATGGGCAAGCAGAGCGGGCAGTACAAATCATCAAAAAGAGCCTTAAACGAGTCACAGAAGGCTCACTCCAAACCCGCCTGTCCTGAGTACTGCTCAGCTATCGCACGAGACCCCATTCGCTCACAGGGGTGCCCCTGGCTGAGCTGCTCGTGAAAATACCACTTAAAACCAGACTCTTGCTGGTTCACCCCAACCTTCATGATCAGGTAGAGAGCAGGCGGCAGCAACAAAATGTAAACGATGGTCGCGCCACTGTGTCGCGGGAAATTGATCTGAATGAACCTGTCTGTGCTAAACTATGGACGTGGTCCCAAGTGGATCATGGGCACGGTGATAGCTAAAGAAGGGAGTAGGGTGTTTGTAGTCAAACTAGACAATGGACAAATTTGCAGAAAGCACCAGGACCAAACGATGTTGCGGGTCACAGACTGCCCTGAACAACCCACAGCAGACACCACCTTTTTCGAGCCCACAACACACACCCAAAGGATCAACGACACCACGCCGGACCAGGAAATCGAACCCATCACGCCCAACAGCCCAGCAAGGCCAGGCTCACCTAGCAGCCCTGCAGGGCCAACAACACGCCAGCCCAGCGAGGGCACAGCCAACACACCAGAACAGACATTTGTACCGAGGCGGTCCACCAGGGCAAGACAGGCTCCCGACCGCCTCATCTTATAAATAGTTTTCACTTTGACTTTGTGGGGGGAGTGATGTTGTGTATCTGTAAAGCATGAACCCGCACATTTCGCCACCAAGGGGCTCATCCTCTGAAGTCCCAAGGGATCCCAGCATCCCTTGGGAGCACTGTATATAAGCCGGCCCCTAAAGCCTGTTCCTGACTCTGGAGTGTCGTAATAAAGACTGAGGTCACTGTTACTTTAACCTCCCTGTATGCAGCCTCATCTGTGTTAGGAATACAATAAGTCTCATCCAAATGTTCTCTCGTCAGTTTATGCTTTGTCTTGCAGTTGGGCAAATAATCTACTATCTTCCCAGAGTCTATTTGAATTCCATGGGTTTTGTCCGTAGATGCCTAGGATGAGAAATACCACCCCTTTGGATTGCCCATGCCTGCTGCTTTGTTGCACCCAGGATTTCTCAGGCTCAGGGTCATGCCAGGCTGATTAAGGGTGACTTCTTGTTACCTGAGTCTGGCCCCAGGGTTACTACAATGGCTTGGGTTGTGTGCGAGTCCGGGGTGGTCTAATCTGATACCCATATGTTGGGTTTCTTTATTCACTCTCCCCTGCCACCTCTAGGTAGTTGTACGTATTGCCCAGGATGCAGACAGGTGCTTGTGTTGATGCGCATGGTGGGCGCCTCCCATGCTGCCTCGGTTACCAGGAGGGTGATCACTGCTGTTGTTGTTCCCCAGGTCGCCATTGCTCCAGTAGTTTACCTGAAATTAAATAATTAAGAGATCTGCTGCTGGCCCTCCTGTTGGCAGAAACAGAATGTGAGTCATACGGTTTAACCTGAGGCCAGTGTTTCCATCTACTTCCCCCCTAGCATATCTCCGTATACGCAAGTGTCACTGACCATTCCGACCATGTGAGGCCCTGCCCAGTGGGGTGCCAGCCCTGGTTTTGCCTGCACCACTCTCACCATTACCCTATCACCAATCTTGGGAAGCTCCAAAAGCTTATGTCTGGGTTCCTCTCTGTCCCTGTCAGTAGCTTCTTGCTGCTCCCTTACTTCTGCTTTTAAAGCTCGGAGCTGCTTACATAAGAACATAAGAAGTAGGAGCAGGAGTAGGCCATACGGCCCCTCGAGCCTGCTCCGCCATTCAATAAGATCATAGCTGATCCGGTCATGGACTCAGCTCCACTTCCCTGCCCGCTCCCCATAACCCCTTATTCCCTTATCGTTTAAGAAACTGTCCATTTCTGTCTTAAATTTATTTAATGTCCCAGCTTCCAAAGCTCTTTGAGGCAGTGAGTTCCACAGATCCACAACCCTCAGAGAAGAAATTTCTCCTCATCTCAGTTTTAAATGGGCGGCCCCTTATTTTAAGATCGTGCCCTCTAGTTCTAGACTCCCCCATCAGTGGAAACATCCTCTCTGCATCCACCTTGTCAAGCCCCCTCATAATCTTATAAGTTTTGATAAGATCATCTCTCAATTGAGTAGAGGCCCAACCTACTCAACCTTTCCTCATAAGTCAATCCCCTCATCTCTGGAATCAACCTTGTGAACCTTCTCTGAACTGCCTCCAAAGCAAGTATATCCTTTTGTAAATATGGAAACCAAAACTGCACACAGTGGGCCCAAGTTTCCACAGGATAAAAAACGGGTGCCCCTCCGAGCTGGGCGCCCGTATTTCGCGCCTAAAACGGCGCCAGAAAAAAAACGCGCTATTCTCGAGCGCTTTGCAGCTCCTTGTCTGTTTGGTGCGGCTCCCAGGGGGGCGGAGCCTACACTCGCGCCGATTTTTTAAGTGGGAGGGGGCGGGTACTATTTAAATTAGTTTTTTACCTGCCGGCAATGCTGCGCATGTGCGTTGGAGCATTCGCGCACGCGCAGTGTGAAGGAAACATTGGCACTCGGCCATTTTTGTAGTTCTTTGTAGCTGTTTAATGTTTGAACATTTTTTAATAAAAGCACATTGCCATCAGCACATCAGCACTGAGGCTTCCTGCAGCCTTCTCACTGTCTCCTTCCCCTCCCCACCCTCCACGGCAACAAACGGCAGTTTCCTCCCCTTCCCTCCCCTCCGCGGCGGCAACAAACCGCTGTCTCCTTCTCCTCCCTCCCCTCCACGGCAACAAACCGCTGTCTCCTACCCCTCCCTCCCCTCCGCGGCGGCAATAAACGGCGGTCTCCTTCCCCTCCCTCCCCTCCGCGGCGGCAACAAACCGCTGTCTCCTTCCCCCTTCCTCCCCTCCGCGGCAACAAACGGCGGTTTCCTTCCCCACCCCCCTGCGGGAACGAACGATGGCTGAAGCACTTTCACACAGGTAGGAAGATGGTTTATTTAATCTTTTCTTTGCTTATAAATGTTTATTCAGGTTGGATTTATTTGTATAATATTTGTAGAAGTATAAATAAGGATTTATTATAGAATTTAATGACTTCCCTTTCCCCCCCCCCCCCTCCCCCCCCACCACCTTGTTCTGGATGCCTAATTTGTAACCTGCGCCTGATTTTTTAATGTGTAGAACAGATTTTTTCAGTTCTACAAAAATCTTCACTTGTTCCATTCTACTTTAGTTTGGAGTACGTTTTCACTGTGGAAACTTTGAAATCAGGCATCAGTGGCTGGACACGCCCCCTTTTGAAGAAAAAATTCTGTTCCAAAGTAGAACTGTTCTACCTCACTAGAACTGCAGAAAAAAAAATGTGGAGAATTGCGATTTCTAAGATAGTCCGTTCTCCACCAGTTGCTCCTAAAAATCAGGTGCAAATCATGTGGAAACTTGGGCGCAGTATTCCAGGTGTGGCCTCACCAATACTCTGTACAACTGTAGCAAGACTTCCCTGCTTTTATACTCCATCCCCTTTGCAATAAAGGCCAAGATTCCATTGGCCTTCCTGATCACTTGTTGTACCTGCATATTAACCTTTTGTGTTTCTTGCACAAGTACCCCCAGGTCCCGCTGTACTGCAGCACTTTGCAATCTCTCTCCATTTAAATAATAACCTGCTCTTTGATTTTTTTCTGCCAAAGTGCATGACCTCACACTTTCCAACATTATACTCCATCTGCCAAATTTTTGCCCACTTACTTAACCTGTCTATGTTCTTTTGCAGATTTTTTGTGTCCTCCTCACACATTGCTTTTCCTCCCATCTTTGTATCATCAGCAAACTTGGCTACATTATATTCGGTCCCTTCTTCCAAGTCGTTAATATAGATTGTAAATAGTTGGGGTCCCAGCACTGATTCCTGCGGCACACCACTAGTTACTGATTGCCAACCCGAGAATGAACCATTTATCCCAACTCTCTGTTTTCTGTTTGTTAGCCAATTCTCTATCCATGCTAATATATTACCCCCAACCCTGTGAACTTTTATCTTGTGCAGTAACCTTTTATATGGCACCTTGTCAAATGCCTTCTGGAAGTCCAAATACACCACATCCACTGGTTCCCCTTTATCCACCCTGCTCGTTACATCCTCAAATAATTACTTGCACAAAGAATTGCTTGCACAACTCCATCACATATTATCTTTTATCGGTCCCGTTTCGCCATTCCCTGTTATGACCCCCCTCAGAGAGTCTCATGGCCCTTCCCATCATTAGTTCATAAGGGATCAGTCCTATTGCCAGGTTGGGGGTGGCCTGTAGCCTCATCAGGGAGCAATACCCAATTTTTACCCATGTTTGCGATAGCTTTCGAAATGGCCGTCTTTAAAGTTCGGTTCATACGCTCTACCATCCCTGAGCTCTGGGGGTGGTAGGTTATGTGAAATCTCTATTTGACTCCCAGCAGTCTCCATGCGGTTTTCATGATTTTGCCCGTGAAATGGGTTCCTTGATCAGAATCTAACTGCAAAGGTACTCCCCATCGTGGTATCACTTCCTCAGCCAGTATCCTGGCGGCTGAGTCTACGGTGCAGTTCCTTGTCGGAAATGCTTCTACCCACCTCGTGAAATGATCTATTATTACCAAACAGTAAGTTTTCCCTTTACTCTTAGGCAGGGGTCCCGTGAAATCGATTTGCAAATTTTCCCAGGCGCCCCTTAGCCTGGGTTGATTCCCCATACGTACTTTTATGCCCTTCCCTGGGTTGTGCTGTGCACAGATTAAATATCTCTGGCAATATTTAGGTATGTCCCGTCCCATACCTGGTTACCACCAATACCTTTCCCGTGAGCGTAACATCCCGTGTTTCCCCTGCTGTATGTTTCCATGGTAGGTCCCCAGTAAATTTTGGTGAATACATTTGGATAATACTACATGGTCCGTCCACCTTATTTGCACACCCCATCAGCATCCTCCTTTGCTCACTTTTGTTTCCACCCTTCCTTCCCTTCTACTGAGGTATATTTGTGTAATTTCACAATCTCCACTTCCTTGGGTCCCATGGCACAGGACGCCATGGGGGCCGGATTTGGGAGCAGCAGCGCTGCGTCTGCACAGGCATTTCCCTTCTGCACCCAGTCCTCTACCTTCTGGTGCACTTTTACCTTGACAACCGCCGTTTCAGTGGGAAGCCCGGAGGCTTCCACTAATGTTTTTACTATGTGTTCATGTTTAATGCTGTCCCCTCCTGATGTCACAAAGCCCCTTCGGGCCCATGATGCCATATAGTCATGCACTACTCCAAATGCATACCGACTGTCTGTGTCGAGAGTAACTCACTTCCTATTCACCTCACTCGCCCAACTCACCATCGCAGCATTCGTGTTTCCTACCGGGATACCCATTCCCAAAATGTCTTGATGGGTCCCACTGAGACCCTCCTTCAACATTTTCCAAAATACTGCATCATCTCTACTTGGGTTAGGGAGCCCTGAAAATTCCTCATACGCCTTATACTTTTGCTCTGCGTACTCCGATGCAGCTTCTCCATCGTTCTGAGTGATACCCATTATAGCTCCCCAGTTATTCTGACCACCCCCCCTCCCCGCCGCCAACTGGCCTGAAACAGACAGTTTAAAGGTTCTGTATTTTTGTTCATTTGTTTGGCCAATGGCCTGTGTCCATGTGCTGTCTTGGGTATTTGCTGGACAGCGTTCCCAGACGTCCCGGGAACATTTCGCCTTCACCAATACATGTATATCTTTGGGATGCAGCTGGTGAATATTTATCATTTCTTCCAATTCGTTCTAAAACTCAGTGTTCCCATATGCTGCCTTCAAGGGTAGCAATTCATTGAAAATTAACTTTCTCTCCTGGGGTGAATGGTGTATGGACAGAGGTGGTCAGTTGTATCCTCTGTCCTCCCCCATCTAACCCTTCTCTTGCTCCAGTTTCTATGGGAACAGCTTTAGCCATCCTGCGGTGCCTGTCCTTTCTTACTGGGGCTACTGTGCTCCCGGACTATCCTTCTGAACTTCCAGACCTATGTGTACTCTCATCCCCGGAATGATATTCTGGCGGGTCATCATCATGACTTAGCCGCCCCACTCTCTTGCATCCTGCTCTAACTCATCCAAATGAACTTCCCGTCATTATTCCTGCCGACTTCCTTAGATCCCTTTCCTTTCCACATGACTGCTGTGCATTGCGCACCGCTTTCTGGGCCTTAACTCATTTCTCCTCCAAGTCCTGCTAATCTTTTTTGAGCCCCATTGTCAGTTTACACAATTTAATGTGTGCATGACACAGAGCTACAATTCCCTTTCTTGTTTTACCCTTTGTTTGTTTACCCCACCAATCTTTTTGCTGGTCTGGGATCCATTCAGGGTCCCAATCATTTTTTCCCATCTCCTTTTCTTTTCATATTTTCCTAGCAGATATTTGGTGATAGGTCCCTGAGGGCCTGTCTCCTTTCCTGCCATGCTCTCAGGTTATGCCTCTCGCCTACCTAGTGCTGGTAACCTGTCTCTTCTCCCTATGCATAAGGCTCTTCACTTTTGGGAATACCCATTAAGTATTCCTACCACGTCCCTGTCGGGGTGACTAACAGTAGCGAGGCTCTTCACCTCATCTGAGTACCTGTTAAGCGCCCTCCTCCAGCCTGTCCGTAGGCTGTTGGCGATTATAAATACAACCTTCTTTCTCTTCCTTTCTTTCTTCCTGCAGTCACTCCAACTCATGTCATGGTTTGTGGTCGCTGAGGTTCCGAGGAGGCCCCAGCAGTCAGCCGGACCTAACTAAACATGGGGTGGTATAAAACAAATGTACTCCCCCTCCGGTGTCTGCTGTCCATGGGGACTCTCCTTAAGCTGGTACCATCAGTGGATTCTGCCGACTACGTCAAGTTGTTATAGGACCAAAGCTACCAGGAGTCTGGGGTAAACTGAAGTCAGAAAGTCTTTATTACAAGCATAATGCAGGGAAGAGCCTTCAATGAACAGGAGTCTCTTGAAAATTTCTAGGTACAGCAGTTTCATTTATACAACAGTTTCAGGAGGTGGTGCCCCATTGGTGCCTTTTGTATATTTCATTCATTTCATAGGCAGTCCCTCAGAATCGAGGAAGACTTTCTTCCACTCTTAAAATGAGTCCTTAGGTGGCTGAGCAGTCCAAAACAAGAGCCACAGTCCCTGTCAATCCGCTGCCTGTGCTTGATTTCTGCATGCTCTCGGCGATGAGACTCAAGGTGTTCAACGCCCTTCCGGATGCACTTCCTCCACTTAGGGTGCTCTTTGGCCAAGGACTCCCAGGTGTCAGTGGGGATGTTACACTTTATCAAGGAGGCTTTGAGGATGTCCTCGTAACGTTTCCTCTGCCCACCTTCGGCTCGTTTGCCGTGAAGGAGTTCCGAGTAGAGCGCTTTGTTTTGGGAGTCTCGAGTCTGGCATGCAGACAATGTGGCCTGCCCAGCGGAGCTGATCAAGTATGGTCAGTGCTTCAATGTTGTACAATCACATTGGTGTCTCTTGCATAATCACATTCGTCTTGTTACTTAATCATATCCAGGAGGGAAAATAATTTTAACATTATGAACTCCAGTAACCTTTTAATTCCCACATCAACTACCATTCACATTGAACCTCATGGCATTTGCTATTCAGCTCCAAGATGGGAAGGTGGACTAGTTGTTGTATAAATATATAAATAAATTGATAACTTAAGATGGCTCCCAGGGCAGTCTGCTCTCTAAGGAGTCTCTCACTGTGCACCTCTATCCATGGCCATCCGCTGCCATTATTTGATCTTTCTCTCCCAATCTCCTCTCTTCCACTGTTGCCCTGGCTCCAATAGTGGGTGCATTTTAGTCCTAACTACAGATAAACTGCTGGTTTAAACCACCACTGCCCATCTCCCAACCATGCCTGCATTTTGCTTTTCTCATTGAGCTCCTGGATCTTTTCTCAAATTTGGTTTCCAAATTCCTGAACTTCTCTGGACATCAAGACTACGCTTTTGCTCTGGATTACACCGCAAGACTCATCTGCTATGTCAATGATCAGCGGTTCTGTTCAACATCAGCTGCAGTCTGGTTCTTGGCTAGCGTTTCACTGTCCTGGGCCGAAATGCATTTCTCCTCCGCTTCTGGATCTTATGGCAACTTCTGTTACGTTTAGAATAACTCCACAAGACTGTACATCTTCAGCTCAAACTGTTGTGACCTTGGTCTCTTTATTGTAACTCCAGAGTGAGGAGGCAGCATGGTAGTCTGCCTTTTATACCTACTTGCCCAGGGTGTGCAGGTGACCCTTGGGTCTCCCACAGGTGCGCGCCCTGGTGGCAAGTCTTACACATTGGTAGTGTTTAAATACATAACAACTTCCAACTTCGCCAATATTTTTCTGCCCAGCAACCGATTCTGAATAAGTCCTGGATCTTCATTCCCACAGAAATAGCTCCCGTCAGTGTGTCCTTTGATACTTTACCCTTCAAATACCTTCTGGACTTATCTCGCCTGCCACACCTGTCTCCAAAAGTTCGTTGATGCTCCATGTTGACTGCACCCTACCTACGTCAACTTTATCCTACATCGGCACCTCTGACTTCAAATCTGGACTCCCTCCTACTATCTCCTATCTATTCCATTTTACCACCAGCATTTCTGTATCCTAATAATTGCTACATAACCAGGCCTATGTAACTTGAATTTTCCCTGTGTCCATTCACGAGTACATTTTGGTTGCCATCCAGACCCGACCCCATCAGTTCTATTTCCACTTTATTCTCCCCCTTTTTTAAAAACTTTCTCTTTACTCCTCCTAGACCCTTCTCCTGTCATCATGCCTCCCTTCACTTTTCTCCTCTCGGGTACTCTGCCCTCCCAAATCCCAACCCCAACCCTTCAGTACTCCTCGACCTTCCTACTCTCCTGTTGTTGTCCCAGGCTTGACTCCCTCTTAGATAAGCCTACAGCTTCCCTCTGTGCCTTTCTTGGTAACTTCCGAATGGCCCATCGTGGCACTCGTCACTGCCTCCTGATGAGCAGCAACCCCAACTGCCCCATCCTACTCCCGTTGTCCTTGAACACGTTGTCACCTCCCAAATCCATGCCCATCTTTCCCAGGACTCCATGTTTGAATCCCTCTAATCGGGTTTCTGCCCCTGTCACAGTACTGAAACGGCTCATCAAAGTCACAAATTACATCCTGTGTGACTGTGTCAAAGGTAAACTACCCTTCCTCCTCCTTCTTGACCTGTCTGCAGCCTTTGACATGGTTGACCACACCATCATCCTCCAACGCCTTTCCCACCATCGTCCAGCTGGGTGGGACTGCACTTATCTGGTTCCATTCTTATCTATCTAATCATAACCAAGAACCGCCTGCAATGGCATCTCTTTGCATTCCCGCAGTGTTACCTCTGGTGTCCTACAAGCATCTATCCTTGCCCCCTCCTATTTCTCATCCACATGATGCCTCTCGACAACATCATCCGAAAGTACAGGATCAGTTGCCACGTGTACGCTGACAACACCCAGCACTACCGCACCACCTCTCTCAACCCTGCCACTATATCTAAATTGTCAGACTGCTTGTCTGACATCCAGTACTGGATGAGCAGAAATTTCCTCCAACTAAATATTAGGAAGACCGAAGCCAGTGGCTTGGTTCCCTGCCACCAACTTCATCCCTCTCCCTGGCAACTGTCTGAGGCTGAACCAGACTGTTCGCAACCTTGAACCTTGAGCTACCAACCGCATATCCGCGACATCACTAAGACTGCTTATTTCCACCTCTGGAACATCGCCTGACTCTATCCCTGGCTCAGCTGAAACCTTCATCTATGCCTTTGTTATCGTTAGACCTGACTATTCCAATGCACTGCTGGTTGGCCTCCCACATTCCACACTCCATAAACTTAAGGGTGTCCAAAACTCTACTGCCTGTGTCCTAACTGGTACCAAATCGTATACACCCAGCAACCCCGTGCTCACTGACCAACACTGGCTCCCAGTTAAGCAACATCTAGATTTTAAAATTCTTATCCTTGTTTTCAAAGCCCTCCATGGCGTCGCCTCATCCCTCCCTATCTCTGTAATCTCCTCCCGCCCCACAACCCTCCGAGATATCTGCGCTTCTCGAATTCTGGCCGCCTGATTTCAATCGCTTCACCATTGGCAGCCGTGTCTTCAGCTGCCAAGGCCCTAAGCTCTGGAATTCTCTCCATAAACCTCTCTGTCTCTCTACCTTTATTTCCTCCTTTAAGATGCTCCTTAAAACTTACCTCTTTGACAAAGCTTTTGGCCATCTGCCCTAATATCTCCTTATATAACTCGGTGTCAAATTTTGTTTTATAATGTTCCTATGAAGCACCTTGGGACCTTCTCCTCTGTCAAAGGTGCTATATAAGTTGTTGTTTGAGTCAAATGATGACAGAAAAACATTTTATTAAAGTATCCTGTTCTTTAGATATAGTTGCTGTAACCAACCTTACCGTGCCCATATATAAGGGAATATCAGCATTCTGTGCATCTGTCGCTGACTAAAATAGGCGGAAGTTGAATTCCTCTCCCATTGTTTTTTTGTTGGTAGTCTCCCAAGTATGTAATGTCAAGACACAACTTGCAGATCTTGAATCTCGTTTGTCATATAGCAAGGTTAGTTGAGTTTTTTTAGACTCTGAAAAATGAGTTGAAACCTGTTATTTTGTCAGTACCCAACAGAAATATTAGTGCTTTGAGCTGACAATGTACATGGCCTTTTTTAAAAACATCTCATTGCAATCCTGGAGAAAGAAGCAACCTGCTAAACAAATGGCTTAAGAATGACTCAGCAAGTACGTGTTCTCATTTTTTCAAGGGTTTTTCCTGTTCTGGAACAAAAGTAATACAAGGGTAGATTGTATCGTCCAAGAAAATGGCATTGACTGTTCCTTCCTCCACCACCTGTGTAAGAGATAAATTGTAAGAGTTGCAAATAGGTGGTCAGAATTATGCTGAAAGTAGTGAACTTATCAGTATTAGGAGGGTCTGTATAATTGCCTATGTATGTAACACTTGCTTATGTAGGTATAGCACAAATGTATAACACATTAAACTGAATCCGTAACCTCTGTAATACTTAAACAATAAAATCAGCAGTTGTTGATCAGAAGTCTCTGAGGAAGAGATAAGGAAGCCAGTTTAGGCATCAAGTATACTGTGGCAAATTGCACGTCATGGAACAACACCAAAGAAGATGGGCAATTGCATATACCACTCAGAGACAGTTTGATAAGAGTCGACAAATCAATGTAACTTCGCTGATAGAATTAGACCTATCGAGGATTTTGTAGGATGGGTGCTCCTTTCCAAAACCTGTAAAAATTGTACTTGAAACCTCTTGTATTTCGGAGGTTCCACGATTGAACCTTCCCGTGCATTGCTCGTAATAAAACCGGTAAACCTGAGGTTTTGTTTGTTTACTTCCGTGGTCGGTATACAGTGGGAAGCTGGGCGAGGTGTCGATTAACTATATCAGTTAGTCCACCTTGAGGGAGAGAAGCCTCCTTTGTACCCCTACATTTGGCGTAGTTGGCAGGATATAGACCCTCCGACCTGGATGATGTGACAGCTGAATGGCAGTGAGTATGTTTTGTACCACCTGCAGCTGTAGCATTGATGGGGAAGGAGGTAATCTGTATAAAGAATTAGCAGGGGTAATCTGTAGAACAAGTTATAGCGAACCACGGAAGGATGAAAACCAAGGGTGGGTAGGTGTATTGCCTGAAAAAAAAGCATATAACCTAAGGGGGAAGAGGCCCCCAGCGATCGTTAGAGGAAAAATAAGGTGTATATCCCGAAGTGTGACACGGTAATAACACGGAGAAGCCGGTATTGATCATGCGCAGCACAAACAAAGAAGGAATACAACCTAGGACCCCAGGATCCTAGGAAAACTGGGCAGTGGGATAAAATGCTAACTGAGAAAAATGGAAAATTAATAAAAGAAAAGAAAATTGCTGGAAAAACACATTGAATTTACAAAGGACAGCGTGTTTTTATCAAAGGTACGCGGAGTCAGAGGAAATGTATTAGCATGGATAGAGAATTGGCTGGCTAACAGAAAGCAGAGAGTCGGGATAAACAGATCCTTTTCGGGTTGGAAATCGGTGGTTAGTGGTGTGCCACAGGGATCGGTGCTGGGACCACAACTGTTTACAATATACATAGATGACCTGGAAGAGGGGACGGAGTGTAGTGTAACAAAATTTGTAGATGACACAAAGATTAGTGGGAAAGCGGGTTGTGTCGAGGACACAGAGAGGCTGCAAAGAGATTTAGATAGGTTAAGCGAATGGGCTAAGGTTTGGCAGATGGAATACAATGTCGGAAAATATGAGGTCATCCACCTTGGAAAAAAAAAACAGTAAAAGGGAATATTATTTGAATGGGGGGAAATTACAATATGCTGTGGTGCAGAGGGACCTGGGGGTCCTTGTGCATGAATCCCAAAAAGTTAGTTTGCAGGTGCAGCAGGTAATCAGGAAGGCGAATGGAATGTTGGCCTTCATTGCGAGAGGGATGGAGTACAAAAGCAGGGAGGTCCTGCTGCAACTGTATAGGGTATTAGTGAGGCCGCACCTGGAGTACTGCGTGCAGTTTTGGTCACCTTATTTATGGAAGGATATATTGGCTTTGGAGGGGGTACAGAGATGATTCACTAGGCTGATTCCGGAGACGAGAGGGTTACCTTATGATGATAGATTGAGTAGACTGGGTCTTTACTCGTTGGAGTTCAGAAGGATGAGGGGTGATCTTATAGAAACATTTAAAATAATGAAAGGGATAGACAAGATAGAGGCAGAGAGGTTGTTTCTACTGGTCGGGGAGACTAGAACTAGGGGGCACAGCCTCAAAATACAGGGGAGCCAATTTAAAACCGAGTTGAGAAGGAATTTCTTCTCCCAGAGGGTTGTGAATCTGTGGAATTCTCTGCCCAAGAAAGCAGTTGAGGCTAGCTCGTTGAATTACAGATAGATAGATTTTTAACCAATAAGGGAATTAAGGGTTACGGGGAGCAGGCGGGTAAGTGGAGCTGAGTCCACGGTCAGATCAGCCATGATCTTGTTGAATGACAGAGCAGGCTCGAGGGGCTAGATGGCCTACTCCTGTTCCTAATTCTTATGTTCTTATGTTCTTATGTTCTTATGTTCTTATGTCCTTATGTAAAAGATAAAAATATGACCTTGAAAGCTGCAGCTGCTAGAAAGAGAAACAAAGTTGTTTAGGAAAATGGACTGAAGGAAGATCATCAAAATACAAAACCTAATTTGAAGAAAGGAGATTTAAATTGGCTGTGAAAAAGACATTGGTTTAAATATAAAAACTTGAGAGTTAAACCTGACACACAAGTTTTGTGCCGCAAAAGAGAAACAAAGATGTTTAACTATGGACTAGAGGAAGGTCATCAAAAAATGATTACACTCTGATTCAAAAGGGGAAAAAGATCTAAGCTATGCGAACTCAGCCCAGAAAGAAAAAAACTGGGAATGAGAAAATTCTTAAAGATGGAACCGGCACGGAAGTTTAGATTTTGGGCCGAGAGGAATAAAACACAAGATTTTCTCAATGAACGGGACCGTAAAAACAAAATGCTGGAATGTATATAGCTTGTGTGAAAATTGTATTTCAGTAAACAAAATAGCTATGTGTGGTCTCATTTTAAATCAATGAAAAAATCTTTGGCAAGTATTTGAATTGGAAGTTTAGAGAAATTGGAGTTTAATCTAAAATGTTGTCTTTCCCGATGAGGTTTTATTATGACAACTTTACTAATGAATTCTGCTGTTTTAACGGATTCCTAATTTCTAAGCAAGTTTTGAAGGCACAAAGACTTGGGGAAAATTTTTTGGATGATTACGCGAAGTCAGGTAATGACGTCATGCCTTCTTACAAACCTGTAAAGGAGTTACCCCTTTCCATTGACAGCTGTTTTATACTGGACATTATTAATTTGGATTTCTTAATAAAAGAAAGAAGGCTCACCTGACAGACAGAGGAAATGGTGGGATAGTCAGAATAAAAATAAAACTAAGAAAGCCTATGTAATAATACTTGCCTGCTACAGAGGATAGATAGATATGCAAACAAAACAAATTCAAGAGTTAGAAGCTAAGATAAATAAACTGGAAGAGATAAAGACAGGACCAGACGGATAATACAGTGCACAGCCATAGCACCATCACCTACGGTAATAGAGCCAATGTACCCCACGGTGCGTAAGTGTAGTCAAGCGGGGAATGAAAGTGGATTGAATGCAAAAGCCACTCTGGGGCTGATGACCCCTAACAGTAAACCAGACCGGGATAATGAGTGCGGAGTAGAGTAGCCCCCGGCACATGATAATGGCTATCTATCAGCGACACCAATACGCACTACCACCATTCCCACCAATGGACGTAGAGCAGCCCATATTACCATACAGGAGGTACCCCTCAGCCCACAGGAGAGACAAATCCTATTGAATAAGTTACCAATCCCTAAAGCAAAATAGTAGAAATACAGAATTTTGACAAAAGATTGGAGTAGAATACCGTGACTCAAAAGGCAGGCAAAAGGGTAGGGGAGTACAGGGAACGAAAGTGGATTGAATGCAAAAACCACTCTGGGGCTGATGACTCCGACAAAAATGATGCAGCATTCTTGAAAATGTTTAAAGACGGACTAGGAGAGGCACATCAAAAGATAATTAAGTTAGGATTTAAGATAGGAGATGATTACGATGAAACTTTGGAATGGGCAGAACATGTAGAAGAGTTAAAGTCAAAACAAAGGGAGAAGATAGCAAAAATAGCAGCAGAGACGAAGGGGGAGGAGACACACCCCTGCGCAGCTCGCCTGATGCAATAAGGGAGGAGGCACAGGAAGGTGAGGCCCACAACAGGCAAAGAAGGGAGCACCTTTTTCAGTATGTGGATGATATCCTTATTGCCTCCAGAACAGAACAACAACACATACTAGCTTCAACTACAATGCTAGGAGCTATACAGAGTGCAGGATTAAAAATAAATCCTAGAAAGGTGCAGGTGGGAAGGAGTGAAGTAACATCTAGGATGCATGACAGATGCCTAAGGACAGAAAGGAAGCAATTTGATCAATACCCAGGCCAGGAACCGTGAAAGGGGTCAAGCAGGTACTAGGGCTATTCAACTACTGCAGAAATGCCGAGATCGGGAAATTGTGGTTGTAAGATTAAAACAAGTTCTCACAAGTGCTCCAGCCCTGGAATTACCCAACCAGAATAGGCGCTTCCACATCTATACCCACCACAGTAAAGATAATTACATGGGGACAGGCATAGGCCAGTAGCATAGTAATGTCGGGACACATACCCAGCATACATTAGTAGAAGACTAAAAACGGTATCCGACGCGCGAAGGATAAGGTGGGAAGCAATGCTCTTACCTCCCCAACGGGACGGTAACAATAAAAGACAACGGTAACCACCCTGCAGGATGGACCATTACACAGGGAAAGGAGCATCAGTGTAGTCCAACAGGAGAAGACGAGGGAAGTAGTCAGGCTTGAGGAGGCAAACATGGATCTATATGTAGATGGGTCTCGGTGCTCTATGGGACACCACGGATGGGCCGTGGTAGATAGCAACGGACAGGTTAAAAGGGAAGGATGGTTTGAAGGGGGTCAATCAGCTCAAGTGGCTGAATTAGTGGCTCTCACTGAAGCTCTGAGGCTGGCTAGGGGAAATGGAGTAAACATCTATACAGACAGTCGATATGCTTTTGGAGTAGTGCATGATTATATGGTAGCCTGGAGCAGACGGGGATACATGACCTCAGGAGGAGGGCTGATTAAACATGAGGAGATTGTTAAACACTTAGTGGAAGCCTCCCTCCTACCCCAAGAGTGTGCGATCAACATCAACAGTGGAATGCATGGGCAGATGAAGCAGCCAAGCGAGCGGCAAAGACAGGTACACTGGCCGGGGAAGCCCAAGTCGGAGTAAGTACAATCGGGCCTGAGGAAGTAAACATGCTTAAGGTACAGGGAGAAGCCACACCACAGGAAAAGGAAGGGTGGAAGCAAAGAGGGACCCAACAAGGGACCGATGGGATATGGAAGAAATAATGGGAATGTGGTGGCCCCGGAATGCATCCAGGGGAGCCTATTAAATTTATACCACGGGTATGTCCATACAGATAGAACCAACATGATAAGCTCGATGTCCAGATGCTGGTGGTGGAAGGAAATGGGTAGAGATATAAAGAGAGGACCACAGTAGAAGGTGCGTGATATGCGCAAAATACAACCCAGGGGGGAAAGTAAAGGTCAGAATGGGACATCAGCCCTGACCGAAAGGACCCTGGGAAAACTTGCAGATAGATTTTACTAGACCATTACCAGCAACAAAGGGAAGACATATTGCCTAGAAGTAATAGACCAGTTTACAAAGTAGGTAGAGGCTTTTGCCACTAGAAATTGTTCAGCAGAAACCGTGGCCAGGATCTTAGCAGAAGAAATAATGCCACTGCAGTAGACTTAAAGCAAGGTACACACTTCACAGGGGAGGTGATGGAACAGGCCTGTGCTTTACTAGAGATCAGGCAAAAATATCCCATATCAAAGAGACTGGAAAGGGATGGGTAGACAGGATACCCCGAGTACTAATGAAGCTCAAGGCAACCCCTAGTCAGACGACAGGATTGATGCCCTTTGAACTAAAAAAAAAGACAGGATACGGAAATTTGTAATGGAACTCTGTAAGCAGTTACATGATTTAAAGACACAGGCTAGAGATTAGCAAATTAAGGACTTAGAGAATGACACTAAGGAACAGAAGGTCCAAACACCCAAATAGGCAGTCAGGTGATTACCCCAGAGAGGTCCAGGCTGGCACCCAAATGGACCGGACCCTATCAGGTAATAATGGTAAGTTATGGTCGTTATAAGGGGTATCGGCAAGTGGAAACACTGGACCCAGTTAAAAAAGCATGGTCACTAGCTAACCAGTGGCGACCAGGAAATATTGTTTTTTTGCAGGATCCTAGTGCTCGTGGAAACAACGTGGGGTAACATAGCCTCATATCAAGGACAACAGGCTGAGGGACGGCAAGACCTGTATTACAGGGACTCGGTCGACATTAGTTTAAGAAAGAATCAAAAACACTGATGATGACGGACGGAGCAACAGTAGACTTAAATAACGAGCATAAAACAATGTAACGAGAAAACAAAACAACATTGGGGATGGGCCAGTAATAAGGGACCAATAATTAGTGGGAATAAGACCACGGTGTGTTTTATAATCAGGAGGGACAAAGATACTGCACCCGGGGGAAGGGGGTGCAGATTTCATTCAACATCTATGAATGGTGGTGAAGGGATATCTCCCAAGATAGACCCACCAACACGGCCACACCCACTACTTTAGCAACAGTGAGCACTACCAGGGCCCCCACCATCACACCCCCAGTGCCACAAACGTGAACAACTATAAACGCTGGGGCAAAAGGGGGATTGATAAGGCAGACCAAGGATAAGATACACTTCGGGGTACGTCAGCGAATAATTACTGTATTCCTAAATTTAAACACTATAAGCCTGTATAGAAACCTGACCCTGCGAGCACATAAAGGCCCTGAATCAAAACCATGAAGCTTAATGTGGAAAGAGGGTCAGGTAAAAAACGGGACCGGGGAAAAAGAGGGATACTAGAAATGGTATGTGGCGGGATACACGGCAGGATACGCAGCAGGATACGTGGCGGGAGTTGCGATGGTAAACACTATAGACCTACACACGATAGATAATCGAGTTAATGCTCTAACACGAACCTTACAGGGAAAGGGATGAGGATAATGAAAAGATACAGGCACAACTGGGTAATGGCACAGAAAGGGAATTATTACAAGTGGCCCACACATTGCGAGACCACGCCAGAACTATAAATTCGATGAATAGAGCAGAACAGAACTTAAGTAGTATGACAGAACTGGTATATACGGGATATGGAGCATGGTTGCTCAATGGAATACAACATAACTAGAGCAGCTTCAGAATGGAAAGGTGCCGGATTGGATAACACTTTATGTATTTACCAACTGAATCTTGGACAAAAATATGACCCATGCCTGCGAGGTGCGGGGAAACAGTCATGCTTGGGTCCCAAAGGTCAGATGTGTAACCGGACATTTAAATATAATAGGTTTTGTATTATCTACACCACAGTATGATGTGACAAAGGGAGATCCTCTATACCAAACAATGTAGGAGAAATAAGAAATCAAACTCATGTGCGGTACCAAGACAAACCAGAAATGTAACTGAAGAGAACAACAGTACTAAGAATCTCAGTATCGATGATTGTTAGAAAAATAACCCAGTTGCTACATGTCGAGATCCACTATGAATGATCAAAGATGACTGTGGATATAACCAAGTGAACGGGTGCATCTTGAGTATCACCACACTAACACAAGACTACTAAATTATCGCTGTTCCACGAGTAAATGGAGATTAATGTGTGAGCGCCACGGCAACTGAAATGAAGAAAAGAACACCTCATACACCATTATGGATATTGACTTCTGCTTGACGAGACAGATATAAACGGGTTTATTATAACCCCTGAGCTAAAGGAGGCAAGATCGATGGGACAATGATGGACATTACCTGAGGAGGTTATGCGAAGGCCATCGGGCCACCAGGAAAACCGATACTCAAACTGAAAGAGGAACAAGCTCGACTGAATTGGATACCATTCGACAACATAGAGGATACCCCAAGTGGGGCAGAAATTCGGCAGAATAGAGAAGACCCCAAGTGGAGAAAAAATAGAAGAAACAGAGGACGCCACAAGCGGAGTATAATTCAAACACCGAGAAAATGTTGGCTAAAAAGGACTTATTCACAAACTATGCTGGACTAAATGTACTGGTTGTAGTGCAAGGGAACTCATCTTGCTAGTATTATCCTGTAAAAAGGTGTAACCGATGTAAGAGGCAGGCCCTAACCCGTACCATAGTTAAAACATTGAATAAAGGGAAATCAGACAGTCTGGCAGAAAGGACTTATTTAGTATAACCTTGATGCGAAAGCCAACAGGTAGGTCGTGCAGCTCGGGAAGTAGCGCTACTCAAGCGAAAGGACAACCCTGGAAACTCACCCGTGAGGTATTAATTGGGAAATAGTCTATTTTTGGTATATAGCCAAGGACCATTAGGGGGAAATTGTAAGGGATAAATTGTAAGAGTTGCAAATAGGTGGTCAGAATTATGCTGAAGGTAGTGAACTTATCAGTATTAGAAGGGTCTGTATAATTGCCTATGTATGTAACACTTGCTTATGTAGGTATAGCACAAATGTATAATACATTAAACTGAATCCGTAACCTCTGTAATACTTAAACAGCAAAATCAGCAGTTGTTGATCAGAAGTCTCTGAGGAAGAGATAAGGAAGCCAGTTTAGGCATCTATTATACTGTGGCAAAGTGCAAGTCATGGAACAAGACTATA
Organism: Pristiophorus japonicus; assembly: GCF_044704955.1. Classification (NCBI taxonomy): domain Eukaryota; kingdom Metazoa; phylum Chordata; class Chondrichthyes; family Pristiophoridae; genus Pristiophorus; species Pristiophorus japonicus. The sequence goes on from NC_091984.1 coordinate 35,671,319, forward strand.
GAAGTTGGGCAATTGCACATACCACTCAGAGACAGTTTGATAAGAGTCAACAAATCAATGTAACTTCGCTGATAGAATTAGACCTAATGAGGATTTTGTAGGAGGGTGCTCCTTTCCAAAACCTGTATAATCTGTACTTGAAACCTCTTGTATTTCGGAGGTTCCACGACTGAACCTTCCCGTGCATTGCTTGTAATAAAACCGGCAAACTTGAGTTTTCGTTTGTTTACTTCCGTGGTCATTATTCAGTGGGAGCTGGGCGAGGTGTCGATTAACTATATCAGTTAGTCCACCTTGAAGGAGAGAAGCTTTGTACCCCTACAACCTGTATTTAATTATAATCAACAGATACGGTGCCGTAGTGGTTATATTACTGGACTAATATCTCCTTATGTAACTCAGTGTAAAATTTTGTTTTATAATGTTCCTATGAAGCACCTTGGGACCAAAAGCCTGGCCGAATGATCCAGAGATATGAGTTCAAATCCCACCACGGGGAATTTAAATTCAGGTAAAAGTTAAAAGTCTGAGGCAGAAGGTTGTGGGCTCATAGACCCACTCCAGAAACTTGAGCACATAAATCGAGCTTGACACTCCAGTACAGTGCTGAGCAAAACTGCACATAATGACATTTAAATAATAGTATGAACAGTATTGGATAAATATGCAAAACTACTACACTGCACCCACAGATATAATTGGGCTTATGGGCTTATGGGCAGGGTGGGGCAGAGTAGGAACCCAACTCTTATTAGTAGAGTAAAAAACTTTTCTCTTTGAAGATGTTTTCCCTTCATAGTTTATTATCAATGATTTAGTATAATCGGGTAGGTTATCGTCACCGAGAGGATGCAGAAATCAAGCAAAGGCAGCGGAAAGAGCATGCGGCAAACCAGTTCCACCCACCTCTTCCCTCAACGACTATCTGCCCCACCTGTGACAGAGACATTGGTTCTCGTATTGGACTGTACAGCCACCTAGGAACTCATATTAAGAGTGGAAGCAAGTCTTACTCGATTCCGAGGGACTGCCTATGATGATGATGATGATAATAATCGGGTATTTAAATCAATCCAGTATTCAGTCAATACCTATTGGAATGCAATTTTTATTCACTCATTATTAAGATAAGTCCAAGTTTCCAGCAGAGAATTGTAGAGGGAGAAACTTGTTTTCAACACAGAACAGTAATATTATGGGCCGGATTTTTGAGAGGTTTGCGACCGTTTTCTCGCCGCGTTTTGACCCTCCGTGGCGAAAACCCAGTCGCAAAGCCCGGGCGGGACCCTCGGGTACCTGTTTGTGGCGTCACTTCCAAGTACTGCCGGGGAGAGGTGCGCCGATGTGCAATGACTCCGATTGCGTTTACGATCGAGTTTCGGCACTCTCCCGCGCTCAGAATAGCAACAGGTCAAACCTGTTGGTGCAGCCCTGCCAACAGCGGTAAGTATGAAAACCTGAAAAAAAGGTAAGTTAAAGTTTTTATTTTTTAATTCTTTTGCAGTGATTAGTTAGTTAAGCGTCTTGTAAATGTTTTTGGAATGTTTTTTGGAATGTATTTTTCCACCCTCCAAAGGCCTTTCTCGCAGCGCAAACGACTCCGGACTAAAGTTGCGAAACTCACATTTTGCGTTGCAAATAATTGTGCGACGGCCCCCTTACCGCCCTTGCACAGACCGCAAAGGCCAAAAGTTCGGCCTAAAATTGGTAGTGCAGCGAAAACGGTAATTTTCACGTACCGAAAAACCCTGAAAGCCAAAAATCCGGCCCGAAAGCTATTAGACCTCAGTCTTGAGGCAGTTTTGCGGAACGGATTTGAATTAAGTAGAACTTCTGCTTGCCCTTGCCTATAACTCTAATCCCTTCCAAAATCCTGGGGTCAGATTCATGTGTTTTGGGGAACACTCATCATTTTCAGCATACCTGAGGAACCCGCTGGAGCAGGGATTTTGCTCATTTGAGGGCCCACAGGACACTAAGAAGAAGCCCAAAGATTTTTTTCTAAGTGGTCAGCTTGTTTCTTAGAATCATAGAATCATAGTAAATTATGACACAGAAGGAGGCCATTCGGCCCATCGTGTCCGTGCCGGTCGAAAAAGAGCTACCCAGCCTAATCCCATCTTCCAGCACTAGGACCATAGCCCTGTAGGTTACAGCATTTCATGTGCTTTTCTAAGAACCTTTTAAATGTTCTGATGGTTTCTACCTCTACCACCCTTTCAGGCGGTGAGTTCCAGACTCCCATCACCCTCTGGTTGAAGAAATGTTTCCTCATTTCCCCTATAATCTACTTTAAATCTATGCCTCCTGATTATTGCCCCCTCTGCTAAGGGATATAGGTCCTTTCTACCCACTTTATCCAGGCCCTTCATAAATTTATACACCTCAATTAAATCTCTCCTCAGCCTCCTCTGTTCCAAGGAAAACAACCCCAGCCTATCCAATCTTTCCTCATAGCTAAAATTTTTACAGGCCTGGCAACAGCCTCGTAAATCTCCTCTACACCATTTCTAGTGCAATCACATCCTTCCTGTAATGTGATGACCAGAACTGCACGCAGTACTCAAGCTGTGGCCCAACTAGAGTTGTATACAGTTCTAGCATAACTTCCCCGTTTTGCATTTTATGCCTCAGCTAATAAAGGAAAGCATTCCATATGCCTTTTTAATTACCTTATCAACCTGTCCTGATACCTTTAAGGATCTGCGGACATACACTCCAAGGTCCCTCTGTTCCTTCACACTTGTTGTGTTGCCCCTCCCGAAATGCATTACCTCACACTTTTCCGGATTGAATTCCATTTGCCACTTTTCTGCCCAACTGACCAGTCCATCGATATCTTCCTGCAGTCCAGAGCTTTCCGCCTCACTGTCAACCACATGGCCAATTTTTGTATCATCTGCAAATTCCTTTATTGTGCCCCCTACATTTAAGTCTAAATCATTAATATATACTGCAAAAAGTAAGGGACCGAGTACTGAGCCCTGTGGAACCCCACTGGAAACAGCCTTCCAGTCACAAAAGCCCCCCTCAATCATTACCTTTTGCTTCCTGCCACTGAGCCAGTTTTGGATCCAATTTGCCACTCTCAATTTGCCACTTCTGTTGGTTTTGGCAATGCAATGGGTTTCCCAGCGAAAACTGGCTTTTGAATTTTTAAATTCCCAGACTTTGGGGCAGAACTTGGTGCCATTTTCCACTAGGCCTCCCGCCGGCAGGAGGGGAGGACCGCTGGGAACCGCCCGCTGATGGCTGCTCGTGTGCAAGGCGTGTAAGTGGCCTCCTGCCCGCCGAGCTGGCAGATTCCTCCGGGCGGGAGTCGGTGGCAGCAGGGGGAAGGACCGCTGCGTGGAGGCAGGTCTAACCCCCAACGGTAAGTAAGAAGGTCTGCAAAAAAATGGTTAGTCAACTTTATTTATTTTTTTTCCAGCGATTTAGTTGGATGGGGCCCCCTGAAGGTTTTTCCAGTGGATTTTAAAACATTTTGTGTCAATTTTTATTTTTATGTGTTTCCCCTTCCGTGGGTTCAATTCAGTCCTCGGTGGCACTTTGTCGAGGATCGCACTAACCGCCGAGATTGGGAGCTCTTGCCAGCTGCCGCCCAGATTGACGGCGTAAGTCATTCTTTTGCCGCCGGGTGGTACTGGCGGATCTTTTGGAGGAACCATCCTGGCAAAGTACTGCCAGGTCTCTCGGCGGCCTTTGGGCGGCACTTGGGCAAGCCTTAGCTTTGACCAAGTTCGGGCCCCAAGTGCGTGGGACTAGCTGAAGTGCTCTTGCAGAGAGCCGACTAGACGGGCCGATTGGCCTCCTTCTGTACCGTAACCATTCTACAATCAAGCACTCAACATAGGGCCCGAACTTGGTGAAAGCTAGGTTCCACCCAAGTGCCGCCCACAGAATTGCTGAGAGACCTGACGGTACTTTGGACAGGAGTTTTGTTAAATAGATCTGCAAAGACCGCCCAGCGGCAAAAAAACAACTTACGCCGTGAATCTGGGCGGCAGCGGACAGGAACTCCCAATCTCGGCGACAAATGCGATCCTCGCCAAAGTACCACCGAGGTTTGAGTTGGGCCCAGGGAGGGGGAACACATAAAAATTAAAAGTTACACTAAAAAACCCACTGGAAAACCTTCAGGGGACCCCACCTACCTGAATCGCTGTAAAAAAAAGATTAAGAAAAGAAGTGTATCATGCTTTCTTTGCAGGTCTTCATTCTTACCGTTGGGGTTAGACCTGCCTCCAAGCGGCGGTCCTTCCCCCTGCTGCCACTGGCAGCTCGGCCGGCAGGAGTTCACTTACGTGAGTTGTGTGCCAGCAGGCGGTTTCCAGCAGTCTTCCCTCCCCGCCGGCGGGAGGCCTCCACGAAACTGGTATCGAGGGGAGACCGCCCAGAAAAGCTGGTGGCAGTCGGCGGCGGTGGGGCCTTAAAGGATGCAGAAACATAGAAACATAGAAAATAGGTGCAGGAGTAGGCCATTCGGCCCTTCTAGCCTGCAGCACCATTCAATGAGTTCATGGCTGAACATGCAACTTCAGTACTCCATTCCTGCTTTCTCGCCATACCCCTTGATCCCCCTCGTAGTAAGGACTTCATCTAACTCCCTTTTGAATATATTTAGTGAATTGGCCTCAATTACTTTCTGTGGTAGAGAATTCCACAGGTTCACCACTCTCTGGGTGAAGAAGTTTCTCCTCATCTCGGTCCTAAATGGCTTACCCCTTATCCTTAGACTGTGACCCCTGGTTCTGGACTTACCTAACATTGGGAACATTCTTCCTGCATCTAACCTGTCAAAACCCGTCAGAATTTTAAACGTTTCTATGAGGTCCCCTCTCATTCTTCTGAACTCCAGTGAATACAAGCCCAGTTGATCCAGTCTTTCTTGATAGGTCAGTCCCACCTTCCCGGGAATCAGCCTGGTGAATCTTCGCTGCACTCCCTCAATAGCAAGAATGTCCTTCCTCAAGTTAGGAGACCAAAACTGTACACAACACTCCAGGTGTGGCCTCACCAAGGCCCTGTACAACTGTAGCAACACCTCCCTGCCCCTGTACTCAAATTCCCTCGCTATGAAGGCCAACATGCCATTTGCTTTCTTAACCGCCTGCTGTACCTGCATGCCAACCTTCAATGACTGATGTACCATGACACCCAGGTCTCGTTGCACCTCCCCTTTTCCTAATCTGTCACCATTCAGATAATAGTCTGTCTCTCTGTTTTTACCACCAAAGTGGATAACCTCACATTTATCCACATTATACTTCATCTGCCATGCATTTGCCCACTCACCTAACCTATCCAAGTCACTCTGCAGCCTCATAGCATCCTCCTCGCAGCTCACACTGCCACCCAACTTAGTGTCATCCACAAATTTGGAGATACTACATTTAATCCCCTCGTCTAAATCATTAATGTACAATGTAAACAGCTGGGGCCCCAGCACAGAACCTTGCGGTACCCCACTAGTCACTGCCTGCCATTCTGAAAAGTGTCCATTTACTCCTACTCTTTGCTTCCTGTCTGACAACCAGTTCTCAATCCACGTCAGCACACTACCCCCAATCCCATGTGCTTTAACTTTGCACATTAATCTCTTGTGTGGGACCTTGTCAAAAGCCTTCTGAAAGTCCAAATATACCACATCAACTGGTTCTCCCTTGTCCACTTTACTGGATTTCCAAAAGGCATTTGATAAAGTGCCACATAAAAGGTTGCTACACAAGAGGTTGGGAGTAAAATATTAGCAAGGATAGAGGATTGGTTAACAGACAGAAAACAGAGAGTAGGGATCAACGCATCATTTTCAGCTTGGCAGTCTGTAACTAGTGGAATGCCTCAAGGATCAGTGCTTGGGCCTCAGCTATTTACAATTTATATGAATGACTTAGATGAAGGGAATCAAGTGCAAGTGATGATACAAAGCTAGGTGGGAAAGTCATCATCATAGGCACTCCCTTGGGGTCAAGGATGACTTGTTTCCATACTAAAAATAAGTACTCAGTACTCAGGTGATTGATGAACTCATTTTAAATAGTGGAAGATGCCTGTGTGTGAATTATTTGACGCGGGGTGGCCGTTGCACACCAGCCACCACACGGGCTTGATGGAGCAAGGTTCTGGTCCAGTGGCAAGGGGATCCAAGATGACTGGAGACCAGGCTCCGGCCGCATGTGCCCAGTACACACACCTCAAACATACTCCTACTGTCCTCCTTCCTCTTTCCCATAGGACCTCTCCCTACATGGAATTCATAGTACGGAATGTGGGCCTCATGAACTCACAGCCTTGCTATCGGCCCATGCTGTGCCTACCCTTGGTCTTGTCCATGCTGCTCCATTTCTGAGCTACAACCTCTCCACTCCTCCGTGCCTCTCCTGTCTGCTTCTGTAAGATTTCTAAATCTCTGGCATTACATCGATAGCAAGACGGATTCTTTTAAAACAATTTGGAATGGTTTATTAAACACACACACATGCACATTTATCAGCAGTCATCAGCTATCCTACAGATTGACTTAGTTACAACAGATACAATAAGGTTACAATAAAAACGGTATACTTTACTTCCTGCTGGCAAAGCACATGTCCCGCACCTTTGTCCGTAGTGGGAAGTCCCGCCTTTTGCCGTGTGCTTAAGAAAAGAGAGAGAGCAATCTTTGGCTTGAGTTTTATACCTCTTAAAGCCATTGTTTCTCAGGAAGCCTCAGGATTGGATCTTGATTCCAGGACCATTCCTGATTGGCTTCTCCTCATACATGTGTCTGTCTGGAGGGCCGGTGCCACTCCTTGACTAGGTTAATGGCTTGCCAATTAACACCTTTGTTCCTTTAAGCTCTGTCCAGCCAGAAGACAATATACAAACAGGACATGCTGGAAGTCTGTGAGCTTCCATTTTGTTTCAACACTGCAGCCTTTCTGTATAATCTACACTTTTAACATTTATACATACACAGAATCAATTTTACCATTAATAAACACTTTTATTCTTACAAACTCCCCAGCTTGAGGGGGAAATATCCTTATTGACTCCTCATATGGTTTATCTCCTCAGGGCTCACATTTCATAAACATTGAGGGGGTTCTGATAACTCTGCTGTTTATGTTTTATCATCATCATCATCATCATAGGCAGTCCCCTGGGATCGAGGAAGACTTGCTTCCACTCTTAGCATGAGTTCTTAGGTGGCTGTACAGTCCAATACGAGAACTGTGGTGTATGTAGCACACAAATCACTGACTCCACACGGTCTGGTGTAAGTCTAACTGCTGTGACCTTCGTCCTTTATTGTTCAGCTCCAGAGTGCCTCCCAGATGTGGTGGTCAGCCTTATATAGCACCTGTTACAGGTACTACCAGGGTTTCCCACCGCAGCGCCCTTTGTGGTGTGGCATAGTACTTACAATACATTTAAGGTACTGGGATGATACACACATCATTACATAACATCACCTTCCCCCCCCTCCACCTGGATGCAGGACAACGTTACATACATCATTACATAACATCACACTTGTCCAACAGAAGGCAGGCCGGCATAGAGAGTGCGTTAGTATGGTACATTTTATCTGGTACATTATCTGGTAGCGGAACCTTGATTTCCTTGTTAGCCGTTATCATTAATTGTACTTCATCCATTATTTTATACAAATACAGTGGCCATTCAGCATAAAAAAAAGTAATTCTTATTATAAATTCACTATCTCACATTAACATAGCTCATTTTAGACTCGCTCTGCCAAACAGAAGTCCTTTGTGGGGACCACCTCTTTGTAAGGCCTTTTTAAGACTCCCAGGTGCATTTCCTCTTTAAGGCGCCATCTTTGATGCAGGAGGATTCCACGAGGCTTCTCCTTGGGCGCCACCATCTTTGATGCTCTGCAGCTCCGACACGATGCCGCCACCATCTTCGATGCCGCCGCCGCAGCCTCTGCTCCCCTCCGCTGCCACCTGACTTGCCGCCTCTCCAGCGGCCGCACTTGCCGCGTCCCCCACGGTCTCCGTAGCCCCCAACCTCCAGCTGCTGCCGCCGCCCGACGCTAACAGCTCCTCTGCGGGGCTCTTGCGATCCGCCGGCCCCTGGATCCCTCAGCACCCCACCCGCAGCGCCCCGCCGGCTCAACCCCCACCCCCGCCTGGGCCCCTCTGTGCAGGGCTGCTTGCCTGTGGCGGCTGGGGCTGCGGGGTCTCTGGGGCCTGAGGTCAGGGCCTGGGACTTGCCTGTGGGGATTAAGGCTGCAGGGTCTCTGTGTGAGGTCCGGGCCTGGGACTTGCCTGTGGGTGGGTTGAGGCTGCAGTTCCAGCTCGGTCGGCGCTGCTCTCTGGGGACCCGGGGCACGGCAGCACCCCGGGGAGCAGTAGCCTGTGGAGGAATGAAGTCTTCCCAGCTCCCACGGACCTTCCCCATCCACCTCCGGCCGAGGAGCGTCGGCCCATCGCCTGCAACGACCTACAAAGGTAATCCGTGTGTCTCGTCTCCGTGGGATACCTGCACCATCGCTCTGCCAAGAACAGGTATCAGTTCCCTGGTGTAGGTACGCAGCTTCACCGAGACCGGGACCAGCTTGGGTCGTGCAGCTGGGTTAATCCACAGTTTATCAAAAGTTCTCCGACTCATCAACGACGGACCCGAGCCCGTGTCCACTTCCATACTCACAGGGACTCTCTTGATTTTTACTTCCCTTATCACTGGGGGCGAATCGTCGGTACACGTATACAGTCCAAGCACCTCATCTTCTTCTACCTGCTCCTCGCTGAACAGTGGATCATCCCCCATCTCCACACGGTGAGTCTGATTTCTTTTACACATACGCTGAAGGTGGCCTTTAACGTGGCAGGTATTGCACGTATACGCCGCAAACCTGCACCGGTGAGCCCCATGGTTTCCTCCACAACGCCAGCATGGTGCTACTCGATTAGCCCCCCTCTGCGGACTCTTAGCTCCAGGATCCCGAGGTCCGTGCTCGCTGCCCCGGGCAGAGCCACGTTCTGCAGTTTCATCCGTGGTGGGCGCTACCCTGTGGACAGTGCCTGCCGGGTTCGAGACTGTGGATTATTTGCTTGGTGCTGCAAGTCGAGGTCATATATGCCCGGCTGATGGTGATGGCCTTTGTCAGGGTGACTGTGGGTTCCGTGGCTAGCAGCTTGTGAAGGAGGCCCTCGTGGCCAATCCCCATGATGAAAACGTCCCGCAAAGCCTCGTCAAGGTGTGCCCCAAAATCACACGGCGCCGCGAGTCTCATGAGGTCCGCAGCATATTTGGTGACATCCTGGCCCTCAGGTCTGCAGTGATGGTAAAATTTGTATCTGGCCGTGAGGATGCTCTCCTTCGGTTTCAACTGGTCACGAATGAGTTCAGTCAGCTCCTCGTATGACTTATCCCTGGTGCTCCCAGGTGCCAGCAAATCCCTGACGAGACAGTAAACCTCATCGCCACAACTGGAGAGCAATATCGCCTTACGCTTCTCTCTCAATGCGTATGTGTCCTCCGTCAGGTCGTTTGCTGTGAAGTAGTACTCGAGCCTTTCCGTAAAGGCCTCCCAATCATTGCCCACGGTAAAATCCTTTAGCGAGCCCAGAGTAGCCATGGTTGCGTGGAGTTCGTCCGCTTCATCGTTGCCAATGTAGTGTCTGTAGCACCCAATCACTGACTCCACACGGTCTGGTGTAAGTCGAACTGCTGTGACCTTCGTCCTTTATTGTTCAGCTCCAGAGTGCCTCCCAGGTGTGGTGGTCAGCCTTATATAGCCTTTGTTACAGGTACTACCAGGGTTTCCCACCGCAGCGCCCTCTGTGGTGTGGCATAGTACTTACAATACATTTAAGGTACTGGGACGATACACTCATCATTACATAACAAGAACCACAGTTTCTGTCACAGGTGGGACAGATAGTCGTTGAGGAAAAGGGTGGGCAGGGAGCCTGGTTTGCCGCACGCTCCTTCCGCTGCCTGCACTTGATTTCTGTATGCTCTCGGCGATGATACTCGAGGAGCTCAGCGCCCTCCGAATGCACTTCCTCCACTTAGGGCGGTCTATGGCCAAGGACTCCCAGGTGTCAGTGGGGATGTTTTACTTTATCAGGGAGGCTTTGAGGGTGTCCTTGTAACATTTCCTCTGACCGCCTTTGCCGTGGATGACCGCTGTATAATGAGTTTTAAACTTAGAGAGAGGGAAAAGTACATGGCTTGACTCGGTCCTCACCTCGTAAGGTGTATGCCACACGTAGGGGATTTACTATAATACATTCTTCAGTGCACCGTCGCTTCTCAAAGCAAATTGATTGATGATGTCCGTGAGTCATGCTGCAGCTCCCGCTTCTCCATCTTCCCTCGGCTTCGGTCGTGGCCGGTATCGTCCTGACAATCGTGAGGATCCTTAACATGGTCTGTGGTAAACAAGATCAGGGCAGTATTTACTCTTTGGAAGTTTTTAACTGATTAATGTGAAACTGCTTCTTGTACTTAACGCCCGCTTCCCCCGGTAACTGAATCAAATAAACCGCGGGGTTCAATCGGTCTATAATCTTATGCGGTCCCCACCACCTGGGTTCAAAGGCAGCTTCTTTTTCCCATAATTTGGAATCATTACTGAGTCTCCCACCTGATATTCACAGGGACGTACTTTCTTGTCAAAGTATCTTTTAATTTGTCTTTTTGATTTCCCCAATTTGGTGGCCACAAGTAGATTGATCTGATCGGTGTGATCTACCACTTGTTCCGACCACTTGGAACTACATGTTTTCATCGTCAGGGGACTCATCCCTGTTAGTGTTAGCTGGCCTGGTGTTCTCATGAGCCTCCCCGTCATGGCCTGATATGGGGAGACTTCTGTTGTTCTATGAGGTGTGGACCTCATTGCCATTAAGCACATTGGCAGCATGTTAGCCCATTGAGTGGGTGGCCCACGCACAATTTTTAAAATATTAACTTGAGGGTCCTGTTCCCCCTTTTGACCCCTCCGGTCGACTGGGGGTGGTGAGCAATATGTAATTTGTGTTTTATCCCCAACATTTCCTGCAGGTGGGTAAAAATGTTACCGGTAAAGTGTGAACCTTGATCGCTGTCCACTTGTACAGGTACTCCCCACCTACAAAACACGTGATACAATAGTGTTTTGGCTGTTGGAGCAGCAAGGGAATGCTTTGATCCATTTAGTGAATTGATCCACCACCACTAGGGCATGCTGAAAATTGCCTTGCGCCTGTGAAAGTGGCCCAATGAAGTCTATCTGGAGGTGAGTCCATGGCCCTTGAGGTGTGGGTGCGCTTTGAAGCAAAGCTCGGTTAGTGCATGCAGGAGGATTGTGTTGCAGGCACGGTAGGCATCGTGCCACGTATTAGTTGTGTCATGTATGTAACCAGCATACTACTGTAACCCTTATACAATTGTTACCCTCATGTAACCACTACACACTGTACATACTTACTAGAAATGCACACCTTGACCACAGGGGGTGTACTTGTGGGAGACACTCCTTACCTGGAGATTCAGGTATATAAGGGGAGGTCCCTCGCAGGGCCAGCACTCCTTGGTCCAGGTAATAAAGGTGAAGGTCACAGAGTGACTGTGTCTGCAGTATGTGCCTCGTGTGATTATGTTTAAGAGTTAAGGACTCAACACCTGGCGACGGGAAACGGGAATCACTGAACCCAGAGGATGGCCACCGGTAGCTCAGAGGAACGTTACTGTGTGGGTGAAGACTGGGACGATTTTGTGGAGAGACTCCAGCAGACCTTTGTCACGAAGGACTGGCTGGGAGAGGATGCGGCTGACAAGCGGAAGGCGCATCTACTAACAAGCTGCAGGACAAAAACGTATGCACTGATGAAGGACCTGCTCGCACCCCACAAACCGGCCGACAAGTCTTTTGAAGAACTCAGCCAGCTGATCAGCGAACACTTAAAACCAGCGAGCAGCATACACATGGCCCGGCACCGACGTCGGGAAGGGCAAAACATCTCAGACTTCGTGGCAGACTTGCGGCGCTTGGCCAGCCTCTGTAAGTTCTCAGATGCCTGCAGTGGGGAGATGTTGAGGGATTTTTTCATTGAGGGCATTAGCCATGCTGGGATCTTCAGGAAGCTCATAGAGACCAAGGACTTAACTCTAGAAGGGGCAGCATTGACAGCTCAAACTTTCATAGCGACGGAAGAAGAGACCAAGCTAATTTACGCGAGTAATCCTGGGTCCAACGTGGCGACGGACCAAGGAATTAACGTGATAAACGCGGCTCAAGATCTCACAGTCAGGCAAAGGCATTTTGAAACGGCAGCAGTCAGACAAAGGCATTTTGTAACTGCCCAAGCTGAAACCGACACTAAGGTGGGCCCCTGACAGGGACAATGGAGAGGGGAGTGGCAATTCACACCATCAAGGGAACCATTAACACCCACCATCAGAGTGTTTAGAAACAACCAAGAGAACAATCAGAGAGGGATGCCTGCGAACAGTCCTTTTGTGAACAACAATCTCAGCCAATGCTGGAGATGCGGGGGCAGATATTATGCGAAAAGCTGCAAATTCCAGCAGTTCGTCTGTAGGAATTGTAATGCCTGGGGACATTTGGCTAGGGTTTGCAAACAGCCGGTAGCGAGGCTAATCTATGAAACAGAGGAATCAGGCGAGGGGCTTGCAGTGCAGGACAATGCCTGGGGTAAAGCCATGGATGCTGAAGTTCAGAGGGTTCATGTGGCTGACATCCACAGCTCATACACCAAAACGCCACCCATGATGATGAAAGTTTTATTGAATGGCATCTCGGTGCGCATGGAGCTGGACACAGGAGCTAGCCAGTCCCTCATGAGTGCAGAACAATTTGAAAAACTATGGCCACACAGAGCTAGCAGGCCCAAACTGGAACAAATTAATACGCAGCTATGGACATACACCCAAGAGATCATTCCAGTGCTAGGCAGTGCAAACGTGGTGGTAACACACAATGGGTCACAGAACCGGCTGCCACTCTGGATTGTTCCAGGAAATGGCCCCGCGCTTTTGGGAAGGAGCTGGCTAACTGAGATGAATTGGAAATGGGGGGATGTGCACTCTATTTCATCTGTGGAGCGAAGCTCATGCTCACAGGTAATACAAAAATTCGGGTCACTGTTTCAACTCGGTGTCGGAACATTCAAGGGCACAAAAGTAGTTATACGCATCACCCCGGACGTCAGACCAGTGCACCACAAAGCCAGAGCAGTGCCGTACGTGATGCATGAGAAAATTGACGGGCTGCTCAGAGAGGGCATAATTTCGCTTGTTGAATTCAGTGACTGGACAAGTCCCATCGTTCCTGTCCTAAAAGTGGACGGCTCGGTGAGGATCTGCGATGACAACAAAGCCACCATCAACCGGGTGTTCCTGCAGGACCAATACCCACTCCCGAGGGTGGAGGACCTTTTTGCCACGTTGGCAGGTGGCAAGCTGTTCACTAAATTGGACCTCACTTCGGCCTACATGACTCAGGAATTGGTTGAAGAATCCAAGCTTCTGACCACCATCACGACGCACAAGGGTTTATTCATCTGCAACAGGTGTCCTTTTGGCATCCGTTCGGCGGCCGCCATCTTTCAGAGAAACATGGAAAGCTTGCTGAAATAAATTCCTGGAACAATCGTATTCCAGGACGACATCCTAATAATGGGTCGAGACACCGAGGAACACCTCCACAACCTGGAGGAGGTGCTACGCCGACTGGACCGGGTAGGCCTGCGGCTGAAGAAGGCCAAGTGTGTGTTTTTGGCCCCAGAGGTCGAGTTTTTGGGCAGGAGGGTTGCCGCAGATGGGATCCGGCCTACTGAATCCAAAACAGAGGCGATCCGTTGTGCGCCCCGGCCCGGCAACACATCAGAGTTGCGATCGTTCCTGGGACTTTTGAACTATTTCGGGAACTTCCTGCCGAACTTAAGCACATTGTTGGAGCCGTTACACGTCCTCCTGTGTAAGGGTTGCAAATGGTTTTGGGGGGACTGTCAAGAACGGGCTTTCAACAGGGCGCGGAACTTGCTTTGTTCTAACAAACTGTTAACGTTGTATGACCCCTGTAAAAAAACTAGTTTTAACATGCGATGCATCATCATACGGGGTTGGGTGTGTGTTGCAGCAGGGTAATGGAGACGGACAACTCCAACCGGTGGCTTATGCCTCCAGGTCGCTCTCCCAGGCAGAGCATGGCTACAGCATGGTCGAAAAGGAAGCACTCGCTTGCGTTTATGGTGTGAAAAAAATGCACCAATACCTTTTCGGCAGACCGTTCGAGTTAGAAACGGACCACAAGCCGTTAACTTTTCTGTTGTCCGACAGCAAGGTGGTCAATGCAAATGCGTCAGCTCGCATACAGCGATAGGCTCTCACGCTGGCTGCGTATGACTACACCATACGGCACCAGCCAGGCACCGAAAACTGCGCTAACGCGCTCAGCAGACTTCCCCTGGCCACCACCGAGGGGGCAGCGGAGCAAATCGCTGAAATGGTCATGGCCGTTGAGGCTTTTGACACCACAGGCTCCCCCATCACAGCCCGCCAGATCAAACTCTGGACCAACAGGGACCCCCTCCTATCCATGATAAAGAAATGTGTCCTGACGGGGGATTGTGCGCCCACGCATGGGGCGTGCCCCGAGGAGGTCAGACCATTTCAGAGACGGTGGATGAGCTCTCCATCCAAGCCGACTGCCTACTATGGGGCAGCCGAGTAGTCATGCCCCAGAAGGGGAGAGAAGTGTTCATCAGGAAACTCAGCAGCGAGCACCCTGGAATTGTGCTAATGAAGGGAATTGCCTGTTCACATGTATGGTGGTCGGGGATTGACCCAGACCTAGAACACTGGGTTCGCAGGTGCACGTTGTGTGTGCCCAGCTGGGCAACACCCTCAGCCCGTGGCCCTGGCCCACCAAGCCTTGGTCACGCATTCACGTGGACTATGCGGGCCCGTTCATGGGAAAAATGTTCTTGATAATTGTCGATGCATACGCGAAATGGATCGAGTGCATCATATTAAACTCGTGCACGACATCCATCACCGTGGAGAGCCTGCGCACGATTTTCGCGACCCACGGCTTACCGGACATTCTGGTCAGCGACAATGGCCCGTGTTTCACCAGCCATGAATTCCAGGAGTTTGTGTCAGGTGATGGCATCAAACATGTCCGGACGGCGCTATTCAAGCCGGCTTCCAATTGCCAGGTGGAACGTACGGTCCAAGTCATAAAGCAGGACATGCTCCGCATCCAAGGACCCTCTCTGCAGTACCACTTATCGCGCCTCCTGCTGGCCTATAGGTCCCGGCCGCACTCGCTCACGGGAGTTCTCCTCATGAAATGTATGCTCAAAACCCGGCTGTCCCTCATCCATCCAACTCTGGCAGACATTGTTGAGGGCAAGCGCCAGTCCCAAACCGAGTGCCACGATCGTAACTCAAGGGAGAGGTGTATAGAAATAGATGACCCGGTATTTGTACTTAACCATGCATTGGGACCCAAGTGGCTGGAGGGCACCATAATTGGTAAAGAGGGAAACAGGATCATAGTGGTCAGACTCAATAATGGACAGATATGCCGTAAACACTTGGACCAAGTAAGGAAAAGGTTCAGCATAGACACCGATGAACATGAAGAAGAGCATGAGATGTCAACCACACCACTGCCAGTGGACGAGCAACAAGGACAATCACCAGCATGCACAGTCCCTGCGGCCAGCCCGGACAGGCCGGAATCACCTCAGGTGACAGAAACGCATGCCAAGGCTCAGCCACCAGAGCCTCAACTGCAGCGCTCCACGAGAGAGCGTCGACCACCTGATAGTCTTAACCTTTGACGTGAGGGGGGAGGTGATGTCATGTATGTAACCAGCATACTACTGTGACCCTTATACAATTGTAACCCTCATGTAACCACTACATACTGTACATACTTACTAGAAATGCACACCTTGACCACAGAGGGTGTACTTGTGGGAGACACTCCTTACCTGGAGATTCAGGTATATAAGGGGAGGTCCCTCGCAGGGCCAGCACTCCTTGGTCCCGGTAATAAAGGTGAAGGTCACAGAGTGACTGTGTCTGCAGTACGTGCCTCGTGTGATTATGTTTAAGAGTTAACGACTCAACAGGTTGATTGTTTCCCTCATGGAAAGCCACCAAGCTGTGGATGCTACCTTATAGAAGGTTACCAGAGCTGAATAGTGCCCTGCTGTGGGGTGGGAGTGAAAGAGGGAGAGCAGTTCCTGACCCACCTCTGGTGGAACACACACCAGCGGGCAGGCGTTTGGCTTTCTTTTGAACATCAGCAACTGCTCATCTGAGTCAGGGGCAGTGGCTAGTATGGTATTGGGAGCCCAGGCTGTTAGTTGAGGAAGGGGTCTGCCTTCCTCATGCCAGGCGCTTACAACAGCATACGACCAGTATTGCTGCTGCAGGGATTTTAAATCTAGGTGATCTGTTGGGGAGGCCTTGCTAACAGCATTGCAGGGCTCAACAACTATATCCTCTATCTCCCCATCAATCGCAACATCCTTGGCTGCTCTGTCTGCTCTGGAATTTCCCTCACTATGTGGACCCCCTTTTCTATGGGCTGCTACCTTTCCTATGAAGCAGGGCTGGGATCGCTGTTTAAGGTATGACCAGAGCAGACGTAACCAGGGCCCATGGACCAGGGCCTTACCGTCTATCGTACAATAGTCATTTTTGTGGTCTAGGGGCAGGGAGAGCATGGTGTTTATAGCATAGGCACTGTCGGACCAAATATTCACCGGTCTATCTGAGGTTTCCTTCACAGCAGTTAGAAGTGCTGTGAAGACTGTCTGTTGCATCTTCGCTGGATGGTTCTTTCTGGCAATACCACAGCATACCTGGTGTGAAAAGATCCTTCAATGTGATATGAGGACCCATCGATGTATGGGTTCTTTCTGCACAGGATGGGTCTCAAAGTTAATCAGGGGTAACAGACATTCATGCGGGTTCCCCTCATAGATCAGAAATTGTGGTAGCAATGTGGTGGGTTTGGAAATGGTATCAATGTCTCTTTTCATAAATTCCAATGTCCATTTGCTGAGGCGCTGCGAGGAAACTAGCGAATCTCCAGGTTTCATAAGTAGTTTCAGAGGTGCGTGTCCGCAGTGCAGGATTGTAGCCTGTAATCCAGTAATAAAGGTAAAGTGATGTACGGACCAGAAGACGGCCAGTAGGTGGCGCTTGCATGTGGTATACGTCTTTTCTGCCCCCTGCAGGATTCAAGATGCATATGCAATGGGCTGTAATCGATCAGCTCACATTTGGCACAGTGAGGCTTTGCTCTGTGGCCCTGACCTCCAAATGGAAGGGCTGCATGGGATCAGGAGGGATCAGATATGTGGCCTGTATCACTGCAGTTTTTAATTTAGCCATGGACCGGGTGTGAGCATCAGTCCATGCCGGGCGTATGTCATCACCCTGCAATTTTATTAAATCATACAGGGGCTTTACACACTCTGCAAAGCCTGGGATAAAGTTCCTTTGGTACCCCACCAAACCCAAGAATGATCGTATGGCTGTTTTGAAAGTGGGTAATGGCAGTCGCTGTATTATCTCCACCTTGTGAGAGTCGGGGGATGATCCCTCTGGAGAAATGGACACTCCTAGAAAGGTGACCCGTTCCTTTACTAATTGAGCCTTACGGGGATTCACCTTTAGTCCCACCTGAACCAACAATGTCAAAAGTCTGTGTAAAAGGGACAGATGCTCCTCCATGCTGTCAGTTGCCAGCAGTAGGTCATCTGTAGAAACATAGAAACATAGAAAATAGGTGCAGGAGTAGGCCATTCGGCCCTTCTAGCCTGCACCGCCATTCAATGAGTTCATGGCTATCTATGTACCGCAGCAAGCAGATAGGGCGGGAAAAGTCTTTTAAAATTGCAGCCATTCTTTTGTGGAATATCGTGGGGGCATTGTGGAACCCCTAAGACAGACATGTCCAGGTGTAGCTCTGGTCCTCAAATGTGAATGCAAATTTGTACTCGTCTTCCCTCTTAACAGGGATATTCCAGAATCCATTGGCGATGTCGAGGGTCGAGAAGTACTTGGAACCAGCAGGAATTTGAGATAATATGGTGGGAGTTTCTCTTACTACTGGTGAGCAGGCTGATGTTACAGAATTTAAATTTCTGTAATCAATAGTCAGTCGCCAGCTGCTATCAGGCTTTTTAACCGGCCATGTGGGTGAATTGGTCGTGAAAGTGCCTGTCCGAACAACACCCTGCTCGACTAGGGATTTTATGGTGTCTCGGATGTAAGGGTGACTCTCCCTTGGGATGGGATACTGTTTAGTGAATGAGTGTGGGGTCCCTCCATAGATTCCTCGCCTGCCATTTTTCCACAGTCATGCTTGCATGTGGCAAACACCGCTAGGTATTCCTGAATTAGTTTCACCACAGCTTCATTTTCGCTCCCCGGAGGGTGATACTCAGATGGCTTTTTAATAGCAAAAACCAAGTGAGCATCTGAAATTTCTATCACTCCTGCCTTATCTCTCAATCTCATCCAAACACAGTCCTGATTATAATCTATCATCACGCCATACTGATCCAACACATCAGTCCTAAAATTCCCCTTCCGTCGGGGGTGGTCATCAGCATCGGCGCTGGGACCTTGCAGGTGAGGCCTCCCAACTGAAGTTCAGTGGCCTTCCCTGTATACGTGGTGGTTGTATCACCGTTAAACCCTTTAAGGGTCATACAACCCTTGCCCACCACTGCATGGCGTTCAGGGTATGGGGTGTGGATGATGGTAATGGCTGAGCCAGTATCGATAAGCATAATCTGCTGCCTGCCCCCTTTTAAGACAACAAGGACTACTGGTCTCCCACTACCATCATGTCAGAACCCCAATTCCGACCAATCTGTGGGGGCCGAACCCTGTCATAGGGTCAATCCTTGAATGGGTCTCTCTAATGAGTGTGCATCGGCGATTGTGAGCACCGGTAAATGATTTTGCATCCTCCCCATGGCAATTTGGGTTTGTATGAGGGTTATCAATTGATCCAATCGTTGATCTGTTCAGAGGGCTTGGATTTGTCCTTCTTTAGAAGGGTTACTAACTGAGCCAATTGTTGTTCCATCCCAGAGGGTTTGGGTTCATCCCCCGGGAGGTATCTATGCATTGCATCATGGTTCGGTGCCAGTCTGGGCCTGCTGCAATCTTTTGCTAGGTGGCCTACCTTCTTACAATTAAAGCTCTGTCCCTTAAAGGGATAGTTTCGAGATCCCTCCACCAGCGACACTGGTTTATTTGCAGTGGGTGGTGACTTCACCTTTAACTGGTCTTTTACCATCTCCCAGGCTATTTGAGCACTGGTCTCTATATCTGTCCAATGATTGGTGGGCCTCATGGCTATGCCCAGGGTGGTTTTAACTAAAGGGTGGAGTTGGGTCAGGAACATCGATTTAAATTGTTCCTGATTCTTTCCTACTGTAGCATTTGCAGGTGCCTGGTTCTGGGTACGTTGATAGATATCGTACAGGTGATTACTGAAGGCTCTAGGGGTCTCTTCTGGGCGCTGCTTGATCTGATTAAGCAAAGCCACTAAGTTTAAGTTTTGGATCCCTAAATGGTTTAGGATGTCGGTCATGAGTGCATCGGCCGCTGTGCCAGGCTGGAGGACTACGTCTGGCAGATTATCTTTTAGGGAAGTGGAACAGGCCAAGAGGAGGACTCGTGTTAAGACTCGTGTTAAGTGACCCCTCCTGAAATTTGCCCACCTTCTATTAACTTCCAGTGGGTTGTCCCCATCATTAATGGGCCCTAACTCATGGCTGCACGCAGTGGCGTCAGCACCAGATATGGGCCGTGGTATGGTTACTGGTGATGTGACCGTGCATATTACATCGTAAAGAAGTGGTTACTACGGGCTACATTTGGCTCTTGTGTCTCCAAGGTATCCCAGCTTACACCACCATGCTGGGGATTATGTTGACTGCCTTCCTCTTCCCAATCTGTCTTCCCCTCGTCCCCTTCTGTTGTCTCTGTTATGGCTCCCCGTGTTACTGCGGATACCATGGCCTTCTGCTCTCCTAACTTACTTTTTAGCCTCACTATTTCTAGTTGGCACTGGGAGTGATCTGTCTCCCTATGTGGCTTCTTAATTACTTCCCTTAATGCACCCCCTAGCATCTTCTATCTCTTTCTGGAGCCCCAAGTTTTCCAATTTATATTTTTTTAACTCTAATTTGTTTTCATTTGCTTCAATGACGGCTGCAGTGGCATTTAAATTTGAGAGGCTTTGTTATAGCAATGAAGCTGCCTGTTCAGCCGCTCTTTCTAATTGCCTAATACTGTGATTTAATCGACCAATTTCTTGTCTTAAATGCTGTATTTCTCTCTCTTTTAACTGCTTCACAAGTTGGAGGCCTTCTTCTTTTTGTTGTTTTATAACTTTATTCTCCTTTTCTTTTAGTTGAATCTCTTTTACTTGCAATTCTTTTAGATCCTGTATCTCTTTTGCCCTTTGTTCTTTTAAATCTTGGATCACTTTGGCATCCTGCCTCATTAATTCCTCATCTCTCCGGGCACATAAAAATGTGCTGAATGCCAAGAGACCATTTGCCTAATTTGGCCTTAGCTCTCCCTGATCTACTTTCTCCTGGATAAATGCCACGAGCTCCCCAAAGGACACATGTTGGCCCTTACAAACGTACGGTGCCTGTGTCTGTAACTCTTCTATGTCTGCTATGGAAACCGTTTTGGATAACTTCTCCTGATAAACTATCTCAACATTTCTTTTTGTTGGGTTTCTGTTCATGACCGATCCCTTCATCCTGTGTCTTTTGAATATAACTCCTGGTGGGTCCCCACTTAAAGAGTTACAACTAGCGAGGTGACTGCTGCATAAGACGCAACTCTCCCGATCCGTTTAACCATTTATAGTTTAGACTTTGCAACATAGGTTAGAATCGCAACTCCCGAAATTTCCAATTGTTCAAAAGAATAATCAAAAAGCTGTCTCGCCAGATACCGGACAAGCCCCCAATTTGTAAGATTTCTAGATCTCTTGCATTAAATTGAAACATAGAAAATAGGTGCAGGAGTAGGCCATTCGTCCTTCGAGCCTGCACCATCATTCAATATGATCATGGCTGATCATGCACTTCAGTACCCCATTCCTGCTTTCTCTCCATACCTCTTGATACCTTTAGCCGTAAAGGGCCACATCTAACTCCCTTTTGAATATATCTAACGAACTGGCCTCAACAGCGTTCTGTGGTAGAGAATTCCACATGCTCACAACTCTCTGAGTGAAGAAGTTTCTCCTCAGTGCGGTCCTAATTGGCTTCCCCCTTATCCTTAGTCTGTGCCCCTGGTTCTGGACTTCCCCAACATCGGAACTGACAGCAAGACGGATTCTTTTAAAACAATTTGGAATAGTTTATTAAACACACACACATGCACATCTATCAGCAGTCATCAGCTATCCTACAGATTGACTTAGTTACAACAGATACAATAAGGTTACAATAAAAACAGTATACTTTACTTCCTGCTGGAAAAGCATACGGCCCGCTCCTTTGTCCGCAGAGGGAGGTCCTGCCTTTTGCCATGTGCTTAAGAAAAGAGAGAGAGCAATCTTTGGCTTGAGTTTTAAAGCCATTGTTTCTCAGGAAGCCTCAAGATTGGATCTTGGTTCCAGGGCCATTCCTGATTGGCTTCTCCTCATACATGTGTCTGTCTGGAGGGCCGGTGCCACTCCTTGACTAGGTTAATGGCTTTCCAAATAACACCTTTGTTCCTGTAAGCTCTGTCCAGCCAGAAGACAATATACAAACAGGACATGCTGGAAGTCTGTGAGCTTCCATTTTGTTTCAACACTGCAGCCTTTCTGTATAATCTACACTTTTAACATTTATACATACACAGAATCAATTTTATCATTCATAAACACTTTTATTCTTACACTTCTGACCGCTCCTCACCAATTCCGACCTCCGCTCCTAACCGCTTCTGACCTCAGCTCCTCGCTGCTTCCGACCTCCGCTTCTTCCGCTCCTGCTCCTGGGTCCCTACCCCTCCACTGGGCTCCACCACGCTCCAAGAGATGCCACCAATCAGCTACCTGCTTTCTGCTGACGTCTAATTTTGTCGCCCATTTTGGTTTTGTCACCCTCTCGAGGCTGTTGTTGATTCTGCTGCTGTGGTGGCTAGCTTTTTTTGGATTTGCCCACAGCTCCTGACTCGCGCTCTAACTGCTCTCCTGAGTGTCTCACGAAGTTGGGCTTTTTTGAGGTGGGAAAATAAGCTGTGAGGAGGACATAAAGATCCTGTAAAGGGATATAGACAGGTTAAGTGAGTGGGCAATAAGGTGGCAGATGGAGTATAATGCGGAGAAATGTGAGGTTATTCACTTTGGTAGGAAGAATAGAAAAACAGAATATTTTTTAAATGAGGAGAAACCAATAAATGTTGGTGTTCAGAGAGATTTAAGTGTCCTCATACAAGAAACACAGAAAGCTAACATGCAGGTACAGCAAGCAATTAGGAACACAAATGGCATGTTGACCTTTATTGCAATAGGCTTGGAGTACAAAAGTAAGGAAGTCTTACTTCAATTGTACAGGGCTTTGGTGAGACCACACCTGGAGTACTCTGCACAGTTTTGGTCTCTTTATCTGAGGAAGGACATACTTGCCTTAGAGGTGGTGCAACTAGATTGATCCCTGGGATGAGAGGGTTGTCCTATGAGGAGAGATTCAGCAGATTGGGCCTATATCACTGGAGTTTCGAAGAACGAGAGGTGATCTCATTGAAATATATAAGATTCTGAGGGGATTGACAGGATAGATGCTGAGATATAGAATCAGTTTGGGTGCAGAGAATAAATAATAAGGGAAATAAGTCACTGGTGGGGGTAAGCTATAGCCCCCCTAACAGTAGCTACAATCTAGGACAAAATATAATTAAAGAAATAATGGAGGCTTGTAAGAAAGATATGGTAATAACCATGGGTGATTTTAATCTTCATATTAATTGGGCAAATCAAATTGGCAAAGGTAGCCTTGAGGAAGAGTTCATAGAGTGTATTTGAGATGGTTTCTTAGAACAATACATTGTGGAGCCAACCAGGGAGCAGGCTATCTTAGATCTGGTAATGTGCAATGAGACTGGATTAATTAAAGGATCCTCTTGGATAGAATAATCATAGCATGGTAGAATTTCAAATTTAGTCTGAGGGTGAGAAAGCTAGGTCTCAAAGTAGTTTCCTGAACTTAAATAAAGGCAATTACAAAGGTATGAAGGCAAAATTGGCTAAAGTGGACTGGGAAAATAGATTAAAGGGTAAGACGGTAGATAATCAGTGGCAAATATTTAAGGAGATATTTCATAACTCTCAGCAAAGATATATTCCAGTGAGAAAGAAATATTCTAAGAGATGGATGAACCACCCGTGGCTAACTGAGGAAATAAAGAATGGTATCAAATTGAAAACAAAGGCATACCATTCTAGGCTAGAGGATTAGGAAATTTTTAGAAACCAGCAAAGGACAATTAAAAAAATAATAGAGAGACAAGATAATTTATGAGAATAAACTAGCAAGAAATATAAAATCAGACAGTAAGAGCTTCTACAGGTATATAAAAAGGAAAAGGGTAGCTAAAGTAAACATTAGTCCCTTAGAGGATGAGGCTGGGGAATTAATAATGGGAAACAGGGAAATGGCAGAGACTTTGAACAAATATTTTGTCTCAGTGTTCATGGTAGAAGACACTAAAAACATCCCAATAATTGACAATCAAGGGGCTATTTTTTTTGGGGGGGGCGGGACTTAAAATAATCACCTGATGGTCTCCATCCTCGGGTCTTAAAAAAAGTGGCTGCAGGGATAGTGGATGCATTTGGTTGTAATCTACCAAAATTCCCTGGATTCTGGAGAGGATTGGAAAACTGTAAATGTAACACCCCTATTTAAGTTGGTGAGACCACACCTGGAGTACTGCATACAGTTTTGGTCTCCTTATTTAAGGAGGGTTATACTTGCATTGGAGGCAGTTCTCCCGGCGAAGAGACTCAAGGTGTTTGGCGCCTTCCTGCATGCTTCTCCTGCATTTTGAGCAATCTTGGGCCAGGGATTCCCAGGTGTCGGTGGGGATGGTGCACTTTTTCAAGGAGGCTTTGAGAGCATTTCCTCTCCCCACCTGGGACTCACTTGCCTTGTCGGAGCTTTGAGCAGAGCACTTGGTTTGGGAGTCTAGTATCGGGCATGCGGACAATGTGGCCCGTCCATCGGAGCTGATAGAGCGTGGTCAATACTTCGATGCTGGGGATGTTGGCCTGAGCAAGAACACTGGTCAATCTACAATCTATATTAATGACTCAGATGAAGTGATCAAGTGTAATGTATCAAATTTGCTGATGATACAAAGATAGGTGGGAAAGCAGGTTGTGAGGAGGACGCAAAGAATCTGCAAAGGGTTATAGGACTCAAAATTGGCCAGGAGTTGCTCCATTTTTTTTGGAGCAACTTGGTTTTTTTGGGGTATCTTAAAAATCCCCATTTTGCACATTCAATTTGTGCCAATGTAAATGAATTAGATAGGATATTTTTAGTTAAGTTTTTTTTTCAGAAGGGGGCGTTAGCAGCTCATTTTGGCCATTTAGGCCACTTTGGACAGCTAATAGTTACTCCAAACTAACTTAGGCCAGCGTGACGTCGAGGAGGCGGAGCGGCAGCGTGGTGAGGCCTACAAGAGACCCAACAGTCAGGGAGCAGCGTCGGGAGCCAGTGGGACATGGAGGAGGTGGAGCGGCAGTGTGGTGAGGCCTATAAAGGCCCAACAGTCAGGGAGCAATGTCGGGAGCCAGCAGAACGTTGAGGAGGCCAGTCGGCGTAGCTGCAGCAGGGAGGCAAAAAAGAAGTAGAAAGAAATCAAAAGGTGACATCACAGCCAAGGGGGTAAGTGATTGGCTGGTGATTGGTGAGTAGTTTTCTTTTTCTTTTCTTTATCAGTAAGCAAATTTCGCATTATTGTTGCCAAATTAAGTTAATCTAAGGATTAAGTCATGGCAGGAGAGCTCGGACGCTTGTTATGCTCCTCCTGTGCTATGTGGGAAGTCAGGGATGCTTCCAGTGCATCAGCCTGCAGCACCTGACAGACTGTGTTGCGGCATTGGAGCTGCGGGTGGATTTACCCTGGAGCATCAATGATGCTGAGAATGATGTGACCAGCATTTTTAGTGAGTTGGCCACACCGCTGATAAAGGGTGCACAGCCAGATAGGGGATGGGTGACCAACAGGAGGAGCAGTGGAAGGAAGGTAGTGCAGGGGTCCCCTGTGGTCATCCCCCTGCAAAACAGATACACCGCTTTGAGTAATGCCATGCATTTGCCCACTCACCTAGCCTGTCTAAGTCACCCTGTAGCCTCTTAGCGTCCCCCTCACAGCTCACACCGCCTCCCAGTTTAGTGTCATCTGCAAACTTAGAGATATTACACTGAATTCCTTCATCCAAATCATTTCTGTATATTGTAAATAGCTGGGGTCCCAGCACTGAGCCCTGTGGCACTCCACTAGTCACTGCCTGCCATTCTGAAAAGGACCCATTTATCCCGACTCTCTGCTTCCTGTCTGCCAACTAGTTCTCTATCCATGTCAGTACATTACTCCCAATACCATGTGCTTTGATTTTGCACACCAATCTCTTGTGTGGGAGATTGTCAAAAGCCTTTTGAAAGTCAAAATACACCACATCCACTGGTTCTCCCTTGTCCACTCTATCGGTTACATCCTCAAAAAATTCTAGAAGATTTGTCAAGCAGGATTTCCCTTTCATAAATCCATGCTGAATTGGGTCGATCCATCACTGCTTTCCAAATGCGCTGCTATTTCATCTTTAATAATTGATTCCAATATTTTCCCCACTACTGATGTCAGGCTAACCAGTCTATAATTACCTATTTTCTCTCTCCCTCATTTCTTAAAAAGTGGTGTTGCATTAGCTAACCTCCAGTCCATAGGAACCGATCCAGATTCAATAGACTTTTGGAAAATGATCACCAATGCATCCACTATTTCTAGGGCTACTTCCTTAAGTACTCTGGGATGCAGAATAATCAGGCCCCGGGGATTTATCGGCCTTCAATCCCAGGAAAACAGGTCCTTTTCAGAATGGCAGGCAGTGACTAATGGGATATCGCAGGGCTCAGTGCTGGGACCCCAGCTATTTACAATATACATTAATGATTTTGATGAGGGAATTGAGTGTAATATCTCCAAGTTTGCAGATGACACTAAGCTGGGTGGCAGTGTGAGCTGTGAGGAGGACACTAAAAGGCTGCAGGATGACTTGGACAGGCTAGGTGAGTGGGCAAACGTGTGGCAGATGCAGTATAATGTGGATAAATGTAAGGTTATCCACTTTACATTACATTATAATACATCTCTCAAAAGTACAGGACTTCCACTCAGGGGCCCGTGCACCTTAAAATCACCCTCATCCTTGGCTCCAGAGATCTTTTCTTAATTACTCAAATAAACAAATTAAATACATTTCCACAACATGTAAATATAAGATGAGAAGAGCAATGTATTCATTCATGACTTTTTTTCTAGGAGCAAGGTAACCTTTTGATCTCAAAGTTTTCTCTCTTCTAACATCTCTGAAGTAGAACACAAAGTAAGGAAGAGGATTTTCTGCAACTCCAGCAGTAAAGTACGTACCTTCCAAACAGCCATCCTGAGTTAATACTGAAAATTGGATTTGAGCCCATTTACTGTCAACGAGTTAGCTTCAGTGGCCATTAGGAAGTGCACTGGAGAGCACAAGAATGGGTGCACCTGTTTTTGGATTATTGTCAGAAACTACTTGCATAGGTTAAATATAAAGATGAGTCCAGTCCATGCCATTGAATACTCCTGTGTATTTTTTCTTTATCACTGAGAACAATTAATGAACAATTCGTGTGCAGTGTTTTCTAAAATACTCGAATGTGTCTCCTTTTAAGAACATAAGAACATAAGAATTAAGAACAGGAGTAGGCCATCTGGCCCCTCGAGCCTGCTCCGCCATTCAATAAGATCATGGCTGATCTGGTCGTGGACTCAGCTCCACTTACCCGCCCTCTCCCCGTAACCCTTTTAACCAATTTTTAAATTGGCTGGTATTGTGTACTTTCCAGAGCTTGATGAGCCTGTGATGTTTATGAGACCCATTTGATTGATGCTGTAAGGGGTGGTTTGCAGGGGGTCAGCTTTCCCTTCTGACCTTATATGAGCGGTTCCGAATCACTCCTACACCCTTGGTTCTAGACACTGGAATTATGAAGGGACTGTGACAGACTTGGACAGACAATCGGTTTCAAGGTAGGAAGCAGG
Organism: Pristiophorus japonicus; assembly: GCF_044704955.1. Taxonomy (NCBI): domain Eukaryota; kingdom Metazoa; phylum Chordata; class Chondrichthyes; family Pristiophoridae; genus Pristiophorus; species Pristiophorus japonicus. The sequence goes on from NC_091984.1 coordinate 35,698,649, forward strand.
TATGGCTTTATTGTGTTTACAAAGAGGTAAAAGGCACACCTTTAATAACACACACAGACCAATACACACTGAGGGGTACAACACATTGAATAAGTTGTCCAATTACAGCCTGTGGGGAAAAGAATACAGCTTAAACTCTAAATGGGGTAAAAAGGCGAATGCAGATACATTTACACAAGTTATCCCAGCCTCCCTCCTCCCAATTCCCCTAACTAACGAAGTTGTAGCTCTGGGGGGTTCAGGGGCTATGCTCACCAATCCCTTTTGACAGTTGCCGGTGAATCGTGGTTTCGGGGTTCGCTGCACTTGGCCTTCTAGGTGAGCCGTACCCCGGTCGGAGGAGAGGACTTCGGACTGCGTAGTCTTCGGTTGGGGTGCGTCCGCTGATGCGGTAAGTTGCGTTTTGGATGTATGGGATAAGTACCCACTTCCTTTGGTTAGGAATAGTTTAATTAGTCCCTTTTGGTAATTTCGCACCCGTTGGTCATTCTGAAGTAGATCGTAGAGTGGAAATAAATGTCGATTCTTCGGTTTTTGCTGAGTTGGTTTTGGTTGGTCGTTTCGCTGGTTGTGGTGGCCCGGGTTGTCAATTTGGTTGCTGACAACCTTCCGTTTCATGGGCCTCGTGCTCGGTCAGTTCTTGATGAGTTCAAGTAGTTTCCTTCACTGCTCCATCTCTTCACTCCCCAGCTCCGGCTGCTTGTGTCTGTGTCTGTGTTCCAGTCTGTGCTCTGCTTCTCTCCTGTCTTCTGCTAGTTTCTGTGTTCTGCTAGTCTGTGTGCTGCTCCTTGCTGGTCTTTCCTTGTAAAAACTGGGGGATAGATATATTCCAAAAAAAGGCTCCGTTATTTCCCATCAAATCTCTTGGGCTCTGTTTGAACTGTTCTGTCCACTGATTTTCAAATGTCTCCTTTGTCAGCAGTAACTCGATTAGGGTGTGAGAATGTGCTATCCTGGTTTTGCATTGTTTTAGAATTGTCCAGTTTCTTGACCATGATTTCCATTGTGCTTGATTGGGTAATTCGATTATCTCTTAGAGGGTGAATAGTTCCCCCAGACAGTCTGGGGTCTTAAATACACGAATTTGGCCCCACTTCCTGTATTTGGTGGATTCTTCTCCTCTGTAGGGGAAAGGTACCTGGAATCTTTGCGAGATATTGGTAAATTCTACAATGCATTATGGCAGAGTCCCTTGTAGGAAAGGGGTACTGAGGTGAATGATCAGCCATGATTTTATTGAATGGTGGTGCAGGCTCGAGAGGCCGAATGGCCTACTCCTGCACCTATTTTCGACGCTTCTATGTTTCCTGCCTGTCAAATCAAATGACTAGTGATGGATGTTTCTGAAACAGAATGGATGTCATATTGAACAACATAAATAACACAATGGGGTAGAAATCCATCTTGGGCGGCCTAATTAGTAATCTTGCTATGCGAGGCCCCTTGGGGAAGAGTGACCATAATATGGTAGAATTCTTTATTAAGATGGAGAGTGACACAGTTAATTCAGAGACTAGGGTCCTGAACTTAAGGAATGGTAACTTCGACGGTATGAGGTGTGAATTGGCTAGAATAGACTGGCAAACGATACTAAAAGGATTGATGGTGGATAAGCAATGGCAAACATTTAAAGATCACATGGATGAACTTCAGCAAATGTACATCCCTGGCTGGAGTAAAAATAAAACTGGGAAGGTGGCTCAACCATGGCTAACAAGGGAAATTAAGGATAGTGTTAAAGCCAAGGAAGAGGCATATAAATTGGCTAGAAAAAGTAACAAACCTGAGGACTGGGAGAAATTCAACAGAGGAGGACTAAGGGTTTAATTAAGAGGGGGAAAATAGAGTACGAGAGGAAGCTTGCAGGAAATATAAAAACTGACTGCAAAAGCTTCTATAAATATGTGAAGAGAAAAAGATTAGTAAAGACAAACAAAGGTCCCTTGCAGTCGGATTCAGGTGAATTTATAATAGGGAATAAAGAAATGGCAGACCAATTGAACCAATATTTCGGTTCTGTCTTCACGAAGGAAGATACAAATAACCTTCCGAAGGTACTAGGGGACAGTGGGTCTAGTGAGAAGGAGGAACTGAAGGATATCCTTATTAGGCGAGAAATTGTGTTAGGGAAATTGATGGGATTGAAGGCCGATAAATCCCCGGGGTCTGATAGTCTGCATCCCAGAGTGCTCAAGGAAGTGGCCCTAGAAATAGTGGATGCATTGGTGATCATTTTCCAACAGTCTATCGACTCTGCATCAGTTCCCATGGACTGGAGGGTAGCTAATGTAACACCACTTTTTAAAAAAGGAGGGAGAGAGAAAGCGGGTAATTATAGACCGGTTAGCTTGACATCAGTAGTGGGGAAAATGTTGGAATCGATCATGAAGGGCAAAATAGCAGCGCATTTGGAAAGCGGTGACAGGTTCGGATCAAGTCAGCATGGATTTATGAAAGGGAAATCATGCTTGACGAATCTTCTGGAATTTTTTGAGGATGTAACGAGCAGAGTGGACAGGGGAGAACCAGTGGATGTGGTGTATTTGGACTTTCAGAAGGCTTTTGACAAGGTCCCGCACAAGAGATTGTTGTGCAAAATCAAAGCACATGGTATTGGGGGTAATATACTGACGTGGATAGGGAACTGGTTGGCAGACAGGAAGCAGAGAGTCGGGATAAATGGGTCCTTTTTAGAATGGCAGGCAATGACTAGTGGGGTGCCGCAGGGCTCAGTGCTGGGACCCCAGCTCTTTACAATATACATTAACAATTTGGATGAAGGAATAGAATGTAATATCTCCAAGTTTGCTGATGACACTAAACTGGGTGGCGGTGTGAGCTGTGAGGAGGATGCTTACAGGCTGCAGGTTGATTTGGACAGGTTAGGTGAGTGGGCAAATGCATGGCAAATGCAGTATAATGTGGATAAATGTGAGGTTATCCATTTTGGGGGCAAAAACACGAAGGCAGAATATTATCTGAATGGCGACAGACTAGGAAAAGGGGAGGTGCAACGAGACCTGGGTGTCATGGTTCATCAGTCACTGATAGTGGGCATGCAGGTACAGCAGGCGGTAAAGAAGGCAAATGGTATGTTGGCCTTTATAGCTAGGGGATTTGAATATAGAAGCAGGGAGGTCTAAATGCAGTTGTACAGGGCCTTAGTGAGGCCTCATATGGATTATTGTGTTCAGTTTTGGTCTCCTAGTCTGAGGAAGGACGTTCTTGCTATTGAGGGAGTGCAGCGAAGGTTCACCAGACTGATTCCAGGGATGGCTGGGCTGGACTGGATCAACTGGACCTTTATTCACTGGAGTTTAGAAGGATAAGAGGGGATCTCATAGAAACCTATAAGATTCTGATGGGACTGGACAGGTTAGATGCAGGAAGAATGTTCCCGATGTTGGGGAAGTCCAGAACAAGGGGACATAATCTTAGGATAAGGGGTAGGCCATTTAGGACTGAGATGAGAAGAAACTTCTTCACTCAGAGAGTTGTTAACCTGTGGAATTCTCTGCCGCAGAGAGTTGTTAATGCCAGTTCACTGGATATATTCAAGAGGGAGTTAGATATGGTTCTTACGATTAAGGGGATCAAGGGGTATGGAGAGAAAGCAGGAAAGAGGTACTGAAGGAATGATCAGCCATGATCTTATTGAATGGTGGTGCAGATTTGAAGGGCCTATTTTTCTATGTTTCTATGTTTCTACACCCTGCTCAATATTCAGTTGCACTGAAGTCAATGAAACTGAATATAGGCCGGGTGTATAACGGTCGGCCAAGGTGATACTGCCTGTTTTGCGCTCCTGCCCAAGACAAATTTCTGCCCCATTTAGTCTAATCATTACAGTTGGGTATATCATCAATATATTCAGACTGAATGTGATTGACCTTAGTGTGTTTCGGTGATATTTTGTCAGCTCACCTTGGTGCATCCAATCTCACAGTTCCCACAAGATAATATTTTATGCAACTTCTATTACCCCAAGCAGGCAAATATGGAAAGCAGGCAAATACAAACATTTTTTTTTTAGCTTAATGGACACTCCGTTTAAAGATGATTGTGGCCTGAGGTTTTATTGTAATGGAGAGGATGGCATTTACAGCCTGGGTGTATTCTTCGAGGGGAAAAGACATTTTTAAACCCACTGTTTGAGCTTATTATTTCCCTAATTCATTTATTCACCAAATCAAACCAAACAAACTATTACAACGCAGATCAACAAAACCTGACAATCCTGCCAGTCATAGTTATCATAGGCAGTCCCTCGAAACAAGGATGACTTGCTTCCACGCCAAAAAGGGATGAGTTTACAGGTGTTTCAATGAAGGACCTAATATTCCAGATCCAGAACTACATCTTAAAGAGTGGAAGATGCCTGTGCGTGGATTTTTTTAACGTGTGTACACCAGCCACCACACGGGCTTGACAAAGCTAGGTCTTGGTCCAGTGGCAATGATTACCCGAGACGACTGGAGACCAGCTCTGCTGCACGGACCTATTGCGCTCACATATCACAGTGTGGGCTGGCCCGTACTGCCCTTGGGTCCTTGTCTCTCCTGGGTCCTGATCACGTCCCTCTAAAACCTCTCGCCGCTCCTTCGCCCCGACCTCACCACTCCTGTTGTACCTGCCCACGCTCCAATCACCGACCTGGACCTTGATGACGTCCATCTTCACTGCCGTCGCCCTCCTGCACCAGCTCGCGTGGTATGCCACCACGCTGTCCAGGGGCCGCTTGCTGCTCCTTTTATGGCCCCGACTTTACTCTATATAGTAGTTTTGCAAATATCAATCAGAATCGGACGAAAGTGCTCTAGAAGCAGCACTGGAATAACCTTTAACCTATCCTTGCATAGAAAACACTTAAGCCTCTATTTAGCTATCCACGGTTCAGACACTAGCTGAATGTCTCATACAAAGTAATTTTCGAAATCCTGACTGTTAGCGTGAATGTTTTCCTGGAAGAATCGCTTGACACTCGGGGTCGGTTCCAACGCCAAAACGGCCTTTATTACGCTGGCGGGGAGAGAGCCTCTGGTTCAACTCCAGGCATTCCACTCCACCGAACAAAGAAATTCATCGATATTCATATGTTTTACAATAATTCATTACAATTACTCAGCCCATGTCGGCTGGACACAATCCAATCATAACGATTACAAATCGATTCCACTGGGCCAATGGAATTGGCCCCCAGGCACCAGGGGACTGCGTGATCATCTCATGTTTTAGCTGGGGCTTATTCATGGCCTCGTGGTATTCTCCAGACCCCCTTAGCTCTACTGTCCTTGGGTTCTGCTTGCGCCTAACCTCCTTATCCTTACACAGTCACAGGAATTGCTTTGTTCAGTATTCTGCTAGGACATCTTGTCTGTGGTTTGTTGATTAAGGACGTTCTACTAAGCTCGTCCTTTCCAGTTTTCCTGTACACGGAACTGCAGTGTCATCAGCTACCCAAAAATGTAGTCAAGCTAACTGTTAGCTGAATTCCCCTGGTGCTTTGCAGAATCCCTGGCAGCCATTTTATATCTGGCTACCATTTTACACATACATACATGCATACATACGTGCCTTTGCCTTTGAAAGTGTCCTACAACACCGACAAACAATAAGCTGATGCTGTACAAGTTTTTAAGCAATGAAAATGATGTCCTACTTCAGATGGGTGTGGCAGTAGATAAAAGCAATAGACCGAACAGAACTTGGGAAAAGTTTGGTAGGAACTTTGAGAGTTCTAAAAACCATCTCATCAGAATTCCAAATCAGCAATAAGGGCTTGCAGTTTACAAATTCTACATGCTGAAACTAACGCCAACAATGTAGTTGCGGAATATCCCTCACGCCATTGCTGGGAGATGGGAAGATGGCTAAAACTCCAAGAGCAACTATGGTGAAAGCCTTTTAGCATGGGTCTGCTTGGTGTTGATCACAGGCTAAGCAATGGGCCATTTTATGGTACAGATCTCAGAAGCCCTACATCGTTACTATATTGGGCTTGGTCAAATGGCCCATCAGCTGGACCATTGCTGAAGTTTTTTTTGCAATTTCCCATGAAGCTTGCAGTAATGTTTCCATCTAGGCATCAAATATGTCATTCCTGGCAAAAGCATTTGCAGTTATTGCTGCTGTTATTCTAATGGAGTGGCACTAGATGCATCCATACCATACTGCAAAGCAAATGTCATAGACCTCAAGAAGTTCAAGGTGTAAGCTGTTGCTATAACACAACAGTCTGCATTCCAGCTTCGATGAGAAATAGTATTTGTTCAGTATGCCTTTCCACATCTTACCTAGTTAGATCCTTGCAGCTATGTATGTAAAATGAAATGCAACCATACTTCAGCTGGACGTTCAGGATTCATATTGTGCATAGTGAGTTTCCCATGCCATGAAAAAACCTGGAAAGCTACCCCTCCCAATCTTCAACTGAGTCACTATAAAATGGCTCTATTCACACCTTGATTTGTTTTGAGGACTGATCCTCTCATTTGGCAGCACAGACACTCATGACCGCAACCCACAGGAAAGCAGGCAAAACAAAGTGTGTGAAAGCTACTGGCAGTGATTTATGCATGCTCTGCATAAAGCGTTCTACGGATCAGAGTAGATTTAGATTTTGAGCCATCCAATTGGTGGCTTCTGTAAAGCTGAAACTTTATTCAAATATGCCATCCTTGCGGTGCTTAGCGAGGTGGTCTTCCTCCTCCCAGCAAAGGATTTCCATTTTGAGCTGCTTGAGGTGCTCAGCATGGTCACCTTCCTCCTCCCGAACAATGGATTTCAATTCTGAGCTGCTTGGGCAGTAAGAGAGAAATTATCAGGTAAATTCTATTTGAACAGCTCCTTGCAGGAGACAGATTGTAGCATGCCTCAAGCTTTATTCAAAATGGCTGCTTCAAGGCTGGGCATATGACGTTTTTACGTCAATCCAATCTGACTAGATGGTCCTACATAATTTATCTTTACATTTTACTTCCCTTCAGTCACAATACATTGAATAAATACAGCTCTGTACCTTTCTTGTATTCTATGTTAAACTACTTTTCCAACTTACACAGCGTGCTCTGTAGTCTTTGTTTCATGGAGCAGCTTTTTCATAATAGGGTTGAGGTTTATGATCAATCTTCACCACCAAACTACTGGCAGAATGTTTTACACGCAAACAGTACAAGCTGCAATGTTTTCTCTTAATTTGGGTTTGGTTCTTTGACTTCCTTTGTTACCCAAAGTTTCATTTTTCTATCTCGATCATCACAAACTTTGCCACAAAGTGCAACTAGAACATTCCTTAGCAGATATATTAGTGAAATATTCTCTAAACTTACCCAGAATACCTTAAGTTTCCATTTATAATCACCCTCACCATATGAAAACTCCATGTTTCCTCATCTATTACATAGTAAAGTACTGGCCTGCATTTTGTTTGTTTTGTCTCCTAAGTCTGCGGCTGTTGGTTATATTTAAAGCGAGTTTCCATTTTCTTCACACTTCAAAATTTTCTTCCAATTTCTTTATGGTCTGGATGTTTAAATCCTCCATTTCTATCCCAGTTCTGACATTATGTAAAGGTTTGTAGTCGATCTAAACAACAACTCTTCAGGAGACCGTTTGCAGAATGTCTCAAGTTTTATCTAAGCTGTGCGGCATTAAAGGCACCCAAAAAGAAAATTAGAGGGAAAATTGCCGAGCACCTGGTTGTTTTATATCAACCGTTTCTGACCACTAAATGGCACCATTCAACTTTAACATATCATTTGGATTCTTCTGAGTACATTGGCTGGGGTTGTCCAGCATGCATTCCCACCTTCAAGAGGGAACATGGCAATTATTCAATTAACTGGCATATAAATTGATTTATTGAATATACTCAAATACAAAAGGGACAGAAAAAGATCCATCAGGACATCCAGATATGATGCAACCATGTACATCATTGACCCCACCCTATTACCGTGCAATCCCATAAGAGAGTCAAAAAGGGGAAATCACTCAACAATTTAGGAAAAAAATTCACTTTGACCCTTAACTGGAACATAATTAATCTATTCAAGCTACATAAATTTGGTATGATTAAGGAAGAAAGTAATTATATTTTTCATACTAGAATGTTTTGAGGAGAGGAAGCAGTCCTGGTAGTTTGGAATGCCAAAAGACCTTCCTGATTTGTTCAACAGACAGAATCAGACACGACCGGTAGATGACCCAGGCATCCCATCAGAATGGACTTCCCCAGCCAGTGCTGGAAGCAGTGATCTCATTAGTGTTGACAGCTATTCAGATTCTTTCAATGCTTTTCAATATGATGGATAAAAATTTGAGAGTAAATATGTTCTCATTCTGGTATTTCTGTTCAAATTTTGAGGTGTGTTCATTTATTGATATTCCAATGGCTGCATGACCCTACTATATCGCTGAAATAAATAGTACTTTTCAAAATAAATAACTGCAGCTTTGGATTGATTTGATTTGAGATGTTGCAAATGTCCTTTTATCTGGGAGTGAAGACCAAATTTAGCCCAGATTGATGGATTGAGGATCTTCTCCCTCACTCGACTCTTTACTATGCCATCAAGTTTTTGTGGCAAGCCACATAGTACGTAAAATTTATAATGCAAAACAAGTTGAATGGTTATACATTTAGGACATTTGCTGAATTCTGCTAGCTCATTCAAATAGGCCATTATGATGTGCAAACATTCATAATAGTTCACAAGGGGATGCTGTTCTGAAATTGGATTAAAGCACTATTATCAAGACAGAATAAAAGGGCCTTCACTGCACCTTGTCCTGTTATAGCTGACCTGTTTTGTTTTCTCCGCATCCTCTGCAATTGGCTGGCTAACAGAAAGCAGAGAGTCGGGATAAATGGGTCCTTTTCGGGTTGGAAATCGGTGGTTAGTGGTGTGCCACAGGGATTGGTGCTGGGACCACAACTGTTTACAATATACATAGATGACCTGGAAGAGGGGACAGAGTATAGTGTAACAAAATTTGCAGATGACACAAATATTAGTGGGAAAGCGGGTTGTGTAGAGGACACAGAGAGGCTGCAAAGAGATTTAGATCGGTTAAGCGAATGGGCTAAGGTTTGGCAGATGGAATACAATGTCGGAAAATGTGAGGTCATCCACCTTGGAGAAAAAAAACAGTAAAAGGGAATATTATTTGAATGGGGAGAAATTACAACATGCTGCGGTGCAGCGGGACCTGGGGGTCCTTGTGCATGAATCCCAAAAAAGTTAGTTTGCAGGTGCAGCAGGTAATCAGGAAGGCGAATGGAATGTTGGCCTTCATTGCGAGAGGGATGGAGTACAAAAGCAGGGAGGTCCTGCTGCAACTGTACAGGTGAGGCCGCACCTGGAGTACTGCGTGCAGTTTTGGTCACCTTACTTAAGGAAGGCTATACTAGCTTTGGAGGGGGTACAGAGACGATTCACTAGGCTGATTCCGGAGATGAGGGAGTTACCTTATGATGATAGATTGAGTAGACTGGGTCTTTACTCGTTGGAGTTCAGAAGGATGATGGGTGATCTTATAGAAACATTTAAAATAATGAAAGGGATAGACAAGATAGAGGCAGAGAGGTTGTTTCCACTGGTAGGGGAGGCTAGAACTAGGGGGAGCAGCCTCAAAATACAGGGCAGCCAATTTAAAACCAAGTTGAGAAGGAATTTCTTCTCCCAGAGAGTTGTGAATCTGTGTAATTCTCTGCCCAAGAAAGCAGTTGAGGCTAGCTCATTGAATGTATTCAAATCACAGATAGATAGATTTTTAACCAATAAGGGAATTAAGGGTTACGGGGAGCGGGCAGGTAAGTGGAGCTGAGTCCACGGCCAGATCAGCTATGATCTTGTTGAATGGCGGAGCAGGCTCGAGGGGCTAGATGGCCTACTACTGTTCCTAATTCTTATGTTCTTATGTTCTTATGTAAAGCTAATTTCAGGGTCAAATATGACACCAAGGTTGAAAACAGTCTGGTTCAGCCTCAGACAGGAGTTGGGGAGACGGATGAAGTCAATGGCAAGGGAATGGAGTTTGTGGAGAGGACAGAAAACAAAGGCTTCAGTCTTCCCAATATTCAATTGGAGAACATTTCTGCTCATCCAAAACTTTGTTTCATATGGCACAAGGCCAGTCTTACAGGTGTGGTCTATGGCACAAACCACAAGAAAAACATCCAAGTAAAGCCTTTAAAATGTAACATCTTCTTCCTCATCACTGCACAGATCTTTCTGACAAGTAATCTTCCAGTTGGGCTGGAATAGTCCAAAATAAAAATGAGAAGCTTTCCATTTTTCCTTTCCTATCCTTTTTTTTCTCTTTTCATTCTAATAAACTCTGAACAGATACTTCCTATACCAAAAATCAGAAGTATCAGTAATGTTACAATTGCACGGGAAGGGTAGTAATGTTACTAGACTAGAAATCCCGAGACAAGAGTTCAAATCCAACCACGGCAGCTGGTGAAGTTAAATTCAGTTAAAATAAAATCTGGAATAAAAAAACATGGTCAGTAATAATGACCATGAAACTACTGGATTGTCGTAAAAACCCATCCGGCTCACTACTGTCCTTTGATGATGGAAATGTGCCGCCCTTACCTGGTCTGGCCAATGTGAGTCCAGACCCACAGCAATGTGCTTGACGCTTATCTACCCTCTGCAATGGCCTAGCAAGCCACTTGAGGGCAAATAGGGAACGGCAATAAATGGCAGTCTTGCTAGCGACACCCACATCCCATGAATGAATTTTTATAAAAACACACTCCTTTCATCCTGGATCAGCCCCCTTAATTCTCCCTTGGGCAACCATCCTCTAGCTGACTGAGGTCTCATCAAAAGCCTCCCCATATCACAGTTAAATATCCAGCTCAAGTGAATTACATCATCTGTAAATGTCAGAGACTTCAGCCTATGTTCTGATTTTGATTCCAGGTACTCTGGTTTACATTAGCTTAAGTACAAACCTTCTATTTTTTTCTTCCATCCCACAACAAATTAAAATAAAATGGATGGCATGCAACATTAATCTAGAAATAGTCCAGCAAGTACATCATCATCATAGGCAGTTCCTCAAAATCGAGGAAGACTTGCTTCCACTCTAAGTGAGTTCTTAGGTGACCAAACAGTCCAATATGGGAATTACAGTCTCTGCCACAGGTGGGACAGACAGGCGTTGAAGGAAAGGGTGGGTGGGGAATCTGGTTTGGCGCACACTCCTTCCGCTGCCTGCGCTTGTTTTCTGCACGCTCTCGGTGACGAGACTCGAGGTGCTCAGCGCCCTCCGGATATACTTCCTCCACTTCGGGCGGTCTTTGGCCAGCGACTCCCAGGTGTCGGTGGGGATGTTGCATTTTATCAAGGAGGCTTTGAGAGTGTCCTTGAAATATTTCCTCTGCCCACCTTGGGCTCATTTGCTGTGTAGGAGTTCCGAGTAGAGCGCTTGCTTTGGGAGTCGTGTGTCAGGCATGCAAACAATGTGGCCCGCACGTGTGTGCAGCCCAAGTATAAAAGGCCAGCCATTTTGTATATTAGTCACTTTGGGCCTTAATAAAGCAGATCCAAGGTCATACCTCTTGGAGTTAGCAGTACTCAGTCTAACAGTTATTGCATACACAACATTTGGCGACGAGGTAACAAGAACCTTTGTATGCAAAAATGAGCACAATTGGATTGTTGGAGTGATTTGTGGAAGGCAAAGATTGGGCAGACTTTATGAGCCGTTTGAGCCAGTTCTTCGTGGTCAACAAAATGGAGGAGGTCGGCGACGCAGATCGGTGCCAGGTGGTGCTCCTCATGATTTGCGGTCCAAAAATTTATGGTCTGATAAAGAATCTACTCCTGCCTGTGAATCCAACAGAGAAGACATATGAAGAATTGTGTACACTGGTACAGGACCACCTTAATCCAGATGAAGGCATCATCATCTCGAGATACAGAATTTACACGCACGTTCGCTCAGCGGGCCAGAATGCAGCGGAATTCGTTGCCGACCTGAGACGTCTAGCAGGACCGTGAAGGAGCGTTTTGAAGGAGGAGAGAGGCAGAGAGGTAGGGCCCAAGTTTCGGCATCTGGTGAAAACGGCGCACCTCCGAGACTTGCGTGACCTGCCTGGGCTCGAAGGTGCGCCAGAATATTCTGCAGCAATTCTCCTGTCCTCCTGGACCGTGGCGTGGCGCAGTGTAGTCTCCCTGGGGAGGAGCCTGCCTGCAGGGGGGCAGGGCTAGGAATCATGCCTTCTTGTCAGTGCCGGCAGCATTGCACAAGCGTGTTGGAGCATGCGCGCCTGTGCAATGGCTCGGGGGAGCGTGGGTACCGGGGGGAGAGCGCGGGTACTGTCGGGGGAGGAGCATGGGTACCGGGGGGGTGGGGGGAGGAGTGTGGGTACCGGGAGAGGGGGGGAGCGTGGGTAATGGGAGGGGGGGGCGCGTGGGTACCCGGGGGGAGCGTGGCAACAGAGATGGAGGGGGGAGCGTGGGTACCGGGGTGGGGAGGTGAGGAGCGTGGCAAGGGATGGAGGGGGGAGCATGGCAAGGGATGGAGGGGGAGCATGGCAACAGGGATGGACGGGGAGCATGGCAAGGGATGGAGGAGCGTGGGTTGGGGGCCACTCGAAATGATCGAAGGGCTGGAGGAAAGAGCAGGGGTGCCTCCTTCCAGCCTCCCCCCCACTCCACACCCCCCCCCCACACACACATCCCCTCCCACTCCCCCACACATACACCCTCTCCCTCACCCCCACACACACACCCTCCCACACCCCCACACACACGCACCCTCCCACACCCCCACACACACACGACCCCCCCCCCACACACATCCCCCACACATACACACACACAGACACACACCACACCTCCCCCACCCCCACCCCTCACTCAGATACAGAGAGAGAGAGACAGACACTACAAAGAGAGACACTGACAGAGACACCTTCCCTTCACATAAAGGTAGGACTTCTATTTTTTATTGATTGATTGCTTATTACTTTGGTCTTGGTGCTTTAGGTGCAGGGTTCCTTCTATTTTTTATTAATTAATTGCTTATTACTTTTTGTGCTTCATTTAGTGCTTGGTGCTTTAAATATACTGCTTTGCTTAGTGCTTAGTGCTTTAAATGTACTTTGCTTCTTTAATGTTGTTGTGAAGGTGTTTATGGAAAATCCTCTAGCTTCCCTTCCCCCAGCCCTGTTGTGATGTTGATGTGTCCTTTGTGTTTAATGCTTCCCACCAGCCGTCTCTGGCTGTGCCTGCACTAAACTTAACGCTGGGTAAGGTTTTTCAGAACTTACAAAAGTGGACACTTACTCCATTCTAAGTTAGTTTGTAGTAAGTTTTCACTGCTGAAACTTGCAAAACAGGTGTGAGTGGCTGGACACACCCCGTTTTGAAAAAAAAGTACCTTACCTAAAGCCAACCTAAACTAACTCACTAGAACTGGAGCAAACTAATATCCGAGAATTGCAATTTCTAACATACTCCAAACTAAACTAGTTGCTCCAAAAAACTAGGAGCAACTCCACCCGAAACTTGGGCCCGTAGAGAGGCGGAGAGGTTAGGCAGGGAGTTCCAAAGCTTGGGGCCTAGGGAACAGAAGGCAGGGCCACCAATGGTTGAGCGATTATAATCAGGGATGCTCGGGAGGACAGAATTAGAGGAGCCCAGCCATCTCGGGGGGGTTGTGGGGCTGGAGGAGATTACAGAGATAGGGAGGGGCGAGGCCATGGAGGGATTTGAAAATAAGGATGAGAATTTTGAAATCGAAGCTCTGCTTACCCGGAAGCTAAGGTAATCGAGCACAGGAGTGATGGGCGATTGGGACTTGGTGCGAGTTAGGACACGGGCAGCTGAGTTTTGGATCACCTCTAGTTCATGTAAGGTAGAGTGGGAGGCCAGCCAGGAGTGCGTTGGAGCAGTCAAGTCTAGCGGTAACAATGGCAAGGGTGAGGGATTCAGCAGTGAATGAGCTGAGGCAAGGGCAGAGACGGGCAATGTTACAGAGGTGGAAATAGACGCTCTTAGTTATGTTGTGGATTTGTAGTGGAAAGCTCAATTCAGGGTCAAATATGAAATCAAAGTTGTGAATAGTCCATTTCAGCCTCAGACAGAAGTTAACAAATGTTAAGGACCTGAAAAACTAATGTTAATTTTGTGGAGTGTCAAATTTCTCCATTATGATAAAAATTAACATTTTTAAGAAACTATTTTTAATTGTATTTTTTTAAGTTTGTTCATGATATTTCAGGTTTACCTTATCCCCATGTGAGAGCCTCAATCTTTGTTTTGCTCTCTGTAATATTTTTAAAAAGTCAGAATAAAAGGACTTCGGAAAGGGCGTGAGATTGGGAGGAGCGGCAAGTCTATAAAGAGTCAGCTGAGCAGCCAGCCGAAACAGCACCAACTGACCTGGGAGGATAAGCAGTAAAAAGATTCAAAGTGTGACGTCACAGGAAAGCAGAGAAGTGATTGGTTGATCTGTTTTTTCTCTCTTTTCTTGGGCATTGGTTTAAATTAGGAGCTGGGATTAAAAATCAAAACTTTCAAAATGTGACAACATAATTAATTAAATACGTTAGAGATGGCAGGGCAGGCGATGTGTTACTGCTGCTGCATGTGGGAGCTGGTGGACACCATTGAGGTCCATGGTAATCACATCTGCAGTAAGTATCTGCAGCTCGAGGAACTTGGACTCCGTGTTGATGAGCTGCAGTCCGAGCTGTGGACACTGTGACACATCAAGGAGGGGGAGGGTTACCTGGACGGTGTGTTCCAGGAGGCAGTCACACCCCTTAGGTTAACTAAATGAAATTTGTTCCATGGTCACGGGCAGAGGGTGCAACTACAAGTGAGGCAGGTATGGGGACCCAAGATGTAGTGGTGGAGGAGCCTCAGCCCTTGCTCATGTTCAACAGGTACAAGATTCTTGCTTCCTGTTTGGACGAGGGCGGGGACTGCAAAGAAGATACGCAAACTGACCACAGCAACAAGGTACAGGAGGCTGTTGTGTTCCTAACACAGATGAGACTGCACACAGGGAGGTTAAAGTAACAGTGACCTCAGTCTTTATTAAGACACTCCAGAGTGAGTAACAGGCTTCAGGGGCCGGCTTATATACAGTGCTCCCAAGGGATGCTGGGATCCGTTGGGACTTCAGGGAATGCGCTCCCTGGTGGCGGAATATGGGAGTGCATGCTTTACAGATACACAACATCACTCCCCCCCAAAAGTCAAAGTGAAAACTATTTACAAGGTGAGGCAGTCGGGAGCCTTTCTTTCCCTGGTGGACCGCCTCGGTACAAATGGCTGTTCTGGTGTGTTGGCTGTGCCCTCGCTGGGCTGGCGTGTTGTTGGCCCTGCAGGGCTGCTGGGTGAGCCTGGCCTTGCTGGGCTGTTGGGCATGATGGTTTCAATTTCCTGGTCCGGGTGGTGTCGTTGATCCTTTGGGTGTGTGTTGTGGGCTCGAAAAAGGTGGTGTCTGCTGTGGGTTGTTCAGGGCAGTCTGTGAACCGCAGCCTTGTTTGGTCCAGGTGCTTTCTGCAAATTTGTCCATTGTCTAGTTTGACGACAAACACCCTATTCCCTTCTTTAGCTATCACCATGCCCACGATCCACTTGGGACCATGTCCATAGTTTAGCACATACACAGGGTCATTCAGATCAATTTCCCGTGACACAGTGGCGCGACCATCGTTTACATTTTGTTGCTGCTGCCTGCTCTCTACCTCATCATGCAGGTTGGGGTGAACCAGCGAGAGTCTGGTTTTAAGTGTCCTTTTCATGAGTAGCTCAGCTGGAGGCACCCCTGTGAGTGAGTGGGGTCTCGTGTGGTAGCTGAGCAGTACTCGGGACAGGCGGGTTTGGAGTGAGCCTTCTGTGACTCGTTTGAGGCTCTGTTTGATAGTTTGTACTGCCGCTCTGCTTGCCCATTGGAGGCTGGTTTAAACAGGGCCGAGGTGACATGTTTGATCCCATTGAGGGTCATGAATTCTTTAAATTTGGCACTGGTGAAACATGGCCCTTGTCACTGACCAGTATGTCAACAGGCCATGGGTGGCAAACATGGCCCTCAGGCTTTCAATGGTGGCGGTGGTGGTGGCGGTGCTTCCCGACATTATTTCACATTCAATCCATTTTGAAAAAGCATCCACCACCAACAGGAACATTTTACCGAGAAACGGGCCCGCATAGTCGACATGGATCCTCGACCATGGTCTGGAGGGCCAGGACCACAAACTTAGTGGTGCCTCTCTGGGCGCAGTGCTTAACTGAGCACACATGCTGCATTGCCATACACAGGACTCTAAGTCAGAGTCGATACCGGGCCACCACACGTGGGATCTGGCTATCGCTTTCATCATTACTATACCCGGGTGTGTGCTGTGAAGATCCGAGATGAACGTCTCCCTGCCCTTTTTTGGTAGCACTACGTGGTTACCCCACAACAGGCAGTCTGCCTGAATGGACAAGCTCGTACTTTCGCCGCTGGAACGGCTTGATTAGCTCTTGCATTTCAACGGGGATGTTGGCCCAGCTCCGCAGTACACAGTTTTTTACTAAGGACAGCAGAGGATCTTGGCTGTTCCAAGTCCTAATCTGGCGGGCCGTGACAGGTGATTTATTATTTTCAAACGCTTTCATGACCATCAACAAGTCTGCGGGCTGCGCCACCATCAACAAGTTTTAAGGCTGCGCCATTTCCACCACCGTGGTGGGCAAAGGTAGCTGACTGAGAGCATCCGCACAGTTCTTGGTGCCTGGCCTGTGGCGGATGGTATAGTTATACGTTGATAGCGCGCATGCCCACCTTTGTATGCGGGCTGAGGCATTAGTATTTATGCCCTTGTTTTCAGTGAACAGGGATATGAGGGGCTTGTGATCGGTTTCCAGCTCAAATTTGAGGCCAAACAGGTACTGATGCATTTTCTTTACCCCGAACACACACGCTAATGCCTCTTTCTCAATCATGCTGTAGGCCCTCTTGGCCTTAGACAAGCTCCTGGAGGCATAGGCGACAGGTTGCAATTTGCCCGCAACGTTAGCTTGTTGTAATACACACCCGACTCCGTACAATGATGCATCACATGCTAGCACGAGTCTCTTACACGGGTTATACAATACAAGCAGCTTGTTGGTGCATTAAATATTTCTGGCTTTCTCAAAAGCAATTACTTGTTTTTTTGCCCCATACCCAGTTCTCACCTTTATGCAATAACACATGTAGAGGCTCTAAGAGGGTGCTTAACACCGGTAGGAAGTTACCAAAATAGTTGAGGAGTCCCAGGAACGACCGCAGCTCCGTGACGTTCTGTAGCCTGGGCGCGTTCCTGATAGCCTCTGTCTTAGTGTCTGTGGGCCGAATGCCTCAGCCGCGATCTTCCTCCCCAAAAACTCCACTTCTGTTGCCATGAAGATGCATTTCGACCTCTTCAGCCGCAGCCCTACGCGATCCAGTCGCTGGAGGACCTCCTCCAGGTTTTGTAGGTGCTCGACGGTGTCCCGACCCGTGACTAATGTGTCCTCCTGAAAAACAACCGTGGATGGTACCGATTTGAGTAGGCTCTCCATGTTTCTCTGGAAGATTGCTGCAGCCGACCGAATTTCAAACGGGCATCTGTTGTAGATGAACAGTCCCTTGTGCGTGTTGATGCAGGTGAGGCCCTTCAATGACTCCACCAGCACCTGCTTCATGTAGGCCGAAGTCAGTTCGAGCTTGGTGAAGGTCTTGCCTCCTGCCAGCATTGCAAATAGGTCGTCTGCCTTTGGTAGCGGGTATTGGTTCTGTAGCGAGAAACGATTAATAGTTACTTTGTAATCGCCGCAAATCCTGACCGCGCCATCACTTTTGAGTACAGGAACAATCGGGCTGGCCCACTCGCTGAATTCCACTGGGGAGATGATGCCCTCGCGTTGCAGCCTGTCCAGCTCGATTTCCACTCTCTCCCTCATCGTGAGGTACCGCTTGCGTCTTGTGGTGAGTGGGTCCGCACCTTCGCTCCGGAAAAGTTTCCAATGCCTGGCTCAAAAAGGGAAGGAAATTTGTTAAGAACCTGGGTACATGAGGCCTCATCGACATGTGATAGCGCTCGGATGTCATCCCAGTTCCAGCGGATTTTGCCCAGCCAGCACCTTCCAAGCAGTTTGGGGCCATCGCCCGGGACAATCCAGAGTGGCAGTTCGTGCACCGTGCCCTCGTAGGTGACCTTGAACATGGCCCTGCCCAGGACAGTGATAAGTTCTTTGGTGTACGTTCTCAGTTGCGTGTGGATGGGGCTCAGGGCTGGTCTGAGTGCCTTGTTGCACCACAGTCTCTCAAACATCTTTTTGCTCATGATGGATTGGCTAGCGCCAGTGTCCAGTTCCATGGCTACAGGTAAGCCATTCATAGAAACATAGGAACATAGAAAATAGGTGCAGGAGTAGGCCATTCGGCCCTTTTAGCCTGCACCGCCATTCAATGAGTTCATGGCTGAACATTCAACTTCAGTACCCCATTCCTGCTTTCTCGCCATACCCCTTGATCCCCCTAGTAGTAAGGACCTCATCTAACTCCTTTTTGAATATATTTAGTGAATTGGCCTCAATAACTTTCTGTGGTAGAGAATTCCACAGGTTCACCACTCTCTGGGTGAAGAAGTTCCTCCGCATCTCGGTCCTAAATGGCTTACCCCTTATCCTTAGACTGTGACCTCTGGTTCTGGACTTCCCCAACATTGGGAACATTCTTCCTGCATCTAACCTGTCTAACCCCGTCAGAATTTTAAATGTTTCTATGAGGTCCCCTCTCATTCTTCTGAACTCCAGTGAATACAAGCCCAGTTGATCCAGTCTTTCTTGATAGGTCAGTCCCGCCATCCCAGGAATCAGTCTGGTGAACCTTCGCTGCACTCCCTCAATAGCAAGAATGTCCTTCCTCAGGTTAGGAGACCAAAACTGTACACAATACTCCAGGTGTGGCCTCACCAATGCCCTGTACAACTGTAGCAACACCTCCCTGCCCCTGTACTCAAATCCCCTTGCTATGAAGGCCAACATGCCATTTGCTTTCCTAACCGCCTGCTGCACCTGCATGCCAACCTTCAATGACTGATGTACCATGACACCCAGGTCTCTTTGCACCTCCCCTTTTCCTGATCTGTCACCATTCAGATAATAGTCTGTCTCTCTGTTTTTACCACCAGAGTGGATAACCTCACATTTATCCACATTATACTTCATCTGCCATGCATTTTCCCACTCATCTAACCTATCCAAGTCGCTCTGCAGCCTCACAGCATCCTCCTCGCAGCTCACACTGCCACCCAACTTAGTGTCATCCGCAAATTTGGAGATACTACATTTAATCCCCTCATCTAAATCATTAATGTACAGTGTAAACAGCTGGAGCCCCAGCACAGAACCTTGCGGTACCCCACTAGTCACTGCCTGCCATTCTGAAAAGTACCCATTTACTCCTACTCTTTGCTTCCTGTCTGAAAACCAGTTCTCAATCCATGTCAGTACACTACCCCCAATCCCATGTGCTCTAACTTTGCACATCAATCTCTTGTGTGGGACCTTGTCGAACGCCTTCTGAAAGTCCAAATATACCACATCAACTGGTTCTCCCTTGTCCACTCTACTGGAAACATCCTCAAAAAATTCCAGAAGATTTGTCAAGCATGATTTCCCTTTCACAAATCCATGCTGACTTGGACCTATCATGTCACCTCTTTCCAAATGCACTGCTATGACATCCTTAATAATTGATTCCATCATTTTACCCACTACCGATGTCAGGCTGACCGGTCTATAATTCCCTGTTTTCTCTCTCCCTCCTTTTTTAAAAAGTGGGGTTACATTGGCTACCCTCCACTCTATAGGAACTGATCCAGAGTCAATGGAATGTTGGAAAATGACTGTCAATGCATTCACTATTTCCAAGGCCACCTCCTTAAGTACTCTGGGATGCAGTCCATCAGGCCCTGGGGATTTATCGGCCTTCAATCCCATCAATTTCCCCAACACAATTTCCCGGCTAATAAGGATTTCCCTCAGTTCCTCCTCCTTACTAGACCCCCCGACCCCTTTTATAACCGGAAGGTTGTTTGTGTCCTCCTTCGTGAATACCGAACCAAAGTACTTGTTCAATTGGTCCGCCATTTCTTTGTTCCCCGTTATGACTTCCCCTGATTCTGACTGCAGGGGACCTACGTTTGTCTTTACTAACCTTTTTCTCTTTACATATCTATAGAAACTTTTGCAATCTGTCTTAATGTCCCCTGCAAGCTTCTTCTCATACTCCATTTTCCCTGCCCTAATCAAACCCTTTGTCCTCCTCTGCTGAGTTCTAAATTTCTCCCAGTCCCCAGGTTCGCTGCTATTTCTGGCCAATTTGTATGCCACTTCTTTGGCTTTAATACTATCCCTGATTTCCCTTGATAGCCACGGTTGAGCCACCTTCCCTTTTTTATTTTTACGCCAGACAGGAATGTACAATTGTTGTAGTTCATCCATGCGGTCTCTAAATGTCTGCCATTGCCCATCCACAGTCAACCCCTTCAGTATCATTCGCCAATCTATCCCAGCCAATTCACGCCTCATACCTTCAAAGTTAGCCTTCTTTAAGTTCTGGACCATGGTCTCTGAATTAACTGTTTCATTCTCCATCCCAATGCAGAATTCCACCATATTATGGTCACTCTTCCCCAAGGGGCCTCGCACAACGAGATTCCTAATTAATCCTCTCTCATTACATAACACCCAGTCTAAGATGGCCTCCCCCCTAGTTGGTTCCTCGACATATTGGTCTAAAAAACCATCCCTTATGCACTCCAGGAAATCCTCCTCCACCGTATTGCTTCCAGTTTGGTTAGCCCAATCTATGTGCATATTAAAGTCACCCATTATAACTGCTACACCTTTATTGCACACACCCCTAATTTCATGTTTGATGCCCTCCCCAACATCACTACTACTGTTTGGAGGTCTATACACAACTCCCACTAACATTTTTTGCCCTTTGGTGTTCTGCAGCTCTACCCATATAGATTCCACATCATCCAAGCTAATATCCTTCCTAACTATTGCCTTAATCTCCTCCTTAACCAGCAATGCTACCCCACCTCCTTTTCCTTTTATTCTATCCTTCCTGAATGTTGAATACCCCTGGATGTTGAGTTCCCAGCCCTGATCATCCTGGAGCCACGTCTCCGTAATCCCAATTTTATGTTTAGCATTATAGGTGCACATTTCATCGAAAATGTGTGCAACCCATGTACTTCAGCATCTGCCTCCTCTCTCTGAGGCTCGAAATTGCTTTGGTCCACCATGGTGGTTAGCAGGTTTTGCAGAGCTTGCAGCTCATCTGCAAGCTCGTTGGAGGTGCCCCATTGTTCCACAGCTCTTGCAAACATACCCTTTGAAGCGGCATGAATAGGCTGAATGGAAGCCTCCACAACGCCAACAAGGTGTGAATTGCCTTGCATTCATCCTTTGTTGCGGACTCTGAGTCATCTGGGTCAGCTGAGGCCTGCTGGCAGTTGCAGACTCGTGGTTTCTGCCCTGTACAGTTCCAGTTAATTTATGAATATTGCTAGCACTTGTGTGCTTAGAGATTTGTTTGGTGTTATCACTGGTGGACATAAATGCCTGTGCTATCGCAATGGCCTTACTGAGGGTCGGTGTCTCTACAGTCAAATGTTTTTCTAGGATGGTCTCATGGCCAATGCCCAGTACAAAAAAGTCTCTGAGCATTTGCTCCAATTAGCCATCAAACTCACATTGTCCTGCAAGTCACCTTAGCTCGGCGACATAGCTCGCCACTGCCTGACCTTCAGATCGCTGCTACGTATCGAACCAATACCTCGCCATCAGCACGCTCTCCCTCGGGTTAAGATGCTCCCGAACCAGTATACATAGCTTTTCATACGACTTATCTGTGGGTTTCACCAGAGCCAGAATATTCTTCATGAGGCTGTTGGTCGGTGCCCCGCAGACCGTGAGGAGGACCGCTCTCCTTTTTGCAGTGCTTCCTTCTCCGTCCAGCTCGTTGGCTACAAAGTACTGGTTTAGCCATTCGACATAGGCTTCCCAGTCCTCACCCTCCGAGAACTTCTCCAGGATGCCCACAGTTTGCTGCCTCTTTGTGTTGGATTCGTATACTCTTCGCCAGTAATTGTGTTCCTAACACAGATGAGACTGCACACAGGGATGTTAAAGTAACAGTGACCTCAGTCTTTATTAATACACTCCAGAGTGAGGAACAGGCCTTAGGGGCCAGCTTATATACAGTGCTCCCAAGGGATACTGGAATCCCTTGGGACTTCAGGGAATGTGCTCCCTGGTGGCGGAACATGGGAGTGCATGCTTTACAGACACACAACAGAGGCCATACAAGTGGGGGGAGTAAAAAGAAATGTTGTAGTGGTCGGGGACAGATACTGTTCGCTGCAGCCAAGAGCGTGAGACCCGAAGGCTGTGTTGCCAGGGTTAAGGACATCTTCTCTGGGCTGGAGAGGAACGTGGAGTGGAGGTGGGTAGATCCAGTTGTCGTGGTCCACATAGGTAGCAATGACATAGGTAGAACAAAGAAAGAGGTCCTGCTGAGGGATTATGAGCAGCTAGTGGCTGAATTAAAAAGCAGAATCACAAAGGTAATAATATCTGGATTATTACCTGAGCCACAGGCAAATTTGCATAGGGTAAACAAGATCAGAGAGATGAACACGTGGCTCAAAGACGTTAGATTCATGGAGCGTTGGCACCAGTACAGGGATAAGTGGGAGCTGTTCCGTTGGGATGGGCTTCACTTGAACCAGGCCGGTGCTTGTGTCCTGGTGAAGTGAATAATTAGGGCTGTAAAGAGGGCTTTAAACTAAATAGTGGGGGGGAGAGGTCAAGTGAGCAGAAATTTTAAAAGTCAAAGAGCAAGGTGAAGGCAATAGATCAGGGTAGCGGTGGGGGAAATTATGACCAGAGTGTGACAGGAAGGGATAGAATGTATAAAAATAAGAGTGTATAAGAAAGTGGGGTCAAAGCAGGGAAAAATGACAAAATAAAGAGCTCTTTATCTGAATGCGTGCAGCATTCATAACAAGATAGAGGAGTTGACGGCACAAATAGATATAAATGGGTATAATCTGATTGCCATTACAGAGACATGGTTGCAAGGTGACCAAGGCTGGGAACTGAATATCCGGGGTATTTGACAATTCGGAAGGACAGACAGAAAGCAAAAGGAGGTGGGGTAGCTCTGTTCATAAAGGATGAGATCAGTGCAGTGGTGAGAAATGTTATTGGCTCAGAAGATCAAGATGTAGAATCATTTTGGGTGGAGATAAGAAATAGTAAAGGGAAGAAGTCACTACTGGGCATAATCTAACAGTAGCTACACTGTTGGACGGAGAATAAATAAAGAAATAATGAAGGCTTGTAAGAAAGGTATGGCAATAATCATGGGCGATTTTAATCTTCATAATTATTGGACAAATCAAATTGGCCAAGGTAACCTTGAGGAAGAGTTCATAGAGTGTATCTGGGATGGTTTCCTTGAACAGTACTTTGTGGAACCAACTAGGGAGCAGGCTGTCTTAGATCTGGTACTGTGTAAAGAGACAGAATTAATATATGATCCCCTAGTAAAGGATCCACTAGGAAAGAGTGATCATAGCATGGCTGAATTTCAAATTCAATTGGAGGGTGAGAAAGTCGGATCACAAATCAATGTCCTGATTCTAAATAAAGGTGATTAGAAAGGTATGAAAGCAGAGTTGGCTAAAGTGGACTGGGAAAATAGATTAAAATGTAATACAGTTGATAAGCAGTGGCAGACATTTAAGGAGATATTATGTAACTCTCAACAAAGATATATTCCAGTGAGAAAGAAAAACTCTAAGAGAAGGATGAACCATCCGTGGTTGGCTAAGGAACTAAAGGACGTTATCAAATTGAAAACAATGGCATACAAAGTGGCCAAGATTAGTGGGAGGTCAGAGGATTGGGAATTTTTTTAAAACAAACAAAGAACGAGTAAAAAAAAAGAGAGAGAAGATAGTTTATTAGAGTAAACCAGCAAGAAATATAAAAACAGATACTAAGAGCTTCTACAGGTATATAAAAAGGAAGCGAGTAGCTAAAGTAAACATTGGTCCCTTGGCGGGTGAGACTGGGGAATTAATAATGGGGAACAGGGAAATGGCAAAGACTTTGAACAAATATTTTGTATCAATCTTCATGGTAGAGGACACTAAAAACATCCCAAAAATAGATAATCAAGAGGCTATAGGGAGAGAAGAACTTAATACAATTACTATCACTAAAGAAAAAGTACTTTGTAAAATAATGGGACTAAAGGTGGACACGTCCCCTGGACCTGATGGCTTGCATCCTAGGGTCTTAAAAGAAGTGGCTGCAGAGATAGTGGAGGCATTGGTTGTAATCTATCAAAATTCACTGGATTCTGGCGAGACCCAGCAGATTGGAAAACTACAAATGTAACACCCCTATTTAAAAAAGGAGGCAGATAGAAAGCAGGAAACTATAGACCAGTTAGCCTGTCATTGGGAAAATGCTGGAGTCCATTATTAAGGAAGCAATAGCAGGATATTTGAAAAATAATAACAGTCAAGCAGAGTCAGCATGATTTTATGAAAGGGAAATCATGTTTGATAAATTTACTGGAGTTCTTTGAGGAAGTAACGAGCAGGGTGGATACGGGGGAACCAGTGGATGTGGTGTATTTGGATTTCCAGAAGGCATTTGATAAAGTGCCACATAAAAGGCTACTGCACAAGATAAAAGCTTACGGGGTTGGGGGTAATATATTAGCATGGATAGAAGATTGGCTAACTAACAGAAAACAGAGAGTCAGGATAAATGGGTCATTTTACGGTTGGCAAACAGTAACTAGTGGGGTGCCTCAGGGATCGGTGCTGGGGCCTCAACTATTTACAATCTATATTAATGATTTGGATGAAGGGACCGAGTGTAATGTCGCCAAGTTTGCTGATGATACAAAGATGGGTGGGAAAGCAAGTTGTGAGGATGACACAAAAAATCTGCAAAGGGATATAGACAGACTAAGTGAATGGGCAAATATTTGGCAGATGGAGTATAATGTGGGAAAGAGTGAAGTTATCCACTTTGGCAGGAAAAATGAAAAAGCAAATTATTATTTAAATGGAGAGAAATTACAAAATGCTGTAGTACAGAGGGACCTGAGGATCCTTGTGCATGAAATAAAAAAAGTTAGTATGCAGATACAGCAAGTTATCAGGAAGGCAAATGGAATGTTGGCCTTCAGTGCAAAGGGGATGGAATATAAAAGCAAGGATGTCCTGCTACAACTGTACAAGATATTGGTGAGCCCACACGTAGAGTACTGCGTACAGTTTTGGTCACCTTATTTAAGGAGGGATATACTTGCATTGGAGGCAGTTCAGAGAAGGTTCACTATGTTGATTTCTGAGATGAAGGGGTTGACTTATGAAGAAAGGTTGAGCAGGTTGGACCTACACTCATTGGAGTTTAGAAGAATGAGAGGTAATATTTTTGAAACATATAAGATACTGAGGGAACTCAACAAGGTAGATGCAGAGAGGATGGTTCCCTTTGTGGGGGAATCCAAACCTAGGGGGCATAGTTTCAGAATAAGGGGTCGTCTATTTAGATCTGATGTGTGGAGGAAAATTCTTCTCTCAGAGGGTCATAAATCTGTGGAATTCTCTGCCCCAGAGAGCTGTGGAGACTGGGTCATTGATATATTTAAAGTGGAGATAAACAGAGTTTTGAGCGATAAAGGAGTGATGGGTTATAGGGAACGGGCAAGGAAGTGGAGCTGAGGCCAGGACCAGATCAGCCATGATCTTATTAAATAGCGGAGCAGGCTCGAAGGGTCAAATGGCCTACTCCTGCTCCTATTTCTTATATTCTTATGTTCTTATGAACTTCTTCACATCCTGGTTCCCTGTCTGTGAGAATTCTGCATTGTGATTGTCAGAATAGACAACTTGTTGATGTCACAGCAGCTCGCGCTATGGAATTCCCACTAAACTGCACTGATCTCAACTGCACATTGAAAAAGGCAAACTTCTCGCCACAGAGATCGTGAGATCTTTGCGGGCAGCTTTCTTCGGCATCATCAGCGAACACCTTTGCTTCGCCACTGACCGTAAATTCCGGGCTATTACATTTACATGGTCATCTGCCCCTGAGGACAGCAGCCAAGGTGGGCTAGGTGGCTGCTGGCAAGTAATGGGTATTGGTGCCATAGGAGATGGAATTTTTTTTATGTCTTTGTTTTCCCCCAACTATAATGCTAAGTCTGAGTGGAAAGTTTGTAGTTACAGACCCCGACTGTCAGCTAGCGTTCTATATTGATTTTGTTTGAGGATTCAACTCGACGTGCTGCAATCACCATACAAACATTACATGATCACAGAAAAATGTCATCCTCCATATTAACTGCAGTCTTTATTTGTTCAGATTCAGTCATTGTTCCTGTGCTGTAAAACAATATGTTAACTCGAACCATTAATCACCACAGAATCAGTTTGTTTATAAGAACACCCATCATTGCGTGATGTTGTACAGCAAGAGATTTATTGCACGCAGTAATCAATTGCAGTCATTAACATTTAGGTGCAATCATTAATTACGATATTTATTTTTAACAATGTTATTTGTACTTTACCCTCTCCTTGCACACACACATTTATCCAACTGTTAAGGTGGGTTGACAACCTCCTCCTAAGCCTCTAACATGCTATGTAGTCAAGCAGTCAGAGACACACACAGCAGCTTGTTGAATCTACCTCTCCCGCCTCTTGAGAAATATCTCCATCCGTGAGACAGCTGGGATCAGAATACTGGCATAGGGAAAACCGCAGGCAGAAACCTACACCTTCCTACTCCCTGGCAGAACATGCCGAAACATTGACATAAGGCACCACGCCAATTTAAAAATATCATCATCATAGGCAGTCCCTCGGAATTGAGGAAGACTTGCTTCCACTCTTAACATGAGTCCTTTAGGTGGTTGTACAATCCAATACGAGAACCACAGTCTCTGTCACAGATGGGATAGATAATCATTAAGGGAAAGGGAAGGTGGGACAGGTTTGCCGCATGCTCTATCCGCTGCCTGTGCTTGATTTCTGCATGCTCTCGGCGATGAGACTCGAGGTGCTCAGCGCCCTCCTGGATGCACTTCCTCCACTTAGGGCAGTCTTTGGCCAAGTGTCTCCCAGGTGTCAGTGAGGATGTTGAACTCTATCAGGGAGGCTTTGAGGGTGTCCTTGTAATGTTTCCTCTGCCCACCTTTGGCTCTTTTGCCGTGAAGGATTCCAAGTAGAGCGTTTGCTTTGGGAGTCTCGTGTCTGGCAAGCGAACTATGTGGCCTGTCCAGCGGAGCTGATCGAGTGTGGTCAGTGCTTCAATGCTGGGGATGTTGGCCTGGTCGGCGATGCTAATGTTGGTGCATCTGTCCTCCCAGGGAATTTGCAGGATCTTGCGGAGACATTGTTGGTGGTATTTTTCCAGCGATTTGAGGTGTCTACTGTACATGGTCCATGTTTCTGAGCCATACAGGAGGGCGGGTATTATTACAGCCCTGTAGACTAGGAGCTTGGTGGCAGTTTAGAGGGCCTGGTCTTCAAACACTCTTTTCCTCAGGCGGCCGAAGGCTGCACTGCCGCACTAGAGGTGGTGTTGAATCTCATCGTCAATGTCTGCTCTTGTTGATAAGAGGCTTCCGAGGTATTGGAAATGGTCCACATTTTCCAGTGCCGCGCCGTGCTCCACGACAACATGCAGGCCATGATCCTTACCAACGGATCGATTACAGACCCAATCCACATCCGGACCGGGGTCAAACAGGGTTGCGTCATCGCCCCAACCCTCTTCTCAATCTTCCTCGCTGCCATGCTCCACCTCACAGTCAACAAGCTCCCCGTTGGAGTAGAACTAAACGACAGAACTAGTGGGAACCTGTCAACCTTCGCCATCTCCAGGCCAGGTCCAACAGCACCCCAACCTCTGTCATCGAGCTACAGTACATGGATGACACACATAGAAGCTGAGCTCCAGGACATAGTCAACATATTTACTGAGGCGTACGAAAGCATGGGCCTTACGCTAAGCATCCGTAAGACAAAGGTCCTCCACCAGCCTGTCCTCACCGCACAGCACTAAAAATATATATTCGTGCTGTTTAGGGATTTTTTTTAAAGCAGAGCGACAGGAGTAATAAACTCATACTTTACACAAAGAGCACTCCTCCAATATCTAGTTCTGGCAGTAATTATTCTACATACTGTGAGAATCTAATGATTGCTATGGAGCAATCACTGATGTATTGTCAACAATGTGCATTAAGCAAGTGGTTTTGCTTTACAAGGTACTGTTAGTTGACTGTTGCTGAATTGATTGCTCCCCATTATTAAGAGCCAGACTTTGTTCAAATATTTAAATAATACATTTTAATGGTATAGTATAGGAACATAGGAACAGGAGTAGGCCGCTTAGTCTGCACCTCAAGCCTGTACCGCCATTCAATGAGATCATGGTTGGCCTGTGACCTAACTCCATATTCCTTAATACCTTTGGTTAACAGAAATCTATCGGTCTCAGATTTAAAATTAATAATTGACCCAGCATCAACTGCCATTTATGGAAGAGAATTCCAAACTGCTACCACACTTTGTGTTTAGAAGTAAATGTGATCAGTTTACAGCCTTTCCCCCACCATTATTGTTTTCTGCTGAGCCTGTGACTGGCTAACTGGTTCTACTGGTTCTTCAGTTTCAGCTACAGTCTGGTTCCTGCCGAGCGTTTCACTTGCCTGGGCTGAAGTAAAAGAGGAAATAGCAGAAGCCTTTACCATTATTTTCCAGTCCTCTTTGGATTTGGGCATGGTGCCGGAGGATTGGAGGACTGCTAATGTAGTACCCTTGTTTAAGAAGGGAGAAAAGGATATGCTGAGTAATTACAGACCTGTTAGCCTAACCTCAATGGTAGGAAAATTATTGGAATAAATCCCGAAAGATAGGATAAATCTACATTTGGAAAGGCAAGGATTAATTAGGGACGGTCAACATGGATTTGTTAAAGGAAGATTGTGTTTGACTAACCTGATTGAATTTTTTGAGGAGGTAACCAAGAGGGTCTATGAGGGTAGTGCTTAGGAGGTAGAGTATATGGACTTTAGCAAAGCTTTTGATAAGGTCCCACATGGTAGACTGGTCACGAAGGTTAAAGCCCATGGGATCCAGGACAAAGTGGTCAGTTGGATCCAAAATTGGCTTGGAGGTAGGAAGCAAAGAGTAATGATTGATGGATGTTTTTGTGACTGGAAGGATGTTTCCAGCGGGGTTCTACAGGGCTCAGGACTGGGTCCCTTGCTTTTTGTGGTATATATCAATGATTTAGATTTGAATATAGGGAGTATGATTCAGAAGTTTGCAGACAACACTAAAATTGGCCGTGTGGTTGATAATGAAGAGGAAAGTCATGGGCTGCAGGAGGATATCAATCTGCTGGTCAGATGGGCAGAGCAGTGGAAAATGGAATTTTAATTCAGAGAAGTGTGAGGTGATGCACTTTGGGAGGCCTAATAAGGAAAGGGGTATACACATTAAGCAATAGGCCACTTAATAGTGTAGATGACCAAAGGGACCTTGGAGTGCTTGTCAACAGATCTCTGAAAGTAGCAGGCCAGGTGGATAAAGTGGTTAAGAAGGCATACGGAATGCTTGCCTTTATTAGCTGAGGCATAGAATATAAGAGCAGGAAGGTTATGCTTAAATTGTATAATACTTTGGCCACAGCTGGAGTACTGCATGCAGTTCTGGTCGCCGTATTATAGGAAGGACGTGATTGCACTAGAGAGGGTGCAGAGGAGATTTACTAGGATGCTGCCTGGAATGGAGAATCTTAGTTATGAGGACAGATTGGATAGGCTGGGTTTGATCTCATTGGAACAGAGGAGGTTGAGAGAAGACCTCATTGAGGTGTACAAAATATTGAGGGGCCTGGATATAGTGGATAGTAAGGGCCTATTTCCATTGGTGGAGGGGTCTATTATGAGGGGGCATAGTTTTAAGGTGGTTGGTGGAAGGTTTAGAGGGGATTTGAGGGGGGGGGGCGCCTCTTTACACAGAGGGTTGTGGGGATCTGGAACTCGCTGCCTGGAAGAGTGATGGATGCAGAAACCCTCACCACTTTTAAGAGATGGTTGGATGGGCACTTAAAATGCCGTAACCTGCAGGGTTACGGACCTAGAGCTGGTAATTGGGATTAGACTGGATGACCTTTTGTTGAACGGCACAGATATAATGGTAAGTACTGCAGGGAATAGAATACGGCCAGGGTGATCTCCTGGACTAATTTCAATTGCTTGGATGGGTCAGAGAGGAATTTTCCCAGATTTTTTTCTCCCTAAATTGGCCTGGGTTTTTATCTGGTTTTTGCCTCTCATATGGCTCCGGTTGGGGTGGAATGTAGAATGTTTCAGTATAAGGGGTGTCGCAGTTGTGTGAGGCAGACTGGTTGGGCTGGATGCTCTTTGACTTTCCGTCATTGTTCATAGATTTATATGTAATCTTCAGGGCTGCTGACCAAGGGCTGTGAGGCTCTTTGTCGGTGGGCGTGGACACGATGGGCCAAAATGGCCTCCTTCTGCGCTGTAAATTTCTATGTTTCTAAGTACATTTCCCCACCACTTCTAGATATCACGATGACCTCCAACTTTGCCAAGATCTTTCTGCCCTGCAACTGATTCTGCACATCTCCTGGATCTTCATTCCCACACAAATACCTCCATCGTCCGATACGCTACCCTTCAAATAGCTTCTGGATTTCACTCGCCCGCTACACCTGTCTCCGAACTTGGACAACAGTTTTTAAATGCCCCAAGCTGACTCCACCCTACCTACATCAACTTATTCCCACCACAGGACCTCTGACTTTAATTCTGGACTCCCTCTTATCTATTCCATGTTACTACTAGGAAATATATATCCTAATAATTGCTACGTAACCAGACCTATGTAAATTAACTCTATTCCATTCACCCAGTTTCTCCGTCTCCATTACATCTGCTCTGACAATGCTACCTTCCATACTAGTGCTACAATATGTCTTCCTTTTTCCTCAACCGAGGATTCTCCTCTACCGTGGTTAACATGGCCCTCGACGGCGCAAGTTTTATTTCCAGCACTTCTGCTCTCACCCCTTCCCTCCCTCTCAGAACCATGATAGGGTTCCTCTTGTCCTCATCTTTCACCCCATCAGCCTCCACATTCAATGGATCATCCGCCACCATTTCCGTCATCTCCAGCGTGATCCCACCACCAATCACATCTTCCCCTCCCCTCCCCTCTTAGCATTCCAAAGGGACCACTCCCTCAGTGAAACCCTGGTCCACTCCTCAATCACCCCAAACACCCTCTCCCCTTGCCATGGAACCTTCCCATGCAAGCACAGGAGATGCAACATTTGCCCTTTTACCTCCTCCTTTCCAAGGCCCCAAATACTCCTTCCAGGTGAAACAGCAATTTACTTGTACTTCTTGCAATTTAGTGTACTGTATTCACTGCTCACGATGCGGTCTCCTCTACATTGGGGAAACCAAACGCAGATAAGGAGTTGGATAAATGACCCGAGCTTCCGGTCGCCTGTCACTTTAATTCTCCGCTCCACTCCCACTCTGACCTCTCCATTCTCAGCCTTTTACACTTTGTTCCTACAAAGCTCACTGTAAGCTCAAGGAACAGCATCTTATTTTTTGATTAGGTACTTTACAGCCTTCTGGACTCAACATCAAGTTCAACAATTTCAGACCATAAAGTCTGCCCCTATTTTTCTTTCTCTCACATTGTAGCTGTCGATGATTCTGCCATTCCCGTTTACACCCTATCTAGACTCATCTTTTGCTTCTTAACTTGTCCCATTACCATCTTCATTTGCCTTGCACCATCATCCCTTTTGTCTTTTAATCTCTCCTGCCTTCCACCCCATCACAAATATTTTTGTTCTATCTTCCCCTCCCCACTTTCCCTGCCCCTACACGTGCTTACAAATCTGTCACATCTCCAACTTTATCCAGTTCTGATAAAGGGTCAACGACCTGAAACGTTAACTCTGTTTAAGAACGTAAGAAATAGGAGCAGGAGTAGGCCATTTGGCCCCTCGAGCCAGCTCCACCATTCAATAAGATCATGGCTGATCTGATCATGGGCTCAGCTCCACTTCCCTGCCCGCTCCCCATAACCCTTTACTCCCTTATCGCTCAAATATTTGCCTATCTCCGCCATAAATATATTCAATGACCCAGCCTCCACAGCTCTCTGGGGCAGAGAATTCCACAGATTTACAACCATCTGAGAGAAGAAATTCCTCCTCATCTCTGTTTTAAATGGGTGACCCCTTATTTTAAAACTATGCCCCCTAATTGTAGATTCTCCCATGAGAGGAAATATCCTCTCTGCATTTACCTTGTTGAGGCCCGTCATTATCTTATATGTTTCAATAAGATCACCTTTCATTCTCCTGAACTCCAATGAGTATAGGCCCAACCTGCTCAACCTTTCTTCATAAGTCAACCCCCTCATCTCTGGAATCAACCTAATGAACCTTCTCTGAACTGCCTCCAATGCAATTATATTCCTCCGTAAATAAGGAGGCCAAAACTGTACACAGTACTCTAGGTGTGGCCTCACCAATACCCTGTACAGTTGTAGCAGGACTTCCCTGCTTTTATACTCCATCCCCTTTGCAATAAAGGCCAACATTCCATTTGCCTTTCTGATCACTTGCTGTACCTGCACACTAACTTTTTGAATTTTATGCACAAGGACCCCCAGGTTCCTTTGTACTGCAGCATTTTGTAATTTTTCTCTATTTAAATAATAATCTGCTTTTTAAATTTTTTTTGCCAAAGTGGATAACCTCACATTTTCTTACATTGTACGCCATCTGCCAAATTTTTGCCCACTCACTTAGCCAATCTATATCCCTTTGCAGATTTGTTGTGTTCCCCTCACAACTTGCTTTCCCACCCATCTTTGTATCATCAGCAAACTTGGCTACATTACACTCGGTCCCTTCATCCAAATCATTAATATAGATTGTAAATAGTTGAGGCCCCAGCACCGATCCCTGTGACATCCCATTAGTTACTGTTTGCCAACCGGAATATGACCCATTTATCCCGACTCTCTGTTTTCTGTTAGTTAGCCAATCCTCTATCCAAGCTAATATATTACCCCCAATCCCGTGAACTTCCATCTTGTGCAGTACCCTTTTATGTGGCACCTTATCGAATGCCTTTTGGAAATCCCCTTTCCCTGCCCCTTTTTCCAATTCTGACGAAGGGTCATCGACCTGAAATGTTAACTCTGTTTAAGAACATAAGAAATAGGAGCAGGAGTGAGACATTTGGCCCCTCGAGCCTGCTTCACCATTCAATAAGATCATGGTTTTTTATATACCGGTAGAAACTCTTGCTATCTGATTTTTATATTTCTTGCCAGTTTACTTTCTATTTTATTTTTATTAATCTATTTTTCCTCTTTTTATTTTTTTAGTCGTTCTTTGCTGGTTTTTAAAAGTTTCCTAAGCCTCTGGCTTCCCACTAATCTTTGCCGCTTTCTATGCCATTGTTTTCAATTTGATACCATCCTTTATTTCCTTAGTTAGTCACGGATGGTTATCCCTTTTCGTAAAGTCTTTCCTTCTCATTGGAATATATTTTTGTTGAGAATTATGAAATATCTCCTTAAATATCTGCCATTGCTCATCAACCGTCTTACACTTTAATCTATTTTCCCAGTCCACTTTAGCCAACTCTGCCTTCATACCTTTATAGTCTCCTTTATTTAAGCTTAAGATACTGGCTTGAGATCCAAATCTCTCACCCCCCCAACTGAATTTGAAATTCAACCATGCTATGACCACTCTTTCCTAGAGGATCCTTTACTAGGAGATCGTTTATTAATCCTGTCTCATTACACAGTACGAGATCTAAGATTGCCTGCTTCCTGGTTGGTTCCGCAACGTACTGTTCAAGGAAACTATCCCAGATACACTATGAACTCTTCCACAAGGCTACTTTGGCCAATTTGATTTGTCCAATAATTATGAAGATTAAAATTGCCCATGAATACTGTCGTACCTTTTTTTTTACAAGCCTCCATTATTTCTTGAATTATACTCCGTCCAACAGTGTAGCTAATGTTAGGGGGCCTATAGACTACACCCACCAGTGACTTCTTCCCCTTATTATTTCTTATCTCCACCCAAACTGATTCAACATCTTGATCTTCTGAGCCAATATCATTTCTCACTAACGCACTAATCTCATCCTTTATTAACAGGGCTACCCCACCTCCTTTTCCTTTCTGTCTATCCGTACGAATTCTCTCCACAAATGGTGCATGACCTGCTGAGTATTTCCAGCTTTTTCTGGTTTTATTTCTATATACCTTGAGTTTTCCTTGTGTCCACTCGTGTGCACATTTTGTTGCCGCTCCGAACCCAAGACGATCACTTCAATTTCCTCTTTTTTTCCTCCCTTTATCTTTTCTCCCTACTCCTCCTAGACCTCCGTCTCTGTCATCATGCCTTCTTTATTTCTCCCCTCTCGGGTACTCTGCCTTCCCAAATCTCTACCCCAACCCTTCAGTACTCCTCGACCTTCCTACTCTCCTGCTGCCAACCCTGGCTTGACTCCCTCTTAGTTAAACCTACAGTTTCTCTCTATGTCTCACTTGGCATCCACCCAAGGACCCATCAGGCACTCATCGCTGCCTCCTTACGAGCAGCAACCCCACTGCCCATCTTACTCTCTCACCGACCTTCCTGCCCAGTGCGCCCGCTGGGGGTTAATATTCTCAATCTCCACTCCGTCCAACTCAGCCCTCCCAGCGTTGACCCAGTGGACTCTGGAGGTGGATCAGCTATCTTGTGAACAAGGCCCATGCCAACCATGAACTTTTCGTGGATGATTGCATCGACTTCATGGCCTTGACGGAAACCTAGCTGAGGGTTGATGACTCCTTCCCCCTTAATGAAGCCTCACCACCTGGCTATACCTTTCATCACTTGCCCCACCCAGACCATCGCGGTGGCGCTCATCACCAAATCACACCTTGATCTGCCCCCCTACTCCCCTGGTACTTTCTCCTCCTTTGAGCATCTCACCTTGTTCCACCCCTTTCACCTCTCATTTAAAATTCTCATTCTCTACCACCCACCCAAGTACCATAAAAATGTTCTTAACGAGATATCTTCACTGCTTTCCTCTCCCAGCCTCCGCACAGAGAGACTTCTCATCCTCGGTGATTTCAATCTCCATCTCAATTCATCGTGCTTTCTCTCCTCTGAGTTCATTGCCCTCCTATCCTCCCTTAAACTCTCCCTCCGTGTAAACTGCCCAACCCATATTTACGGCCACCATTCTCAACCTTGCCATCTCTCATGGTCTCACTATTCCCATTGTGTCAATCACAGATAAGGCAATCTCTGATCACTTCCTGGTACCATTCTCCACCAACATCCCCTTCCCTCTGCCAATGGTTCTTCCTTCTGTATTCACCCCTGAAAAAAGTTCTCTCCCAATTCACTTACAACTGAACTTTCAAAATCCCAACTGTCCAGCCTTTGGCCCCCAATTAACAATGACAGTTATGCAGCTACTAATCTGCTCAACCCACCCTGACCACCTTTGATGCCTTATTTCTTATTAAAACAATGACTCTCTCTCACCCTAGTCATACCTCCTGGTATGGCCCTCATCTCTGCTCCCTTAAGTCCAAGGGATACAGACTTGAACGACATGGTAGATAACTGGTTTAGCCATTCACTGCCAGATCTGGCTGGACCACATAAAGCACTATCGGGTTCTGCTCTTGCCCGTCAAAACTGCTCACTATTCCAGGATCTGAATCATTCTGGAATGCAAAGATGATCCCCAGCTTCTTTTCTTCACTGCAAACTGGATCCTTAAACCCCTCTCCCATGTCTCCACTGCACTCGCCTCCAACAACAAGTGCGAAGAGCTCATGGACTTCTTTGTCACTAAGATTGAGACCATCCGGTCAGCTGCCTCGGCCACTTCCCTTCCTTCCCCTCCCCTAGCCCACCGGGCCAACATTCCTCTGAGGTCCCCCCTGCCCTAGCCCTGAACTCATACCTTTCTCCAGATTCTCTTCAATATCCCCTCATGGCCTCTCTGAGCTCATCATGTCATCATCATGATCTTGCTTCCTCAACCCTATTCCAACTAAACTGCTAACCATAAACTTCCTTTCCTGTCCCCCATGTTCGCTAATATTGTTAATGGTTCTCTCTCTTCAGGTACGGTCCTCCTCTCCTTCAAATCTTCCGTCATCACCCTTCTCCTCAAAAAAACAACACTTGACCCCTCCTTGCAAACTACCAGCCCATCTTCAACCTCCCTTTCCCCTCCAAAGTTTTTCAACATGTTATCGCCTCACAAATCCCGAGCCATCTTTCCCAGAATTCCATGTGTGAATTTCTCCAATCAGGTTTCCGCCCCACCACAGTACTGAAATGGCTCTTATCAAAGTCTCAAATGATGTTCTATGTGATTGTGACAAAGGTACATTAGCATTCCTCATCCTTCGCGACCTGTCTGCAGCCTTTGACATGGTTGATCACACTATCCTCCTCCACTGTCGTCCAGCTGGGTGGGACTGCACTCGACTGGTTCCATTCTTATCTATCTAATCGTAGCCAGAGAATCACTGCAATGGCTTCTCTTCCCACTCCCGCATCATTATCTCTCGTGTCCCCCAAGGATCTATCCTTGGTCCCCTTTTATTTCTCATCTGCATGCTGCCCCTCGACGACATCATCCAAAAACACAGCATCAGTTTCCATATGTACGCTGACGACATCCAGCTCTATCTCACCACCACCTCTCTCAACCCCTCCACTGTCTCTAAATTGGCAAACTGCTTGTCCGACATCCAGTACTGGATAAGCAGACATTTCCTTCAACTAAATATTGGGAAGTTCCCTAACCACCGACTCCATCCCTCTTCCTGGCATCTGTCTGAGGCTGACTCAGACTATTCTCAACCTTGGTGTCATATTTGACCCCGAGATGAGCTTCAACCACATATCCGCGCCATCACTAAGACCGCCTATTTCCACCTCTGGAACATCGCCTGATTCTGCCCCGTCTCAGCTCATCTGCTGTTTAAACCCTCATCTATGCCTTTGTTACCTCTAGACTTGACTATTGCCATGTTCTGCCACTTATAAACTTGAGGTCATCTAAAACTCTGCTGCACGTGTCCTAACTCACATCAAGTCCTGTTCACCCATCACTGACCGACATTGCCACCCGGTTAAGCAACGCCTCGGTTTTAACATTTTCATCCTTGTTTTCAAATCCCTCCATGGCCTCGCCTCTCCCTATCTATGTAATTTCCTGCAGCCCTATTGCTCCTCTAATTCTGGTCTCTTGAGCATCCCCAATTATAACCGCTCAACCATTGGTGGCCGTGCCTTCAGCTGCTAAGGCCCGAAGCTCTGGAATTCCCCCTTTAACCTCTCTGCTTCTCTACCTCTCTTTCCTCCTTTAAGATGCTCCTTGGGACAATTTACTACATTAAAGGTGCTATATAAGTACAAATGGTTGTTGTTAAAACCTACCTCTTTGACCAAGCTTTTGGAGATCTGCTCTAATATTTCCTTATGCAGCTCGGTGTCAAATTTTGTTTTATAACACTCCTATAAAGCGCCTTGGGACATTTTACTATGTTAAATACGAGTTGTTGTTGTTCTTCTTGAAGTGTTTCCTAACTTTACACCTGAAAGGCCTGGCTTTAATTTTTAGGCTATGTCCCCGAGGACTAAACTGCCCAACCAGCAGAAATAATTTCTCTCTATCTACCCAATCAATTCCCTTGTCATCTTGAAAACTTCGATCAAAATCAACCCTCAGGGCTAGAAATTTGGTTTTCAGCAAAAATGGTATTTTTTCACCAAAGTTACCCTTTCCGCTTTGCTACTGCTGGTAGGCCGGAAATTCAACTTTTAAACCGTGAATTTCAGCAACTTTAGTCGAAGGTGGATAGCGCTGCAAGAGAGGCGCTGGGAGGCGCTGGACTCTGGGGAGATACCAGTGGATTGGAAAGCAGCTAATGTAACGCCTCTGTTTAAAAAAGGGGGCAGACAAAAGGCAGGTAACTATAGGCCGGTTAGTTTAACATCTGTTAAATGTGGGGAAAATGCTTGAAACTATCATTAAGGAAGAAATAGCGGGACATCTAG
This sequence comes from Pristiophorus japonicus, assembly GCF_044704955.1. Taxonomy (NCBI): domain Eukaryota; kingdom Metazoa; phylum Chordata; class Chondrichthyes; family Pristiophoridae; genus Pristiophorus; species Pristiophorus japonicus. The sequence goes on from NC_091984.1 coordinate 35,736,928, forward strand.
ATAGGAATAGTGCAATCAAGCAGACACAGCATGGATTCATGAAGGGGAAATCATGTTTAACTAATTTACTGGAATTCTTTGAGGATATAACGAGCATGGTGGATAGAGGTGTACCGATGGATGTGGTGTATTTAGATTTTCAAAAGGCATTCGATAAGGTGCCACACAAAAGGTTACTGCAGAAGATAAAGGTACGTGAGGTCAGTGGAAATGTATTAGCATGGATAGAGAATTGGCTGGCTAACAGAAAGCAGAGAGTCAGGATAAATGGGTCCTTTTTGGGTTGGAAATCAGTGGTTAGTGGTGTGCCGCAGGGATCGGTGCTGGGACCACAACTGTTTACAATATACATAGATGACCTGGAAGAGGGGACAGAGTGTAGTGTAACAAAATTTGCAGATGACACAAAGATTAGTGGGAAAGCGGGTTGTGTAGAGGACACAGAGAGGCTGCAAAGAGATTTAGATAGGTTAAGCGAATGGGCTAAGGTTTGGCAGATGGAATACAATGTCGGAAAGTGTGAGGTCATCCACCTTGGGAAAAAAAACAAAAAAAGGGAATACTATTTGAATGGGGAGAAATTACAACATGCTGGGGTGCAGAGGGACCTGGGGGTCCTTGTGCATGAATCCCAAAAAGTTAGTTTGCAGGTGCAGCAGGTAATCAGGAACGCGAATGGAATGTTGGCCTTCATTGCGCGAGGGATGGAGTACAAAAGCAGGGAGGTCCTTCTGCAACTGTATAGGGTATTGGTAAGGCTGCACCTGGAGTACTGCATGCAGTTTTGGTCGCCTTACTTAAGGAAGGATATACTGGCTTTGGAGGGGCTACAGAGAAATTTCACTAGGTTGATTCCGGAGATGAGGGGGTTACCTTATGATGATAGATTGAGTAGACTGGGTCTTTACTCGTTGGAGTTCAGAAGGATGAGGGGTGATCTTATAGAAACAAATAATGAAAGGGATAGGCAAGATAGAGGCAGAAAGGTTGTTTCCACTGGTCAGGGAGACTAGAACTAGGGGGCACAGCCTCAAAATATGGGGGAACCAATTTAAAATCGAGTTGAGAAGGAATTTCTTCTCCCAGAGGGTTGTGAATCTGTGGAATTCTCTGCCCAAGGAAGCAGTTGAGGCTAGCTCATTGATTGTATTCAAGTCACAGATAGATAGATTTTTAACTAATAAGGGAATTAAGGGTTATGGGGAGCGGGCGAGTAAGTGGAGCTGAGTCCACGGCCAGATCAGCCATGATTTTGTTGAATGGCGGAGCAGGCTCGAGGGGCTATATGGCCTATTCCTGTTTCTAATTCTTATGTTCTATGTTCTTATGTTCTAGGAGGCAAAAACATCCCCCAAAAATTGGAAAAAAAAATTCACAAAAACCTTAGCTACTAAATCACTGAAAAATAATTAAAAAATGAAAACTTTAACTTACTTTTTTGTAGTTCTTCATACTTACCACTGCTGGCTGGGCTGAAACGAGAGCTTTTTCCCTGTCATAGAAATAGAAACATAGAAAATAGGTGCAGGAGTAGGCCATTCGGCCCTTCGAGCCTGCACCGCCATTCAATTAGTTCATGGCTGAACATGCAACTTCAGTACCCCATTCCTGCTTTCTCGCCATACCCCTTGATCCCTCTAGTAGTAAGGACTACATCTAACTTCTTTTTGAATATATTTAGTGAATTGGCCTCAACAACTTCCTGTGGTAGAGAATTCCACAGGTTCACCACTCTCTGGGTGAAGAAGTTTCTCCTCAGTTCGGTCCTAAATGGCTTACCCCTTATCCTTAGAATGTGGCCCCTGATTCTGGACTTCCCCAACATTGGGAACATTCTTCCTGCATCTAACCTGTCTAAAACCCGTCAGAATTTTAAATGTTTCTACGAGATCCCCTCTCATTCATCTGAACTTCAGTAAATACAAGCCCAGTTGAGCCAGTCTTTCTTGATATGTCAGTCCCGCCTTCCCAGGAATCAGTCTGGTGAACCTTCGCTGCACTCCCTCAATAGCAAGAATGTCCTTCCTCAGGTTAGGAGACCAAAACTGTACACAATACTCCAGGTGTGGCCTCACCAAGGCCCTGTACAACTGTAGTAACACCTCCCTGCCCCTGTACTCAAATCCCCTCGCTATGAAGGCCAACATGCCATTTGCTTTCTTAACCGCCTGCTGTACCTGCATGCCAACCTTCAATGACTGATGTACCATGACACCCAAGTCTCGTTGCACCTCCCCTTTTCCTAATCTGTCACCATTCAGATAATAGTCTGTCTCTCTGTTTTTACCACCAAAGTGGATGACAACATGACAGGTGAAGTGCTCTCAGACGGCACAACCACGGCACCATTTGCCATCTCAAATGGAGTGAAACAAGGTTGTGTACTCGCTCCAGTTCTGTTCAACCTATTCTTTACCTGCGTCTTGAACTATGCCATAAAAGACTTGGAATTTGGGGTCTACCTGAAATATCGATTAAATGGTTCACTGTTTGACCTCTGCCGCCTTGCTGCAAAGACCACAGTACGGAAACGACTCATCCTTGAGGCACTCTTTGCTGACGACTGCGCCCTTATGGCACACAAAGAGAGTGACCTACAATTCATACTCAGCAAATTTGCTGAGGCAACAGAATTGTTTGGCCTAACCATCAGCCTTAGTAAAACCAAGGTTCTCTATCAGCCTGCCCCTGGCACCACAGCACCTGCTCCCACAGTCTTCATCAGCAGTATACAACTAAAGTCAGTGGACAGCTTCAAGTACCTTGGCAGCACCATATCAAGTGATGGGTCCTTGGACAAGGAGATTGATGCAAGGATCTGTAAAGCCAGCCAGGCACTTGGTCGCTTGCGCACTGAGGTGTTGAGTCACCACCACATCCGACTGTCAACTAAACTGTTGGTGTATAGAGCAGTTGTTCTCTCATCCCTCCTTTATGGATGTGAGACTGGGACACTCTATAGGCGTCACATCAAAAAGTTGGAAGTTTTCCATATGCGCAGTCTCAGATCTATACTCCACATACGCTGGCAAGACCGGGTGTCAAACTTTGAGGTTCTGGAGAGAGCACAATCAACTAGCATCGAGGTGATGATCATGCGAGCCCAGTTCTGGTGGGCTGGACATGTCATCCGCATGGATGAGTCAAGGATCCCTCGTCAGCTTCTTCACGGCGAGCTCTGTGAAGGTCAAAGACACCAGGGGCGCCCCCGCAAGCGCTACAAAGATTGCATCAAGGCTAACCTCCAGTACTCTGGTATCCGACCAAAGGACCTCGAGAATACAGAAGCTAATAAAATCCAGTGGCGAACCCTCACGAGGACTGCCTGCAAGACTTTCGAAGAAAGCCGATGTCAACGCCTGCGGGACACTAGAGATAGACGACATCAGGTGGCAGTACTGTCAGCATCAGGCACATCGAACTTCCCTTGTCTGACGTGCAAGAGACTATGTGCATCCAGAATTGGCCTATACAGCCACTTGAAGACACATGTCATTGATGATTAGCACATCAACGTCTTTGTTGGACCAACCCCTTATTCTGAGATTGTGACCCCTGGTTCTCGACTCCCCAGCCAGGGGAAACACCCTCCCTGCATATACCCTGTCGAGCTCTGTATGAATTTTATATGTTTTCATGAGATCACCTCTCATTCTTCTAAATGCTATGGATTAAAGGCCTAGTCTCCTCAATCTCTCCTCATAGGATAATCAGCCAATCCAGGAATCAGAGTAATCTCTAAATAGTGAAAAGTTAAAAGTAGTAGAGGTACATAGATCAATAAAGTGTCATGAACAGGTACAGAAAATACAAACATACGAACAATGATGGCCAGGTAAAGACCATCTGGCCCATCTAGTTCCGATCGCTTAGATGGCTCGGAGAGGAATTTCCCAGATTTTTTCCCCCCCAAATTGGCCTGGGTTTTTTTATCTGTTTTTTTTGCCTTGCCCTGGAGATCACATGGTTTAGGTAGGGTGGAGTGTATAAGTTGGAATCACAATTGTGTGGGATAGGCTCGATGGGCCAGATGGTCTTCACCTGGCCGTCATTGTTCGTATGTTTGTATTTTCTGTACCTGTCCATGACACTTTATTGATCTATGTACCTCCACTACTTTTAACTTTTCACTATTTAGAGATTACTCTGATTCCTGGATTGGCTGATTATCCTATGAGAAGAGATTGAGGAGACTAGGCCTTTAATCCATAGCATTTAGAAGAATGAGAGGTGATCTCATTAAAACATATAAAATTCATACAGGGCTTGACAGGGTAGATGCAGGGGGGGGTGGGGGGTTTCCCCTGGCTAGGGAGTTGAGAACCTGGGGTCACAATCTCAGAATAAGGGGTTGGCCATTTAGGACTGAGATGAGGAGAAATTCCATCACTCAGAGGGTTGTGAATCTTTGGAATTCTCTACCCCAGAGGGCTCTGGTTGTTCAGTCGTTGAGTATATGCAAGACAGAGATCGATAGATTTTTGGATATTAAGGGAATCAAGGGATATGGGAATAATGCAAGAAGGTGGAGTTGAGGTAGAAAATCAACCATGATCTTATTGAATGGCAGAGCAGGCTCGAAGGGCCAAATGGCCAACTCCTGCTCCTATACCTTATGTTCTTATCTATCCTTTTTATATTCCCTTTATTGAAATCCATTTGGCTCAGTTTTACCCATTCATTTAATCTATCTGTAGGTAAGGATTATTTTTTAACTTTTTTAAATTCTCTATAAACAAAAAACTGTGCTGGGCAATAAATGAGTGACTAATGTTAGCTAAATCCCTGACTTCAATTGTCTAGCCCAGTTGTGGTGCTTTTACACCCTATATAAAGGTTGGACAGGCTTTTATTTTTACAAGTTGGAGATTTCAGGGGGCACCTTTAAAGGACATTTTAAATCTGAGGCTAAAAATGTAAATAAAAAGTTAGGAAAAGGTAAGTTAGTAAACACCATATTATGTATTCTTATATATTATAATTAGTATTATTCTCCTCACTGTTTACTATAGGCTGAATGGCCATTAGTTCCTGAGTTTATCTCTTTTTTGTACAAGGGTGTAACACTTGCAATCCTCCAGTCCTCTGGCTCCCATATCAAGTGAGGATTGGAAGATTGTGGCTCGAGCTGCTGTTATCTTCCCCCTTACTTCCCTCAGCAAACCGGGGTGCTTCCCAATTGCACCGGGTGGCTCTTCTATTTTGAGCGCTGTCAATCTTTTAAGTACCAGTGGCCTCAGGATTGATGGTTTATTTGTGATGCTTTGCTCTGTTTACTGCACTGTTTCCCAGCACTCAGTTGCCATCATGTATCAAAGGCAGTCACTCAGTTTCATCTTGGCTGCTGGGCAACTCATCAAGGAATAAGGAAGGTAAATGAAGGATTCAAACACAAATACATGCTTGAAGCATGATCAATGTGTCTGTCTTTCTCCACTTTTTCATCCATTCTATGTCTAGTTATCTGTGTCCTGATAATTCCTCTCCATTTGGACTATTGCTCTACTGTCCTCTGTGGCCTACTTTTTTGCCATTTCCCCCCTTCAAATTATTTTCCTCCTACATTATCGGTGCACTAGTGTTAGCTCTGGCTCAGTTGGTAGCACACTCACCTCTGAGTCAGAAGGTTGTGGATTCAAATCCCACTCCAGGGACTTGAACACATAAATCTAGGCTGCCACTTTAGTGCAGTGCTGAGGGAGTGTTGCACTATCGGAGGTGCCGTCTTTTGGATGAGACATTAAACCGAGGACCTGGCTGCTCACCCAAGTTGACTAAAAGATCCCATATCACTATTTCAAAGAAGAGCAGGGAAGTTATCCTCAGTGTCCTGGTTAGTATTTATCCCTCAATCAACGTAACAAAAACAGATTATCTGGTCATTATCACTTTGCTGTTTGTGGTAGCTTGCTGTGTGCAGATTGGCTGCCACATTTCCTACATTACAACAGCGACTACACTCCAAAAGTACTTCATTGGCGCTTTGAGACGTCCCGAGGTCATGAAAGGCGCTATATAAATGCAAGTCTTTCATTTTTCATAGGCAAACACCCATGTCTAGACCTCTTGTTGCATAGTCAAGAATAACTCTTGGAGTCCAGAGACTAGCTGCTGGCACATTCCTTGTTTGACTTTACTGATAATTGCAAAAGACTCCAACAATGCACATTCTACCAAGCATTCCATCATGGATCTGACGCACAATCTGGGTAAATCTTTCCGAGCGAATCTCTTGGCCAACTGTTTTCACAGACCTAGTTGGCTGACCATGTTGAATGCCTTTAGCCGATCAATAAAGATCGGGTAGTGGTCCTTGTGCTGTTCAAATCATCGCTCTTGAATCTGATCTGATGAGCAATATAAATGATGCCAATAATGCTGCAATTTGCTATGAAGCCAGATTTTGTCTCTGAGAAAAATGATGACATTTGCAACCAGCTGATTGAGAAATATCATCACAGTTAACAAAAGATGCAAAAGTCCATGATTGTTGCTCTTCTGCTTCTATATGCTAACAATTGCCATATCCTTCAGGGCCTGTGGGATAGTGCCCCCTCTACAGATGGTTTGGAAGAGTTTGTGTAACTGGTCACTGAGGCTCCCACAGCCCCACTTGTAATTCTCTGTGGGGATACCTAAACGTACTTAAAATAGCGTGTCAATACTATATAAAAAGAATACATACTGGAGACCGGTGCTTTATGCAAAGTAAAGCAGTCACAACATGGCTAAAATAACTCAGTCATGCCTGTGGCATTACATAAACTTTCCATAAACTACTAAAAGATGTATTGCCTTATTATTGAATAACACTGAGCATGTGAAGAATAAATCTATGTTCTCAGTACTGTGTAATCATGCTTGACAAATCTTCTGGAATTTTTTGAGGATGTAACTAGCAGAGTGGACAAGGGGGAGCCAGTGGATTAGGTGTATTTGGACTTTCAAAAAGCTTTTGACAAGGTCCCGCACAAGAGATTGGTGTGCAAAATCAAAGCGCATGGTATTGGGGTTAATGTACTGATGTGGATAGAGAACTGGTTGGCAGACAGGAAGCAGAGAGTCGGGATAAACGGGTCCTTTTCAGAATGGCAGGCAGTGACTAGTGGAGTGCTGCAGGGCTCAGTGCTGGGACCCCAGCTCTTTACAATACACATTAACGATTTAGAGGAAGGAATTGAGTGTAATATCGGCAGGTTTGTGGATGACACTAAACTGGGTGGCGGTGTGAGCTGTGAGGAGGACGCTAAGAGGCTGAAGGGTGACTTGGACAGGTTAGGTGAGTGGGCAAATGCATGGCAGATGCAGTATAATGTGGATAAATGTGAGGTTATCTATTTTGGGGGCAAAAATATGAAGGCAGAATATTATCTGAATGGCGGCAGATTAGGAAAAAGGGAGGTGCAATGAGACCTGGGTGTCATGGTTCATCAGTCACTGAAAGTGGGCATGCAGGTACAGCAGGCGGTGAAGAAGGCAAATGGTATGTTGGCATTCATAGCTAGGGGATTTGAGTATAGGAGCAGGGAAGTCTTACTGCAGTTGTACAGGGCCTTAGTGAGGCCTCACCTGGAATATTGTGTTCAGTTTTGGTCTCCTAACTTGAGGAAGAACGTTCTTGCTATTGAGGGAGTGCAGTGAAGGTTCACCAGACTGATTCCCGGGATGGTGGGACTGACCTATCAAGAAAGACTGGATCAACTGGGCTTGTATTCACTGGAGTTTAGAAGAATGAGAGGGAATCTCATAGAAACATATAAAATTCTGATGGGACTAGACAGGTTAGATGCAGGAAGAATGTTCCCGATGTTGGGGATGCCCAGAACCAGGGGACACAGTCTAAGGATAAGGGGTAAGCAATTTAGGACTGAGATGAGGAGAAACTTCTTCACTCAGAGAGTTGTTAACCTATGGAATTCCCTGCCGCAGAGAGTTGTTGATGCCAGTTCGTTGGATATACTCAAGAGGGAGTTAGATATGGCCCTTACGGCTAAGGGGATCAATGGGTATGGAGAGAAAGCAGGAAAGGGGTACTGAGGGAATGATCAGCCATGATCATATTGATGGTGGTGTAGGGGGCTCGAAGGGCTGAATGGCCTACTCCTGCACCTATTTTCTATGTTTCTATGTTTCTATGTAGTAGGACTACTGCTTGTGTTTCTACATAATTAAATAATTAATTTAAGGATATTATTATTGGATAATTAGGTAAAGGTTCATATAAATCATCAATGTCATAGACAAAAAACAATTTTTCATCATTCCTGATAAAAAAGGCAGGGTGGGGGGGCGGGGAGGAAATACTAATAAACTGAGCAGGTCCATCAGCAGCTGTAAAGCGAAAAGACAAGGTAACATTCCAGGTCGAACCCTTTGCCAGAACCAAAAACTGAAGGATACGCATGCATTTTTGTAGGGTCAGAAAGGAAAGAGAAAAATATAAGGAACTCCAATCACAGAAAGAAAGTTAATGGGTTGAATGAGCCCACAGAACTCCTTAATAAGACACAGTTAGATGATCACAGAATCACAGAATAGTGCAGCTGTATCCAGGCTGTTTACCTTTAGATAGATACTGTTCTCTGAGGCCGAGAGTGTCAGTCCCGAAGGATGTGTTGCCTACCTGGTGCCAGGGTTAAGGACATCTCCTCTGGGCCGGAGAGGAACTTGGAGTGGGAGGGGGAAGATCCAGTTGTCGTGGTTCAGGTGTGTACCAACAACATAGGTAGGACAAATGAAGAGGTTCTGCTGAGGGATTATGAACAGCTAGGAGCCAAATTAAAAAGCAGAACCACAAAAATAATAATCTCTGGATTATTACCTGAGCCACAAACAACTTTGCATAGGATAAACAGGATCAGAGAATTAAACATGTGGCTCAAAGACTGATGTGGGAGAAATGGGTTTTGTTTCGTGGGACACTGGCACCAGTACTGGGGTAAGAGGGAGCTGTTCCACTGGGTCGGGCTTCACTTAGACCGTGCTGGGGCTAGGGTCCTGGCGAATCAAATAAGTAGGGTTGAAGAGAGGGCTTTAAACTAATTAGTGGGGGGGAGGGTTCAGATGAATGGAAATTTAAAAAGTCAAAGAATAAGGAGAAGGCAATAGAGCAGGGTAGCACTGGGGTAAATGAAAACCAGAGCGTGACAGGAAGGGACAGAATGTACAAACATAAAAGTGTATCAGAAAGTGGGGTCAAAGCAGGAAGAAGTGGTAAAAAAAACAAATGTAAAAGCTCTTTATCTGAATACTGAAGGCATAAATACATACAAATGGGTATGATCTGATAGTAATTATAGAGATGTGGTTGCAAGGTAACCAAGGCTGAGAAATAAATATTATGGGGTATTTGACAATTTGGAAGGACAGACAGAAAGAAAAGGAGGTGGGGTAACTCTGTTAATAAAGGAGGAGATCATTGTGTTAGTGAGAAACGATATTGGCTCATAAGATCAAGATGTTGAATCAGTTTGGGTGGAGATAAGGAATAATAAGGGGAAAAAGTCACTGGTGGACGTAGTCTATAGGCCCCCTAACAGTATCTACACTGTTGGACAGAGTATAAATCAAGAAATAATGGAGGCTTCTAAAAAACGAACAGCAAAATTCATGGACTATTTTAACCCTCATATTGATTGGACAAAGCAAATTGGCAGGGTAGCCTTGAGGAAGAGTTCATGGAGTGTAATGGGGATAGTTTCCTTGAGCAGTACGTTGTGGAACCAACCAGGGAGACGGCTATCTTAGATCTGTGTACTGTGTAATGATGCAGGATTAATAAACAATCTCATTGTAAAGGATCCTCTAGGACTGAGTGACCACAGCATGGTTGCATTTCAAATTCAGTTGGCAGGTGAGAAAGATGGATCTCAAACCAGTGTCTTAAGCTTAAATAAAGGAGACTACAGGGTTGGCTGAAGTGGACTGGGAAAATAGATTAAAGTGTAGGACGGTTCATGAGCAGCGGCAAATATTTAAGGAGATATTTCATAACGCTCAATAAACATATATTCCAATGAGAAGGAAAGACTAAGAGAAGGGATAACCATCCGTGGCTAACTAAGGAAATAGGGGATGGTATCAAAGTGAAAACAATGGCATACAAAGTGGCTAAGACTAGTGGGAGGCTAGAGGATTGGGAAACTTTTAAAAGCCAACAAAGAACGACTAAAAAACACAGAGAGCGAAGATAAATTATGAAAGTAAACTAACACAAAATATAAAAACAGATAGTAAAAGTTTCTACAGGTACATAAAAAGAAAATGAGTAGCTAAAGTAATTGTTGGTCCCTTAGAGGATGAGACTGGGGAATTAATAATGAGGTACAGGGAAATGGTAGAGACTTTGAGCAAATATTTTGTATCGGTCTTCATGGTCGAAGACACTAAAAACATCCCAATAGTGGATAATTAAGGGGCTATAGAGAGGGAGGAACTTAATAGAATCACTATCACTAAAGAAGTAGTACTCGGTAAAATAACGGGACTAAAGGTGGACAAGCCCCCTGGACCTGATAGCTTGCATCCTAGGGTCTTAAAGGAAGTGCTGCAGAGACAGAGGATGCATTGGTTATAATCTACCAAAATTCCATGGATTCTGGGGAGGTCCCAACGGATTGGAAAACTGCAAATGTAACGCCCCTATTTAAAAAAGGAGGCAGACAAAAAGCAGGATACTATAGACCAGTTAGCCTAACATCTGTCGTTGGTAAAATGCTGGAGTCCATTATTAAGGAAGTAGTAGCGGGACATTTGGAAAAGCATAATTCAATCAAGCAGAGTCATGTTTGACAAATTGGCTGGAGTTCTTTAAGGATGTAAAGAGCAGGGTGGATAAGGGGGAACCAGTGGATGTGGTGTATTTGGATTTCCAGAAGGCATTCGATAAGGTGCCACATAAAAGGTTACTGCAGAAGATAAAAGCTCATGGGTTTGGAGGTAATATATTAGCAAGGATTGATGATTGGCTAACTAACAGAAAATAGAGAGTCGGGATAAATGGGTCATTTTCCGGTTGGCAAACAGTAACTAGTGGGGTGCCGCAGGGATCGGTGCTGGGGCCTCAACTATTTACAATCTATATTAATTATTTAGGTGAAGGAACTGAGTGTAATGTAGTCAAGTTTGTTGATGATACAAAGATGGGTGGGAAAGCAAATTGTGAGGACACAAAAAAATCTGCAAAGGGATATAGACAGGCTAAGTGAGTGGGCAAAAATTTGGCAGATGGAGTATAATGTGGGAAAATATGAGGTTATCCACTTTGGCAGATAAAATAAGAAAGCAAATTATAATTTAAATGGAGAAAAATACAAAGTGCTGCAGTACAGAAGGATCTGGGGGTCCTTGTGCATGAAACACAAAAAGTTAGTATGCAGGTACAGCAAGTGATCAGGAAGGCAAATGGAATGTTGGCATTTATTGCAAGGGGGATGGAGTATAAATGCAGAGAAGTCCTGCTACAACTGTACAGGGTATTGGTGAGGCCACACCTGGAGTATTACGTACAGTTTTGGTCTCCGTATTTAAGGAATGATATACTTGCATTGGAGGCTGTTCAGAGAAGGTTCACTTGGTTGATTCCAGAGTTGAGGGGGTTGACTTATGAAGATAGGTTGAGTAGGTTGGGCCTATACTCATTGGAGTTCAGAAGAATGGGAGGTGATCTTATCAAAACATATAAGATAATCTGGGTGCTCAACAAGGTGGACACAGAGACGATATTTCCACTCATAGGGGAAACTAAAACTAGGGGTCATAGTCTCAGAATAAGAGGCCGCCCATTTAAAACTGAGATAAGGAGCAATTTCTTCTCTCAGAGAGTTGTAAATCTGTGGAATTCTCTGCCCCAGAGAGCTGTGGAGGCTGGGTCATTGAATATATTTAAGGTGGAGATTGACAGTTTTTGAGCGATAAGGGAATAAAGGGTTATGGGGAGCAGGCAGGGAAGTAGAGCTGAGTTCATGATCAGATCAGTCATGATCTTATTAAATGGTGGAGCAGACTCAAGGTGCCAAATGGCCTACTCCTGCTCCTATTTCTTATGTTCTTATGTTTTCAGATCTGTGGGACCTTCCATATGTTTCCAGCATTTACCATTTTCATTTCAGATCTCCGGTATTTGCATTTTCTTCCGTTTCCGTCTCTGAATTCCCTCATTTACTTGTCTGTTCAGTTGTATGAACCACTCCCATTCCTTATACTGCCGTAACTATTTGCATATTCTTTTCATGTTTTGACATGCTTCATTGCTTCTTTGAGATGATATGTTATATTACCTGATATTATGTATGCGTGTCATTTAACCCAGTAACTATAACTGGAGTACTTGTTTATTTCCCCTTCTTTTCTCCCAACGCTACTTAAATACCTACCCTTCAGTCTACAGTTCTAACAAAAAGTTACACCTGAAACATTGACTTGTCTTTTCGATTTGCAGATGACAACTGTGTGCTGCCAGTCTTTTCTATTTTTCAGCAGTCCTGAGGAAGTCAGACACAGTCAGGACTGTTTTCTGAATGCTGGCAACTCTTATGCCAACTAAGCAGCAATTTGAAAATTGTGAACTCTGTGTTATTCATTTATGTGGTGTTAATGGCAAAGTGTATTTTCTAATGTGTGTTTAAACTCAGCATGGACTCCTTTATTCCAAAATCACAAAGGCATCTCTCCCTCCTCCATCTTCTCTTCCCCCTGTCTCCATACCTCCTAATGTCCCTCCCAACCCAGCTCTGCCTCTTCCCACTCTGCAATTTTCTGTTCCAACCCAGTTTCTGACCTCAAAACACCTCCTTATAAGCCGCATGTTCAATGACATTGTTAACCTTTCCCTTTCATAGGGCATTGTTCCACCTTCTTAAAAACATTATCACTCTCCTTAGAAAGTCCACTAATAACTGCAAAATCTTTGCAAACCAACACGCTACCTCAAAGCTGTCCCTTCTTTCCCAGATGATTCAGCATGCAGTTACTACCTAACTAGGCTCTCACTACTTCCACCACTGTCTGCTCAAAGACCTTGGGGCCGAAATTGCTCCTTTTATAGCCCCGTTAGCCTCTGGGAGGCGCTAATGGGGGGCTAATGATTTTTCGCTTGGCGGTGGGCAGCGGAAGCGACCCGCCCAGAATTGCCCCTGGGATGCCATGAGCAAAAATGGGTTTGCACTGCGGTCCTTACTTTACGCCCCATGCGGGGCGCACATGGCGATGATGTCACCGCGTGCGTGCCAAACCCTTATCGCCTCACGGGGGAAATTGCCCCGCAAGTTGCGAAGCGGCCATCTTTTTTTTTTGTCGGCCTCTTTTTGTCGCCCTCTCGGGTCACTGGCTCAGACTAAACCTCCCTGATGGCCCAGTGGCCATCAGGAAAGTGGCTGCAGAGTTCGCTATGGCCCTCCCCTTTAAAAGGGGAGGGGCATTGTGACGCATCAACGCGATGTGGCACATCCACATTGTACTGAACCTCGCGCCACGCTACTGCCCCGCGGAGGCCAATCACGCCTCCGATACCGCCCCACATATTTTTTTCAGACAAAGACTCCAATTCAGCGACATTTAGCGGCCTATCTTGTTGGGCGCTAAATATTTATTTAATTCAAATTGTGCGCCCCAAATGGGGCAATTTCACCCCCCTTGTCTGATTTCCAGACAGCCTACACATGGGGATGGTTCTTGGAAAAGTTCTGTGTGACTGAAATCATAGTTTTCTGTTTCTCCTTGTCCTCCTCAACCTCTCTACATTGTTGACCACTCCATTGTCCTCCATCACCTTTCCTTCATTATTCACTTTTGTGGAACTGCTCTCTTCTGGTTCCTCTCCTACCTATTTCAATGCAGCCACTACATCCTCTCAAGTGGATTTTATTTATGTGATCACAATGTTACCTCTGACGTGCTCCATTACTCAATTCTTAGTCCCTTTTATTCACCATGTGCATGCAATCACTAGGCAATATCAATCATTAAGAATGTTGAGGAAACCCAACCCTGCATCTCCACTACTGATTCAAGGGCTGTTGCTCTACTATCTGAATGCCTTTGTGACATCAAGTCCTAAATGAGTGTAACTTCTGACAGCTTCATATTGTCAAAATTCAACAACTGTGTGTCTCTGGTGCCAACTCCATCAACCTCCTTAGCTGTTCACTCAAGTTTAGCCTAGTCATACGCAACTTTGGTGCCCTGGTTAATCTGAGCTTCTTACCCCATATGTGGCCTGTTGCCAAGACACCTTCCTCCACTTCTGGAACATTGACACCAAGAAATCCTCTACGGAATTTAGAAGAAACATCTTCACCCAGAGAGTGGTGAGATTGTGGAACTCGCTACCACAAGGAGTGGTTGAAGTGAATAGTATAGATACATTTAAGGGGATATGAGGGAGAAGGGAATAGAGGGTTATGCTGATAGATTTAGATGAGGAAAGACTGGAGGAGGCTCGAATGGAGCATAAACGCCGGCATGGACTGGTTGAGCCGAATGATGTGTTTCTGTGCTGTATATCCCATGCAATTGCTGGTTTGTGCTTATGTCTAGTAAAAGTATTTGAATGACATTGTATCATCTTAGTGTTGCCACTGGATCCTGAAGGAAGGTTAATATTAGCAGTGTGCTGACATAGCACAATGCTAATCACCCTCTGCGTGAATATATCTATGAAAGCAGGACCAAAGAACTGACAGGAAATCAGGATGTCAGATATGACAATATCTTCCAGAAGTTACCAGACTTCACTGTGGAGGAGAAGAGCCATCCAGCTAAAAAAAATTCTAATCTCTATGGATTCAGAATCGCAGATAATGGACACTGGTAGCAAAAGTGATCTTAGCTGTATGTTTAAATAAGTAGACCCAGAAATTGGGCTACTTACCGCCACCCGTTCGCGCTGGACTCCTGAAGTAAATGGTGGCTGTTGCTCTAACACCCGTCTCTGGTGCGGGAATCTGCGGACGCCAATTTGCTGAGGGCCATAGCGCTGTTGATAGCAGCACTGGCGCTGGACAGGCAAATGTGGAGAGCGTGACGGCATGCCAACGTAACACCGCGCTCTGCGAACTTGGACATTGGCTCTGAGTTTAGTGCTGGGTCCTAAGCTCGCTCTGAAAAGCGAGCGTGCAGCAGACTGACAGAGATGCTGTCAGCACTTCTTAAAGGAACGCACACATCTTTTAGATAAATTAAGCTTTTTGGACTGGATTCTTTCACAGCGATATTCGGTACCGTAACATTTGAGGGCGGTTACATCTGCAGGGCAGGAGTTCCTGCATCAGGCGCAGAAGTCCCGCCCTATGAGCTATATTGGGCTTACCACCCCCGGAGAGGAACTGCAGCACAAATTCTCGCGTTGCAGTTCCTGTCGGGGGTGGGACCGGGGCACGAAGGGATGTGAATTTTCCAGCGCTATGCGGTGAGACATATAGTGCTGGCAGGGCCCACCCCTTCCCTTAAAGGGTAGGGCCAAGCTGCCGACTCTGTGAGCGGGAAACGGGGCCATCCCTGGACCACCAGGGAGTGGGGTGACATGGTGGCAGCCCAGCACTCAAATGGAGTGCCGGGCTGCAAGATCACGGCACAGTTCCCACAATCTACAATCAAGATGGCCATTTTATTTTTACCGCAAAAATGGGTTGCTACGGACGATGGTGATGGGGCGCTACCGGTTACCACCGCCACTAAACTCCCGTGGAATTTCTTGGCCGTTGCTAGTCACACCGCACCCAAGTGAGAAGTTGCTTGCGCCCGGGGGCACTCATGGGAGGTTCAAATGACACAAAATTCTTCCTCCTTTATATTTCATTGAAGTGGTGATTTGGTGCAATTGATATTAAAAGTTTTTGAAGTGTGCAGGGAGTGCTGCTGGATGCTTGCAAGGCCTCGGATGGTAAAGGAAGGCCTCTGAATAGACAGAAAATGCTGAAAACACTTAGCGGGTTAGGCAGCATCCATGGAGAGAGGAACAGAGTTCTCATCTCAGGTTGAGGTGCTGCCTGGCTTAGTGTATTTCCAGCATTTTATGCTTTTATTTCAGATTTCCAGCATCCACTCGCAGAGGGAAGAGGAAGACACAGAAGAGGAGGAAGCAGAAGGAATGATGCAACCCAGACAACCCCTTTCTGGCCGGAATATCCGGGATGGAATCATCCACCTGTGGTACCAGTGACGACAACCCCAATTCCCCTTTCAAGATTTGTCACACACCTTACCGACTCTCTATTACTGACCATGGTGGTGTCATCTTGGCCATGATGCTGAAATAAAAGCCATCACAAAGCAAACTTTCCAATCCAACTTTATACATCTATCCATCTAATATGGCATCAAGAAATCAACTCATCACCCTTTTGCAATCCCTCAGTGACTGTCTTGCACCTTTGCCTATCTTGCTGAATTCACGCAGTGCTACCCCAGTAACTGGAGCATGGCTGTTGGTAGGCTGCTGACTTTCAGTGGGGAAGGGAGTGTGAAATCGAGTGTTCTTCTTCTTCTCCTTCTCCTCCACCTCCTCCTCTCTTGTTTCCCTCTTCTTGGGCAGGCTGTATTTCTTGGGTGTGTGAAATGAGGAAGACTCAAGGGTGGAGTTGTGGTGAGGGG
Source organism: Pristiophorus japonicus (assembly GCF_044704955.1). Lineage (NCBI taxonomy): Eukaryota > Metazoa > Chordata > Chondrichthyes > Pristiophoridae > Pristiophorus > Pristiophorus japonicus. Next base: position 35,753,518 of record NC_091984.1, read on the forward strand.
AGGGCAGGAAAGCAAGAGGTGCATGCCAGAAGGAGGATAACGTATGAAGTTACCAACATCTTGTATCCTTTCAGCCCCGCTGCTGGCCAAGTGCTCAATCATGCCCCTGCCAAAAATGGCCAGCGCCGTTTCCTCCAAGAGGGTGAGGTGAATCTAGGAGGGGGAAGTGTGCCTCGTGTTTGGTAGAGATTGTTGGTAGGCAAATGAGGGGGGATTGTGTATTGAGCAGTGTGTGAGGCTAATGGTGCAGTTAGTAGGAGAGGCTTTTGAAGATGGTCAAAACCAGTGGACTGAGGTCATAAAGCTTTTTTGGGCACTGGAGTCAGGTCGTGAGGACGACATTGCTGGCAGTGGCTGTCTCGGTGATCTGGTCCCACATCCTTCTTTCTGGAGGGCCTCTTGGCCTCTGTGGGTAGAGGACCTCTCTTGCAGTGTTGATCCCCTGCACAAAGCTGGAGTGCTGCATGCGTTGCCATAGTATCATTGCAGCAAGAACAGCCTTCTCTTAAAACTAGGCTGTCATTTTAGAAAGCAATGCAAGGGATGCACTTACCTGGTTCCCGAAGGCAGACGGAATCCAGCTTGATCAGCCCGATGCAATGCAGCAGAATGCTAGGCTGATTGATCACTGGCAAAGACCAATCTAAAAAAAGAGAAACAGCATTTTGGATATTTTTTTCCTTACCTCGGCTACCTCGCCTTTAAGTATCGCCCCCGAAGCGCCCGGCCTCCCGATCAACGTCTCCTGCAGCTGCCGCTGATTTTACCTGGCGATGCTGCAGGGGGCGGAACAGAAGTTCGGGTCTGGGGCACGACCGGGGCAATGCGCACAGCGATTATGTCACAATCTGCGGGCAAGGAGCCCAAGGCGCAACATTCTGCACCGCTGCAAACCTCCCTCCGAATATCGCGGGGGCCGATTACCCGGTCGGTGAGTGCTTAACAACCCATTATCGCCCCACCACACCAGAGTGATAACGGGACATACTAAGGAGGCCAATTTCTGGGCCACAACATTTCAGAATGGTCCAATTCTATTCAAATACACAAGAAACTGCAACAAGCCATTCTTAATTATGTTTAACTGTAAATTTCTGATGGAATAAAGAACTTGTGAATATATTGTGCCTTATCTCACCTATTGGATATTCCAAAGTGTTTTGCAATAAATGGATTATTTTTGAAGTGCAGTCCTCATTGTTATGTAGACAAACCTGACGGCCAATTTGCACACAACAAGGTCCCACAAACAGCAAACTAATAAACGAACAAGTATTCTGTTTGACAAGAGGATGAATTGTCAGTTGATGTGTTTTTGGTAGTGCTGGTTGAAAGAAGACTGTGGACCATGACACAAGGATAACTCCCTGCCCTTTAAATAATGCCGTGAAATTTTTTTACATCCACCTATGCAAATGTCTCTCATTTTAAAGACCGCACCTCTGACAGTGCAGTATTCTGTGAGTGAAGTACTTAGATTATGTACTGAAATCTCTTAAGTGGGGCAAGCAATCTACCAACTGAGTAAAGCTGGCATTAGCACCTTCCACTGCCTGCGCTTGACCTCTTCATGCTCGCAGCGTTAAGATTCAAGGAGCTCAACTGTAGTGTATGTAGGCACCTTTAGTAATGAGGCAGTGTATGATACTTAAACTGTGTAGACCTGTAGTCCTTTATTTCCAGCTCCTGAGTGAGGATAACAAGCTGTGAGTTCCTTTTTATACTGGGCTACCTGCCATGTGCAGGTAACCCTTAGGTCTCCAGGAGCAGCACCCTCTGGTGTACAGTTAAGGTGTGTACAGTATAAGGGTACATTCAGTGTGGCATGACAGTGTTACAGACATCACACAGTAAACAGGCATGCATACACAACAATACTCCCGTCTAAGCATTTTTCATATCCTTCTTGTCATGACCAGAGAAGACGATCAGTGGTGAGCTATGGGAGGTTGTAGTTGCCAGGTGTGACCCCTGTGCTTGAGGCTGGCCTCATACGTTTCCCCTCCCTCACACACAGACCAAGTAGGTGTCACTGTTGTGGGGTGGTGGGCAGGGCCACAAGATTGGGTGGGCTCCTTGTCCACCAATTGGGATGAGGGTCAGGTCATCCCAGGGTTTGCCAGGGAAGCTGGAGGGTATTGGTCTCATGCTCCTGGTGTTGGCCCTGGTGGCTAAGGGTTGTAGGGTTGGTCTGGTGCAGGTTGCCATTGGTGGTGGCTGGGCTGCCCATTGACCACTGTCCCTGTAGTGGGTCTGCTCCCACTGGCCGTGTGTGTGTCCTGCAAGTGGCATCACATTCGTTCCAAAGGTCCGGGCTACATGGTCAGGTAGCCTGCTGGACCTGGGGATCTCCCACAGGGAGATTCCATTGGCATCAGCATGGTCCCTGTAGGACCCAATGTCCTTTGGCAGTGTCCTACCGGTATACATGACACCTTGGCTCTGATCACACATAGTCGAGCCTGCATTATACATTCTAGCATTTGCATCACTTTTGGGTGTCCTGGTTTCAACAGTCATGCTTACATTAGGCATTTCACATTTTCTATCATTATTGTTAAGCATAATAAACTTGTTCTTAACCTTACTGACACCTGCATTCATCTCATTAGTCACATTAGTTAAACCAGCATCACAATTCATTGTTACATTGCATACATTTTCATATTTGCACCCTTTAATCGCATCTTTAGCTTTAAAGTCCGTGTACTCAAATAGTTGAAACTTCCCCTTTAAATTTCTTTGGTTACCGGTCTCCTTTAAGGGAGCCTTCAAATCCGATTGGCCGCTCGGTGTCACGTGATGCTCCTCCATGCTCACTCGTGGCATGGTGGCGGCCATTTTGATTCCAAATATTTCTCCTCGTGATGCTGCAGCCATTTCCTGCAGGTGGGCTATGGTGGTCTTTTCTTCCACAGGGCCACTTCGCCTGATGTGGACCCGGTTCATCCAATTCCTGCCCAGCAGCGTGGGACCGTCGCCGGCTACAATCCACAGGGGGAGTTTGTTCAATACGCCACCCTGGGAGACCTGGACGTCTACGCTGCCAACGATTTGGATTTTACCTTTGGTAAAGGTGAGCAGCTTTGCCTGGACAGGAGACAGTTTTGGTCGAGTGGCAGGATTCATCCAAATTTTTTCAAAGGATATTTGGTTCATCACAGATTGGCTCGCCCCTGTGTCACTTTCCATGGAGACTGGGACCCCGTCGACGTCTACTTTCATTGTCCACGGAGAACTTTCGGTGGAGCAGGTATGAGTTCCATAATCTTCTCCAGGGGTTGAGCAACTTCACCTTCATCTGTGTCGGGGCCCCGGTGATCAGCCAACTCATCAGAGACGCGGTGAGTAAAGCTTTTTCAGCACATCCTTTGAAGGTGCTTTTTCTCTTTGCATGCATTGTCTTTGTAGCGGCACTGGTGGACCCTGTGGTTTCCTCCACAGCGCCAGCACGGAGCTAGCCGGTTTGCCCCATGTGGCGGACTCAGGGTTGCGGGACTCAGGGCAGCATTTCTGCCCTTAGAAGTATCAATGCGGTGCACTGCTCTCATCGGTTTAGAGTCCCTTCGTGCTTCATTTAGGTGGTCACCAAAGTCACACGGTGCAGCCAGTCTCCTTAAGTGTTCCAATCTTTCTACAAAAGCATCCCAATCTTCCCCATCAGTAAATTGCTGAAAGATGCTGAGATTTGACATGCTGAGCGTGTGGTTCGTGACCTCGTATCCCATCCTCGTCGCCAGTTGTAGTGTATGTAGGCACCTTTAGTAATGACTCCACGAGGCAGTGTATGATACTTAAACTGTGTAGACCTGTAGTCCTTTACTTGCAGCTCCTGAGTGAGGACAACAAGCTGTGAGTTCCTTTTTATACTGGGTTACCTGCCGTGTGCAGGTAACTCTTAGGTCTCCAGCAGCAGCATCCTCAGGTGTACAGGTAAGGTGTGTACAGTATAAGGGTACATTCAGTGTGGCATGACAGTGTTACAGACATCACACAGTAAACAGGCATGCATACACAACATCAACGTCCTCCCGGATGTACTTTCTCCACCTAGGGCGGTCTTCGGCCAGAGTCGCCCAGGTGATAGCGCACTTCACCAGGGAGGCTTTCAGGGTGTCCTTGTAACGTTTCCACTGCCCACCTTTGGCTCGTTTGCCACAGGTTTTTGTTTACGATGGCCGCCGGGGTGGCAGCTCCCTAGGGAGCTCCTCTGCCAAAACAACTTTACCCTCGTCATCTTTCGTCATGCCACAACTTTTCACCCTCAACCTCCCCCCTCCCACTGTCTAAACTTCCCCTAGCCTTAATAGACCCTAACATTTGAATAAAATATATTTTACATTAAAACTGAATCAGTTCCATAATTTGTTCCTCTGTTCCCCCCACTCCCTTAACTAATTGCAATCTTGTGACTTCTCCCCTTCTCTCTCTCCACCACCAACTCCCCCCCCCCCCTGCCGCCCACATTCATTGCAATCTTCAGAAGCCTTCCGATTAGCAATTCGCTCCCTGGGCTCAGTCTGCATAAAGCTTCCGATCGGCACCTTGCTCTCTTTCTCCTCCCCCCACAGCTTGTTTTGTAGCTGAGCCCCAAGCCCCTTGTGTGCGGGTGTGGGCCGATTCTGCCGGCCAAAGCTACGACCCTCCAGCCCTGCTTCAAGGCTGGTGGCGTGTGAGTGAGTTTAAAAGAAAAAACTTCTGAAATCCAACAAACTTCCATTTACGACATTGACAGGTTAAAAAAAAGTTGAACTTTATTATTGATTTTGACAGTGTTCTTGACTCCTTCCAAAATTTCGATTAAAAACAATGGCATCTTTCAGCACCAATTTCTCAATGTACGCTGGTTTTCTTAAGTGCCCCGAAGGTTTTTCGGGAGTGGCCTGATATGCCAACCTAGGAGGAAAAAAGTGTTGGCAAAACTGCGAAAAATTATAAAAACCGGCGCAGATATGAGGTAAAAAAAAACTAGAAAAATCGTAACTAAGTCAGTTAAGCCAGTGTAGATCGCATGAGGAAACTCTGAAAAAAATAAATATGGCAAACAAAACAGCACGCACCAAAAAAAACGGCACAAATGACCCGGTAAAATTGAGCCCTGTAGTGCAGCACAGAAGAGCCTTCAGTCCGTCAAGTCTGCGCCGAATTGTATTGTATTATTCTGAAATTCCTTTCACTATTTTATTTTAAATGATTTAATGCATCTGCTTAAAGAATAAAGATTATTTTCAGACGATAAGGATAAGCATGTGCATCCAAGTATTTCATGGTGTAATTTCAGAGCCAATTAACATTTCTTTACACCCCCACCTATGAGGAAAGCTGTTGAATGTTGTGTGTAATTGAAATGTTATGAAAATACACTGATGAATTTTTGCTTTGTCATCATGATATGACATTAGGAATGAGGTAATTCGGGCGTACCACAGCTTTGTGATGCACCCAATTTGAATGGGACGATATCCTCCTTCCTCAATCCAGTAAAATTAGAGCATATTGACTTTGAATAAAGGGTGATCTGTGTTAATTAGATATCGTTTTTAATATTCTTGCTTTTCACAGTTTTACATTGATTTGATTAAGGCTTCCAATTAAATACTAACTCCTAATTACACAGCCAACGTTAAAATATATTCCATATTCTAGGAATAGCTACAAGCACGGCAAAGAGACCAACACTCTAAAAGTAAGCAAATCATTCTAACCATCCACACAAAAATAGAGCAATTCCCCACCCCCTAAATTAGATGTAAAAACACCTCACTTTGAATCAAGCACCTGTAGCTGTGGTCAATAAATGCGTTTTATCTATTGAACTAATTAAAATATTGAGCTCTCGTGTCCTCTGTTCCAGCACACAACTGTTGGATCAATTAACATTAACTCAGTAATGTAAGCAAAGAGTCTAAAGTTTAATTCGTTTGTCGGTTTTAGTGCCCCCCCCCACTTTTAGCCAGGGGGCATTTGTATAATTTGTGTTTTTGTTGCCCTCAAAAAAAACAAGGGGGTACTTGTATTAAAGATTGCCATCCAATTTACCCCTTTAAAAAAGAGGCATTTGATTTACAGATTTATGGATGCAACTAAAATAGTTGTAAGCAAAGAGTCAAAAATTTATTTTGTTTAAGTTTGTCGGTTTTAGTCTCCCGTCCCCCTTTTAGCCAGGGGGCACTTGTATAATTTGTGTTTTTAGTGCCCTCACAAAAAAACAAAAAAGCAAAAAACAAGGTGGTATTTGAAAGTTTTTGGAGTGTGCCCCCTTTAACCACTTGTTTATTGTATACACAAAAATAGTTGTAAGCAAAGAGTTCAATTTTACACAATGTGACATTGTCATTTCGTTTCACACAGTACTGGGTAGTCTTATTTTTATTTAATTCATTTGGGGAATTACCACTGACTGACGTAAACCTGCTCAGTTGCCAATGGGGACAGATTGCAATAACAAATATTTGAATCCGCCGATCATCGGACTGCTGTCATTAATTCCCAGTACGAGAAAGTCGGAAGGCAGGGCTGAAATTGCGAAGGATGACATCATGTGATTGAGAGGGCGGAAGCGTCTGCTGGAGTAAGAGTACTCTGACAACCTCTCAGTCTCTCATCAGTCTGCTGTTGAGCCACGGTAAGGTAAGTGTAGTATTTTCCAATCAGGTGAGCTTCTAATACGAGGGGGTGGTGGGAGGAAGTTTTTAATGCAGTGAAACACAAGCTAACCCAGCTCTGCTGGATTTGAACAGTGTGATCTTCGTCCCTGCAGTCAATCTGTTTGGCGGCGGAGTGCACTTCACCCCACTTTTCCAATGTCGGTGGTAACTGTGTCAACGATACTGCATCTTTCAATGTGGACTGCTTGTCAGTTTCCTGATCCAGGGATCTTATTCCCACCTGGAGGTGTGATTATTATTTACTCCAGATATGCTATTCGGATGCTTTCCTTTCTCAGTAACAATTACGAGCGAAAGCTACGAGCTGGAGATGTTTGAGAGCTTCCTTGCTCCATAATAGAGGTGCCCGGAGATTCCTGAATGCTTTATCCCGCAGGTGACGGCGAGCGCTGCCCATTTGCTGGGTATCCACTTCAGAAACCGCACTGCTCAGTGCACACGAGGGCTGCCAGCCCACCGAGACTGCAGCCGGGCTGGGCCCAAGTTTTCACACGATAAAAAACGGGCGCCCCTCCGAGCTGGACGCCCGTTTTTCGCGCCACAAAGTGCGCCTAAAAAACCCTCAGTATTCTCCACCTCCCTGCAGGTAATCTGGCCCTCGGCGCGGCAGCAGGAGCTGTGGGGGGGCGGAGCCAGGTCCCTGCGCTGAAAACAGTGCCGGGACCTCTGCACATGCGCGCTACAGTGGGCACGCAAGTGCAGTAGCTCCAGGCACCCGAAACTGTGTGGGAGGGGCCCGAAGCACGCAGCCCCTAGCCCTGGCCGAATGGCTTCACTGGGGCTGCGTGAATAAGGCTCCTCCCACGGCCAGCTCCTGCTCCCCCCGACCAGACCCGACACCCGCTCTCCCCCCCCCGCTCCTGCCTCCCGACCCGACCCCCCCCCCCCCCCCCCCCGACTGGACCCGACCCGTGCTCCTGCTCCTGCTCCAGCTCCCCCCCCCCCCCGGACTGGACCTGACCCGACCCGCGCTCCTGCTCCCGCCCCCCCCCCCCCCCCCCCCCGACTGGACCCGACCCGACCCGACCCGACCCGCGCTCCAACCCGCGCTCCCGCCCCCCCGACTGGACCCGACCTGCTCCTGCTCCCTCTCCCCCGCCCCCCCGACTGGACCCGACCCGACCCGTGCTCCTGCTCCCGCTCCCCCCCGACTGGATCCGACCTGACCTCCCCCTCCCCGACCTGACCCCTCCCTCCCTCTCTCTCTCCCCCCCCCCTCTCTCCCCCCCCCCTCTCCGACCTGACCCCTCCCTCCCTCTCTCTCTCCCCCCCCCCTCTCTCCCCCCCCCTCTCTCCCCCCCTCTCTCTCTCCCCCCCTCTCTCTCTCCCCCCCTCTCTCTCTCTCTCTCCCCCCCTCTCTTCCCCCCCTCTCTCTCCTCCCCCCCTCTCTCTCCTCCCCCTCTCTCTCCTCCCCCCTCTCTCTCTCTCCCCCCCCTCTCTCCCCCCCCCTCTCTCCCCCCCCCTCTCTCCCCCCCCCTCTCTTCCCCCCCCTCTCTTCCCCCCCCTCTCTTCCCCCCCCTCTCTTCCCCCCCCTCTCTTCCCCCCCCTCTCTTCCCCCCCCTCTCTTCCCCCCCCTCTCTTCCCCCCCCTCTCTTCCCCCCCTCTCTTCCCCCCCCTCTCTTCCCCCCCCTCTCTTCCCCCCCCTCTCTTCCCCCCCCTCTCTTCCCCCCCCTCTCTTCCCCCCCCTCTCTTCCCCCCCCTCTCTTCCCCCCCCTCTCTTCCCCCCCCTCTCTTCCCCCCCCTCTCTTTCCCCCCCCCTCTCTTTCCCCCCCCCTCTCTTCCCCCCCCCTCTCTCTTCCCCCCCCCTCTCTCTTCCCCCCCCCCTCTCTCTTCCTCCCCCCCCTCTCTCTTCCTCCCCCCCTCTCTCTCCTCCCCCCCTCTCTCTCTCCCTCTCTCCCCCTCTCTCTCCCTCCCCCCGAACCGAACTGAACCTCCTCTCCTCTCCCCGACCCGACCCGACCTACCTGTAAATCTGGTGCTGGGGACGGGCCCTGCCCTGAAGTCTCGGGCCGGCCCGTTCAGCCTTCGGTCCCGAAAGGCCTGGCTGAAGCACTTTCACACAGGTAGGAAGATGGTTTATTTAATCTTTTCTTTGCTTATAAATGTTTATTCAGGTTGGATTTATTTGTATAAGTATAAATAAGGATTTATTATAGAATTTAATGAGTTCCCTCCCCCCCCCCCCCCCCCCCCCCGCTCCCCCCCCACCCCACCTCGTTCTGGACGCCTAATTTGTAACTTGCGCCTGATTTTTTAATGTGTAGAACAAGTTTTTTCAGTTCTACAAAAATCTTCACTTGCTCCATTCTACTTTAGTTTGGAGTGCGTTTTCACTGTGGAAACTTTGAAATCAGGTGTCAGTGGCCGGACACGCCCCCTTTTGAAGAAAAAATTCTGTTCCAAAGTAGAACTGTTCTACCTGACTAGAACTGCAGAAAAAAAATGTGGAGAATTGCGATTTCTAAGATAGTCCGTTCTCCACCAGTTGCTCCTAAAAATCAGGCGCAAATCATGTGGAAACTTGGGCCCTATGTGTGGACTTTAATTTCCCCCCCCCGCCCGCCCACACCCCGAAAGCTGGGAATGGGGGTGGGATGGGTGTTCAGGTGGAGAGAAGGGCTCTGGTATGGGGTTTTAGGCAGCGAGAGAGAGAGAGAGAGAGAGAGAGAATGGGTGTCTGCTATTTGGGCATCAAGTTGGGTGGAGGGAGACTGGGCAATTCGGTGGAATCTGATGTTTCCTGTAGAATTGGGAGTAGCAGCGTGGTGAGTGGGAGCTGTACTGAGGGAGGAGTAGCCAGTAAAGGAGTTTACATAGGATCACATAGGATATACGGTACAGAAACAGGCTACTCAATCCATGCTGGCATTTATGCTCCACTCGAGCCCCCTTCTGTCTTTCCTCATCTAAATCTATCAGCATAATCCTCTATCCCTTCTTCACCTTGTGCTTGTCTAGCCTGCCCTTTAATGCATCTACACTTTGCTTCAACTACTCCCTGCGGTAGCGAGTTCCACATTCTCGCCGCTCTTTTGCGTAAAGAATTTTCTTCCGAAATTCCTGTTGGATTTCTTGGTGACTATTGTCATGTATTCAACTGTCATTGTAACCCATGTATAAACTGACCTAAGTTGTACACCGTGAGAACATTGACTACTAGGTGGTGAACTTGTGGGAGAAACTCCTAACCTGGACTTTCAGGTATAAAAAGGGAAGCTCCTTCATCATTTCAGTGCCGGCTAATAAAGGTTACTGGTCACAGAGTGACCTTCTCTCAAGTATGGGCCTTGTGTGCATTTATAGCAAGTAAGTATAGTAAGAACATATCATTGGCAATGAGAAACTGGGATTTAAACCACGCGAGCATGACCACTAGCAGCACAGACGAGAGGTACTGTGTTGGTGATGATTGGGACGACTTTATTGAGAGACTACAGCAAAGTTTCATCACGAAGGAATGGTTGGGACAGGATTAGGCCGACAAACGCAGGGCTCATCTCCTGATGATTTGTGGATCCAGGACGTACTCCCTGATGAAGGACCATCTAGTGCCAGAGAAGCTGACGGACAAGACCTTTTGAAGAGCTCAGTAAGTTGATCGGGAACACTTTAAACCGGCGAGCAGCATGCACATGGCGAGACACCGGTTTTACAGGCACTGGCGGCGAGAAGGGCAAAGCGTTCCAGACTTCGTGGCAGACCTCCGGCGACTGGCGAGCCTATGTAAGTTCCCAGATACAGAGCGGAGATGTTGCGAGACTTTTTTATTGAGGGAATCGGGCACGCTGGGGTTTTCAGGAAACTGATTGAGACCAAAGACTTGACCCTGGAAAAGGTGGCTTTGATGGCCCAGATATTTACTTCAGGAGAGGAAGAGACCAGAATGATGTTTGACAAAAATCTTGGCTTAAATGCAGCAAAAGGTCAGGGAGTCAACATTGTTAACGCGGCACACAGTTCTCCAGGCAGACATGGGCAATTGGACATGCCCGAGCATGTAGTCGAACCCAAAGGGGGAATTCAACAAAGACAATGGCTAGCTGAACGGCGATTCATGCCATCGCAAGGGACAATGCGGCCAGTAATGGGGCCATCAACACCTGTCAATGGTGCGCTTAAGAACAGTTACAGAGGCAGTCAGAGACGATCGACTGGTAATGGACCTTCTGTTTCCAATAACGGCTCATGGAGGTGTGGAGGTAAACACCCAGCCAGAGCTTGCAGGTATCAGCAATATACCTGCAGAAATAGCAATGTCAGCAGTCACTTGGCGTGTATGTGCAGGAAGCCTGCAGCCAGGTTGATGTACGAGGAAGACGGGCCCGATGTAAGTCCTACGAGGCCAAATGGACACCGGGGGAATTCGCTGGAAGCTGAAGTTCAGCGAGTTCATGTGGAGTACATATACAGTTCATACACCAGGACGCCACCGATAATGAAAGTGTTCCTCCAGTGGCATCCCAGTATCAATGGAGCTAGACATGGGGGCCAGCCGGTCCCTGATGAGAATCAAACAGTTCGACAAGTTGTGGGCGTCTAAGGCCAGGAGCCCAAAATTATTGCTGATTGACGCACCGCTACGGACATATACAAAGGAAATCATTCCGGTGCTAGGTAGCACCACAGTAGTCGTGACCCACAAATATTGCCACTCTGGATTGTCCCGGGGGACGGTCCCGCACTACTAGGGAGGATTGGCTTGCTGTCATGAACTGGAAATGGGGCGATGTCAATGTAGCTTCTTCGATTTCTTCTGTGGAGCGAATATCCTGCTCACAGGTCTGGACAAAGTTGACTCTTTCAACCCAACATTGGCACTTTCAGGGGGACCAAGGTAGTGATTCACATAAACCCGGACGCCAGACCAGTACACCACAAGACCAGAGCGGTGCCGTACGTGATGCGGGAAAAGATAGAATGCGAATTGGACCGCCTGCTGAGGGAAGGCATCATCTCGCCAGTCGAATTCAGTGACTGGGCGAGCCCGATTGTGCCGGTGCTCAAGGCGGATGGGTTGGTCAGGATTTGTGGTGAATACAAGGCCACCATCAATCGGGTGTCACTTCAAGACCAGTAACCGCTACCGAGAGCAGAGCACCTCTTTGCGACGCTATCTGGTGGCAAACTTTTTTCAAAATTGGACCTGACCTCCGCTTACATGACCCAGGAGCTGGCGAGTGAGTCGAAGAAGCTGACCACCATCATGACACACAAGGGGTTGTTTGAGTACAACAGATGTCAGTTCGAGATTCGCTCGGCCGCTGCGATCTTTCAACGAAATATGGAAAGCCTCCTCAAGTTGATTCCGAGAACGGTGGTTTTTGAAGACGACATCCTCATCACTGGTTGCGATACTGAAGAACACCTCCACAACCTGGAGGAGGTGCTACGCAGACTGGACAGGGTAGGGCTGCGACTGAAAAAGGCGAAGTGCGTCTTCCTAGCTCCAGAAGTAGAATTCCTGGGGATGAGGGTAGCAGCAGACTGAATCAGACCTCCTGCGTCCAAAACGGAAGTGATCCAAAGAGCACCCAGACCCCGTAACACGACGGAGCTGCGTTCGTTCCTGGGGCTCCTGAACTATTTTGGTAACTTTCTTCCCAAATTGAGCACGTTGTTAGAACTGCAACACGTGCTTCTACGCAAAGGTCGCGAATGGGTCTGGGGGGACAGCCAGGAAAGGGCTTTTGATAGAACACGCAATTTGGTATGCTCCAACAATCTGTTAAAGCTATATGACCCATGTAAGAAACTTGTTTTAATGTGCGATGCGTCGTCCTATGGGCTCGGGTGTGTGTTGCAGCATGTTAATGCCAAGGGTCAGTTACAGCCGATAGCTTATGCCTCCAGAAGTCTGTCCCAGGCAGAACGGGGCTACGGGATGGTAGAAAAGGAAGCGTTGCATGTGTATATGCTATTTAAAAAAAAAAAAATGCACTAGTACCTGTTTGGCAGGAAATTTGAGCTGGAGATAGATCACGTCCCCTTACGTCCCTTTTGGCCGACAACAAGGCCATAAATGCAAATGCATCGGCCCTCATACAGAGGTGGGCACTCACGTTAGCTGCCTATGACTATACAATTTGGAGTAGGCGTCTACTGCAACCAAAACCATTTTTCCCCATGAAAGGACTTGCGTAGTCCACATGGATGCGTGACCAAGGCTAAGGGGGCTTCCCTGGGCACAGACCGGGCACTGAAAACAGCGCCGATGCACTCAGCAGGCTCCCACTAGCCACCACCGATGGGGCAACCGAGCATGCTGCTAAGATGGTCATGGCTGTTGAAGCTTTCAAAAGCGAAGGCTCACCAGTGACAGCCTGTCAGATCAAAGTCTGGACAAACAGAGACCCGCTACTGTCATTAGTCAAGAAATGTGTCCTGAATGGGGACTGGGCAGCCACGTACAGGGCATGTGCTGAGCAATTCAAACCGGCGCAAGGATGAACTCTTGAGTCAGGCCGATTGCCGACTATAGGGAAACCCAGATGGGCAGAGAGGTGTTCATCAGAGAACTCCACAATGAGCACCTGGGCATTGTCATGATGAAGGCAATTATCAGGTCACACATTTGGTGGCCAGGGATAGATGCAGACCTGGAACTTTGTGTTCGCAGGTGCAACACGTGTGCCTAGCTGGGCAATGCGCCCAGGGAAGCCCCCTTAGCCTTGGTCACGCATCCATGTGGACTACGCAAGTCCTTTCATGGGGAAAAATGGTTTTGGTTGCAGTAGACGCCTACTCCAAATGGATCGAGTGTGACATTCTCAATTCAAGCACATCCTCTGCCACGGTAGAAAGTCTACGGGCAATGTTCGCCACCCATGGTCTACCGGACGTCTTTGTCAGCGACAATGGCCCGTGCTTTACAAGCATTGAATTCCAGGACTTCATGGCAGGAAATGGAATCAACCATGTCAGAACGGCACCGTTCAAGCCGGCCTCAAATGGCCAGGCGGAACGAGCAGTGCAGATAATCAAACAGGGGATGCTCAATCCAAGGGGGTTCCCTGCAAAACCGCTTATCACGCCTCCTGTTGGCCAATAGATCCTGACCACACTCGCTCACGGGTCCCACCTGCAGAGTTGCTAATGAAAAGGATGCTCAAAACCAGGTTATCCCTTATACACCCCACGATGAAAGAAATTGTTCAGAGCAGGCGCCAGTCACAATGTGACTACCATGACGGGAATGCGAGGGCGCGATGTATTGATGTCAATTACCCTGTTTTTGTCCTCAACTACGCTGCAGGGCATAAATGGCTCACAGGCACTGTGATTGCCAAAGAGGGGAATAAGATTCTGGTAGTTAAACTTACCAATGGACATATCTGCCGCAAACATGTGGATCAAACAAAAAGGAGGTTCAGCAACTCCATAGAAGAAGCAGAGGAAGAACACGATGTAGTGTTCACTCCTCCACAGATGACCGAACACCGGAACCAAGTGGAGGAGAGCCCAGTCACTGTCGGCAGTCCGGACAGGCCTGAGGCACCGCAAACAGCAGACACTTAGGCCAGCGCCCAACAACCGGAGCCCCAACTCAAGGGAGTGTAAACCATCAGAGAGACTTAACGTGTGATCCCAATAAGATTTTTGGGGGGGGGGGGGGCAGGGGAGGGGTGGGGAGATTATGTCATGTATTCAACTGTCATTGTAACCCATGTATAAACTGACCTAAGTTGTTCACCGTGACAACATTGACCACTAGGTGGTGAACTTGTGGGAGACACTCCTAACCTGGACTTTCAGGTATAAAAGGGGAAACTCCATCCACCTTCATCACTTCAGTGCTGGCAAGTAAAGTTACTGGTCACAGAGTGACCTTCTCTCAAGTATGGGCCTCGTGTGCATTTATAGTAAGGACCTATCAACTATCTTGTATTGATGTCCTCTAGTTTTGCTCTTCTCCACAGAGTGGATACAGAGGGAATGTTTCCACTTATCAAAACCTTTCATAATTTTAAAGACCTCCTATTAGGTCACCGCTCAGCCTTTTTTCCCAAGAGAAGAGTCCCAGCCTCCTCGTCCTTTCCTGATATGGACAGGTTGAACCTCCCTTATTGGGCACCCTCGGGACCTGGCCTATGCTGAATAAGGGATTTTGCCGGATAAGGGGAGGTAAGCGGCCCGAGGTCGGGAGGGGGTGGGGGGCAGGAGATCGGCGGGCCCCAGACAGGCCCAAAGGGTCGGTGCGGCCCCAATGTCGGGGTTGAGGTCGGCTGTGTTCTGCACCCCCCGGCTGCCGGAATCATGCCGGATGAGGGGTGGTGCCGGATATGGGAGGCTCAACCTGTATCATCCCTGTAAATTTTCTCTCCAACCTCTCCAGTGCCTCTATCCTTTTTTTATAATATTGCTGCCAGAACTGGACGCAGTACCTAAAGTGGGGTCTAACCAAGGTTTGATACAGGTTTAGCAAAACTTCCTTACTTTTCAATTTTATACCTCAAAATAAACCCACGTGCTTGGTTTGCTTGTTTTATGGCTTTGCTAACCTGTGTTGCAACTTTGTGATTTGTGTATTTATACTCCGAGATCCCTTTGTTCTGCTACTCCACCTAGACTAGAAGTAATAAGTGGTCTCCCTATTCTTCCTACCAAAATGTAATACCTCACATTTATCAGTGTTGAACTTCATTTGCCAACTATATGCCCATTTTGCAAGTTTATTAATGTTCTCCAGTAATTTGTTGCAGTCCTCCTCAGTATTAACTATTTCCCCCCCCCCCCACCCCCTCCGAATTTGGTGTCATCCACAAATTTAGAAATTGTGTTTTTGATTCCAAAGTCTAAATTGTGAACAACAGTGCTCCAGCACTGATCCTTGTGGAACACCACTACCCACCTTCTGCTACTGTGAATAGCTACCTTTTATCCCTACTCACTGCTTTCTGTCTTGAAGCCAGCTAGCTATCCATTCTGCTACTTGTCCCCTGACTCTACATTCTCCGACGTTGTTCCTCAGTCTATTATGGGGTACCTTAATCGAAGGCCTTTTGAAAATCGAGATAAATTACACCTTCTGAATTATCATTGTCTACTCTCTCTGTTACCTCTTCTTCAAAAATACAATGAGGTTGGTCTAGCAAGACATTCCCTTTTGAAATCCATTCTGACTATTCATTATTATATTTTTGGTTTCTAGATGTTCCATTTTCTCAATTAGTAGTGATTCCATTATATTTCTTACCACTGATGTTAAGCTGACTGGTCTATAATTCCCTGGACATGTTCTATCCCCTTTCTCAAATATAGGTATTACATTAGCTATCTGCCAGTCCTCTGGCACTACACCTTTTTCTGAAAAATTATTAAATTTGTAGTATGGGTGACTAGGGGCCTTATGTGGTTAAATAGTGAAAGATTATTTCCACTAGTGGCTGATTGGGGAATAAAGGGAGAGTAATGGCTATCACTGGAAGAACCATGTTGGCCTTTATTGCTAGTGTTGGAGTACAAGAGTAACAACATTCTTCACCTGAAGGTTGTGAATCTTTGAAATTCTCTCCCTCCCCCCCCCCCCCCAAAAGTACTGTGGATGCTCAGTCGTTGAGTATATTCAAGCCCAAGATGGATAGATTTTTGGACTCTAGAGGAATGAAGGGATATGGGAATATGGCAGGAAAGTGGAGATCAACCTGATCTTATTGAATGATAGAGCAGGCCCATATGGCCTACTCCTGCTCCTAATTCTTTTGTTATGTTCTTAACCAAGGGGGAAAAGGAGAAGGAATGTTCTTCAACTGAGAGCTATTAGACCACTGGATTCTTCACTACAGGTGGCTATTGAGGCAGAGACTAGAACATAATTTAAAAGGGAATGGGATAAGTATTTGAATAGGAGGAATATTAAAGGATCTGGGGAAAGAGAGAATGAGTAAGCAATGGGGGCCAAATGGCTGCCTCATGCTGTAATTTCTAATGTTCTGAGCACTCTCCTTTTATTAAGTCTGAGCCCAGGGAGTGGTGTGAAATGTTGAGGATAATGTGCCCTGTGAGGGATGCTCCAAACAGTGAGCCTGTTGCCTCTTGTGTGATCTCTCGCTTTGGTTCAGCTCAGACAGTCAGTTTTGATGTGTGAAATCCAAGTACAAATCAGCTCTGCCTGAGGCTCCCAGTTTAGAATTGTCTCACCTATTGCATACTACCAGCTGCACATAGATGATCAGTGAAGTAACGTATTATCGTTGGTTATGAAGGGCATCTATTAGTTTTCGGCGTAATTTTAGTGAGTCACCAGTGGAATCTGGACTATGGAGGCTGGGTCATTGAATATATTTAAGGTGGAGATAGACAGCTTTTTAAAAGATAAGGGCGTCTAGGGTTATGGGGAGAGGGCAGGGAAGTGGAGTTGAGGCCAAGATCAGATCAGCGTTGATCCTGGTGCATGGCGTAGCAGGCTCGAGGGGGCAGATGGCCTACTCCTATTTCTTATGTTCTTATGAATCAAATTTTCTTACATCTCTGGTGCATTTAATTCTGTTGTGGAACTGTAGATATTTACAGCACAGAAGATGATCATTCAGCCCATTGTGTCTGTCAAGAGCTCAAGCAAGAATTCCTAGAGCAAACTCCCAAATTAATCCCAGTGCAATGCTCTTTCCTGACCCCATTACCCCTCTCATCAACAACTTGTATTTATATACGGATAGCACCTTTACCATAGTAAAACAACACCCCAAGGCACTTCACGGGGGGGGGGGTTATAAAACATACAGGGTAAGAGAAAGAAAAGAAGGGAAGCTTGTGACCGATACCGAGAGCTCCATACTGCAGAAACTCTAGAGGAGTATAAGAAGTGCAGGTGTGCGATTGAAAAAAGAGATCAGGAAATCAAAGAGAGCGCACGAAAGAATGTTGGCAAGTAAAATCAACGAAACCCCAAGATGTTCTATAAATACATTAAGAACAAGAGGATAACTAGAGAGAGTGGGGCCTATTAGATACCACAAAGGAAATCTGTGTGTGGAGGCAGAAGATGTGGATATGATTCATCATGAATATTTTGCATCTGTTTTCACAAAACACAGGTGACGCAGACTTTGCAATGAGGGAGGAGGATTGTAAAATATTTAGACGAGGTAAACATAGTGGGATAGGAAGTATTAAGGAGCTTAACAGCTTTGAAAGTGGATAAATCCCCAGGCCCGGTTGAAATATAATCCCAGGGTGTTAAGAGAAGCAAAAGAGGAAATAGCAGAGGCTCAGACCATCATTTTTGGCTACAGGTGTGGTGCCAGAGGACTGGAGGACTGCTAATGTTGTACCTTTGTTTAAAAAGGGATAGATCGAGTAATTACAGACCAGTCAGCCTAACCTCAGTGGTGGGAAAATTATTGGAAAAAAATCTTGAGGGACAGAGTAAATCTTCATTTGGAAAGACATGGATTAATCAAGGACAGTCAGCATAGAGTTGTCAAGGAAAGGTCGTGTCTGACTAACTTGATTGAATTTTTCGAGGAGGTAACCAAGAGAAACGATGAAGGCAGTGCTTATGATGTAGTGTATATGGATTTTAGCAATTTGGGGAGGTCTAACAAAGCAAGGGAATACACATTAAATGGTGTGGCACTAAAGTGTAGAGGAACAAAGGGACCTTGCAGGACCACAGATCCCTGAAGGTAGCAGGCCAGGTAGATAAGGTGGTTACGAGGAAGCATATGGAATACTTGCCTTCATTGGTCGAGGCATGGAATACAAGAGCAAGGAGGTTATGCTTGAATTGTATAAAACATTTGGTTCGGCTGCAGCTGGAGTAGTGCGTGCAGCTCTGGTCGCCACCTTACAGGAAAGATGTGACTGGAAAGGTGCAGAGGAGATTTACAAGAATGTTGCCTGGTCTGCAGAATTTTGGCTATGAGCAAATATTGGAGATGCTGGGTCTGTTTTCTTTGGAACAGAGGGGGCTGAGGGGAGACCTGATTGAGGTGTATACAATTGAGAGGGGCCTGGATAGAGTGGATAGGACCTGTTTCCTTGGCAGTGGGGTCAACAACCAGGGGGCATAGATTTAAACTAATAGGAGAGGGGGGTGCGGTATAGAGGAGATATGAGGGGAGATTCCTTTACCCAGAGGGTGATGAAGGTCTGGAACTCATGCCTGAAAGGGTTGTAGAGGCAGAAAGCCACACCACATTCACAAAATACTTGGATGTGCCGTAACCTGCAGGGCTACAGACCAAGAGCTGGAAAGTGTGATCAGACTGGATAGCCTCTTGTTGGCCGGCACGGACATGATGGGTTGAAATGGCCTCCGTCCGTGCTGTAAATTTTTATGATTCTGTGATAGTCGAGCCTCATAAGGAGGTATTAGAACAGATGACCAAAAGCTTGGTCAGAGGTTCATTTTAAGGGTGTGTCTTAAAGGAGGGTAGAGTGGCAGAGCGGTTTATGGAGGGAATTTCAGAGCTTAGGGCCTTGGCAGCTGAAGGCACGGCTACTAAAGGTGGAGCGATTAAAATCGGGGATGCTCAAGCGGCCAATTCGAAGAGCGCAGATATCTTGGAGGGTTTTGGTGGAGCCCCACCAAAACGGTAAACAAATGAAACTTGCCAGTGCCCCGGGTGTTCTGCCAGAAGTTGTAAAAAAAAAGCTCCGTCTGGTAGTCGACTGTGGTAATGCAACCACTGCTGTTTATAGAATAAAAGGAAGTTTCAGTTTGAAGCCATCTTGAGTTTTGTGCTTTGGTGATGTCGTAAGAATATATCACTGAAATTATGGTGGGAGATCAGTAGAATCCCTGAGGAATTTCAGGACCATTGACGCCAAACAAAATGTAGGCAGTCTGGTTACCATCTGCACTGCTGGGAA
The DNA here is from genome assembly GCF_044704955.1 of Pristiophorus japonicus. Classification (NCBI taxonomy): domain Eukaryota; kingdom Metazoa; phylum Chordata; class Chondrichthyes; family Pristiophoridae; genus Pristiophorus; species Pristiophorus japonicus. Next base: position 35,772,999 of record NC_091984.1, read on the forward strand.
TGCTCTCAGACATGCTCTGTATTGTATATCTTCAGTGAACTGTTAACTGGGTAATTAAACTACTTTAGTGGCTGGACAGCCAGCACCTGGGCTTTAATATAATGTTACTTATATTTATTTAGCACCTTTCAAGTTGAAATATCTGGAAATACTTTACATAACACATTATTTCTGAAGCATACTGACTGACTTTTTTTTTTAATGTCAGTAAATGGAGCAACCATTAAGTCCCAGCAACACTCCAGAAACTGCTATTAAATGAATGACTAATCAATCTGTTATTAAGTGACATTGCAAGAAGGAATGTTGGCGAATATGCAGTTCACTTCAAAGCGTGCTGTAGTAGGGTGCTTAACATCCTACTGGAACAGGCAAGCCGATCTTGGCTTAAATCTCATCAAAAGGGTGGTACCTTAAACAGTGTTGTGCTCCCTCTCTGCTGCACTGGAGAGTCTGCCTAGACTATGCGCTCGAGCCCTTTTATACTGGGCAGCCTTCTTAATTTCTCCATCCTCTCCCAGTTGGCCTTCTAGGCTTTATAAAACATATAATCTCCAACTCATTCAAATTGCTGCCACTCGTAACTTATCCTGTACAAAGTTTCACACGCCTATTCCTCTTGGCCTGCTCAACCTCCACTGCCTTCCACACTGTTCCATGGTGCATAGCAGAGAGCTCTCCCAGTGTCCGAGCCATCATTCCCCCTACAACTGTCACCACCAAAACTAGATTAATTGATAATTCATCTAGTTGTCATTTGTGATATCTTGCAGTGTGTAATTTGGTTGCCACTTTGGCCTACTTAACAGTCACTACAATTCTGAAAGCCTTCCACTCCAAATGGGTCAAATATCTTTTTTTTTATAGTTTATTATATATTAATGATTTTAGATGAAGGAATTGAGTGTAATATCTCCAAGTTTGCAGATGACACTAAGCTGGGTGGCGATGTGAGCTGTGAGGACGACGCTAAGAGGCTGCAGGGTGATTTGGACAGGTTAGGTGAGTGGGCAAAAGCATGGCAGATCCAGTATAATGTAGATAAATGTGAAGTTATCCACTTTGGGGGCAAAAACAGGAAAGCAGAATATTATCTGAATAGAAACATAGAAAATAGGTGCAGGAGTAGGCCATTCGGCCCTTCATTCATGAGTTCATTGCTGAACATGCAACTTCAGTACCCCATTCCTGCTTTCTCGCCATACCCCTTGATCCCCCTAGTAGTAAGGATTACATCTAACTCCTTTTTGAATATATTTAGTGAATTGGCCTCAACAACTTTCTGTGGTAGAGAATTCCACAGGTTCACCACTCTCTGGGTGAAGAAGTTTCTCCTCATCTCGGTCCTAAATGGCTTACCCCTTATCCTTAGACTGTGACCCCTGGTTCTGGACTTCCCCAATATTGGGAACATTCTTCCTGCATCTAACCTGTCTAAACCCGTCAGAATTTTAAATGTTTCTATGAGATCCCCCCTCATTCTTCTGAACTCCAGTGAATACAAGCCCAGTTGATCCAGTCTTTCTTGATGTGTCAGTCCCGCCATCCCGGGAATCAGTCTGGTGAATCTTTGCTGCATTCAATCAATAGCAAGAATGTCCTTCCTCAAGTTAGGAGACCAAAACTGTACACAATACTCCAGGTGTGGCCTCACCAAGGCCCTGTACAACTGTAGTAACACCTCCCTGCCCCTGTACTCAAATCCCCTCACTATGAAGGCCAACATGCCATTTGCTTTCTTAAACGCCTGCTGTACCTGCATGCCAACCTTCAATGACTGATGTACCATGACACCCAGGTCTCGTTGCACCTCCCCTTTTCCTAATCTGTCACCATTCAGATAATAGTCTGTCTCTCTATTTTTACCACCAAAGTGGATAGCCTCACATTTATCCACATTATACTTCATCTGCCATGCATTTGCCCACTCACCTAACCTATCCAAGTCACTCTGCAGCCTCATAGCATCCTCCTCGCAGCTCACACTTAGTGTCGTCCGCAAATTTGGAGATACTACATTTAATCCCCTCGTCTAAATCATTAATGTAAAATGTAAACAGTTGGGGCCCCAGCAGAGAACCTTGCAGCAGCCCACTAGTCACTGCCTGCCATTCTGAAAAGTTCCCATTTAATCCTACTCTTTGCTTCCTGTCTGCCAACCAGTTCTCAATCCATGTCAGCACACTACCCCCCAATCCCATGTGCTTTAACTTTGCACATTAATCTCTTGTGTGGGACCTTGTCGAAAGCCTTCTGAAAGTCCAAATACACCACGTCGACTGGTTCTCCCTTGTCCACTGTACTGGAAACATCCTCAAAAAATTCCAGAAGATTTGTCAAGCATGATTTCCCTTTCACAAATCCATGCTGACTTGGACCTATCATGTCCCCTCTTTCCAAATGCGCTGCTATGACATCCTTAATTGATTCCATCATTTTACCCACTACCAATGTCAGGCTGACCAGTCTATAATTCCCTGTTTTCTCTCTCCCTCCTTTTTTAAAAAGTGGGGTTACATTGGCTACCCTCCACTCCATAGGAACTGATGCAGAGTCTATGGAATGTTGGAAAATGACTGTCAATGCATCTGCTATTTCCAAGGCCGCCTCCTTAAGTACTCTGGGATGCAGACCATCAGGCCCTGGAGATTTATTGGCCTTCAACCCCATCAATTTCTCCAACACAATTTCCCGACTAATAAGGATTTCCCTCAGTTCCTCCTCCTTACTAGACCCTCTGACCCCTTCTATATCCGGAAGGTTGTTTGTGTCCTCCTTAGTGAATACTGAACCAAAGTACTTGTTCAATTGGTCTGCCATTTCTTTGTTCCCCGTTATGACTTCCTCTGATTCTGACTGCAGGGGACCTACATTTGTCTTTACTAACCTTTTTCTCTTTACATATCTATAGAAGCTTTTGCAGTCCGTCTTAATGTTCCCTGCAAGCTTCCTCTCGTACTCTATTTTCCCTGCCCTAATCAAACCCTTTGTCCTCCTCTGCTGAGTTCTAAATTTCTCCCAGTCCCTGGGTTCGCTGCTATTTCTGACCAATTTGTATGCTACTTCCTTGGCTTTAATACTATTCCTGATTTCCCTTGATAGCCATGGTTGAGCCACCTTCCCTTTTTTATTTTTACGCCAGACCGGGATGTACAATTGTTGTAGTTCATCCATGCGGTCTCTAAATGTCTGTCATTGCCCATCCACAGTCAACCCCTTAAGTATCATTCGCCAATCTATCCTAGCCAGTTCATGCCTCATATCTTCAAAGTTACCCTTCTTTAAGTTCTGGACCATGGTCTCTGAATTAACCATTTCATTCTCCATCCTAATGTAGAATTCCACCATATTATGGTCACTCTTCCCCAAGGGGCTTTGCACAACGAGATTGTTAATTAATCCTCTCTCATTACACAACACCCAGTCTAAGATGGCCTCCTCCCCTAGTTGGTTCCTCAACATATTGGTCTAGAAAACCATCCCTTATGCACTCCAGGAAATCCCCCTCCACCATATTGCTTCCAGTTTGGTTAGTCCACTCTATATGCATATTAAAGTCACCCATGATAACTGCTGCACCTTTATTGCATGCACCCCTAATTTCCTGTTTGATGCCCTCCCCGACATCACTACTACTGTTTGGAGGTCTGTACACAACTCCCACTAACGTTTTTTGCCCTTTGGTGTTCTGCAGCTCTACCCATATAGATTCCACATCATCCAAGCTAATGTCCTTCCTAACGATTGCATTAATCTCCTCTTTAACCAGCAATGCTACCCCACCTCCTTTTCCTTTTATTCTATCCTTCCTGAATGTTGAATACCCTTGGATGTTGAGTTCCCAGCCCTGATCATCCTGGAGGCACGTCTCTAATCCCAATCACATCATATCTGTTAACATCTATTTGCACAGTTAATTCATCCTTCTTAATACGGATACTCCTTGCATTAAGACACAACGCCTTCAGGCTTGTTTTTTTAAACACCCTTTGTCCTTTTAGAATTATGATGTAGTGTGGCCCTTTTTGTTTCTTGCCTTTGTTTACTTGGCCTTCCACTATTGCTTTTTACCTTTCTATCTTCTGTTTCTGACTCCATATTACTTCACCCTGTCTCGCTGCATAGGTTCCCATCCCCCTGCCATATTAGTTTAAACACTCCTGAACTGCATTAGCAAATGTTACCCCCAGGACATCAGTTCCAGTCCTGCCCAAGTGCAGACCGTCCCTTTTTGTACAGAACTGGTTCCAATGTCCCAGGAATTTGAATCTCTCCCTCTTGCACCACTGTTCAAGCCACGTAGTTATTCTAACTATCCTGCTCCCTCTACTCTGATTAGCACGTGGCACTGGTAGCAATCCAGAGATTATTACCTTTTGAGGTCCTACTTTTTAATTTAACTCCTAGCTCCCTAAATTCAGCTTGTAGGACCTCTTCCCGCTTCTTACCTATATCATTGGTATCTACATCTACCACGACAACTGGCTATTCATCCTCCCTCCAGAATGCTCTGCAGCCGCTCCGAGACATCCTTGACCCTTGCACCAGGGAGGCAACATACCATCCTGGAGTCTCTGTTGCGGCCGCAGAAACTCCTATCTATTCCCCTTACAATAGAGTCCCCTATCACTATAGCTCTCCCACTCTTTCCCGCCCTTCTGTGCAGCAGAGCCACCCATGGTGCCATGAACCTGGCTGCTGGTGCCTTCCCCTGGTAAGTTATCTCCCCCAACAGTATCCAAAATGGTATATCTGTTTTGGAAGGAGATGACCGCAGGGGACTCCTGCACTACCTTCCTGCTCTTGCCTTGTCTCTTGGCCACCCATTCACTATCTGTCCTAACCCTTACCTGCGGTGTGACCAACTCACTAAATGTGCTATCCACAATATTCTCAGCATCGCGCATGCTCCAGAGTGGCTCCATCCGTAGCTCCAGTGCCATCATGCGGTCTGTCAGGAGCTCTCCTGCCATGACTTAACCCTTAAATTAATTTACTTGCTAAAATTTACTTAAACACCAAACAACTACTTAGTAGTTCGCTGCCAATTAAACCAATCTAAAAGTCAGTTTAAAAGAGTGTTATACTTACCAGTCGAACAGCCAACCACAAACCAGCTTGGCTGTGACGTCACCTCTCGATTTCGCACCACTCTATCTTTGTCTGCAGCTGGTTGGGCTGGTCTTTGGGCCTCCATCTCCTATTGTTGCACTCCTTATCAGCTGCTCTAGTGTCAGCACTGGTAGGAAAAACAAGACAAAACAGCACCTGCCACCCTCACTTGCCTGAACTCACCCACTTACCAAACTCCCGAATGCCACTCTATGCTGCTGCACTCCATGCTCTGCACGAGCTGCCTCTTTTTAAACTGTATCTAGGTCAGATGACTCACTACTGGTCAGTCGTTTACAGAACTGGTTTTAACTAGCTGCTAATTGCCTCCTACTGGAGAATTGCCTTGTTTTTCTCTGCCTAAACCTGAAAGATTCCCAACTATTTAACCTTTCCCCTTTAAATTAAACTGCTACTTAGAAGCTACTGGCAATTGCCACTAACCATTTACTCCAGCCTCCAAATGGTTTAAAGAGAATAACCCTTAAAACTCACCCACTTACCAAACTCGCAAATGCCACTCTATGCTGCTGCACTCCGTGTTTGCACGAGCTGCCTCTTTTTAAACAGATTACGAATGGTGACAGATTAGGAAAAGGGGAGGTGCAACGAGACCTGGGTGTCATGGTACATCAGTCATTGAAAGTTGGCATGCAGGTACAGCAGGCATTGAAGGCGGCAAATGGCATGTTGGCCTTCATGGCGAGAGGATTTGAGTATAACAGCAGGGAGGTCTTACTGCAGTTGTACAGGGCCTTAGTGAGGCCACACCTTGAATATTGTGTACAGTTTTGGTCTCCTAATCTGAGGAAGGACATTTTTGCTATTGAGGGAGTGCAGTGAAGGTTCACCAGATTGATTCCCGGGATGGCTGGACTGACATATGAGGAGAGACTGGATCGACTAGGCTTATATTCACTGGAATTTAGAAGAATGAGAGAGGTTAGATGCAGGAAGAATGTTCCCGATGTTGGGGGAAAAGTCCAGAACCAGGGGTCACCGTCTAAGGATAAGGGGTAAGCCATTTAGGACCGAGATGAGGAGAAACTTCTTCACACAGAATTGTGAACCTGTGGAATTTTCTACCACAGAAAGTTGTTGAGGCCAGTTCGTTAGATATATTCAAAAGGGAGTTAGATGTGGCCCTTATGGCTAAAGGGATCAGGGGGTGGAGAGAAGGCAGGAGTGGGGTACTGAAGTTGCATGATCAGCCATGATCATATTGAATGGTGGTGCAGGCTCGAAGGGCTGAATGGCGTAATCCTGCACCTATTTTCTATGTTTCTATTATTTTATTGGGCACCTGGAGGTGGGCTTTCTTCAATTGGCTGGATGATGGACTTCCATTGGTCAGATTGTCTTGTCTCAAGTACATTTTCTGTCGCATGGTCCCAGAATGGCAGAAGTCACTGAAACCTGATACACTCTGTATTTCAAAGCTGCATGGAGAATTCAAACTTCAAGGAACAAATAAGAGAAAATATAATCACTAACAAATGAAAGATGTGCCAGTTGATGGATGTTTTGTCTTTGCAGATGAGGGGATATACTTGTTTCGTGCTGGTCTTTATTACTGTCACCTTCCCGCTGTACGTTTTGGGATATTCTCATGGACGAGTTAGTTCTGTCTGTGCTAGCATGGTTCCCAGCCATGGGTCTACAGAACAAACATCAGCCGCACCATATCAAATCACTGCAAATAGCAGCACCTTTAACCCAGGGGATACAATCACAGGTACCATATTTAGTGAATCTATTAAAACTTCTACTGAATCTTGTTTTACAACCAAAGTCTTTCCACAGTGTCATGTATTTAACCATCTTGCAATGACATCGTCATGTAACTGTAACTCATGTACACTCTACCTGTACCCTTGAAATGCACACCCTGACCACGGGGTGAACTTGTGGGAGACACTCCTCACCTGGGTTTCCAGGTATAAAAGGGGAGGTCCCACCCAGGATGAGCACTCCTTGGTCCTGGGAATAAAGGTGAAGGTCACAGAGTGACCGTGTCTGATACATACATGCCTCGTGTGAGTTTGTAGTAAGGTGCAGGGACACTACACACAGCATGTCTGGTAATACAGATGCTGTACTGTAAATCACTTTTTATTTTATATAAAATGTACTTTTTCCTATTTTGGAGCACAATTAATCTGAATGCTTTTCTGTGACTGAACAGAATGACAATTCGTTGACAGTTATAAGGGGCGGTTTGCAAGATTCCAGATTCCATTCCAGATAAGGTGCCTCATTTGTTGGGAGCACTGATTGGAGGAGTCACTTTTGGCACTCCAGCTGTCGCCATCGATGTTGGCCCTTCAGCCAATAACTTGTCGTGTCGAGGTAGAAATATACAAAGGGACTGACCAAACAGCAGCAGCACGGCCCAGTGGAACCCTCCACTACTACAACTGTTTCAAAAAAGGGAAATAAGGAGATCTTAACCCAAAGTGACAAAGCTGCCTCAATTCAGGTTTTAGATGAATGAAAAAAACAGATTTGTGGTTCTGTTTCAACCCTACCTGTGATGCTCAGTATCTGTCAGTAAGTGCGGACTGCTGTCTCCTTGATTGAAATTGTACTTGTACAATGAAACCTGTAAATTATGGACACCTTGGGGACTAGCATTAGCTGTCTGCCTTTGCAGCTCCTTTCTTTTCAAAATGGTCAATTTATGTACTGTAAACAATTTCAGTAGCATGGAGAGTGCATCCATAGTGGCAAAGAAACTGCTCTGTCCCAAGCAAGTATTCGATCCCAGTTTCTCTGCCAGTGTGCATGCTGGGCAAAGAACTCTCCATTCCATGAAAGGTAACTCTTTTTTTTCACAAAGTCCACTGTCGCTCCGCACTGACCTCACCAGAATTTTGGGGGCAGAAAGTGAGCAAGCTGCAAGGGGAACCGCCAGTGATCCCAACTCTGTTAAAAGTTTATAGATACAGCAGCTTTGCAACAGGCCGTGTCCTGTGTTTTAAGTTGTAAAAGGGCTTGATGCATTGAAAGCTGTCCATAGTTTGTAATTTTGCAAGTGTGCGTGGTTTGAGTGCTGCTTGTGTATTTTAACATGCAAGTTATTTGGGTCTTTCACTAAGTGTCTATTGATACAAGTTCTGTTGATGCAGGTTTCACTGTACATGGCTATTCCAGGTGAAAACTAGTTACTATCCTAAATGTTCGAGGCATATTATTTAAAATAAAAACACTTTCTTAAATCTGCATATTTTGTTTAAGTGACGCTGAAAAGCAATTCAGGAGACAATTTCAAAGGATTTTTGCTGGAAGCTCGTGCCGCTGGATCCTCATCTGACCTGATGCCACTTGGCACCTTCAGTACCAGTTTAGCAGCTCAGACCCTCAATTGCAATGTTGGTGGGATTACCCACCAGGTAAGCTATTCAAAATGATTATTTCCTACTGGGATGGTAGCAACATTCTGGACGATGTTCTCCAATAGAAAATAAAATCCGATGTATTTCTAATGCAATACTGTGCACGGGAATGTGTATTGCCCAGATAAAGCGCAATTCCACACATTTGAGTTTAAGGCTATAAGTTACTGTCGGTGATAATAGCAGATATTGGTGTCGAAATTCGGTTGTGAACAGCACCCGTTACGTAGGCGGCAAAGGCCTACCATCGTCGTCAAGCGTCATCCACGTCCCGGCTGAAATTGAGTAGGCTCTTTGGCGGAGGTGCCAAGAGGCAACACTGTGCCGGCTAACGCCACCCATATGGTGACATCATCCAGCGTACAACGCCTCTGACACCTCTGTCGCGATATTTGCTTTGTACGGCTGCCATACCTGCAGGAGGCTGTACAGCCTGAAAAATGTGGTGGTTAAAGAGTGGTTCTCGGGTGGAATCGGACAGAAAGGAAGGGAAGTTTTTCTCTCTATTTATTTCTGCATGTTTTCATTAGAAGAGTGGGGAAGTGTATGTGTGGATTGGAGAAGTTTTAGGTGTTTTTTTTCTTCTTTTTTTTTTCCTAGCATGGTGGCAGCCTCATGTTGCAAAACTGAGTAGGCCCCCTGGGCTCCCGCCCGAGGATGAGTGCGCTGCTCTCACCTTTGGGTGTAAAAACGGGATGTAGCAGTTTGAGCCTGCACCTAACGCCTGATGGCAAAATCAGCACTCTGGCGGTGACATCGCCTCAAAAATGGCAGTACTGAATTTCAACCCCATTATGTTTCATAAGTTCATGTGATGTACCTTTTTTAATTTAATGCCTCTGTTAAAATAGTGAAGAGGGGAATGTTAAACGAAGGTTTAATGCATTCATCTGCTTTTATTGCAATCTATAATTTCTGGGCTAAAAGCTCTTTGGTGGTACAGCGTTGCAGCACTTTGGTACCCATGTACTGTTGCTGCTCAGCTGGTTAGGACATGGGCTCTTTGTACTTCGTACAATTTTCCCACTCCAGCAGTTTCTGATCTTGACCCATCACAAGGAAATGCTGAATAACAATCGGACGCTCCTCCCCAACATGAGGAAGAGGGAATCCAAAGCCAAGTCCTCCGACTATGCTCTTGTCCCTTCAATGGCTTGCACAAGAAGAGGCCTGAGCTGACCACCGTCTCAATCAGAAAATGGGCCCATCGTGTTTATAGGATGGTCTGCTGTTTTAGCGTCTACGTTAGAATAATGAACAGAGGAATTTAATACAAATTAAATAGCGTGCGTGTGTTCACTACAACATTTCAATTTGGTAAAATTACTGGAATGGATTCTTGTAATTTTTATTGAGATTAATTTAAAAAAATGTAAATCTTGAATGCTGTAGTAATGGTTAATCACCTAAAGGCATATGTGACAACTGAAGATCTTGGGTTATATTTTTTATCTTTTGGGTTGGCATTAATGGGTTTATGTATAATCCTTTCTCCACAGAACTCTGCTGTAAGTCATACTTCAGGAAGTGTAAAAACACAGATCGTTGTTACTTGGATTGCACCGGATACAGGCAACATTGAATTCAGGTATTTTTGTTCTTTATATGCATTATCATTTTCTTTTGTATTTCCTATCCTCTACTCCACGCCAACCCGCCCCCCGCCCCCCCCCCCCGGGCACTGAAACAGAGTTGGCGGAGAGGCATTCTCAGCTTCTGACAGTCATTCATGAACTGGTGGTGAACATGACCCACCCTGAATTTTTCATGGTTTTTCTGTGAATTAATGTCCTGCTGGTCTCTATCTCCAGATGACAGATTCATATGAGGATTTGAGGAAAGGAGCCTGGATCACAACCCAACCACATCGATTTAACATTCAGCCAGCATGTTTTTGTACCAGGGTTGCCAACTCTGGTCTGATGTATTCCTGGAGATTTGATCATGTGACACTTGATCACATTGGCAGTCCATCAAGTTACACTGTTCATATATGCTTAATCACATGACATTTGATCACATCGTATGCCCACTATTTGTAAATGTTATTGCAGTTACCTTAGTTGAGTGTCTCCATATTACCAAGCCCCGAATAAAATATTTGACTTTTTGTCCACTGAAATGAATAACATAATTTATAAATCAAAGAAAAAACACAAATATGAGGATAAGTAATGTTTTTAAATAAAACTACTTCTGTGATGTTTCTAAAGTATCGACTGTAATGCGATACACCAAGTGAACACCACCGATTCGACAAAACTATCATTGACATAAGTAACTACTAACTAAAGCTTTTGTACAATTTTATGACTTTTCAACACAGCAAGTTATAAAAATAATAAATAGATCCAGCCCTAATTCAATACACTGATTCACATAATAAAATACATTATATAACTGCACTGGGGAAAAAGTCACTGGTGGGTGTAGTTTATAGGCCCCCAAATAATAACTTCACGGTGGGACGGACAAAAATCAAGGAAATAATGGAGGCATGTGAAAAAGGAACGGCAGTAATCATGGGGGATTTTAACCAACATATTGATTGGTCAACTCAAATCGCACGGGGTAGCCTGGAGGAGGAATTCATAGAATGCATACGGGATTGTTTCTTAGAACAGTGTGTTACAGAACCTACAAGGGAGCAAGCTATCTTAGATCTGATCCTAAGTAATGAGACAGGAATAATAAACGATCTCCTAGTAAAAGATCCTCTCGGAATGAGTGATCGCAGTGTGGTTGAATTTGTAATACAGATTGAGGGTGAGGAAGTAGTGTCTCAAACAAGCATACTATGCTTAAACAAAGGGGACTACAGTGGGATGAGGGCAGAGTTGGCTAAAGTAGACTGGAAACACAGACTAAACGGTGGCACAATTGAGGAAAAGTGGAGGACTTTTAAGGAGCTCTTTCATAGTGCTCAACAAAAATATATTCCAATGAAAAAGAAGGGCGGTAAGAGAAGGGATAACCAACTGTGGATAACCAGGGAAATTAAGGAGAGTATCAAATTAAAAACCAATGCGTATAAGGTGGCCAAGGTTAGTGGGAAAATAGAAGATTGGGAAAATTTTAAACGACAGCAAAGAATGACTAAGAAAGCAATAAAGAAAGGAAAGATAGATTACGAAGGTACACTTGCGCAAAACATAAAAACGGATAGTAAAAGCTTTTACAGATATATAAAACGGAAAGGAGTAACTAAAGTAAATGTTGGTCCCTTAGATGTGAAGGGGGATTTAATAATGGGAAATGTGGAAATGGCTGAGACCTTAAACAATTATTTTGCTTCGGTCTTCACAGTGGAAGACACAGAAACCATGCCAGAAATTGCTGGTCACAGGAATGTGGGAAGGGAGGACCTTGAGACAATCACTATCACTAGGGGGGTAGTGCTGGACAGGCTAATGGGACTCAAGGGAGACAAGTCCCCTGGTCCTGATGAAATGCATCCCAGGGTATTAAAAGAGATGGCGGAAGTTATAGCAGATGCATTCGTTATAATCTACCAAAATTCTCTGGACTCTGGGGAGGTCCCAGCGGATTGGAAAGCAGCTAATGTAACGCCTCTGTTTAAAAAAAAAAAAAGGGGGCAGACAAAAGGCAGGTAACTAAAGGCCGGTTAGTTTAACATCTGTAGTGGGGAAAATGCTTGAAACTATCATTAAGGAAGAAATAGCGGGACATCTAGATAGGAATAGTACAATCAAGCAGACGCAGCATGGATTCATGAAGGGGAAATCATGTTTAACTAATTTACTGGAATTCTTTGAGGATATAATGAGCATGGTGGATAGAGGTGTACCGATGAATGTGGTGTATTTAGATTTTCAATAGACATTCGATAAGGTGCCACACAAAAGGTTACTGCAGAAGATAAAGGTACGCGGGGTCAGTGGAAATGTATTAGCATGGATAGAAAATTGGCTGGCTAACAGAAAGCAGAGAGTCGGGATAAATGGGTCCTTTTTCGGGTTGGAAATTGGTGGTTAGTGGTGTGCCACAGGGATCGGTGCCGGGACCACAACTGTTTACAATATACATAGATGACCTGGAAGAGGGGACAGTATAGTGCAACAAAATTTGCAGATGACACAAAGATTAGTGGGAAAGCGGGTTGTGTAGAGGACACAGAGGCTGCAGAGATTTAGATAGGTTAAGCGAATGGGCTAAGGTTTGGCAGATGGAATACAATGTCGGAAAGTGTGAGGTCATCCACCTTGGGGGGGAAAAAAAACAGTAAAAGGGAATATTATTTGAATGGGGAGAAATTACAACATGCTGCGGTGCAGAGGGACCTGGGGGTCCTTGTGCATGAATCCCAAAAAGTTAGTTTGCAGGTGCAGCAGGTAATCAGGAAGGCGAATGAAATGTTGGCCTTCATTGTGAGAGGGATGGAGTACAAAAGCAGGGAGGTCCTTCTGCAATTTAGTACTGCATGCAGTTTTGGTCTCCTTACTTAAGGAAGGATATACTGGCTTTGGAGGGGGTACAGAGACGATTCACTAGGTTGATTCTGGAGATGAGGGGGTTACCTTATGATAGATTGAGTAGACTGGGTCTTTACTCGTTGTAGTTCAGAAGGATGAGGCGTGATCTTATAGAAACATTTAAAATAATGAAAGGGATAGACAAGATAGAGGCAGAGAGGTTGTTTCCACTGGTCGGGGAGACTAGAACTAGGGGGCACAGCCTCAAAATATGGGGGAGCCAATTTAAAACCGAGTTCAGAAGGAATTTCTTCTCCCAGAGGGTTGTGAATCTGTGGAATTCTCTGCCCAAGGAAGCAGTTGAGGCTAGCTCATTGAATGTATTCAAGTCACAGATAGATAGATTTTTAACTAATAAGGGAATTAAGGGTTATGGGGAGCGGGCGAGTAAGTGGAGCTGGGTCCACAGCCAGATCAGTCATGATCTTGTTGAATGGCGGAGCAGGCTTGAGGGGCTAGATGGCCTACTCCTGTTCTTAATTCTTATGTTCTTATCAGAAGCAATCATGAACTTTTCCCTCCCTCCCCCAGTTTGTGTTGCTCTGTCTCTTCCCCCATTTGTGTTTCTTTCTCCCTCCCCAGTTTATGCACTTCTTTCTCTCCCCCACTGTTTGTGTGTGTGTGTGTCTCGCTCTCTGTTCATCTCTATCTCTATCTCTATCTATCTCTCTATATCTCTATCTCTCTTCCTCCCTCCTCAGGCCTAGATGCAGTATCCTCACAAGCAGTAATGAAGCGGTGTGTTTCCAAATAGCCGGGGGGTGGGTGGGTGGGTGTGGTCCAGCAGGGTTACGATTGAGGTTTGCTTGCAAGTCATGGCAGCCAGGGTATTGCGCAATGTTCCCTCTACTTTTGTTTTGCCCTGCATGGACCAGTCAAAATACTGTGCACGCATGTGCGGTTTTTGTATTGAAAAGCCAGCTTCTGGGGAACGTTGGTACTGTGTTTGCACAAACCGCACGTACAGGAACTGTTTCTCCCCAGTCGCCAGCAGTAGTACTCGGGAAACCCATCGCCCATTCTGATATACTCCTGCTCAAAGCTGGAGGATTGGGAACCCTACTGTACACCGTCTGAAGGCTGATCTGTCCAGCAGTATAGTGTACTAGGCTGGGTAATCCAGGCTCTGAAATTAAAAACAGCAACTCCACGGGAGCCCAGCCACAGACATTTTTTTTTTTTAAAAACCATAATTGCGGCTGATATTTTTAAAAAGCCAACTCCAATGATAAAACCGTTTATGAAATCTAATTCTGGAATATTCCTTTTAAATTGACAGCTAAAGTTATATCACAATGTAATTACACATAGCATCTTTCTTTTTTAGAGCTACTGTTGTGAAGACACAGCCAATATTTTGGACTCTGGTCAAATCTGAGACCATCCAAAGATCTGTCACCAATGTGACTTCTACCACCGCTCGAAATCCGAGTGTCACCAATGTGTCTTCTACCACCGCTCGAAATCCGAGTGTCACCAATGTGTCTTCTACCACCGCTCGAAATCCGAGTGTCACCAATGTGTCTTCTACCACCGCTCGAAATCCGAGTGTCACCAATGTGTCTTCTATCACCGCTCGAAATCCGAGTGTCACCAATGTGTCTTCTACCACCGCTCGAAATCCGAGTGTCACCAATGTGTCTTCAGCCACCACTCGAGATCCGAGGACCAGCTTAACCGCAAACACCGATTCAAATGTGGATTCAGTAGGTCGAGATCATTTCATATACTTGAACTGTAGTTTATTGTTCTCCGTGATCATTCCTGAAATGGCTTAACAATTCTAATAAACATGCAGCAATGAGTGAACAAGATGATTTGAAATATAAGACCTGATTCATAAAAGGAAGCCATTTGGCTCATGTCTACTGGTGTTGGCTCTTGACTCTAATACTATTTCCCTGCCCTTTCCACATATGCTTTCACATACTTGCTTTCAAATCCAAATCCCTTCTAAATGATAGCCTCTGTCTCAATAGCCATATATGCTAATAATGCTTTGTGAATAAAATGCAAACTTCTCCTTTTTGTTCTGATGATAATCCTGAGTATGCAATGACCTGTTCCTCTTGCCGGTTACTGATTTTGCAAACCAATGGGAAAAATCTATCAATTTGTATCCTCTCAGAACCTTCAATGATTTTGAAAATCTGTATTAGATCCCCTCCCCCACCCACCTTTGTTCTGGTTGGCAGGGGACAGGGTCATTTTTTAGTAACTCTAACCTTTTCATTCAAATCCTCAAATCTTCACTATTTGCTTTTCATAGATCTTGTACCATTCCTATAAGAGGGTATCTAAAATTGCACATGATACTCCAAACATGATCTGAACAAAGTATTGCACCAATGCAACATCATTTCTTTCCCTCTGTATTCACTGGCCCTATATTATTAACACCGCTGTAAGGGCCAATGAGTTAAAGGTGGGCAGAACTCACAGCAAACAGTCTATTTAAATAGCGCACTACAGCAGTCTACAGAGTCTATTTAAAAAGAGTCTCCATGAACTACAGCAAATAGAACTAATGACCGAAACTACAGCAACTTCTGATAAAATTGGTGATTTCTCCAGAAAAATGCAGTTAGTGAAGGATAGTTGCATACAGATTTATCTGCAGAAAATCAATCCCACTTGCTTACACAGGCATGATTGATGGGGGAGTTACCCAATCATCTCCATTCTAGCCGGGAATAATGGTGTCACTATCTTCAGCCTATAAACACACAATCTCATTTGCCTTCTTATAGTCTCTTCTACATGAATTCCAACATTTTTAAAGTTTTGAGTTTCTATAGGCCTAAATTTCTCTGTTCTTCCACTCCTATTTTACGAATATTGTCATTTAGAAAATGTCCTACTTCAGATTTCTCTACATTGGAACTGCATCTGCTACCTATCTTCCTACTCTGTGCACCCGTCTTTGTCTTGCAATCTTCCTCAGAATTACCATGCACTCTAATTTTGATATCATAAGCTTCAGTATTCCCTCTCTTGTGTCCATGACATACAGAAATAAGAGGTTACAGAATCGATCCCTGGGGCGCACATGTATATGAATAAACATCCAAATGCTGCTTAACAGCGAACAACTATTTTAAAACCAGGGAACAGCGATTGAAGTACGAAGCTCATTGTAAGCACCATGTCATTTACTACTACCTTCTGTTTAAACCTAGTTCTCTAGTGATGGATGTGGGACCACAAAGTTTTGCTTCAGTAACCCTGGACGATGCAATCCCGTCACGGATCCAGACTGTTACTTTATGTCATCCGTCCCAGTGAGTAACCAAGGTCTGCGATTTGAAATGAGTGGAAAGGCGAATGGCTACATCTCTCTTGGCTTTTCAGATGACCAGATGATGGTAAGGCATCTTGGAAGAAGTTATAATGTATAAGGTGCAAGTTTAGGAAGCAGCCGATGTTGGTCAAAATGAATGATATTGCTGGTTGTTAGAGCTGGATCTCATTGCAATGGTTAGTTGGTACTGAAGTACCTGGCATGGATGGCTCCAAATGGCAAAGATGCTGATCTGTGTGACTTGCAACAAAGACACCTGCTTATAGCACCATGCCTGATGGTCAGCTGAGTGGCCTTTCATTAAAAGTCAAGCGGCAGAATAGCAGGTCTTCCTGTAGAGGCAAAATACCAGTGAAAGCACAAGTAATCTCCAATAAAGTTGGATATTTTTTTCTTTCCTTTTCAGCTTAGATTGGGGAAGTGAGGGGAACAAAGTTTCTTAACATTGAAAGTATTCTGCAACTTAATCTTATAATCCAGAAAATATTACACTGGTTTCAGAAAGAATGAACTATTCACTTAATTCAGGATTGCTTGGCTGTTATAAACTGTGTTTTAAATTCCCAATCATACAAACACATTTAACAGCAAGAGAATATGTTTGATTAATTCATTCATGGGATGTGGGCCATCGCTAATTTCCCTCGAAGGTAATGGTGAGCCGTCGCCTTGAACCACTGTAGTCCGTGAGGTGAGGGTACTCCCACTGTGCTGTTGGGGAGGAAGTTTCAGCATTTTGACCCAGTAACGATGAAGAAACAGCGTTCTAGTTCCAAGTCGGGATGGTTTGTGACTTGGAGGGGAACTTGCAGGTGGTGGTGCCCTTTGTGCCTGCTGCCCTTGTCCTTCAAGTTTGAGAGGTGCTATTGAAGAAGCCTTGGCGAGTTGCTGCAGTACATCTTGTAGATGGTGCACACTGCAGCCACGGTGCGCTGTTTGCGGAGGGAGTGAATGTTTAAGGTAATGGATGGGGTGCCAATTAAGTTTGAATTAATTAAGTTGCCATACCTGAAACATTTCACATAGGTTTCTTTTATGTGTGAGCTATCTTGTTGGTGACGATGGTTCCATTTTATATCCAGGGCAATGATGATATCTACATTTGTGGTACAGACATCTCTGGAGAAATAAAAGTTCAACGTGCCTATTCCACAGGAAGATCGCCTCCCCGCATTGAGCAGCTGGTAACAATCTTCAACTTGTACACAAATAGACTGTATGAAAAGCATTAACATGCTCTATATAAAAAAAAAGGTTCAGCTGTTGTGCTTTTGCCTCCAGGTTAAAATTCTGTGGGTTCAAGCCCCATAGCAGAAATTGGGCTCATATTCTAAAAGTGCACTCACTGAAATCTACATTAATGTATAGCATGCTGTGCAAATGCTAATAGACAGCCCATAAATTCATTCTGTTCAGTCCATAAGCGTGGCCCCGAGCTTCTGGCCGCCTGTCACTTCAATTCTCCGCTCAACTCCCACTCTGACCTCTCGGTCCTCGCCCTCTTGCACTGTTCCAATTCAGCTCGAGGAACAGCACTTCATCTTTTGATTCGGCACTTTACAGCCTTTTGGACTCAGCATCGAGTTTAACAATTTCAGACCATAACCTTTGCCCCTATTTTTTCACATGGCAGTTGGTGATGATTCTGTCATTCCCATTTACATCTTTTTTGTTTCTTTACTTGTCTCATGACCATCTCCTTTTGCTTTGTACTATCATACATTTTGTCACTTAATCACTCCTGCCTTATCCTATCAGTGACCTTCCATTTTGTTCTTTCCTCCCCTCCTCTCTTTTCCTGCCCCTACACTTGCTTAAAAATCTGTTGCATCGCTAAATCTTTCCAGTTCTGACGAAGGGTCATCGACCTGAAACATTAACTCTGTTTCTCTCTCTCTCTCCACAGATGCTGCCTGACTGGAGTATTTCCAGCATTTTCTGTTTGTATTCCATAAATTAATTGTGTGCTTTTCTATTCAGTGTCCTCTATTGCAGCCTGTAGTCATTTTATTATTTCATTGTTGTAGCAGGTTCTATAGGCTTTTTGATTCTGTCTTCAAAAGCCTCCCTGAAACATGATGTAAAAGATATAATGTTTGTTCCATATCATATAAGATACCAATGCTTATTCATACGCAGGGTGAAGTAGACGTTATGACTGTTGCTAATAGAAATGGAGTCATTCAGTGTTCATTTGTCACAAGAAACAACATTTCGACAGCACAAAGAGCTGCCAACAACATGCACTACTTATTCATTGCGTATGGGGCTGCTAGCGGTGGTAAGTACTGAAGTCCGATCAGAACAAACTATTCTCTTTGTGTCTTTTGAGCTCAATCCAGCACCCAATTACATTATGTTCTGTGTAAGGATGAGATAAGAAATGGATTTAATGTGTAAACCGCTCCATCACATATCCCTTACCATAACATAAGAAATAGGAGTAGGCCATTCAGCCCCTTGAGCCTGCTCCACCATTCAGTAAGATCATGGCTGATCTTGTATCTCCACTCCATTTTCCTGCACTATCCCCATGCTACTGTTAATAGACAGCCCAAAAGTTCAGTCCGTGAGCGTGACGCTGAGCTTCCGGTTGCCTGTCACTTTAATTCTCCGCTCCACTCCCACTCTGACCTCTTGGACCTCGGCCTATTGCACTGTTCCAATTCAGCTCGAGGAATAGCACCTCATCTTTCGATTAGGCACTTTCCAGCCTTCTGGACTTGACATCGGGTTCAACAATTTCAGACCTTGCCGCTGCTCCTATTTTTCCACATGGCAGCTGTTGAACATTCTGCCATTCCCATTTACACATCTTCTGAACTCATCTTTTGTTTCTTTCCTTATATCATTACCATCTCATTTTGCTTTGTACTATCATACGCCTCCTCAGCTTCTTGTCATGCACAGCTTTAGTTATAAAGTAGTTTTGAGCTTTTCCTCCGTGGTAGAATGAAGCTATAAATGTTTCAGCTAATACTCTACCTACTATATACATTTGTTGCAGTGTAAGTGAATCAATTTTAAATACTTTAAACAAATATTATTTGTCCATTGGAATTTGATAATATACATGGTTCTAGTGTATAGTGGAGAGTTGACTGGTCTCTGCTTTTGTGATTTTTTGTTTTTGCTGAAGGATGCTCAGCTTGCTGAGGAGGCTAGAGCATGATGAGCACAGTGTGGGCTAGTGAAATAATATTTTCATCCAATATCTTTATAAACCGTGTTGTAAATTATCATGGGTACAAGATGAAAATAAAATTGGCAGACATTTCTCAGCCATTAACTATGCAAATGTGTGCATATATAACATATAACCTGCATAACGTGACTCGTGTGGTGACACTCTCTCCTCTGAGTCAGAAGATTGTGGGTTCAAGTCCCACTGTAGAGACTTGAGCACAGCCTAGGCTGACACTCCAGTGCAGTGCTGAGGGAGTGCTGCAATGTCAGAGGTGCCGTCTTTCAGACAGGGCGTTAAACCGAGGCCCCGTCTGCTCGATCGGGTGAATGTAAAAGATCCCATGGCACTATTTAGAAGAACAACAGGTGAGTTATCCCAGTGTGCTGGGCCAATATTTATCCCGCAAACAACATCACAAAAACATTATCTGGTCGTTATCACATTTCTGGTTGTGGGAGTTTGATGTGCGCAAATTAGCTGCCACATTTCCTACATTACAACAGTGAATACACTCCGAAAGTACCTCATTGGCTGTAAAGCATTTGATAGTTTAACCTCCCTGTGTTAGGAACACAAACAGTGACCTCAGTCTTTTAATAAGACACTCCAGAGTGAGGAACAGGCCTTAGGGGCCGGCTTAAAAACAGTGCTCCCAAGGGATACTGGGATCCCTTGTGACTTCAGGGGATGAGCTCCCTGGTGGTGGAACATGGGAGTGCATGCTTTACAGATACACAACACATTTGGCATGTCCTGAGGATGTGAAAGGCGCTATATAAATGCAAGTCTTTCCGTTTCCCGTTCGCCCCTTTGTTCCCCTTTCCCCCCCCCCCCCTTTCTTTAAACACAAATCTCCGAAGGTGTTCCACAGTTGGAGATGCATGCCCAACAGCAGTAATGGAGATGTAAAAGGTTCGGTGTGAAGGACATTTTCACACTTGAAAATGTAAATTTTGAAGAGTCTTTAAAGGTAGGGCCCCAAGAGTGGGGCTGCACAGAAAGCAAAGGTGAAAGATTACAAGTTAGAGGTCGCTTCTGAAGCAGTCTAGTATAAGATCCCAGAGGGTCCAAATGATTCGAGGCTGACCTGTATTGGAGACAGTGATTTAACTTTATTCAGCACAAATGAGATTTAATATATTACAGTATTCAAGCAGCAGTTTAGAGTATAATTGCGACTTGAATTACCATTTCTACTCTGGATAGAAGCCGCAACCGTGTCTCTTGTCTCGCATCTCTCCTCATCCCCTGGGTGTCTCCTTGATTCTTGCTGAAATCTTCTCCTCCTCAGAAACTTCCACAATTTGTGGATATTAAGACCCCCTTCTTATATCCTTATACTCATTCAAAACCTACGGAGTCCTCCCAAACTAAACCAAACCAATCACTGGCTGACACCAAAACCCAAAATCCAATACCACGTTCGTAGAAACCTTATACAGGCTTTTAGTCTCGTGACACTCCTACATCATCTGTTTTTGACTACCAAGACCTGCATCTGGGGTAGTATTGGCAATATAAAAGAAATATTATAGAATGATCACAGCACGGATGAAGACTATTTGGCCTGTCAAGCCAGTGCCGGCTGGCTGCAAAGAGCACCTCAGCTAGTCCCACTCCTCTAAAATGTCTCCATAGGTCAAGATATGACCCCTGCTGTTGGCTTTTGTTTTTATGATTCACTGTGGATGTTAATGCATTTCAACACAATGGTAACTGCAGCTAGCCTTGGTTCCCAGGCTAACTGCTATCTATTTGACCATGGTAATCTCTTTCTCACCCCAGGTTGTCTGGTTACAGCTTACTCAGAATTTTTAAGTTTAAGAAAAAGGTTATGTTCTACATAATTCACGTTATCATAGCATGCGGTTGATTATTACAAACTTCTACATTTACTCCTTATACACAATATAGATCTAATACTGATAAGATATCAAAACAAGTATTTAAAAAAAACAACTAATCCATGATGATCTTGCAGTAGCAAGACCATGGAGGGATTTGAAAATGTAAACACACATTCAGAATTCACTGTGTTGTAGGGCACAGGAACAGTGGTCAGAGAAGACCAGGGTAACGAGCAGGGCAGCAGAGCTTGGGACCAGTTGAAGTCTGTGTAGAAAGGAGCAGGGTGTTGAAGGTCAAGACTGGAGACAGATCAGGTTCGGTAGCTGGAGTGCAAGATAAAGGTAAAGGCCGACAATGCTACATGGGTGGAAGTAAGCAGTCTTGGTGATGGATAAAATATAGTTTAAGCTCAGCTCCAGGTCAAACGAGACACTGAAGTTTTGTACTTTCTGCGAAAGCACTTAGGGTGGACCATGGAGTCAGAAGTAAGGCTATGAAGATTTTTGGTGGGAGTTGATCTGGAAGAATATAGTCTTGACAACTGGAGAAAGTTGTGGCTCATCCATAGCTTGATGTTGGACAAGCTACTTGACAACACCCATGATGGCAGTATTGGAGAAGTTGAGTTCAATGTTATCAGTATTCATGTAGAAACTTCTCATGCCAGTAGATAATATAAATGAGGATGAGGAGCCCAAGAATAGAACCTTGGAGCACTTTTGAGGTGACTATGAAGGGGCAGGAGGTCAAAGCCATCGCTAGAAATGTCCTGGTTATGTTAGAACAGAAAGGAGTGGAACCAATTAAGGGTGACACAAGGAGGTGGACTGGGGGAGATGGAATGGTCGACCATGTCAAATGATGGAGAAATAATATGCCGTGGTTGCAATTGCAAAGGACATTGGTAAATAATACACAGTATAAGGTTCTTTTTAAACACAAATAATGGCCTATTCCTACCATGCATTTAGACCTGTTGCTTATATTTCAGGACAAATAAGCAAGCATGCAAATATCCCATTCATCTCGACAGAGAAAGTAGATGTTTCAGTTATACAGCGAGCAGAAGGGAACAACGGCCGATCCATCTTCATCAAGACTCATGGTAAGGGATGTGAAAGTGGTTGCTAACTGTTTTGCTAACTCATCATTATAGAAACATAGAAAATAGGTGCAGGAGTAGGCCATTCGGCCCTTCTAGCCTGCATCGCCATTCAATGAGTTCATGGCTGAACATGCAACTTCAATACCCCATTCCTGCTTTCTCACGATCCCCCTAGTAGTAAGGACAACATCTAACTCCTTTTTGAATATATTTTGTGAATTGGCCTCAACAACTTTCTGTGGTAGAGAATTCCACAGGTTCACCACTCTCTGGGTGAAGAAGTTTCTCCTCATCTCGGTCCTAAATGGCTTACCCCTTATCCTTAGACTGTGACCCCTGGTTCTGGACTTCCCCAATATTGGGAACATTCTTCCTGCATCTAACCTGTCTAAACCCGTCAGAATTTTAAACGTTTCTATGAGGTCCCCTCTCATTCTTCTGAACTCCAGTGAATACAAGCCCAGTTGATCCAGTCTTTTTTGATAGGTCAGTCCTGCCATCCCGGGAATCAGTCTGGTGAACCTTCGCTGCACTCCCTCAATAGCAAGAATGTCCTTCCTCAGGTTAGGAGACCAAAATTGTACACAATACTCCAGGTGTGGCCTCACCAAGGCCCTGTACAACTGTAGTAACACCTCCCTGCCCCTGTACTCAAATCCCCTCGCTATGAAGGCCAACATGCCATTTGCTTTCTTAACCGCCTGCTGTACCTGCATGCCAACCTTCAATGACTGATGTACCATGACACCCAGGTCTCTTTGCACCTCCCCTTTTCCTAATCTATCACCATTCAGATAATAGTCTGTCTCTCTGTTTTTACCACCAAAGTGGATAACCTCACATTTATCCACATTATACTTCATCTGCCATGCATTTGCCCACTCACCTAACCTATCCAAGTCGCTCTGCAGCCTCACAGCATCCTCCTCGCAGCTCACACTGCCACCCAACTTAGTGTCATCCGCAAATTTGGAGATACTACATTTAATCCCCTCGTCTAAATCATTAATGTACAGTGTAAACAGCTGGGGCCCCAGCACAGAACCTTGCGGTACCCCACTAGTCACTGCCTGCCATTCTGAAAAGTCCCCATTTACTCCTACTCTTTGCTTCTTGTCTGACAACCAGTTCTCAATCCATGTCAGCACACTGCCCCCAATCCCATGTGCTTTAACTTTGCACATTAATCTCTTGTGTGGGACCTTGTCGAAAACCTTCTGAAAGTCCAAATATACCACATCAACTGGTTCTCCCTTGTCCACTCTACTGGAAACATCCTCAAAAAATTCCAGAAGATTTGTCAAGCATGATTTCCCTTTCACAAATCCATGCTGACTTGGACCTATCATATCACCTCTTTCCAAATGCACTGCTATGACATCCTTAACAATTGATTCCATCATTTTACCCACTACTGATGTCAGGCTGACCGGTCTATAATTCCCTGTTATATCTCTCGCTCTTTTTTTAAAAAGTGGGGTTACATTGGCTACCCTCCACTCCATAGGAACTGATCCAGAGTCAATGGAATGTTGGAAAATGACTGTCAATGCATCCACTATTTCCAAGGCCACCTCCTTAAGTACTCTGGGATGCAGTCCATCAGGCCCTGGGGATTTATCGGCCTTCAATCCCATCAATTTCCCCAACACAATTTCCCGACTAATAAGGATTTCCCTCAGTTCCTCCTCCTTACTAGACCCTCTGACCCCTTTTATATCCGGAAGGTTGTTTGTATCCTCCTCAGTGAATACCGAACCAAAGTACTTGTTCAATTGGTCCGCCATTTCTTTGTTCCCCGTTATGACTTCCCCTGATTCTGACTGCAGGGGACCTACGTTTGTCTTTACTAACCTTTTTCTCTTTACATATCTATAGAAACTTTTGCAATCCGTCTTAATGTTCCCTGCAAGCTTCTTCTCGTACTCTATTTTCCCTGCCCTAATCAAACCCTTTGTCCTCCTCTGCTGAGTTCTAAATTTCTCCCAGTCCCCGGGTTCGCTGCTATTTCTGGCCAATTTGTATGTCACATCCTTGGCTTTAATACTATCCCTGATTTCCCTTGATAGCCATGGTTGAGCCACCTTCCCTTTTTTATTTTTACGCCAGACAGGAATGTACAATTGTTGTCGTTCATCCATGCGGTCTCTAAATGTCTGCCATTGCCCATCCACAGTCAACCCCTTCAGTATCATTCGCCAATCTATCCTAGCCAATTCACGCCTCATACCTTCAAAGTTAGCCTTCTTTAAGTTCTGGACCATGGTCTCTGAATTAACTGTTTCATTCTCCATCCTAATGCAGAATTCCACCATATTATGGTCACTCTTCCCCAAGGGGCCTCGCACAACGAGATTGCTAATTAATCCTCTCTCATTACACAACACCCAGTCTAAGATGGCCTCCCCCCTAGTTGGTTTCTCGACATATTGGCCGAAAAAACCATCCCTTATGCACTCCAGGAAATCCTCCTCCACCGTATTGCTTCCAGTTTGGCTCGCCCAATCTATGTGCATATTAAAGTCACCCATTATAACTGCTGCACCTTTATTGCACGCACCCCTAATTTCATGTTTGATGCCCTCCCCAACATCACTACTACTGTCTGGAGGTCTGTACACAACTCCCACTAACGTTTTTTGCCCTTTGGTGTTCAGCTCTACCCATATAGATTCCACATCATCCAAGCTAATGTCCTTCCGAACTATTGCCTTAATTTCCTCCTTAACCAGCAATGCTACCCCACCTCCTTTTCCTTTTATTCTATCTTTCCTGAATGTTGAATACTCCTGGATGTTGAGTTCCCAGCCCTGATCATCCTGGAGCCACGTCTCCGTAATCCCAATCACATCATATTTGTTAACATCTATTTGCACAGTTAATTCATCACCTTATTGCGGATACTCCTTGCATTAAGACACAATTGCATTAAGGCTTGTTTTTTTAACACCCTTTGTCCTTTTAGAATTTTGCTGTACAATGGCCCTTTTTGTTCTTTGCCTTGGGTTTCTCTGCCCTCCACTTTTCCTCATCTCCTTTCTGTCTTTTGCTTTTGCCTCCTTTTTGTTTCCCTCTGTCTCCCTGCATTGGTTCCCATCCCCCTGCCATATTAGTTTAACTCCTCCCCAACAGCAC
This sequence comes from Pristiophorus japonicus, assembly GCF_044704955.1. Taxonomy (NCBI): domain Eukaryota; kingdom Metazoa; phylum Chordata; class Chondrichthyes; family Pristiophoridae; genus Pristiophorus; species Pristiophorus japonicus. The sequence continues at coordinate 35,798,575 of NC_091984.1, forward strand.
TAGCAAACACTCCCCCTAGGACATTGGTTCCGGTCCTGCCCAGGTGCAGACCGTCCGGTTTGTACTGGTCCCACCTCCCCCAGAACCGGTTCCAATGCCCCAGGAATTTGAATCCCTCCCTGCTGCACCACTGCTTAAGCCACGTATTCATTTACGCTGCCCGCGATTCCTACTCTGACTATCACGTGGCACTGGTAGCAATCCCGAGATGACTACTTTTGAGGTCCTACTTTTTAATTTAGCTCCTAGCTCCTTAAATTCGTTTCGTAGGACCTCATCATAGGCAGTCCCTCGAAACGAGGATGACTTGCTTCCACGCTGAAAAGCGATGAGTTCACTGATGTTTCAATGAAGGGTCTAATATTCCGATCCCGAGCTACACCTTGACAGGTGGAAGATATCTGTGTGTGGAATTTTTTTAATGTATGGTGGCCGTTGCACACCAGCCACCACATGGGCTTGACAGAGCTAGGTCCTGGTCCAGTGGCGAGGATTAACCAGGACGACTGCACACACATATTGCAGTGTGGGCTGTGGCGCATGCTGCCCCTGGGCCCTCGCCTCTTCTGGGTCGCGAGCTCTCGTCTCTCCTGGGCCCCGATCACATCCCTCTACAAACTCTTGCCGCTCCTTCGCCCCGACCTCGCCACTCCTGCTGCCCACATTGCAGTCAGCAGTCGCCCCTCCAACCCCTGCTCTCTGAAGTGGCATGCTGCCACACGCTGCACCCTCTGATAGTCTTGCAGGCCGGGACCGCGACGATTTCCAGGCCGAGCCGCCGCACGCGGCTAACTGTTACTTCTACAACTAAGTAAATTCAATTATCGACGTTGAATCAAAATTAGCTTCTATTTTCTGCAAGTCATAACTACTCAAAATATTTCATATACCAAATTCTTTTCAACATGACACATATTTAACAATTTAGCTATTCGGCATAGATCGAAATATTATCTGCTTGCTTATGAGCTGTCATATGGCACCTTTTCTGAAAGGCAAGTGTGGCACTGTAGACCTTACCAAGTTTGGCACATGGTCTGTAATGAACAACCCCACTTTGCGCAGGCAGCAATTGATAATCACTTTCTTTTGGTGACTAGTGATGGCTTTTTTTAAATTGAGAAACCAAGGTCAAGGCCCATCGTACAGGATACCACCCCAGTTGTAAAGAGTCAGAGATGAGGTAAATCGTGAAGCGGGGAATGGATGATTTCAAGCTTGGGTTTCAAAAGTCTGAAAAGTATAGGATGATGGAAAAACTGAGATTTGCAAAGAAGAAAAGATCCTTGCGCATCCTTCCCACAATGCACTTTAGATTGACCTTAGTTTACAGTGCAATTCTCGAAGCTTGTTCCAGGATTTTGTATGTTCGTTGTGGCACAGGGAGTGCCTCATAATGGAGTATAAAATATGGAGAGATCTTGGTAATGGATGGGAATACAAAAAATATATAAAACCCTACCACTTTTCTATTTTAAAGCTGCACTGATGTTAATAGCCTGGATGACAACTGGAAGCATTGGCATGATAATTGCAAAATTCTTTAAGGAGATTGGAGGCACAAAGAAGATTTTGGGCAAGAATATTTGGTTTCAGGTAAGCTGTAGAAAGCTGATTACTTGTTTTCAGAATTGCCAACTAAATTGGATCATTATTGAGCCCTGGCCATGTTCCAGTGCATTCCCACTCTTTGTCGAAATACTCTTATCTGATAGAACTCAGAGGCACTGAGCCAAGCATTTGGTCAAGTAAATTGGCATAGTGACCAAACAGATTAGAGATTTAAATGCGTAGCTTAAAGAATGGTGTGGGAGGAAGGGGTTTCAGTTCATGGGGCATTGGCACCAGTACTAGGGAAAAAGGGAACTGTTCCAATGGGACGGGCTGCACTTAAACCGGACTGGGACCAGTGTCCTGGCGAATTGAATAACTAGGGCAGTAAGACAGGGCTTTAAACTGATGAAGTGGAGGTTGGAGGCTTCAGGAAAGAGTACATTTAAAAGCAGCAAGAGAAATGTTAAGGTTCTAGAGCAGAGTAGGATTTGGGGTAAAAATAAGCAGAGTGGATCAGGAAGGGACAGAGTAACAAAGGTAATAAGGCATCGATGGCTTAGGTGGCAATGTAAGTTGTGAGGAGGATTGCAAAGAGGCTTCAAGGGGACTATAGATGGGCTAAGTGGGCAAGAACATGGCAAATGGAATATAATGTGGATAAATGTGAAGTCATCCACTTCGATAGGTAAAAAAGAAAAGCAGAGTATTTTTTTTAAAGTTGAGATTGGGAAATGGTGTTCAGAGAGAAATGAGTGTCCTTGTTCACTAATCACAAAGTTAAAATGCAGGTACAGCAAGCAATTAGGAAGGCAAATGGTATGTTGGTCTTTATTACAAGAGGATTTGAGTTTAAGAGTAAAGACGTATTACTGCAATTATATAGGGCCCTGGTGAGACCACACCTGGAGTATTGTGTACAGTTTTGGTCTCCTTACCTAAGGAAGTATATACTTGTCATTGAGGAAGTGCAACAAAGGTTCACCAGACTGATTCCTGGGATGGAGAGATTGTCCTATGAGGAGAGATTGAGTAGACTAGATCCATATTCTCGAGTTTAGAAGAATGAGAGGTGATCTCATTGAAACATATAAAATTATTACCGGGCTTGACCGGGTAGATGCAGGGAGGGTGTTTCCTCTGGCTGGGAAATCTAGAACCAGGGGTCACCGTCTCAGAATAAAGAGTTGACCGTTTAGGACTGAGATGAGGAGAAATTTCTTCACTGAGTGTTTTGAATATTTGGAATTCCCTGCCCCAGGAGGCTTAGTTGTTGAGTATATTTAAGACAGATTGATAGATTTTTGGACATTAAGGGATATGGGGATAGTGTAGGAAAGTAGATATGTGGTAGACGATGAGACATGATCTTATTGAAATAGAGGAGCAGGCTCAAGGGGCTGAATGGCTGACTCTTGCTCCTATTTCTTGTGTTCTTAATGAGGTAGCTGTGTAGCTATGCTATTTTACTGTTATATTTTCTAATTTACTTATTTTCTGTTTTACTTTATTACAAACAATCTTGGCAATTCGAGCCCCTTGAACAGCTTGGAGCAATAGCTTCAATTGTTTATTTGTAGAGAATGGTTTGTTCTACAGTCACAGACTTTTGCTGATTGAGAAGAGGAATAACAATTTTTCTGATGGGGAAAGGTTCATTAATCATTGCCCATGCATGCTGTCGTCAGGTTGAAATATGTATGTTCACAGTAAATGACACAGAAATGAAAACATCATATGATGTACTCTTCTTTTTTTTTCCTTAGCTTCATTTGTCTCTGATGCTGCTAACTGTTGCAATAACAATCATAGGCTTTGTGCTGATATTCGTGCATGTGAAAGGTTGGAGTTACGTAAGTTCTCACCTTTAATTCATTTTTTAAAATGAGCAATCTGATAAGCTCAAGTGCATTTAGTCAATTTAAAAAAAATGATTAATGTTTGTATCATTACTTTAGGTAGTATTTCAGCACCAAAATTAAAATGTAATACGATGACTATTTCCAGAATATTATTTACTTCAGATTACCATTTCATCATATTAGATTTCTTGTAAAGGATGCACTTCCTGTGTCACAATTTTTATCACCCATTGTGACACTGAGTGCTTGGTAATGTCTGATGTTACGCCTGCTTATGCTACTTTTAATGAGCAAGCAGTCAAGTCTCTCTAAAAATTACCATCATAGAATGGTTACAACACAAAAGGAGGCCATTCGGCCCGTCGAGTCCATGCCGGCTCTCTACTAGAACACTTCAGCTAGTCCCACTTCCCTACTCTTTCCCCGTAGCCCTGCAACCTACAGGTACTTATCCAATTCCCTTTTGAAATCCACAGTTGAATCTGCCGCCACCACTTTTTCAGGCAGTGAATTCCAGATCCTAACCACGCGCTGCGTATAAATGTTTTTCCTCATGTTGCCTTTGGTTCTTCTGCCAATCACCTTAAATCTGTGACCTGTTTGTCAACACTTCTGCCAATAGACTCCATGATTTTGAACATCTCGATCAAATCTCCTCTCAAACGTCTCTGCTCAAAGCACAACAACCCCACATAACTAAGATCCTCATCCCTGGAACCAATCTTGTAAATCTTTTCTGCACCCTCTCTAAGGCCTTCACGTCCTTCCTAAAGTGCTGTGCCCAGAATTGGACATAATACTCCAGTTGAGACCAAGCCAGTGTTTTATAACAATTCTTCATAATTTCCTTGCTTTTATATCTCTGCCTCTATTTATGAAGCCCAGGATCCTGTATGCTTTTTTAAATCGCTTTCTCAACTTGCCCTGCCACCTTCAACGATTTGTGCACATATACCCCTGGGTTTCCCTATTTGTGCACCCCCCCACCCCCTATTCGTGCACCCCCTTTAGAATTGTGCCCTTTAGTTTATATTGCCTCCTCTTGTTCTTCATACCAAAATGTATCACTTTGCACTCTTCTGCGTTTCATCTGCCACGTGTCCACCCATTCCACCAGCCTGTTTGTCTTGAAATCTATCACTATCATCCTCATTGTTCACTATACTTCCAAGTTTTGTGTCATCTGCAAATTTTTAAATTGTGCCCTGTACACCCAAGTCCAAATCATTAATATATATCAAGAAAAGCAGCGGTCCTAATACTGACCCCTGGGGAACACCATTGTGCACCTTCCTCCAGTCTGAAAAATAACCGTTCACAACTCTGTTTCCTGTCATTTAACCAAATGCATATCCATGCTACCACTGTCACTTTTATTCCATGGGTTTCACCTTTGCTGGCAAGCCTAATTTGTGGCACTTTATCAAATGTCTTTTGGAAGTCCATGTACACATTGAACCGCATTGCCCTCATCCGCCCTTTGACAAATCCGTGCTGGCTTTCCTTAATTATTCCACACTTGTCCAAGTGGCAATTTTGTCCCTGATTATCGTTCCTAAAAGCTTCCCCACCACCGAGGTTAAGCTGACTGATCTGTAGTTGCTGGGTTTATCCTTGCACCCTTTTTTGAACAAGGGTGTAACATTTGCAATTCTCCAGTCCTCTGGCACCACCCCCGTATCCAAGGAGGATTGGAAGATTATGGCCAGTACCTCCGCAATATACAGCTTTGCTTCCCTTAGCATCCTAGGATGCATCCCATCCGCTCCTGGTGACTTACATACTTTAAGTACAGCCAGCCTTTCTAGTACCTCCTCTTTATCAATTTTTATCCCATCCAGTATCTCCACTACCTCCCCTTTCACTGATTGGTGCAGCAGCATCTTCCTTGGTAAAGACCAATGAAAATACTCATTTAGTACCTCTGCCATGCCCTCTGCCTTAATGTGTAGGTCTCCATTTTGATGCCTAATCAGCCACACCCTGCTTACCATTGTTTACTATTTATATTCCTATAGAAGTCTTTTGGATCCCCTTTTTATGTTAGCTACCAATCTATTCTCCTATTCTCTCTTTGTCCGTCTTATTTCCTTTTTCACTTCCACTCTGAACTTTCCATATTCAGCCTGGTTCGTTCTTGTATTTTCAATCTGACATCTGTCATACATGCCCTTTTTCTGCTTCATCTTACTCTCTATCTCTTTTGTCATCCAGGAAGCTCTGGCTTTGGTTGCCCTACCCTCGTTTCCTCCCCCCCTCCCCCCCCCCCCCCACCGTGGGAAATAACCTTGACTGTACCTGAACCACCTCCTCTTTAAAGGCAGCCCATTGTTCGATTACAGTTTTGCCTGCCAATCTTTTAGTCCAATTTACCCAGGCCAGATCCATTCACAACCCAGTGCAATTGACTTTCCTTCAATTAAGTACTTTTGCTCTAGATTGCTCCGTCTTTTTCCATAGCTAGTCTAAACCGTATGACACTGATAAATATTCCCCTACTGACACCTTGCTCTACTTGACCCATCTGAATCCCCAGAACCAGATCCAGCAATGCCTCCTTCCTTGTTGGGCTGGAAACATACCGATCAAGAAAGCTCTGCTAAACACATTTCAGAAATTCTTCCCCCTCTCTGCCGTTTGCACTATTGCTATTCCAGTCTATATTGGGATAGTTGAATTCCCCTTTATCGCTACTCTATAATTCTTGTACCTCTCTAATTTCCCAGAAAATTTTCTCCTCTATATCCTTCCTACTACTTCGCGGCCTATAGAATACACCTAGTAGTATAATGGCACCTCTATTGTTTCTACCCTCTAACCAACTAGATTATGTCCTTGACCCCTCCACGTAATCATCTCTCTCTCCAGAACGGTAATATTCTCAATCAATACTGCCATCACACCTTCCCTATCTTTCCTGAACACCTTGTATCCAGGAATGTTTAGTAGCCAATCTTGTCCTTTTTTGACCCAGGTCTCTGTTATCGCCACATCATATTCCCATGTGTTTATTTGCACCTGCAGCTCACCAACCTTATTTTACCACACTTTGTGCATTCACATACATGCACTGTAAACCTTTTTGTATTCTTAGTCTGACCCCACCTAATACCATACTATTTCTTACTCTAGTGCTATCTGTCTCTCCCAATCCTTTGTGTACCTTGTTTCTCCTTTCTAATGCTACATCCTGGTCGCCATCCCTCTGCTAAATTAGTTTAAACCCTCTCCGCAACATTAGCAAACCTCCCCATGAGGACGTCGGTCCCAGCTCTGTTGAGAAGCAACCCGTCCAGCCTTTACAGGTTCCACCTCCCTCCGAACCAGTCCCAATGTCCCAGGAATCTAGAGCCCTCCTGCACCATTTCTCCAGCCATGCTCTCCTTCTATTTCTATACTCACAAGCTCATGGCACTGGGAGTAATCCAGCGATTACTGAGGTCCTGCTTTTTAATCTCTTCCCTAGCTCCTTAAAATCTGCCTGCAGGACCTCATCCCTCTTTCTACCTATGTTGTTGTTATTGATTTGGCCACGACCTCTGACTGTTCACCCTCCCCTCTCCATGTTCTGCAGCCGCTCAGTGACATCCTTGACCCTGGCACTAGCGAGGCAACATACCATCCTGAAAATCACATCTGTTCCCCTAACTATTGAACCTCTCATCAGTATTACTTTCCTGATGATCCTCCTCCTCCCCCTGTACAGCTAAGCCACCCGTGGACTTGGCTCTGGCAGTACTTCCCGGAGAAACCATTGTCCTCACACCTGTATTGAGAGTGCGATGCACTCGACTCCTGCACTACCTGACTGGTCCTCCTTGTCTGTCTTGACGGTCACCCATTCCCTCTATGCCTGCACACTCTTGCGCTGTGGGGGGACCACCTGAAACATGCTATCCACGAAGCCCTCGGCCTTACGGATGCACTGCAGTAACACCAGCTGCTACTCAAGCTCAAAGCTGGAGCTCCTCCAGCTGACGACACTTCCTGCACGTGTGGTTGTCCTGGATACGGGAAGAGTCCTGGAGTCCCCACATGGCACAAGATGTGCATTCCACGAAACCGAGGTGCCCTGCCATGCCTCTACTTAATAAACTATTAAGTTTATTTCTGTTAAGTTACTTAACACTTTTATAAAAAAAAAAGTTATCACCAACAACTCAAGAACTCGCCAATCAGCTCCTTCCCTTGCACAGACATCACTTATCTAGCTCCCTGACAATCACGCTCCCGCGAGGCTCTTGGGCCTACCTTTATCTGCAGCCGTTCCTCTCGCTGTCCCACAGGTCTGCTCTCGTGTCTATTAACTTGGAGACCTTTTGGTTCTGTGGCTCCACTCCTTTTCAGTCAGATATCTCCACCACCTTCCTTCTCTCCACCTGCGCTCACAAAATTCCTCCCTGCTGGCGATTCGCTATGTTTGCGTCCTCCCAGCTCTGTGCTCAAGCTCATCCTTGTGTCACAGCATTTCAGTCATCCCATCAATGGTGGCACTGTTTCCCCTCCGATCTACCCTCTATGCCGTCGCATCCAGCTTCTGTGGAGCTGGCTTCCTGACTTTCTTTCCCTCCCAATACTTACCTCTTAGTTCTTCTAACTCTAAGCCTACTATCGCTCCCAGCTGCAATTTTTATTGTTTAATGTATCACTCGGCCCTGGTTGGGGAATTTGCTCTGTTGGCCAACTTATTCCCTACTGAAAATGTTGTCTGCTCCCGCTTGCTGCCCCTGCCTCACTCACTCATTAAATCCACACTGCTTTACTTCTGGGATCCTCTTGGGATATACCCACGTCACATGATCTACTGACAGTGGGGGAAAATGATTTGTGATTATTTCCAAATGGCCTTCAATGAGGTACTGCATAGTAGACTCGTAGAGCATGTGGAGTCAGGAGCAGAATGGATACAAAACAAAACTGACCGTCGGGTTAAGGGTAGCTACTCAGACTGGCAAAAGGTGGGAAGTGGCGTTCCACAGGGATCGATGCAGGGACCACTAGTTCACAATTTACATTAACGATTTGGAATTGGAAGTACGATTTCAAAATCTGCAGACGACACCAAATTGGTGGCTGTAGTCAATACAGATGTGACAAAGTACAAAAAGATTTTAATAAACTAGCAGAATGGGCAAGTAATTGGCAAATGAATTTCAATATAGATAAGTGTGAGGTGGTGCATTTTGGTAGGAAGAATAAAAAGGCTACATGCTGCTGGATAATAAGACTAAATGGGGAAGAGGAGCAAAGGGATCTAGGGGTACACATTTACAAAACACTAAAAGTAGCGACGCAGGTTAATGCCCAAAAAGCAAACCAATCACTGGGGTTAATTTCTAGAGCTATAGAATTGAACAGCAGAGAAGTTATGCTAAACTTGTATCATAAGAACATAAGAATTAGGAACAGGAGTAGGTCATCGAGCCCCTTGAGCCTGCTCCACCACTCAACAAAATCATGGCTGATCTGGCCGTGGACTCAGCTCCACTTACCCGCCCGCTCCCCGTAACCCTTAATTCCCTTATTGGTTAAAAATCTATCTATCTGTGACTTGAATACATTCAATGAGCTAGCCTCAACTGCTTCCTTGGGCAGAGAATTCCACAGATTCACAACCCTCTGGGAGAAGAAATTCCTTCTCAACTCGGTTTTAAATTGGCTCCCCCATATTTTGAGGCTGTGCCCCCTAGTTCTAGTCTCCCCGACCAGTGGAAACAACCTCTCTGCCTATCGAATCTTGGTTATACCACACTTGAGTACCCTGCACAGTTCTGGTCGCCATTTGTAAAAATGATATAGCGGGATTGAAGGTGTTATTAAAAAAACAAATTAATCTTGATAATGCCAAAACTGAAAGCGAATGCCTATCGGGAAAGGTTGTACAGACTGGGACTCCTTTCTCTAGAAAAGAGAAGGCCGAGGGAGTGACATGATGGAGGGCTTTTTAAAATCCTGAAATGGTTTGATAGAGTAGATGTGGAGAAAATGTTGCCACTTGTGGAGAATCCAAACTAGAGGTCATAATATAAGATAGTCACTTATAAATCCAATAGGGAATTCAGCAAACAATCTTTACCCAGAGAGTGGTTAGAATGTGGAACTCGCTACCACATGGAGTGAATGATGCAAATAGCATAGCTGCATTTAAGGGAGTGCTAGATGAGCACATGAGTGAGAAAGAAATAGAAGGTCATGCTGATGGGATTAAATGAAGAGGCTTGTGGGGAGCACAAACACCAGCATAGACCAGTTGGGCCGAATGTCCTGTTTCGGTGCTGTAGACTTGATGTAAGCAAATGCCTTAATTCTTCACCTTAAAATGTAAATACCCTGTATAATCTTTTTGCTAGATTATAGTGAAACCTTGCTTTTCCTATGTTTCTGTGTTTTTCTCTTGCAGAGTGCAGGAAATCACCCTTTGTTGGGTTGTATTGTACTGGGGCTCACACTGATTCAACCTACTGTAGCCATCTTCCGACCTGCACCAGACCACAAGAGGTCAGTTCAATAACAATTTTTCATCTCGTATTGTCGCGTGATGTAGTTTGAATCCTGAGTTTGTTCTGACATGGTTCATTCACAGCATATCATTTAACTATTTAAACAAAGACAGGTAATTGGATTCTGGTAATGTGAGGAAGACCAACTGAGCTGTAACACAAGGGGAATACATTTCTACCACGTTGAAACAGCTGCACATTTAGAATATGGAATTCATTGATGACACTGCTGAATAATGATGTTAGCAACCATGTTGCAGGAAATAAAGATGTTGACAATTTTTTTTGGCCTTGCAGAATTTCCAAGCAACTTTGCCATATTATAGAGACTGTACTGATCTTTTTGAGCAGTATTTTGGTTGAATCTTTACTGTTTTAACTATACTTCCGATTGTTCCCCCCACCCCCCTCCCCCCCCATATTGCAATGCAAATGTGGTTGCTTTTATGGCTTTTTGATTCTTGTGTGACATGCACCATTCTCCTTTGGTCTCATTATCTGAGGAAGGATATACAGGTGTGACATCGAAATCCGGAAACCTCTGAACCGAGGCTGTCAGGATTCCGGGGAGGGGGAGGAGAGGTGGGGTCGGGCTGAAGGCCAGGGAGTCTGGATGTCGGAACAATTTCGGTTTCTGGATGATCCTGCCACGGATCGGGCCAGATTCCGGATTCAGGAACTCCGGATTTTGGATGTCACACCTGTACTTATCTTGGAGGCGGTGCAACACAGGTTCACTACATTGGTCCCTGGGATGAGAGGGTTGTCCTGAGGAGAGATTGAGTAGATTGGGCCTATTCTCTCTAGTTTAGAAGAATGAGGGGTGATCGGGCAGGCGGGGTGGGGGGTGTTGACAAGGTAGATGCTGAGGTTGTTTGCCCTGGCTGGAGAGTCTAGTTGTGGGGTGGGGGGGTGGGGGGTGAAATAGCCTCAGGATAAGGAGTCGGCCATTTAAGACTGATGAAGAATTTCTTCACTCGGAGGTTTGTGAATCTTTCTTTGGAATTCTCTGCCCCAGAGGGCTATGGATGCTCAGTCGTTTGGTATATTCGAGGCTGAGATAAATAGATCGTTGGACTTTCGGGGAATCAAGGGATATGGAATTGAGGTTGAAGATCAGCCATGATCATCTTGAATGGTGGAGCAGGCTCGAGGGGCCGAATGGCCTACTCCTGCTAATTCTTGTTGTGTTCTCTTGCTGAGATCAGGCAGGTCAACTGCTGCCTGTTTTTTTTTTCCAAGCTTGTTGCTAGGGATGTGGTACAAATGACTCGCCTGCAGGGCTTTCCATTTCCCATGAGGAAGTGCACAAGCTCTGTTGCTGCTTCCTCTCTCAGACTGATAGAGCAGAAACTGGCAGTCACCCATTCTGAAACTAACGTGCTGCCACATGGAATTGTATTAGTCGCACTACAGTCCCTTTTTAAGAAACACAAGAAATAGCAAGGGCTACAAAAGCCCATTTGGTCCCCCAAGTACTCTCTGGTCCACTCTGGCAGCCAACTGAACAACCTTCCCCTCTCTTTCCCCCATCCCATCAAATGACTACTTGCCTTTTTTACTGCAGACAAAGAAGCACCCTAGCAGTATCTGATTTAAATTGACCTTTTAACTAGTTTATATCGATGAACTATGATCCTGTTTTATTTTAAACTGATATTCTGGACTTGTCTTAATCTGAATCTGAACCTGAACCTCCTGATGTTTATATAAGTCGGGGACTCCACTTTAATTGTCTTCTCCCCTTATCGCTCGTCACCCTCTGAATCATTCTGCTTGCTATTCTCTACTCTTGCTCCAATGCTGTACATTTGTAGCAATTGGAACATTACACAGCCATCCAAGTGCTGTGTGATCAGTGCACTGTGCAACCCCATCATTACCTCTGAAATTGTATTCTCCTGTTCTGGCTATATATCCTGGCACTTCTTTAGTTTTTTTTTAAAATGCTTCATCAGATTTTCCTGACTGAGAGTGCTCCTGATCCTTTTTTTTGTGAATCCTCCTGTTCAAAATCTATTCCATTCATTTTGTTTTACTAGTGTTGTGAAACACTTTGCATTCGGCATTTTATTTACCATCTGTCTTACATAACTGACTCAAATCCTTTTGCAAGTGTTTTTAACTGTTCCCACTTTGTCAAATTTGATCATCTTGTACTGCTGTTGGTTTTAGAAAATGTAATTGTTATGGAAATTATAGCAGACTCCACACTGGTACCATGATGTGGCCCTCAGGAGATTTCATCTTGCCGCATTGAATAAATCATTTTTATAACTTATAGTCTCTATTTTTACAAAATATTTACAGCACAGAAACAGGCCATTTGGCCCAATGTGTCCATGCCATTGTTTATGTTCCACACAATCCTTCTCCCAGCCCTCTTCGTCTAACCCCATTAATATATTCTATTTTCTCCCTCCTGTGCTTCTTTAGCTACCCCTTTAAATGCATCTATGCTATTCACTTAACTACTCCGTGGTAGCGAGTTCCACATTCTCACCACTCTCTTAGTAAAGAAGTTTCTTCTGAATTTCCTATTGGATTTATTAATGACTATCTGTGATCCCTAGTTCTGGTCTTGCCTGCAAGTGAAGACATCTTCTCTACGTCTATCCCATCAAATCTTTTCATAATCTTAAAGTCCTCTATCAGGTCACCCTTCAGTATTCTCTTTTCTAGAGAAAAGAGCCCCAGCCTGTTAAAACTTGCATTGCTGTTGAACAGTTTAGCGAATTCAGCACCTTGTTTTTTTCTTTCTGGAGTATCCATTCAGAACTAATCAGATTTCATAAAGAAGGATTTGAGGCTCAAGAGAAAATAAAGGCTTGTATAAGCTGCTAGCTAATGGAACGGCATATCTGCATCATTGGAATGGAGAATGTCTTCACACTGAGTGGGAATGTGTTTTTAGTTGGCTTAATGGCTCATGTCTAGGTAATTGATATATACAGAAATGTTCTTTATGATGCTTGAGAAAGCAGCAATGTATATCCAGGATCTTTTCTGAACATTCGCCAGGTGATGGTATTGGCTTTATTTAGCAAAATGCACAGTCAAACTTGCATTATGCAAATTGTAGGCAAACTCCAAACATAAAACAGGTTTTAAAAAAAAATGTAAACCCAAAATTATTCCTGACTGGTACACTAATAATTAATTGTACATTTAGGATAAATATCCCCGGTAGCTCAGTGAGTTTATGCTGTGAGTGATTGAGCCTTGCAGACTAAAGCTCGCTGGTTCAGTCCCTAATCTGTGCTCAGTAAACTGTTTTCCCTCATGACTGTAATTTGAGTAGCCCTGCTGGAACTTTGCAGGTGTCGCTAGGTTAAAATGCTCACTCCTTATCCTGCCAATCAGTCACGACCCCGATAAAGTGGATCCCAGGCCGGGCTTCACATTTTCTTTGATTCTTGATTGGACTTCTGAAGGATTGGGGCTGAGGGAAAGGGAGTTCCCATGCTGGGAATTTCCTTGGCCTCGGGGCTGACCACCACTGAGCGACCGTGATGCTGGTGTACATGATTCTGTTGGAGCGGTAGAACTGAGGCCCACCTGTCTGGGCCTGGATTCTAGTTTGGAGCCCCAGTGGACTGCAGGGATATCTGATTCCCTTATAAGGGCCAACCGGGCAGCAAAGATGGGCTTGCTGGCGAGCAGCTGACCCAGGCCGCTTTTCTTGCTCCCTCTCCTCTGGGTGCTCAAGATGTGCCCACAGTGGTATGGGTCCCTGCCGCTGTCATGTAAACAAAGTCACTTCCCCTAGACCTCAGATACTCCCATGGGGTCAGGAGTAGAAGTCGTGTTTGGCCACGCTAACGTTTTTCCACCAGCAGAGTGGGCCCAAGGATTTTCAGCCCTTTCATTTCCCCCTCCCTTTTGAATGAATGTTCTACTTCTACAGTGTGACTTTTATGTAATAACTTTGCAACAATTTATATGAATCTTTAAAATCCATTGACAAATTCCCAGATTTTTATTTGGGTGAGACAATCTCCCAGATTTGAGGGAGAAAAATTCCCTGAAATTTTCTATCTTTCTTACCAAAAATCAGGTCCAGAGATCTGCGACTATTGCACATTGAAGAATCTTTATCATGACGACAGCTATGTTATCACAATGGATACGCTTGCACATGCTGCAAAATTTTAGGATAAATATTTCAATCAGATTTGAAAAATATTTGTGTTGCTTAATGCTGGCTGTCAACATTTTGTAGCACACAGTCCAGTTGCAAATATCCGAGAAGTACTTTAATATTAAATTACCATGACAGTACTTTGTGATCGAAATTTAACTTGCATTACTTTTGGAACTGGCATTGAGCCCATAAAAATGGTGTAAATAATTGTTGGTTGTCATTTAGGATAACTGAGCCTGATTGATTGCTGTGTTCTTGAGATTTAATCAAAATAAAACACATTTTTCTTGGAATTGACTCTGCTTTGGTGCTTGAAAATAAAAACAAACACACAAAAAAAAAACCTCCCGGGTGTTAAGTCACCAATAAAAATTGATTTTTAAACTTCCTTAACAATTTAACTTGTCCTTGAGGGGAGGCAGTTAGTGACAAAGGTGTGGCATTTATTGCAGGAGCAGAGAATGAATGGTTCGGGATTTCCTGTTCATTTGGAGAATAATTTTGACTCGTCTATAATTAAGAACATAAGAACATAAGAAATAGGAGCAGGAGTAGGCCATTTAGCCCCTCTAGCCATTCAATAAGATCATGGCTGATCAGCGCCTCGAATCTACTTCCCTGCCCGCTCCCCATAACCCTCGACTCCCTTGTCATTCAAAAATCTGTTTTTCCACCTTAAATATATTCAAAGATCCAGCCTCCACAGCTCTCTGGGGTCGAGAATTCCAAAGAAATTCCTCCTCGTTTCTGTTTTTAAATGGGCGACCCCTTATTCTGAAACTATTGCCCCTAGTTCTAGATTCCCCCATGAGGGCAAACATCCTCTCTGCATCTACCTTGTCGGGCCGCCTCAGACTCTTGTATGTTTCAATAAGATCACCTCTCCGTCTTCTAAACACCAATGAATATCGGCCCAACCTGCTCAACCTTTCTTCATATGACATTCCCTTCATCTCAGGAAACAACCTAGTGAACCTTCTGATTGATAGCGGACAGATAGACTGCTGAGTATGTGGGTAGTTGTATGGTTGAGGGAAGTGATGGAGCAATGGAACTGATGCTGTGCCTGTGGATGATGCCACTGAAGGGCAGCATGTCATTGAGGGAGCCAAAGATAAATCCTTGGCAGATTCTGGAGTTGTCATTCATGAGCAGGCAAGATGTGCATATGGAAGTCAATCAAAATAATGACTAGAAAAAAGTATCTTTTTGTTGTAATTTTTACATAATTAAAATTAGTTGTAATTTTTTTTAAAGCATAATTATCAAATGAAAGCCAGATTAAATGGCTATTATGCATTTTTTTTAACAGACGATTCATTTTTAACTCGTTTCATGCCTTCATGGGTATCGCGATCAAGATTCTTGCAGGTATGCGATTGTTTAATAATTTTAATAAAAATATATTACGTCTGTCTGCATGATTCTATTGACTTTATTGTTTGCACTTTTTTTAAAGAAATGGTGAGAAATTATTAAATGTTGGTGTTCAGAGAGATTTAGATGTCCTTGTATAGGAAACACAAAGTTTGCATGCGAGGTACAGCAAGCAGTTAAGAAGGCAAATGGCATGTTGGCCTTTATTGCAAGGGGGTTGGAGTCTAAGAATAAAATATTGCTACAATTGTACAGGGCTTTGGTGAGTGCAGACCTGGAGTACTGTGCACAGTTTTGGTCTCCTTATCTGAGGAAGGACATGCTAGCCTCTGAGGCGGTGCCTCGAAGATTCATTACATTCATCCCTGGGATGAGAGGTTTGTTCTAGAAGGATAGATTGGGCCTATACCCTCGAGTTTTGAAGAATGAGACATAATCTCATTGAAACATGGATGATTCTGAGAGGAATTGACAGGGTAGTTGCTGGGATACAAAGCTAAGTGGGAATGTAAGTTGTAAGGAGGATGCAAATATGCTTCAAGGGGATCTAGACAGGCTAAGTGAGTGGGCAAGAATGTAATATAATGTGGAGAAATGTGAAGTTATCCATTTTTTTGGAAGGGAAAATAGAAAAGCAGAGTATTTTTTAAATGATAAATTAGGAAATGTTGGTGTTCAGAGAGACCTGGGTGTCCTTGTACACAAATCACAGTTAACTTGCAGGTACAGCAAGCAATTAAGAAAACAAATGGTATGTTTCAATAAGATCACCTCTCCGTCTTCTAAACACCAATGAATATAGGCCCAACCTGCTCAACCTTTCTTCATATGACATTCCCTTCATCTCAGGAAACAACCTAGTGAGCCTTCTGATTGATAGCGGACAGGCAGTCTGCTGAGTATGTGGGTAGTTGTATGGTTGAGGGAAGTGATGGAGCAATGAACTGATGCTGTACTACAAGAGGATTTGAGTAGAAGAGCAAAGATGTCCACACCTGGAGTATTGTGCTGTTTTGGTCTCCCTTACCTAAGGAAGAATATACTTGCCACAGAAAGAGTACAACGGAGGCTCACCAGACTAATTCCTGGGATGGGACGATTGTCCTATGAGGTGAAATTGAGCAGGCTAGGCCTATATTCTCAAGTTTAGAAGAATGAGAGGTGATCTCATTGAAACATACAATATTCTTAGAGTAGATGCAGGGAGGATGTTTCTCCTGGCTGAGGAGTCCAGGGGTCACAGTCTCAGAATAATATGTCGGTCATTTAGGACTGAGATGAGGAGGAATTTTTTCCTTGAGGGTTGTGAATCTTTGGAATTCTCTACCCCAGAGGGCTGTGGAAGCTCAGTCATTGACTATATTCAAGACCAAGATCGATAGACTTTTGGATATGAAGGGAATTGAGGGTTATGGGGATAGTGCAGGCAAGTGGAGTTGAGGTAGAAGATCAGTGGATTTCTCCTGGAATGGCAGAGCAGGTTCAAGGGGCCAATTGGTCTAGTCCTGCTTTTATTGTGTTATGTTCTTATGCGAGGTCGTTTCCGCTGGCTGGAGTGTCCAGAACTGGGGGTCACAGTCTCGGCAAAGGAGCCGGCCATTTAAGACTGAGGTGAAGAGGAATTTCTTCCCTGAGGGTTGTGAATCTTTGGAATCGTTTGGTATATTCAAGGCTGAGATAGATAGATTTTTGGACTCTAGGGAAATCAAGGGATATAGGGATCAGCGGGAAAGTGGAGTTGAGGTCAAAGATCAGCCATGATCTTATTGAATAGCGGAGCAGGCTCGAGGGACTGTGTGACCTACTCCTGCTCCTAATTCTTTATGTATGTAAAAGATTTCTTGGCATTTATTCATAATACTTAGGCATTGATAGTGTGTGTGTGAATATTTATTTTAAATGGATTAATGCCTTCATTAAGGCAAGAGCTACATGGGGATACATTACCGTTTGTACTATTAATCAGAATGTAACTTCAAGGCTATGGTGACCTGGTGTAAGAAAGGAACAAAGCCTTCCCAATCGGCTACAATAATTTCAGTGGAGGATCAGGAGATGGCCCGGAGGGGATTCTGCTGGAGTTACGGCAGCTGAATGGATGAAAGAAATTCCTGACATTTTTAAATGTTTTTTTTGTTTTTCTGTCAATTTTAAAATGAAAACTTAAACAGATTATTTTTTATTAAAAGAAAATCTCTCCTTCCTTGAAACGTTCTCATATATTTATTACTTTCTCCCTTCCTTCTAGTGGCGACTCTCTTTCTCGGATTTATACTAATAAATGTAGCACCAAATAAGTGGCCGGTGAAGGTCCTGGGAGGATTTGTTGGATGGGAATTTCTTGCCCACACCCTGCTTCTCACATTTTGCTGTTGCAAAGAAAATGGTATGCAATAGTTCAGCTTTGATTTTTTTTAAACTGACAAAGTCTCACATCAACTAATATACAGAATACATGATGGAAACTAACGGTGTCCTTTACATTTCTTGTCTTTTCAGCTTTGTACAGCAAACTGAAAAAGGTACTGTGTTTTATTTGACTAATTACTTCGTGCCTGTAAAAAGTGTATATTAGGGGGTAAAATTCACAGAAACCTGGTAATCACAATCCGTATAAGAGCGCGCTAAGCTGCTCGATTTTTAGAAGACCGTAAACCTACTTATTCAAATGAAACCTCTGATTAAGGCCAAAAGTCAAATTGAGGGCAATGTTATGTCCCAGAAACACTCATTCTCAACTTGTGGCTCTCGTGCCCTGCTATTCATTTACGCACCCAGCGTAGCTGAACTCTTGCTTATCTGAACAGCCAGTCTTGCAACATGTATCTCTGCCTTTACAGAAGGAATCTGATATCAGTGTTACACATTCAGGTCTGCCGTAGATAGATAGCTTCTTGGTTCAGTAACATCAGTCACTCCCTTAAGCGGTTTGAGTATCTTGCCTTTATGGTAGTTCATTCACATTGCTCTATAGTTACTTGTACAATAACCAGGGACATAATAATAGCAATCTAGACCATCTACTCGTGTCTTTCAAGCATGTATTTCTTCAATTGATTAAAATCATGTAAGCTACTTTATTCCATAGTAAGATGCCCATAAAGAGCAACAGTTATGATCAGATTCATTTAGTCCAATTGATGTAACTTAACCTTGTTTAATATAAAATATGAAGACACCACAGTATTCCACTCATCATACTTAACTTAAACCGAATAGCTGCTCTGCAATCTGTCCTTTTACCCGGAGCTGAATTTACTGTGCCTACTTTTTGCAGCTTGACCTCCTGCACAACATCTTGTTTCTCTGCAAGCCTGGCTCTGGTCAGGTTTTAGTCACACTGACTGACTAATGTTCCCAACACTCGCACCCCCCCCCCCCCCCCAAATGTCTCCCGGGCAGAATCCACCAGCCTAACTTGCCAATGACCCCTGCTGAGTTCAAATGAATAGAGTTGTCACAGCAGTAACAAGTTGAAATGGTGTTGGGATGTCACACTATCATTCTGTGTAGTCGCCCCAAAAGTACATTAGGGGGTGCATGAACAGAGACACCTAGGGGTATATGTGCACAGATCATTGAAGGTGGCAGGGCAGGTTGAGAAAGTGGTTAAAAAAAGCATGCAGGATCCTGGGGCTTCATAAACAGAGGCAGAGAGTATAAAAGCAAGGAAGTTATGATGAACCTGTATAAAACACTGGTTCAGCCTCAACTGGAATATTGTGTCCAATTCTTGGCACTGGACTTTAGGAAGGATGTGAAGGCCTTGGAGAGGGTGCAGAAAATATTTACGAATGGTTCCAGGGATGAGAGACTTCAGTTACATGGATAGACTGGAGAATGCGGGTTATTGTTCTTCGAGCAGAGAAGGTTGAGAGGAGATTTGATAGAGGTGTTTAAAAATAATGAAGGGTCCAGACAATGGGAAACTGTTCCCATTGGCAGAAAGGTCGAAAACCAGAGGACACCGATTTAAGGTGATTAGCAAAAGAACCAAAGGCGATGTAAGAAAAAACTCCTTTATGCAGTGAGTGGTTATGATTTGGAATGCACTGCCTGAGAGGATGGTAGAGGCAGATTCAATTGTGCTTTTCAAAAGGGAATTGGATAAGCACCTGAAGGATAAAAATTTGTAGGGCTGCAGGGAGTGGGACTAGCTAAAGTGCTCTTGCAGAGAGCCGGCACGGGCTTAACGAGCCAAATAGCGGCCTCTTGTGTTGTGTAACCATTCTATGAATCTATGACCACAGGCTTCTCGTAACTTAAGCTGCAGTTATCCAACTATTCTGTAGCATAGTTCACGCCCAACATCACCTCCCTCCCACCCCCCCACTCCTGTCCCCAATTCAAGCTGACATTGTAAAGATCAAAAACAGAGGATGGGCCATTTCTGAATATACGAAAATGACACAGGTAAATCAAGCTGGTCAATCAAGCCTGTCCCATACAATAATGTAAGCGGAAGTTATAGCAGATACATTTGTTATAATCTACCAAAATTCTCTGGACTCTGGAGAGGTACCAGCGGATTGGAAAGCAGCTAATGTAACACCTCTGTTTAAAAAAACAAAAAGGGGGCAGGTAACTATAGGCTGGTTAGTTTAACATCTGTAGTGGGGAAAATGCTTGAAACTATCATTAAGGAAGAAATAGCGGGACATCTAGATAGGAATAGTGCAATCAAGCAGACGCAGCATGGATTCATGAAGGGCAAATCATGTTTAACTAATTTACTGGAATTCTTTGAGGATATAACGAGCATGGTGGATAGAGGTGTACCGATGGATGTGGTGTATTTAGATTTCCAAAAGGCATTCGATAAGGTGCCACACAAAAGGTTACTGCAGAAGATAGAGGTACGCGGAGTCAGAGGAAATGTATTAGCATGGATAGAGAATTGGCTGGCTAACAGAAAGCAGAGAGTCGGGATAAATGGGTTCTTTTCGGGTTGGAAATCGGTGGTTAGCGGTGTGCCACAGGGATCGGTGCTGGGACCACAACTGTTTACAATATACATAGATGACCTGGAAGAGGGGACAGAGTGTAGTGTAACAAAATTTGCAGATGACACAAAGATTAGTGGGAAAGCGGGTTGTGTAAAGGACACAAAGGCTGCAAAGAGATTTAGATACGTTAAGTGAATGGGCTAAGGTTTGGCAGATGGAATACAATGTCGGAAAGTGTGAAGTCATCCACCTTGGGGGGAAAAAAAACAGTAAAAGGGAATATTATTTGAATGGGGAGAAATTACAACATGCTGTGGTGCAGAGGGACCTGGGGGTCCTTGTGCATGAATCCCAAAAAGTTAGTTTGCAGGTGCAGCAGGTAATCAGGAAGGCGAATGGAATGTTGGCCTTTATTGCGAGAGGGATGGAGTACAAAAGCAGGGAGGTCCTTCTGCAACTGTACAGGGTATTGGTGAGGCCGCACCTGGAGTACTGCGTGCAGTTTTGGTCACCTTACTTAAGGAAGGATATACTAGCTTTGGAGGGGGTACAGAGACGATTCACTCGGCTGAATCCGGAGATGAGGGGGTTACCTTATGATGTTAGATTGAGTAGACTGGGTCTTTACTCATTGGAGTTCAGAAGGATGAGGGGTGATCTTATAGAAACATTTTAAAATAATGAAAGGGATAGACAAGATAGAGGCAGAGAGGTTGTTTCCACTGGTCGGGGAGACTAGAACTAGGGGGCACAGCCTCAAAATATGGGGGAGCCAATTTAAAACTGAGTTGAGAAGGAATTTCTTCTCCCAGAGGGTTGTGAATCTGTGGAATTCTCTGCCCAAGGAAGCAGTTGAGGCTAGCTCATTGAATGTATTCAAGTCACAGATAGATTTTTAACCAATAAGGGAATTGAGGGTTATGGGGAGCGGGCGGGTAAGTGGAGCTGAGTCCACAGCCAGATCAGCCATGATCTTGTTGAATGGCGGAGCAGGCTCGAGGGGCTAGATGGCCTACACCTATTCCTAATTCTTATGTTCTTATTATGTTCTTATGTTAATGTTGCACTGAGCATCATGATCCCCAATGCTCCCCATCCATCAACAGCCATCTAATTGCCTGCGAGAGACAAAGCCCCAGATAATAAAGCCTTGTGCCAATTTAGATAAAATTAAATTCTGAGAAATTCCTCTCCGACCCCCTGATCAAAATGAGTTTCAGAAGACCGCAGTGACCATGTGGACAACAAATATGTGCAGTGTTGTACATTGGATGGCAATATTTCTTTAGGTACAAAATCTTTATATGATCAGCAATGATTGAAAGCAGCACTATGTATTAAAAGATAACTTATCTTCAGCTACTTGTGAGCATTCTAGCACATTTATTTTGAGGTAGGGGGACAAAGTGCAAATTAAAGCAACAGTTCAAGGTTCCTTACTCCTCAAGGATTATTAGTATCATTACCAGATGAATGCTGGGTTTTTCCTTTCCAGTTGTCTCTTTGCTTCCCCTACTCCTCTCCTTTAAGGTGTTTGGAGTATAGTCCCACGGGTGCCAGTCATCCTCTCGTACCTTGCCCAAGCCACAATTCTTTGTGTACCTCCTTTGTGCTTATTGAGATGAGGGCTATTGGAAGGAACAAAGAACTTGCATTGATGTCGTGCTTCTTCCCTCCCCATGATGTCCCAAAGGATTGCACAGGCAATGAATTACTGTTGAAGTGCAGTCATTACGTAGGCACATGCAACCGACAATTTGTGCACAAGAAGATCCGACAAACAGCAATGAGATATTGGCTATTTCATCTGTTTTGATGGTATTTGTTGAGGGATAAATGTTAA
Source organism: Pristiophorus japonicus (assembly GCF_044704955.1). NCBI lineage: Eukaryota > Metazoa > Chordata > Chondrichthyes > Pristiophoridae > Pristiophorus > Pristiophorus japonicus. The sequence continues at coordinate 35,820,798 of NC_091984.1, forward strand.
ATCTGAAGAACTCCCTTGTCTGTCCCTCAAATTCTGAGATCAGATATTTTACATCCACCTGATGGAGCGTTGGTTATAAGTTTCCTCCTAAGGATGAAGTCCCTGACCATGCAGCATTGCATGGAAGTGTCCGACTAGATTTATGTGTTCGAGTCTTGAAGTGGGACTTAAACCTACAATCTTCTGACTCCAATGGAATGCCTTCACTACGCCAAGCTGACACCATGCTAGTGAATGGAACATGTTCTTTTTCAGGCAGCTATTAATCAACATCAAGGACATCCAGGTTGGATATGGAGCAAAGCTCCGTCTATTCTGCCCCATCATCGTGCCTCAGATCACCTCGACATTTGTTACACAGGACTTCCCTTCAGTAAGTGAGATGAATAATTCGCTGGAAATTGGTGGCAGGTTTTGTTCATACTCACTTGGCACTTGGCACTGGATGGAGACTTATCGCCTTTCAGCTCATCATCCGGGATTTATTTGAACAAGAGATATAGAGGTGTCTAATCCACAGTGCTCAGTTTAGATAGTGAAGTGTTAGCAGGTTATTTGACCATAAGGCAGTATCACACAGGAACAGAATCCTGCCCGTATTGTTCCTGCATGCAGACTTTCCAAGAGGGGCTGTTGGATAGTGATCAGGAGTGAGAACCGTGGTCAATTTTCTCTCCTCTAACGCAGAGGTGCTGAGGCCACTTGTAGCAACTCCTACCACTGCCTCAACTGAGAACTGCTAACTTGGGACCTGGCTGTATGATTATGTTATTCATTACCTTTAACCAGCTGAGCAATTGGAAGAGTTGATGGGATGTAATATTAGTGAGTTATTGAGCCATAGCTCTTTCTGGGAATACAGGTTCTTAATATCCACCAACTAGTTGCCAATATATTTTAAACTGAATGCAGTTGGTTAACCCATTTTGAAGAAGTCAAGAATTGCTGTATGTTTGATTTAGTGATGATTTTCCCCTTTCTTCTACAGCTCAAATTTCTCATATTGATTGTGTACCTGTGTGGAAACTTGGCATTTCTGATAGCTCTCCTCGTGGGGATTGAGCAAACTTAAAATGAAATTTGCAATAGAGACTGTCGGATATATATCAACCGTCATCAGCTCAACATCACCATATCACAACAGAGAAAGACCTTAAGTGTGAGCTGTCCCCTAACTGGAGATCTCCCAACACAAAGAAAGCTGAGCTGCATTCAGAAGCGTGTCCTTGTTTGCACAATGAATACTACTTGTGTTGCAGCAAGATCTGCAACACAAGGAGGAATTACAACCAGGCCCCCTCTTATCCTGCCAAAATCCTACTCGTTAGCAGAGCAATTGTGGGCAGTGGTGCCTTCTGAAGATAAAGGAAACTTTTTTAAACAATTAAGTGTGGCTACCAGTACACACATCCCCCAGATGCAATTATATTTTTCACGCGCATTGAAATGAGTTACAAAGAATTGGGTAATGATTGTGTTTCTTTTATTTTCTCTTTCTGGTTTAATATTTTCCTACAAATAGCATTTTGATATCATCTGGGGAATTGATGAAAGAGTTACTGAGACTGATACTGCAGGCAAGTGGAAATTGCATAAACAGCAGAAATTGCCTGTTCGAGGAGAAAATCCTGTATCTATTGCAGTTAATGTAGCTCTTTCACACCAGCAACTCCTCCAGGTCAATGTCCCTGGTGATGTCATCACAGCTCCATGTTTACAGCAGATAAAATGATGAAGTAAATTATGACTCGGTATATATTTTGGGTATATTTTTATAAAGTGTGGTTCCATTTTTTTCCTCTCTTGTATGTTGCCAATTTTCCTCCACCTCTCCTGATTCAGTTGCTGGGATTTCATTCCAAGGGATGACAGTCATCCTCCTCAGTCTAGCCCAGCTGGCCATTATACATGTGTGAGCCTTGACCATAATTATTCTAAGGTTCTTCGATTACAGGAGAAATTGCAACCAAGCTCCCTCTTGTCCTATCTCATGTCTGCTCATATTTTCAATAGTGGTGACCTCCCACCTTTTTTGAGGAATGTGTTTCTTTGACATGATTGTGAGATAGCATAAGCAGAAAATGCAGGGTCACTCACACAACGCTTCTTCATTAATGATCATACAATAAAAATGAAAATGCCAAAGCTCTAGATACTGTCAGCAGCACTTGAACAGAATCATACATATTTTGTTCAAACAGCAACTACCAGATATTGCAGGACCATTGTGCATTACATTGCTTGATAATTTTTTTAATCATAAATGGTGCTAAACTTAGCCCTTAAATTATCAGAAAAATACTTTTGTCATTCTTCCTGTATAGCAAAGTCTGTGTATATGATGTATATTAAATCTAAGCTTTGATAAAGCAGCATGACTGATTTTAATTTTTAATATTTTGAAATGCTTTATATAAAAAAAAAATTCTGTCCTTGGAGGATGTCTTGAAATGTTTTCCAAGGTGGAGGAAAGACTGGTGCCAAGTAGGAGGGTGAAAGGGAAAGTAAAAAGCGGATGGGAACATAGGACATAGTAAAAGAGCAGGGTTTTCAGGAAATTTTGAAAATGGAGCGTGTAATGGCAAGGTGGAGCGATCTGAGGGAAGTGTTCCGGGGGGCAAAGGAGTAATCGTTGAAAGAGCAGTTGCCAATGGTGGAGCCGAGGGAGTGTGGCACAGAGTTTAAAATAAAATAAAAACACACAATGCTGGAAATACTCAGAAGCTCAGGCAAAATCTGTGGAGAGAGAGAAACAGAGTTAATGTTTCAGGTCGATGTCCTTTCATCAAACCTTCTGACGAAAGGTCTTTGACCTTCAATCTCTCAATCTTAATCTCTCTCTCTCAATCTCTCTCTCTCTCGCACTCTCGCACTCTCTCTCTCTCGATCTCTGCTGCCTGACCTGCTGAGGATTCCCAGCATTTTCTGTTCAGATTTCCAGCAGCTGCAGTATTTCACTTTTGATTTAGAGTTTAAACATTCTCTTGGAAAATTCTGGTTAATTTGGAGATATGTTAACTGAATATGAACCCAACCATGTTTATTTACAAATAGCGGCACAATTAATTGGACATTTCCTATAAACAGCAGATGTAATCATGAAATCCACTCCAAGCTAGCAAAGTGAAAACTATTTTTCATATGATCTTTTTACTTCCTTCATTTTCACTTTTTCCCTGTGCCATGCACTCCTCTGAAGAGAGCACTAAGAGGTGACCTCCCCAGGACTTTGTGTGACTGGCTCTTTAAGGGAGGGTGCAAATGAGGGTTATAGTGTCTGCATGTTGCACCATGACTGTATGGTACAAGCCTGTTGGGCTAGCTGGCTTTTTCCTGTCCATTGTTGGCATGTGTTTGACCTGCTCCCAAACTTTGCCCATACTGCTCTAAAACAGGGACAGACTGACCATGTAGGATATTGGGAGATTTCCCAAGTGCACCCATGAATGGTTCCATAGCACTATATTATCAGCGCCACCCGCCACCCTTTTTTCCATGAGATTCCTGAAAAATCCTGCTCTGAAATCATTTTATTAGATGGTTCACAAGAAGCTCTGGTAATTCCCCCTCCAATATTTGCTTTTCTATGAAGTAACTGCTATCTATTTGGTTCCTCCTAGTTGCCATAGCGACAGTCCTATTGAGGGACCACAAGATTAACATCAATAGTGTGAAAACTGCTAGAATCCATTATTGGGGGCATAATTATGGCTGTTAAATTTGATATTGTTCTGGGCACTACCTTTGGAAGGATATATTGGCCTAGGAGCGTGTGCATTGTAGATTTACTAGAATGATACCTGACTTGAAGGGTTAAATTGCAAGATGAGATTTCATAAACTAGTGTTGAACTCCCTGGAATTTAGAAGATCAAGGTGATTTGATTGAAGTTTTCAAGGTATTCAGGGGAATGGAGGGTAGATAGAGAAACTATTTCTGCTAGTTAGGGAATCTAGGACGAGAGGACATAGTCCTCTAAATTGAGTTAAGCCTTTCAAGAGTGAAGTTAGGAAAAACTTCTACACACAAAGGATGGTAGAAGTTTGGAACACTCCTGTAAATGGCAGTTGATGCTGGTTCAATTGTTAAGGCAAGAAGGCCAGCCCACACTGCGTTTTGTGTGCACACTAGGTCCATGCAGCAGAGCAGGTCTCCAGTTCTCCTGGCTAACCCTTGCCACTGGATAAAGGCTTAGCTCTGTCAAGCCATGTGGTAGCTGATGTGCGACGGTAACTACACGTTTATATAAAAAAATATCCACGCACAGGCATCTTCCACCCTTTCAACTAGAGTTCAGGTTTGGAGCATCGGGTCCTTCATTGAAACATCTGTGAACTCACGTGGAAGCAAGTCATCCTCGTTCGAGGGACCACCTATGATAATTTTAAATCTGAGATTTAAAGATTCCAGTTAACCAAAGGTATTTAGAGATTTGGGCAAAGACGAGCATATGGAGTTAGGTCACAGATCAGCCATGATCTCATTGAATGGTAGATCATGCTTGAGGGGCTAGATGGCCTATTCCCATTCCTATGTTTCTATGATCTAATTGAAGTGTTTAAAGTAATAAGGGAAATTTACAGAGATGATCAGGAAAGACTTCCTCAACTAGAGGAATCTAGAACAGGGTGGGAGCTAATAGTTGGTGGAACTCCAAAGTGGAAAAGACTTGGGGTGATAATGGTATGAATCCTAAAATGAAAAGGGAAGCTGTAGAGGAAATAGCAGAGGCTCTGGACACAATCTGCCAAACATCCTTCAATTATGGAAGTTGTGCCAGAGGATTACAAGGCTGTGTGTTCAAGATGTCAAAGAGATTGTCATGGTTCAGGACTCTGACCAATTTTTCACAGAAAATACTTGGACATGGTTTGTGTTGAGATTTTATTTTTAGCAAAAGCTTGCGTAAAAGGGGTTGGTTTTTCGAGATGACCCCATGCTGGCTTGTGAATCGGTAGACTAATGACCAATGACAATGAGATGAAAAAATGTTTTTCTCAGAACCCAACAATGGACAATTCATTATCTATGTACAATTATTCAGAAAAACACTTTGTACCTTGGGGTTGGAAATCTTGATTGTGAGTGGGTGCTAAAAATCAGCACATAGAAAGCAGCAAAGGTGCTGTGAAGGGAGTGACCTGCTTTTAAGTTGAGTTAGATGTCTCAGTGAAGTGGGCTGGTACGTGGTTTATTTTTGTGATCGTATGCGAACAGAAGTTATACAGATTGTAGCCAGTGGCTGCAATGACAACTTGTATTTATATAGTGCTTCAATGACGCTCATCAATCCCATTGCTCTGTTTTACCCACTAGATTAAAGTGGCTTATGATTTGAACTAAACTTTGCTGCATCATATGTTAACTTGGTCTACCTTCAGAGTTTGAAAGAGTAGATGTGTAAGACGTGGAAATAATGTTTAATGAAATTTATAAATGATGCTGCAAAATAGAAATCAAAAGATGTGCATTTATATAACGCCTCGGAAAGTCCCAAAGTGTTTTACAGCCAATTAAGTACTTTTAAAGTGTAATCACTTGGAGGAAGTATAGCAACCATTTAAATGATAATTGGAAGATGGTGCAAGGCGTTGAGTTCAACAATCACTGATCCATTTACCCTGACATCAGGTGCTAGTAATGATTCAGCCATTGCTATTTACAACTCCTCTGGACCCAACTTTTGTTTCTTTACTTGTACCATTACCACCCACTTTTGCCTTGTACCATCATCCCTTTTGTCATTTAATAATTCCTGCCTTCCACCCTATCATAGACCTTCTCTCTTGTTCTTTCATCGACCCCCATTCCTCCTTCTCCCTTCTCCTCCTCCCTCTACCACCACCCCCCCCCCCCTCCCTCCGATAGGGCTTCCATGCATTCTTTATTTTTATCCACTTTTTAAAACAAACTAAGTTGTTAGCTTGTTCATAGAATCATAGAATGGTTACAGCACAGGAGGCCACTCAGTCCATCGAGTCCGTGCCAGCTCTCTGCAAGAGCACTTCAAATAATCCCACTCCCCTGCAGCCCTGCAATTTTTTTTTTCTTCAGGTACTTATCCAATTCCGTTTTGAAAACCACAATAGTATCTGCCTCCACCACCCTTTCAGGCAGTGCATTCCAGATCCTAACCACTCGTTGCGTAAAAAAAAAAAAAAATTTTTCCTCATGTCGTCTTTGGTTCTTCTGCCAATCACCTTAACTTTGTGTCCTCTGGTTCTCGATCCTTCTGCCAATGGGAACAATTTCTCTCTGCTGTCAAGACTCCATGATTTTGAACACCTCTATCAAATCTCCTTTCAACCTTCTCTCCTGTAAGAACAATAACCCCAGCTTCTCCAATCTATCCACATAACTGAAGTCCCTCAGCCTGGAACCATTCTTGTAAATCTTTTCTGCATCCTCTCCAAGGCCTTCACATCCTTCTTAAAGTGCGATGCCCAGAGTTGGACACCATCATCATCATAGGCAGCCCCTTGAAACGAGGATGATGTGCTTCCACGCCAAAAAGGGATGAAACACAGAAACATAGAAAACAGGTGCAGGAGTAGGCCATTTGGCCCTTTGAGCCTGCATCACCATTCAATAAGATCGTGGCTGATCATTCACCTCAGTACCCCTTTTCTGCTTTCTCGCCATCCCCTTGATCCCTTTAGCCGTAAGGGCCACATCTAATTCCCTCTTGAATATATCCAACAATCTGGCATCAACAACTCTCTGCGGTAGGGAATTCCACAGGTTAACAACACTCAGTGAAGAAGTTTCTCCTCATCTCAGTCCTAAATGGCTTACCCCTTATCCTTAGACTGTGTCCCCTGGTTCTGGACTTCCCCAACATCGGGAACATACTTCCTGCATCTAACCTGTCCAGTCCTGTCAGAATTTTATATATTTCTGAGATTCCCTCTCATCCTTCTAAACTCCAGTGAATACAGGCCCAGACGATCCAGTCTCTCCACATATGTCAGTACAGCCATCCAGGGAATCAGTCTGGTGAACCTTTGCTGCACTCCCTCAATAGCAAGAACATCCTTCCTCAGATTAAGAGACCAAAACGGAACACAATATTCCAGGTGAGGCCTTACCAAGGCACCGTACAACTGCAGTAAGACCTCCCTGCTCCTATTTTCAAAATCTCTAGCTCTGAAGGCCAACATACCATTTGCCTTTTTCACCGCCTGCTGCACCTGCATGCCAACTTTCAATGACTAATGTACCATGACACCCAGGTCTCGTTGCACCTCCCCTTTTCCTAATCTGCCGTCATTCAGATAATATTCTGCCTTCGTGTTTTTGCCACCAAAGTGGATAACCTCACATTTATCCACATTATATTGTATCTGCCATGTATTTGCCCACTCACCTAACCTATCCAAGTCACCCTGCAGCCTCTTAGCATCCTCCTCACAGCTCACACCGCCACCCAGTTTAGTGTCATCTGCAAACTTGGAGATATTGCACTCGATTCTTTCATCTAAATCATTAATGTATATTCTAAATAGCTGGGGTCCCAGCACTGAGCCCTGCGGCACCCCACTAGTCACTGCCTGCCATTCTGAAAAGGACCCGTTTATCCCGACTCCCTGCTTCCTGTCTGCCAACCAGTTCTCTATCCATGTCAGTGCATTACTCCCAGTACCATGTGCTTTAATTTTGCACACTAATCTCGTGTGTGGGACCTTGTCAAAAGCCTTTGGAAAGTCCAAATACACCACATCCACTGGTTCTCCCTTGTCCACTCTTAGTTAACATCCTCAAAAAATTCCAGAAGATTTGTCAAACATGATTTCCCTTTCATAAATCCATGTTGACTTAGACCAATCCTGTTACTGCTTTCCAAATGCACTGTTATTTCATCTTTAATAATTGATTCCAACATTTTCCCCACTACTGATGTCAGGCTAACCGGTCTACGATTACCCGTTTTCTCTCCCTCCTTTTTTAAAAAGTGGTGTTACATTAGCTGCCCTCCAGTCCATAGGAACTGATCCAGAGTCGATAGACTGTTGGAAAATGATCACCAATGCATCCACTATTTCTAGGGCCACTTACTTAAGTACTCTGGGATGCAGAATATCAGGCCCCGGGGATTTATCGGCCTTCAATCCCATCAATTTCCCTAACACAATTTCCCGCCTAATAAGGATATCCTTCAGTTCCTCCTTCTCACTGGACCCTCGGTCCACTAGTACTTCCGGAAGGTTATTTGGTTCTGTCTTCACGAAGGAAGACACAAAGTATTTGTTCAACTCGTCTGCCATTTCTCTGTTCCCCATTATAAATTCACCTGAATCTGACTACAACGGACTAGGTTTGTTTTCACTAATCTTTTTCTCTTCACATATCTATAAAAGCTTTAGCAGTCAGTTTTTATGTTCCCAGCAAGCTTCCTCTCATACTATTTTATTCCCCCCTCCTAATTAAACCCTTTGACCTCTAAATTTCTCCCAGTCCTCAGGTTTGCTGCTTTTTCTGGCCAATTTATATGCCTCTTCCTTGGATTTAACACTATCCTTAATTTTCCTTGTTAGCCACGGTTGAGCCACCTTCCCAGTTTTATTTTTACTCCAGACAGGGATGTACAATTGTTGAAGTTCATCCATGTGATCTTTAAATGTTTGCCATTGCCCATCCACCGTCAACCCTCTAAGTATAATTTGCCAGTCTATTCTAGCTAATTCATGTTCATACCATCGAAGGTACCTTTCCTTAAGTTCAGGACCCTAGTCTCTGAATTAACTGTGTCACTCTCCATCTTGAGTAAAAGTCATATTCACCATTTCAGGAAGTGATGTCAGCATGACTGAAAATGTCAGGGATCCATTCTTTTCCATCACATACAATCAGTAACTTCCTTGTGTCCATTTCTGCATTTTGACTCCGGGAGGAGCTCCTCGGCCACGGGGAGAAGATGGTTGAGGAGGACTCTAGCGATAACTTTCCCAGTGGCTGATAGCAGGGAGATTCCTCTGTAGTTGCCGCAGTCAGACTTGTCCCCGTATTTAAAGATGGTCATGATCAATGCATCTCTGAGATCTTCCGGCATGCTCTCCTCCTTCCAGATGAGAGAGATGAGGTCATGCATCTGCGCCAACAGCGCCTCCACCATACTTTAGCACCTTAGCAGGGATTCATCCGCTCCCTTGTTGTTCTTGAGCTGTCTTATGGCTTTTCCTACCTCATGCAACATTGGGGTTTCACTGAGGTGGTGGTGGGTCGCCGAACACTTGAGTCAAAGACAGAGTCTCGATTGAGGAAATCTTTGACGTGCTCCTTCCAGCGGGCCCTGACTGCCTCGGTGTCTTTGATGAGTGTTTCCCCGTTCTTGGCCAGCAGTGGGGTGGGGCCTTGGAAGTTTGGACCCTAGTGACCTTGACTGCGACGAAAAATCTTCGCACATCCTGGCTGTCGGCCAGTTGTTGTATCTCCTGTGCTTTCTCCATCCACCACCTGATCATTAGGTCCAGGGTTTTTTGTTGGACCTCAGCCTTGAGCCATCTCTAATGTTGCTTTGCTGCTCCGGAGTTGGGTTGTTGCTTAAGCCTCAGAAATGCTCTGCGCTTGCGATCTATTAGTTCTTGGATCTCCTGATCATTCTCATCAAACAAGTCCTGGTGTTTTCTGGTTGAGTGACCAAGTGTCTCTTCGCTGGCACTGGTTATGGAGGCCTGGAGAGCAGACCAAGCACTATGGGCATTCTGCATCTCAGGGTCATCAAGGCATGCCAGGTTAACTGTGAGGCGCTGGCTGTATAGGGCTCTCTTAGCTGGGTCTTTAAGTGCCCTGGCATTTATTTTTTTGCGGCACTGCTTCTGCTGTCCCCTCCGCTTTGGGGCTATGTTGATGTCAATGATGGATCGGATTAGGCAGTGGTCCATCATTGACATCAGCTCCTGTCATAGCACGGGTGATGCGCACATCCTTGCGATCCCTGGCTCGGACGATGGCATATTCGAGCAGGTGCCAATGTTTGGAGCAAGGGTGTTGCCATGATGCCTTGTATTTGTCCCTGTGGTAGACAAGTTGTTGGTGATGAGCAGTTCATGTTTTAGACATTTTTTTTTTTAGGAGTAGGGTAACGCTGGAGTTGGTTTTCCTTACCCCCTCTCTGCCAATCACGCCTCCCCAGAGGGCTGTGTCTTTGCCGACCCTGGTGTTGAAGTCACCTATGAGGATCAGTTTGTTGCCCATGGGAACACGGGACAGGGATCTTTCGAGGTTGGAGTAAAAACTCTCTTTGGTCTCATCCGTTGCATCGAGTGTTGGGGCATGGGCGCAAATTTCATCCCCTACAGGGCACAATGGACAAGATCTTTGTAGCGCTACAACTGCAGGGAAAATGCAGGGAGAGCGCTAGCCCTTATACATGGCCTTCTTTGAACTTACAAAGGCCTTTGACACTGTCAATAGCGAGGGTCGATGGAGCGTCATCCTCTGTTTCGGATGCTCCCAAAAGTTCATCAACATCCTTTGCCTGCTCCACAGGCGAACCATGATCCTTACCAACGGATCCCTTACAGACCCAATCCACGTCCGGACCGGGGTTAAACAGGGCTGTGTCATCGCTCCAACCCTCAATCTTCCTCGCTGCCATACTCCACCTCGCAGTCAACAAGCTCCCCGGTGAAGTGGAACTAAACTACAGAACCAGTGGGAAGCTGTTTAACCTTTGCCGCCTCCACACCAGGTCCAAGATTACCCTAACCTCTGTCGCTGAGCTACAGTACACGGACGAAGCCTGCGTCTGCACACATTTAGAGGCTGAATTCCAGGATATAGCTGACGTATTTACTGAGGCATACGAAAGCATAGGCCTTATGCTAAACATCCATAAGACAAATGTCTTCCACCAGCCTGTCCTCACCGCACAGCACTACCCCCTATTCATCAAGATTCATGCCACGGCCCTGGACAATGTGGACCATTTCCCATACCTCGGCAGCCTCTTATCAACAAAAGCAGACATTGATGAGGAGATTCAACACCACCTCCAGTGCGCAGCGCAGCCTTTGGCCACCTGAGGAAAAGAGTGTTCGAAGACCAGGCCCTCAAATCTACCACCAAGCTCATGGTCTACGGGGCTGTAGTAATCCCCCGCCCTCCTATATGGCTCAGAGGTATGGACCATGTACAGTAGACATGTCGCTGGAGAAATACCTTCAACAATGCCTTCGCTAGATCTTACAAATCCCCTGGGAGTACAGACGCACCAACATTAGCATCCTCGACCAGACCAACCTCCCCAGCATTGAAGCACTGACCACACTTGATCAGCTCCATTGGGCAGGCCACATTGTCCGCATGCCAGACACGAGACTCCCAAAGCAAACACTCTACTCAGAACTCCTTCATAGCAAATGAGCCAAGGGTGGACAAAGGAAACGTTACAAGGACACCCTCAAAGCCTCCCTGATAAAGTGCGGCATCCCTACCGACACCTGGGAGTCCCTGGCCAAAGACTGCCCTAAGTGGAGGAAGTGCATCCAGGAGGGTGCTGAACGCCTCGAGTCTCATTGCCGAGTGCATGCAGAAAACAAGCGCAGGCGGCAAACCTGTCCCATCCTCCCGTATCCTTAACAACTGTCAGTCCCATCTATGGCAGTGACTGTGGCTCTCATATTGGACTGTTCACTCACCTAAGGACTCATTCTAAGAGTGAAAGAAAGTCTTCCTCGATTTCGAAGGACTGCCTATGATGATGATGTGTCCAATTAAGTTACATTACCCCATAATATAACTCTTTCATCTTAAGCATATCTGGAGGAACCTTAGCATCCATTAAACTGCACATTACATCCATTAAAACACAGCCCATGTCTTTACTTATTTTATTAAACACTTCTTGGACAGCTTAAATGGAAGGGCTTTTTTTAAACAAACTATGTTCAGGCTGAATGGATTGACGAGTTCAGAGTGCTCGTAGTTTCTTGTGGATGTTAGCGCCTTGGCTTTGCACTCTTGAGCACTTTGGTATTCTTTCTCAGCTTTCAAAGCAATCAACATTGTTACTGTTTTAACATGTAGATAAAATCAGTGCAATCCTAATCAACAATCTTACTTCACTGTTAAGTTCTGCTGACACATGCTGCATTTGTAAATAGTTCAGCAGTGTACTCCTAGATATTACAGAAGAACATAAGGATTAGGAGCAGGAGTAGGCGATACGGCCACTCGAGCTTGCTCTGCCGTTCAATAACATCACTTTCCAGCCCGATCCACATATCCCTTGATTCCCCTAGAGTCCAAAACTTTATCTCAGCCCTGAATATACTCAACAACTCAGCATCCACAGCCCTTTGGGGTAGAGAATATTATGTCTGTAATGCACTTATGAATGAGTCCACGAGACAATGTGTTGTACTCAAACTGTAGTGACCTTGGTCCTTTATTCCAAATTCCAGAGTGAGGCATGAGCACGGTGTGCAGCCTTTTCTACTGGGCCCTGCCACCAGGGCAGGAAACCCCCAGTCTCCACCACTTGCACCCTCTAGTGGTGCCAGCATATATGTACACAGTGTAAACCTTATTGACAGTACATCAGGTAAACAAGTCTCCATCTTATGCAACCACACAATGACTACACAGAGAATACATCCATAGTCAGCATATACAACAGAGAATTCCAAAGATTCACAACCCTCCTGAGTGAAGAAATTCCTCCTCCTCTCAGTCTCAAATGGCCGGCCCATTATCCTGAGACTATGTCCCCTAGTTCTAGACTCTCCAGCCAGGGGAAACAACCTCTCAGCATCTATCCTGTCAATTCCCCACAGAATCTTATGTTTCAATGAGATCACCTCTTATTCTTCTTCTAATCTCCACAGAGTATAGGCCCAATCTACTCAATCTCTGTTCATAGGACAACCCTCTCATCCCAGGATTAATCTAGTGAAAATTTGTTGCACACCCTCTAAGGCTCCAAGATCCTTTTTCAGATAAGGAGACCAAAACTGTGCACAGTACTCACCAAAGCCCTGTACAATTATAGTAAGACTTCCTTATTCTTATACTCCAACCCCCATGCAATAAAGACCAACATGCCATTTGCCTTCCTAATTGCTAGCTGTACCTGCATGCTAACTTTCTGTTTCCTGTACAAGGACACCTAAATCTCTCTGAGCACCAACATTTAATAGCTACTCGCCATTTAAAAAATATTCTGTTTTTCTATTCTTCCTACCAACGTGAATAACCTCACATTTCCCTACATTATACTCCATCTACCCACTCACTTAACCTGTCTATATCTCTTTGTGTCTTCCTCACAGCTTACTGTCTCACCTAGCTTTGTATCATCAGCAAACTTAGATCCATTGCATTTGGTCACTTCATCTAAGTAATTAATATAGATTGTAAATAGCTGACCCCTCAACATTGATCCTTGCCACACCCCACTAGTTATAGCCTACTAATTGGAAAATAACCCGTTTATCCCTACTCGCTGTTTTTGATTCATTAACCAATCCTCTATACATGTTAATATATTACCCCTAACTCCTTATCTTGCATACCAGATTTTTATGTTGCATCTTATCGAATGCCCTTTGAATATCCAAATATACTACATCCATTGGTTCCTCTTTATCCACCCAGCTTGTTACATCCTCAAAAAACTTGATTTCCCTTTCATAAAACTATGTTGACTCTGCCTAATCATACTATGATTTTCTAAGTGCCCTGCTACCACTTCCTTAATAATGGATTCCAACATTTTCCTGACAACTGGTATCAGGCTAACTGACCTGTAGTTTCCTGTTTTCTCTCTCCCTCCTTTCTTGAAAAGCGGGGTTACATTTGCTACCTTCCAATCCACTGGGGCTTTTCTAGCATCTCGGGAATTTTGGAAGATCACAACCAATGCATCCACTATCTCAAAATCAAGTGCGGTATGAAATCAGCATTGCACCCGATCCAGTCAGTTTTCCAACAGGCAGGTTAGGTCAAAACTCCCCCCTATTGTTTCCAGTGAACTGCTCAAATTTGGTATTCATTCATCCAACATGAATACAGCAAAGTATGTGTTTAGATTGTACATATTGACCATTGCTCTGATGGATTAAGTATAAATTCTATAGTTAAAAAAAACAGCAAATTTTGTAAATCTGAAATTAAAGCAGAAAATGTTGAAAATACAAAGCAGACTTGTCAGCATCTGTAAAGGGAAAAGACAGGTTAACTTCTTAGGTGTAAACCCTTTGTTAGTACCAAAATTGCAGTAAGCATTTTAGTAAGGATAGATAAAAGATGGGTGTGTTGGGGAGGGGGGACAGGGGGAAACATCAGATACTCCCGCAGCAGGAAAGAATAGTAGCTTGAAAGATCGGCAAAGTGGTTAAGACAAACATAGGAATCTGTTACATGATGTAAAAGAGCACCTCAATGAGTAAATGAAAAGACATTAAAAGAACAAAGAATATGCAACTGGCTAACAGGCTGAAAAAAGCAAATAAATCTCTCACAAGGAAAACAGCAACAAAATGGGGGAAATGGAAAAAACCTGCAAATGCAGGAGGTCCGAAAATAGAAAATGTTGGAAACGAGTAGTCCTGAAAATTAAAACACAAGCCTGTATCTTGGGTGAAACCACTTCTCCACTTCCCATAACCCACTAACTTCCTCTGCGTGATAGGTAATCTGTTGTTCTACAACAACATCTGTTGCTTGCTTCCAAGCCTACTAAAAAGCTCACTTATCTTTGGGTTTTCAATTTTGATGAAAGGTTACACCCAAAAAATGCAACCTTCTCTCCCTCACCAATCCATTGCCCATACCTCTTGCTGGATAATTGAAAGAGGTTCGCTATTCTTCCTTGTGTAGCTTCTCATTTACATGAATTCTGTGCCAATTTTTTTCTGCACAAGACCAAAAAATCCTGCTACTTTCAGGCACAGACAGGTTCAGTTGATAATGACTGTTGGAGAACTGTAAGCACTTCTCTTCTGCTGTTTCCATAGAGAGAATGATTCTGCAAGGAACATGCTTTCATTGCAGGATTCTACAGCTATATTATTTTCTTCCATGGTGAGTGAGCCTGTACAGTGCATTTAGTTCAGTGTTATACCCTTAAAGCCCTGACTTAAACCCAGCATGCTCAACGAGAATGGAGCATACAGGGGGTTAAAATTGCAGCAGTATTGAGTATGGAGAAAGAGTTAGACTGAACACTAAGAGCTCAAAGTAAAGTGTGACCTTAGTCTTTTATTGCAGGTCTCCAGAGTGCCTCTCCAACCTGAGAAGCCTCCTTAAATACCTGTGCTCCCAAGGGATTATGGGATCCCTTGGGACTCCGGGGATGAGCCCTCTGGTGGCTGTACAGAGTAAATACAAGTTTACATATGTAACAACACTCCCCACCCCCCAAAGTCAATAGAGTAACTATTTACAATGTGAGTCAATTTGGGGCCCTTCTTGCCCTCGTTAATCGTTTTGGTGTGAAAGCTGGTATTGTTGAATCATTTGTTGGGCCCTTGCTGGGCTGCTGTGCAGCTGGCCTTGCTGGGTTGCCTGGTGTGTTGGGTCCTGCTGGGCTGCTGTGAATGATGGGTTCTGCTTCGTGGTCAACTGTGGAGCCGGTTGCCACTGGTGTGTATGTTGGGGGATCAAAAAAGGTACGGTCCAAGGTGGGTTGCACAGAATAGTCCGTGAATCTGAGTTTAATTTGGTCCAAGTGTTTCTGGTGAATGAGTCCATTTGAAAGTTTGACCCGAACACCCTGCTCCCGTCCTTGGCCACGACAGTGCTGGGAATCACTTGGGACCTTGTCCATAATTTAATACAAATGCAGGATCATTGATTTCAATCTTGCGTGACACATTTGCGCTATCATGGTATGCACTTTGTTGAAGCCTCCTGCTCGCTACCTGTTCATGTAGATCAGGTGAACTAACGAGAGCCTTGTCTTAAGTGCTCTTTTCATGAGCAGTTCAGCAGGTGGGATCCAAGTGAGTGAGTGGGGTCTTATGCGGTAGCTAAGCAGGACTCGGGATAGGTGAGTCTGCAGTCAGCCTTCAGTTACCCTCTTCAAGCCTCGCTTGATGGTTTGCACTGCACTCTCTGCCTGACCATTGGACACTGGTTTAAACAGGGCAGATGTGACATGTTTGATCCCGTTACGGGTCATGAATTCTTTGAACTCAGCACTGGTAAAACATGGCCCGTTGTCGCTCACCAGGACATCGGGTAGGCCATGTGTGGCAAACATAGCCAGTAGTATTTCAGTGGCGGCAGCGGACGTGCTAGCCGATATTATCTCACATTCAATCCACTTGGAGTACAGGTCTACAACCATGAGGAACATTTTACCCAAGAACGGGCCTGCATAGTCGATGTGTACCCTAGACCATGGTTTGGAGGGCTAAGACCATAAACTTAGCAGTGCCTCCCTGGGTACATTGCTTAACTGTGAGCATGTATTACATCTATGGACGCAGGACTCTAAGTTCGCATCCATACCGGGCCACCACACGTGGGATCTGGCTATCGCTTTCATCATTACGATGCCTGGGTGGATACTGTGGAGGTTCATGATGAAGCTGTCTCTGCTTTTCTTGGGGACCACTACTCGATTGCCCCACAGAAGGCAGTCTGCCTGTATAGACATTTCAATCTTTGCGCCGCTGGAACAGCTTTAACTCTTCCTGCATTTCCACTGGGACACTGGACCAGCTCCCGTGAAGCACGCAGCTTTTGACTCGAGATAATAAGGGGTCCTGGCTTGTCCAGGTTTTGATCTGCCGGGCAGTGACGGGTGATTGCTCACTCTCAAATGCTTCCATAACCATGGCTAGATCTGTGGGCTGCGCCATTTCCACCCCCGTGGTGGGCAATGGCAGCCTACTGAGAGCATCGGCGCAGTTTTCTGTGCCTGGCCTGTGGTGGAGGGCGTAGTTGTATCCGGACAACGTGAGCGCCCATCTCTGGATGCGGGCCGATGCGTTCGTATTTATCCATTTACTCTCGGAGAACAGGGATATAAGTGGCTTATGGTCACTTTCCAATTCGAATTTTAGCCCAAGCAGGTATTGATGCATTTCCTTTACCCCATAAACACACGCTAACACTTCTTTCTCAGTTATGCTGTAGGTTCTCTCAGCCTTACAGATTCCTGGATGCAGAGGCAACCGGTTGCAGTTTCCCGAAATCATTAGCTTGTTGCACTACACACCCGACGCCATATGACGACGCATCACATATTAATACCAACGCTTACATGGATCATACAACACAAGAAATTTGTTTGAGCATAACAATTTTCTCGCTTTTACAAATGCATTTTTTTGGCTTTTTCCCCAAACCCATTCGTCCCCTTTTTGTAATAAGACATACAGTGGTTCTAGCAGTGTGCTGAGACCCGGTAAGAAGTTACCAAAGTAGTTCAGGAGTCTCAGGAATGACCATAGCTCCGTTACGTTCTGTGGCCTCGGTGCATTCTTGATTGCCTCCATCTTCGATTTGGTGGGCCTGATGCCGTCCACCTCAATCCTCCTTCACAGGAACTCCACTTCAGGTGCGAGGAAAATGCACTTCGAGCATTTTGACTTGAGCCCCACACGGTTGAGTCGACTAAGAACCTCCTCCAGGTTCTGCAGATGCTCGACTGTGTTCCGACCCATGACCGAAATGTCGTCCTGGAAGACCACGGTGTGCGGGACTGACTTCAGTAAGCTTTCCATGTTTCTCTGGAATATCGCCGCCACCGATCGGATTCCAAACAGGCATCTGTTATAAACAAAAAGCCATTTGTGCGTGTTGATGGAGGTGAGGGCCTTCGATGATTCCTGCAGTTCCTGCGTCATGTATGCTGAACTCAGATCCAGCTTCGTGAACGTCTTTCCTCCTGCCAGCGTTGCAAAGAGGTCGTCGGCCTTTGGTAGTGGGTATTGGTCCTGCAGGGAGAAACAATTGATAGTTATTTTGTAATCACCACAGATTCTGACAGTGCTGTCTCCCTTGAGGACTGGGTCTATAGGGCTGGCCGACTCGTTGAACTCGATTGGGGAAATGATGCCTTCTCTTTGCAGCTGGTCTAGCTCGATCTCTACCTGTTCTCTCATCATGTACGGTACTGCTCTCGCCTTGTGATGGATTGGTCGCGCTCCTGGAATTAGGTGGATCTGCACTTTTGCTCCTTAGAATTTCCCAATGCTTGGTTTGAACAGCGAAGGAAATTTGTTTAAGATTTGGGCACACTAAGTGTCGTCAGCGGGCGATAACGCTCGGATGTCATCCCAGTTCCAGCGTATCTTTCCCAGCCAGCTCCTGCCGAGCAGCGTGGGACCATCGCCCAGTAGCACCCAGAGTGGTAGCTTGTGCACTACTCCATCGTAGGAGACCTTTACGGTAGCACTGTCGATTACAGGTATCGGTTCTTTCGTGTAATTGTGCAAACTGGAGTTAAGACTGGCCTTGAAGCCTTGTTGCATCACAACTTTTTGAAAGTCTTTTTGCCTATGATGGACTGGCTCGCACTCGTGTCCAGCTCCATTAACACCGGGAGTCCATTTAGTTCAACATTCGGCATTATCGTGGAACAATTCCTGATGAATATGTGCACCCCATGTATCTCTGACTCCTCTATCTGAGGTTCTGGTTCATAGTGATCCTCCGTGGATCTGTCCTCCTCTGCAACATGGTGGTTTGCAGGCTTAAGAGGCTTTTCAGCTCGCCTGCACACTCGTTGGAGGTGTCCCATTGTTCCACAGCCCTTGCAAACGTACTCTTTGAATCGGCATGAATGGAAATGATGATCACCCCCGCAGCGCCAACAAGGTGTTAATGGCTCTGCATTCATCATATTTGATGGTAGGCTCTGAGACATCTGCAGGTATGAGTGACCAGCCCTGTATGTTACGATTCGAAAACAACATTACTTTGTTCACAGTACTTGTAGCAGCACTTGTGTGCTGAGAGATTTGCTTCGTATTGTCACTGGTGGCAATGAACGCCTGGACTATTAGAAACATAGAAACATAGAAAATAGGTGCAGGAGTAGGCCATTTGGCCCTTCTCGCCTGCACCGCAATTCAATGAGTTCATGGCTGAACATGCAACCTCAGTACCCACTTCCTGCTTTCTCGCCATAACCCTTGATCCCCCGAGTAGTAAGGACTTCATCTAACTCCCTTTTGAATATATTTAGTGAATTGACCTCAACTACTTTCTGTGGTAGAGAATTCCACAGGTTCACCACTCTCTGGGTAAAGAAGTTTCTCCTCATCTCGGTCCTAAATGGCTTACCCCTTATCCTTAGACTGTGTCCCCTGGTTCTGGACTTCCCCAACATTGGGAACATTCTTCCTGCATCTAACCTGCCTGAACCCGTCAGAATTTTAAACGTTTCTATGAGGTCCCCTCTCATTCTTCTGAACTCCAGTGAATACAAGCCCAGTTGATCCAGTCTTTCTTGATAGGTCAGTTCCACCATCCCGGGAATCAGTCTGGTGAACCTTCGCTGCACTCCCTCAATAGCAAGAATGTCCTTCCTCAAGTTAAGAGACCAAAACTGTACAAATACTCCAGGTGTGGCCTCACCAAGGCCTTGTACAACTGCAGCAACACCTCCCTGCCCCTGTACTCAAATCCCCTCGCTATGAAGGCCAACATGCCATTTGCTTTCTTAACCGCCTGCTGTACCTGCATGCCAACCTTCAATGACTGATGTACCATGACACCCAGGTCTCGTTGTACCTCCCCTTTTCCTAATCTGTCACCATTCAGCTAATAGTCTGTGTCTCTGTTTTTACCACCAAAGTGGATAACCTCACATTTATCCACATTATACTTCATCTGCCATGCATTTGCCCACTCACTTAACCTATCCAAGTCACTCTGCAGCCTCATAGCATCCTCCTCGCAGCTCACACTGCCACCCAACATGGTGTCATCCGCAAATTTGGAGATACTACATTTAATCCCCTCGTCTAAATCATTAATGTACAGTGTAAGCAGCTAGGGCCCCATCACAGAACCTGGCGGTACCCCACTAGTCACTGCCTGCCATTCTGAACAGTACCCATTTACTCCTACACTTTGCTTCTTGTCTGACAACCAGTTCTCAATCCATGTCAGCACACTACCCCCAATCCCATGTGCTTTAACTTTGCACATTAATCTCTTGTGTGGGACCTTGTTGAAAGCCTTCTGAAAGTCCAAATATACCACATCAACTGGTTCTCCTTTGTCCACTTTACTGGAAACATCCTCAAAAAATTCCAGAAGATTTGTCAAGCATGATTTCCCTTTCACAAATCCATGCTGACTTGGACCTATCATGTCACCATTTTCCAAATGCGCTGCTATGACATCCTTAATAATTGATTCCATCATTTTACCCACTACTGAGGTCAGGCTGACCGGTCTATAATTCCCTGTTTTTTCTCTTCCTCCTTTTTTAAAAAGTGGGGTTACATTGGCTACCCTCCACTCCATAGGAACTGATCCAGAGTCTATGGAATATTGGAAAATTACTGTCAATGCATCCGCTATTTCCAAGGCCATCTCCTTAAGTACTCTGGGATGCAGTCCATCAGGCCCTGAGGATTTATCGGCCTTCAATCCCATCAATTTCCCCAACACAATTTCCCGACTAATAAAGATTTCCCTCAGTTCCTCCTCCTTACTAGACTCTCTGACCCCTTTTATATCCAGAAGGTTGTTTGTGTCCTCCTTAGTGAATACCGAACCAAAGTACTTGTTCAATTGGTCTGCCATTTCTTTGTGCCCAGTTATGACTTCCCCTGATTCTGACTGCAGGGGACCTACGTTTGTCTTTACTAACCTTTTTCTCTTTACATATCTATAGAAACTTTTGCAATTTGTCTTAATGTTCCCTGCAAGCTTCTTCTCGTACTCCATTTTCCCTGCCCTGATCAAACCCTTTGTCTTCCTCTGCTGAGTTCTAAATTTCTCCCAGTCCCCGGGTTCGCTGCTATTTCTGGCCAATTTGTATGCCACTTCCTTGGCTTTAATACTATCCCTGATTTCCCTTGATAGCCACGGTTGAGCCACCTTCCCTTTTTTATTTTTACGCCAGACAGGAATGTACAATTGTTGTCGTTCATCCATGCGGTCTCTAAATGTCTGCCATTGCCCATCCACAGTCAACCCCTTAAGTATCATTCGCCAATCTACACTAGCCAATTCACGCCTCATACCTTCAAAGTTAGCCTTCTTTAAGTTCTGGACCATGGTCTCTGAATTAACTGTTTCATTCTCCATCCTAATGCAGAATTCCACCATGTTATGGTCACTCTTCCCCAAGGGGCCTCGCACAACGAGATTGCTAATTAATCCTCTCTAATTACACAACACCCAGTCTAAGATAGCCTCCCCCCTAGTTGGTTCCTCGACATATTGGTCTGGAAAACCATCCCTTATGCACTCTAGGAAATCCTCCTCCACCGTATTGCTTCCAATTTGGCTAGCCCAATCTATGTGCATATTAAAGTCACCCATTATAACTGCTGCACCTTTATTGCATGCACCCCTAATTTCCTGTTTGATGCCCTCCCCAACATCACTACTACTGTTTGGAGGTCTGTACACAAATCCCACTAACGTTTTTTGCCCTTTGATGTTCTGCAGCTCTACCCATATAGATTCCACATCATCCAAGCTAATGTCTTTCCTAACTATTGCATTAATCTCCTCTTTAACCAGCAATTCTACCCCACCTACTTTTCCTTTTATTCTATCCTTCCTGAATGTTGAATACCCCTGGATGTTGAGTTCCCAGCCCTGATCATCCTGGAGCCACGTCTCCGTAATCCCAATCACATCATATTTGTTAACATCTATTTGCACAGTTAATTCATCCACCTTATTACGGATACTCCTTGCATTAAGACACAAAGCCTTCAGGCTTGTTTTTTTAACACCCTTTGTCCTTTTAGAATTTTGCTGTACAGTGGCCCTTTTTGTTCTTTTTCTTGGGTATCTCTGCCCTCCACTTTTTCTCATCTCCTTTCTGTCTTTTTCTTTTGTCTCCTTTTTGTTTCCCTCTGTCTCACTTCATTGGTTCCCATCCTCCTGCCATATTAGTTTAACTCCTCCCCAACAGCACGAGCAAACACTCCCCCTAGGACATCGGTTCCGGTCCTGCCCAGGTGCAGACCGTCCAGTTTATACTGGTCCCACCTCCCCCAGAACCGGTTCCAATGCCCCAGGAATTTGAATCCCTCCCTGCTGCACCACTGCTCAAGCCACATATTCATCTGCGCTATCCTGCAATTCCTACTCTGACTAGCATGTGGCTAGCTATGGCCTTACTCAAGGTTGGGGTCTCCACAGTCAAAAGTTTGTGAAGTATATTTTCATGGCCAATGCCAAATATGAAAAAGTCTCTGAGCACGTGCTCCATATGACCTTCAAATTTGCAATGTCCTGTAAGGTGTCTTAGCTCGGCGACATAACTCGCCACTTCCTGGTCTTCAGACCTTTTGTAGGTGTAGAACAAGTACCTCACCATTGGAACGCTTTCTTTCAGGTTCAAATGCTCTTGGACCAGTGTGCACAAATCGGCGTACGATTTCTCCGTGGGTTTCGCTGGAGTAAGCAGATTCTTCATGAGGCCATATGTTGGTGTCCCACAGACGGTGAGGAGGATCGCCCTTCGTTTGGCAGCACTCTCTTCCCCATCTAGCTTGTTGGCCACGAAGTTTTGGTCAAGTCGCTCCACAAAAGTTTCCCAATCATCTCCCTCCAAGAATTTCTCCAGGATGCCCACTGTTCTCTGCATCTTTGGGTTCGCTATCTGTATTTCGTCGCCAGTTGTTGAGTATGGAGAAAGAGTTAGACTGAACACTGTGAGCTCAAAGTGTGACCGTAGTCTTTTATTGCAGGTCTCCAGAGTGCCTCTCCAACCTGTGAAGCCTCCTTAAATACCTGTGCTCCCAAGGGATTATGGGATCCCTTGGGACTCCAGGGGATGAGCCTTCTGGTGGTTGTACAGAGTAAATAGAAGTTTACATATATAACAGGCAGCATGCCACTCACTGGATCCATGCTGAACAAGTGCCCTGCACCTTTTTAATGGCACTTTTGAAGGTAGCATATGTGGTCCTCGTCCCAGGGAGTTGGGCCTAACTTATTTAAATAAGGCTTTGGAGTTAAAATGGCCCAGGTCTCACATTGGCGAGTCAATGATTGTCCTACCAGCCTTGCCCTCGATCCTTGCACTAACACAACTGATATAATCAACACCAATCAAGCGGCTAAAGCAACTCAATGGTTCACAGCTGTGCCCTCAGAATGACTTTCTTTGCATGACCCCATCCAGTGCCAGCCCCACCCCAGATTATATATTTGAATCCCATTAAAAAAAATAGCCACAGAGGAGTAAATTTAAATACAGATGAATGCCTTGGTGGAGGTTTTCTGTTTGAAGTGTGTGTGGTAAAAAGGCTCATGGTACACAAATGTTACACAACTCAGTTGTATTTTTATTTACACCGCTTTTTAAAATTCCTGTCAAGATGAATTAGCAGCGTCTGTTGGAGTGAAATTTTAATTTCAAAAGCTTTGTTGAGTAGATTGAAATACTCATTGAAGACAACACATCTGAATTCCTGTTTTCCTTTAAGGGGTCAGCAGATGGCAGTAAAACGGACATTGCTGGTGCTATAAAACATCAGAAGGATTCACAAAAGACAACTGTGCTACTGGTAAACAACAGAAGCAGGACTACAAAAGACCACACAACAAAATTCAATTTGACACAAAAACAAAATACTGCGGATGCTGGAATCTGAAATAAAAACAGAAAATGCTGGAAATCTCAGCGGGTCAGGCAGCATCTGTGAAGAGAAACAGAGTTAACATTTCAGGTCGATGACCCTTCGTCAGAACTGGCAATAGTTTGAAATGTTACAGATGCTTAAGGAAGTGCTGGGCCCTGAAAGGGGGAGGGGAGGAAAGAACAAAAGGGAAGGTCTGTGATAGGGTGGAAGGCAGAAGAGATTTGAGAGACAAAAGGGATGATGGGCCGAATTGAGATGGTAACAGCACAAGTTAGGAAACAAAAGATGAGTCTGGATAGGGTGTTAATGGCAGCTGCCATGGGAATCAGAGAGAAACAAAATAAAAATAAAACGGGGGTAGGGGGAGTTTTTGTGAGAAAAAAAAGGAGGCAAGGGAACAAAATATGGGCAGAGGTTCTGGTCTGAAATTGTTGAACCCGATGTTGAGTCCAGAAGGTTGTAAAGTGCCGAAACGAAAGATGAGGTGCTGTCCTTTGAGCTTGCATTGAGCTTCATTGGAACAGAGTAGGAGGCCGAGGACGGAGGTATCAGAGTGGGAATGGAGCGGAGAATTAAAGTAACAGGTGACTGGAAGCTCGGGGTCACCCTTGCGGACTGAACGGAGGTGTTCAGCAAAGCTGTCACCTAATCTGTGTTTGGTCTCCCCAATGTAGAAGAGGCCACAGCGAGAGCAGCGAATACAGTATATTAAATTGAAAGAAGTACAAGTAAATCGTTGTTTCATTTGGGGCCCTGGACAGTGGGAAGGGAGGAGGTAAAAGGGCAGGTGCTGCGCTTGCACGGAAAGGTGCGGGGAAGGGAAGGGAAGGGGTGACTGTGGAATGGAACAGGGTGTCGCAGAGGGAACGGTCCCTTCGGAATGCTGAGAGGAGAGGGGAAGACGCTGGAGGTGGCGTAAATGGTGGAGGATGATCCGTTGATCGTGGAAACTGGTGAGGTGAAAGGTGAGGATAAGGCAGAAGGATTGCCGCTGATGGAATCCGCCCAACAGAGTCCAAAACAGAAGCAATTCCCTGGCACCCAGGCCCCAGAATGTCTCAGAACTGCGCGCCTTTCTCGGGCTGTAGAGGTTCTGAGAGGGAGGGGAAGGGGCGAGAGCAGAAGTTCCGGAAATAGAATGGACATGGTCGAGGGCCATGTTAACCACAGTGGAGGGGAATCCTCGCTTGAGGAAAAAGGAAGACATATCAGATGCACTAGTATGGAAGATGGCGGCATCAGAACAGATGCGATAGAGACAAATGGCGTCCTTACAGGATGTGGGGTGGGAGGATGTGTAGTCCAGGTAGCTGTGGGAGTCAGTGGGCTTATAGTGAATGTTTGTCAATAGTCTATCCCCAGAAATGGAGACAGAGAAGTTGAGGAAGGGAAGGGAACCATGTGAAGATGAGGGAAGGGTGGAAATTGGATGCAAAGTGAATGACATTTTCTAGTTCAAGGCGAGAGCAGGAGACGGCACCGATACAGTCATCAATGTATCGGCTTTGTGAGGTAAACTTTCTCAAAATTAGACCTCACATCTGCGTATATGACGCAAGAATTGACCGAGGAATCCAAGCTACTCACCACCATCAACATACATCGAGGCCTTTTCATGTACAATCGATGCCCATTCAGCATCAGGTCGGCATCTACCATATTCCAGCGCAACATGGAGAGTCTGCTCAAGTCCATCCCGGGGACGGTTGTATTTCAAGACGATATACTTATCACGAGCAGGGACACCGACCCCCATCTCCGTAATTTGGAGGAATACTAAAGCGGTTGGATCGGGTAGGCCTATGAGTCAAGAAATCCAAGTGCCTGTTTCTCGCACCCGAGGTTGAATTTTTGGGCAGAAGGATTGCCGCTGATGGAATCCGCCCAACAGAGTCCAAAACAGAAGCAATTCACCTGGCACCCAGGCCCCAGAATGTCTCAGAACTGCGCGCCTTTCTCGGGCTACTCAATTACTTTGGGAACTTTATGCAGAACTTAATCACGCTGCTGGAGCTTCTCCACGTGCTACTCAGGAAGGGGTGCGATTGGTTTTGGGGGGATGCCCAGGAACGCGCCTTCAATAAGGCACGCAACCTTCTGTGTTCCAACAGTGTTTTGACTTTCTTTGACCCAGGTAAAAAGCTAGTTCTCACATGCGATGCGTCAGCATATGGGGTCGGGTGCGTTTTGCAACATGTCAATAATGTGGGCAAATTACAACCCATAGCTTATGCCTCCAGGTCACTTTTGCGGGCGGAGCGCGGGTACGGAATGGGAGAGAAGGAGGCGCTCGCGTGCGTGTATGGTGTCAAAATGATGCACCAATACCTTTTCGGGGCCAAGTTCGCATTAGAAACTGACCACAAGCCCCTCACATCCCTCCTATCCGAGAGCAAGGCAATAAACGCCAACGCCTCCACGTGAATTCAACGGTGGGCACTCATGCTGGCGTCCTACGACTATACCATAAGGCACAGACCACAGACAACTGTGCCGACGCGCTCAGCAGGCTACCCCTGGCGACCCCGGAAGGGTCTGACGAACAGGACGGTGAGATAGTCATGGCAATCAATGCCTTTGAGTCCACAGGTTCGCCCATGACGGCTCGCCAAATCAGAGTCTGGACAGCCAGCGACCCCACGTTATCCTTAGTAAAAAGATGTGTCCTATCCGGTGACTGGGCAGAGGCTCGCGATGCCTGCCCCGAGGAATTAAAACCCTTTCACAGGCGCATGCATGAGCTATCACTACAAGCAGGTTGCCTGATGTGGGGCAGCCAAGTAGTCATGCCTCTGCGAGGCAGAGAGGCATTTGTCCGGGAGCTCCACCGCGAGCACCCGGGGATTGTTCTCATAGGCAGATCCCACGTCTGGTGGCCTGATATTGACACGGACTTGGAGCTCTGCGTCTGAAGGTGCACCATTTGTACCCAACTCAGCAATGCCCTCAGGGAGGCTCCACTGAGCCCCTGGCCTACCAAACCGTGGTCGCGGGTGCACATAGACTATGCGGGCCCATTCATGGGCAAAATGTTCCTCGTAGTTGTAGGTGCATTTTCAAAGTGGATCGAATGCACCATTTTAAACTCGAGCACAACCTCCACCACTGTGGAGAGCCTCGCAACAATGTTTGCAACGCACGGAATCCCTGACATATTGGTCAGTGACAATGGTCCATGTTTCACCAGCGCAGAATTGCAAGACTTTATAATTGACCACGGCATAAATCACGTCAAGACGGCACCGTTCAAGCCGGCCTCCAACGGCCAGGCGGAGAGAGCAGTGCAAATCATTAAACAAGGCATACTTAAAATCCAAGGTCCCACGCTGCAGGGTCACCTGTTGCAACTGCCGCTGGCATACAGATCTCGTCCGCACTCACTGACTGGGATCCCCCCCGCGCAACTGTTGATGAAAAGGACTTTAAAAACAAGGTTCTCATTAATCCTCCCAGACATGCACGAAATCGTTGTGGCTAAGCGCCGTAAGCTGACTGAGTACCACGACAGAAATTCGAGGGGGGAGATGGAATGAGATAGGGGACAAAGTGTTTGTACTAAATATGGCAGGGGTCCCAAATGGCTTGCAGGGACAGTAACGGGCAAGGAAGGAAACAGGCTACTGGTAGTACAAATGGACAATGGCAAAACCTGCCGGAGGCATGTAGACCAAGTCAAAAGCAGATTTACCAACAACACTGCGGAACCAGAGGCAGACTACAATGTGGAACTCGCACCACACCCGGTGGACAGACAGAGGGAACAACCTGAGGAAAGGGCAATCCCAACAGATAGCCCAGGCGAGATACCAGCAACCACACCCAAAGAAAAACAGACACCAAGGCAAACAACTGAACCACAACTCAGACGCTTCACGCGAGAGCGTAGACCACCTGAGAAATTGAACCTATAAAGACAATAAGACCTTGGGGGAGGGTGATGTCATGTATCTTACATTATTATATATAACTGTATCCTAACATGCAATACATGACTGTAATAAGATATGACCTGTGACCACCAGCATACCTTATCACCAGGAGTGCATTTGCAAAAGAAATGTATATAAGGACAGGTCTCAGGCAAGTGCAGCATTCCAGAGCTGTGAAATAAAGGTGCAGGTCCAGAGTGACCTTGACTTCACTACATGCCTCGTGTGAATCTGTACTGAGGGGACAGGACTTTACAATTAAACACTTCTTGGACAGCTTAAATGGAAGGGCTCTTTTTTAAACAAACTATGTTCAGGCTGAGTGGATTGACAAGAGTTCAGAGTGCTTGTAGTTTCTTGTGGATGTTAGCGCCTTGGCTTTGCACTCTTGAGCACTTTGCTTTAAAAGCTGAGAAAGGATACCAATCAACATTTTAATCTACATGTTAAAACAGTAACAATCAGTGCAATCCTAATCAACAATCTTACTACACTATTATGTTCTGCTGACACATGCTGCATTTGTAAATAGTTCAGCAGTGTACTCCTAGATATTACAGAAGAACATAAGGATTAGGAGCAGGAGTAGGCGATACGGCCACTCGAGCTTGCTCTGCCGTTCAATAACATCACTTTCCAGCCCGATCCACATATCCCTTGATTCCCCTAGAGTCCAAAACTTTATCTCGGCCCTGAATATACTCAACAACTCAGCCTCCACAGCCCTTTGGGGTAGAGAATATTATGTCTGTAATGCACTTATGAATGAGTCCACGAGACAATGTGTTGTACTCAAACTGTAGTGACCTCGGTCCTTTATTCCAAATTCCAGAGTGAGGCATGAGCACGGTGTGCAGCCTTTTCTACTGGGCCCTGCCACCAGGGCAGGAAACCCCCAGTCTCCACCACTTGCACCCTCTAGTGGTGCCAACATATATGTACACAGTGTAAACCTTATTGACAGTACATCAGGTAAACAAGTCTCCATCTTATGCAATCACACAATGACTACACAGAGAATACATCCATAGTCAGCATATACAACAGAGAATTCCAAAGATTCACAACCCTATGAGTGAAGAAATTCCTCCTCCTCTCAGTCTTAAATGGCCGGCCCATTATCCTGAGACTATGTCCCCTAGTTCTAGACTCTCCAGCCAGGGGAAACAACCTCTCAGCATCTACCCTGTCAATTCCCCTCAGAATCTTATATGTTTCAATGAGATCATCTCATATTCTTCTTCTAATCTCCACAGAGTATAGGCCCAATCTACTCAATCTCTGTTCATAGGACAACCCTCTCATCCCAGGATTAATCCAGTGAAAATTTGTTGCACACCCTCTAAGGCTCCAAGATCCTTTTTCAGATAAGGAGACCAAAACTGTGCACAGTACTCACCAAAGCCCTGTACAATTATAGTAAGACTTCCTTATTCTTGTACTCCAACCCCCCATGCAATAAAGACCAACATGCCATTTTCCTTCCTAATTGCTAGCTGTACCTGCATGCTAACTTTCTGTTTCCTGTACAAGGACACCTAAATTTCTCTGAGCACCAACATTTAATAGCTACTCGCCATTTAAAAAATATTCTGTTTTTCTATTCTTCCTACCAACGTGAATAACCTCACATTTCCCTACATTATACTCCATCTGCCCACTCACTTAACCTGTCTATATCTCTTTGTGTCTTCCTCATAGCTTACTGTCTCACCTAGCTTTGTATCATCAGCAAACTTGGATACATTGCATTTGGTCACTTCATCTAAGTAATTAATATAGATTGTAAATAGCTGCCCCCTCAACATTGATCCTTGCCACACCCCACTAGTTATAGCCTACTAATTGGAAAATAACCCGTTTATCCCTACTCTCTGTTTTTGATTCATTAACCAATCCTCTATACATGTTAATATATTACCCCTAACCCCTTATCTTGCATTCCAAATTTTTAAGTTTCACCTTATCGAATGTCCTTTGAATATCCAAATATACTACATCCATTGGTTCCTCTTTATCCACCCAGCTTGTTACATCCTCAAAAAACTTGATTTCCCTTTCATAAAACTATGTTGACTCTGCCTAATCATACTATGATTTTCTAAGTGCCCTGCTACCACTTCCTTAATAATGGATTCCAACATTTTCCTGACAACTGGTATCAGGCTAACTGACCTGTAGTTTCCTGTTTTCTCTCTCCCTCCTTTCTTGAATAGCGGGGTTACATTTGCTACCTTCCAATCCACTGGGGCTTTTCTAGCATCTCTGGAATTTTGGAAGATCACAACCAATGCATCCACTATCTCAAAATCAAGTGCGGTATGAAATCAGCATTGCACCCGATCCAGTCAGTTTTCCAACAGGCAGGTTAGGTCAAAACTCCCCCCTATGGTTTCCGGTGAACTGCTCAAATCTGGTATTAATTCATCCAACATGAATACAGCAAAGTATGTGTTTAGATTGTACATATTGACCATTGCTCTGATGGATTAAGTATAAATTCTATCGTAAAAAAATCCCAGCAAATTTTGTAAATCTGAAATTAAAGCAGAAAATGTTGAAAATACAAAGCAGACTTGTCAGCATCTGTAAAGGGAAACGACAGGTTAACTTCTTAGGTGTAAACCCTTTGTCAGTACCAAAATTGCAGTAAGCATTTTAGTAAGGATAGATAAAAGATGGGTGTGTTGGGGAGGGGGGACAGGGGGAAACATCAGATACTCCCGCAGCAGGAAAGAATAGTAGCTTGAAAGATCGGCAAAGTGGTTAAGACAAACATAGGAATCTGTTACATGATGTAAAAGAGCACCTCAATGAGTAAATGAAAAGACATTAAAAGAACAAAGAATATGCAACTGGCTAACAGGCTGAAAAAAGCAAATAAATCTCACACAAGGAAAACAGCAACAAAATGGGGGAAATGGAAAAAACCTGCAAATGCAGGAGGTCCGAAAATAGAAAATGTTGGAAACGAGTTGTCCTGAAAATTAAAACACAAGCCTGTATCTTGGGTGAAACCACTTCTCCACTTCCCATAACCCACTAACTTCCTCTGCGTGATTGGTAATCTGTTGTTTTACAACAACTTCTGTTGTTTGCTTCCAAGCCTACTAAAAAGCTCACTTATCTTTGGGTTTTCAATTTTGATGAAAGATTACACCCAAAATATGCAACCTTCTCTCCCTCACCAATCCATTGTCCATACCTCTTGCTGGATAATTGAAAGAGGCTCGCTATTCTTCCTTGTGTAGCTTCTCATTTACATGAATTCTGTGCCAATTTTTTTCTGCACAAGACCAAAAAATCCTGCTACTTTCAGGCACAGACAGGTTCAACTGATGATGACTATTGGAGAACTGTAATCACTTCTCTTCTGCTGTTTCCATAGAGAGAATGATTCTGCAAGGAACATGCTTTCATTGCAGGATTCTACAGCTATATTATTTTCTTTCATGGTGAGGGAACTTGTACAGTGCATTTAGTTCAGTGTTATACCCTTAAAGCCCTGACTTAAACCCAGCATGCTCAACGAGAATGGGGCATACAGGGGGTTAAAATATCGGCAGTGTTGAGTATGGAGAAAGAGTCAGACTGAACACTAAGAGCTCAAAGTAAAGTGTGACCTTAGTCTTTTATTGCAGGTCTCCAGAGTGCCTCTCGAACCTGAGAAGCCTCCTTAAATACCTGTGCTTCCAAGGGATTATGGGATCCCTTGGGACACCGGGGATGAGCCCTCTGGTGGCTGTACAGAGTAAATACAAGTTTACATGTATAACAACACTCCACCCCCCTCCCCCCACCCCCCAAAGTCAATAGTGTAACTATTTACAATGTGAGTCAATCTAAGGCCCTTCTTGCCCTGGTTGATCGTCTTGGTGTGAAAGCTGGTATTGTTGAATCATTTGTTGGGCCCTCGCTGGGCTGCTGTGCAGCTGGCCTTGCTGGGCTGTCTGGTGTGTTGGGTCCTGCTGGGCTGCTGTGGATGATGGGTTCTGCTTCGTGGTCAACTGTGGTGCCAGTTGCCACTGTTGTTTATGTTGGGATATCAAAAAAGGTAGGGTCCAAGGTGGGTTGCTGAGGATAGTAGTAAATTGAGTTTAATTTGGTCCAAGTGTTTCTGGTGAATGAGTCCATTTGAAAGTTTGACCCGAAACACCCTGCTTCCCTCCTTGGCCACGACAGTTCTGGGAAGCCACTTGGGGCCGTGTCCATAATTTAATACAAATACAGGATCATTGATTTCAATCTTGCGTGACACATTTGCGCTATCATGTTATGCACTTTGTTGAAGCCTCCTGCTCGCTACCTGTTTATGTAGATCAGGATGCTCTTTTCATGAGCAATTCAACAGGTGGGATCCCAGTGAGTGAGTGGGGTCTGATGCGGTAGCTAAGCAGGTCTCGGGATAGGCGAGTCTGCAGTGAGCATTCAGTTACCCTTTTCAAGCCTTGCTTGATGGTTTGCACTGCTCTCTCTGCCTGACCATTGGACGCTGGTTTAAACGGGGCAGATGTGACATGTTTAATAGCGTTACGGGTCATGAATTCTTTGAACTCAGCACTGGTGAATCATGGCCCGTTGTCGCTCACCAGGACATCGGGTAGGCCATGTGTGGCAAACATAGCCTGCAGGCTTTCAGTGGCGGCAGCGGACGTGCTAGCCGACATTATCTCACATTCAATCCACTTGGAGTACAGGTCTACAACCATGAGGAACATTTTACCCAAGAACAGGCCTGCATTGTCGACGTGTACCCTAGACCTCAGATTGGAAGGCCAAGACCATAAACTCAGCAGTGCCTCCCTGGGTACATTGCTTAACTGTGAGCATGCATTACATCTGTGGACGCAGGACTCCAAGTCCGCATCGATACCGGGCCACCACACGTGGGATCTGGCTATCGCTTTCACATAGAAAACATAGAAACATAGAAAATAGGTGCAGGAGCAGGCCATTCAGCCCTTCTAGCCTGCATCGCCATTCAATGAGTTCATGGCTGAACATGAAACTTCAGTACCCCTTCCTGCTTTCTCGCCATACCCCTTGATCCCCCGAGTAGTAAGGACTTCATCTAACTCCCTTTTGAATATATTTAGTGAATTGGCCTCAACTACTTTCTGTGGTAGAGAATTCCACAGGTTCACCACTCTCTGGGTGAAGAAGTTTCTCCTCATCTCGGTCCTAAATGGCTTACCCCTTATCCTTAGACTGTGACCCCTGGTTCTGAACTTCCCCAACATTAGGAACATTCTTCCTGCATCCAACCTGTCCAAACCCGTCAGAATTTTAAACGTTTCTATGAGGTCCCCTCTCACTCTTCTGAACTCCAGTGAATACAAGCCCAGTTGATCCAGTCTTTCTTGATAGGTCAGTCCCACCATCTCGGGAATCAGTCTGGTGAATCTTCGCTGCACTCCCTCAATAGCAAGAATGTCCTTCCTCAAGTTAGGAGACCAAAACTGTACACAATACTCCAGGTGTGGCCTCACCAAGGCCCGGTACAACTGTAGCAACACCTCCCTGCCCCTGTACTCAAATCCCCTCGCTATGAAGGCCAACATGCCATTTGCTTTCTTAACCGCCTGCTGTACCTGCATGCCAACCTTCAATGACTGATGTACCATGACACCCAGGTCTCGTTGCACCTTCCCTTTTCCTAATCTGTCACCATTCAGATAATAGTCTGTGTCTCTGTTTTTACCACCAAAGTGGATAACCTCACATTTATCCACATTATACTTCATCTGCCATGCATTTGCCCACTCACCTAACCTATCCAAGTCACTCTGCAGCCTCATAGCATCCTCCTCGCAGCTCACATTGCCACCCAACTTAGCGTCATCCGCAAATTTGGAGATATTACATTTAATCCCCTCGTCTAAACCATTAATGTACAGTGTAAACAGCTGGGGCCCCAGCACAGAACCTTGCGGTACCCCACTAGTCACTGCCTGCCATTCTGAAAAGTGCCCGTTTATTCCCACTCTTTGCTTCCTGCCTGACAACCAGTTCTCAATCCACGTCAGCACACTACCCCCAATCCCATGTGCTTTAACTTTGCACATTAATCTCTTGTGTGGGACCTTGTCGAAAGCCTTCTGAAAGTCCAAATATACCACATCAACTGGTTCTCCTTTGTCCACTTTACTGGAAACATCCTCAAAAAATTCCAGAAGATTTGTCAAGCATGATTTCCCTTTCACAAATCCATGCTGACTTGAACCTATCATGTCACCATTTTCCAAATGCGCTGCTATGACATCCTTAATAATTGATTCCATCATTTTACCCACTACTGAGGTCAGGCTGACCGATCTATAATTCCCTGCTTTCTCTCTCCCTCCTTGTTTAAAAAGTGGGGTTACATTGGCTACCCTCCACTCGATAGGAACTGTTCCAGAGTCAATGGAATGTTGGAAAATGACTGTCAATGCATCCGCTATTTCCAAGGCCACCTCCTTAAGTACTCTGGGATGCAGTCCATCAGGCCCTTGGGATTTATCGGCCTTCAATCCCATCAATTTCCCCAACACAATTTCCCGACTAATAAAGATTTCCCTCAGTTCCTCCTCCTTACTAGACTCTCTGACCCCTTTTATATCCGGAAGGTTGTTTGTGTCTTCCTTAGTGAATACTGAACCAAAGTAATTGTTCAATTGGTCTGCCATTTCTTTGTTCCCCGTTATGACTTCCCCTGATTCTGACTGCAGGGGACCTACGTTTGTCTTTACTAACCTTTTTCTCTTTACATACCTATAGAAACTTTTGCAATCCGCCTTAATGTTCCCTGCAAGCTTCTTCTCCTACTCCATTTTCCCTGCCCTGATCAAACCCTTTATCCTCCTCTGCTGAGTTCTAAATTTCTCCCAGTCCCCAGGTTCGCTGCTATTTCTGGCCAATTTGTATGCCACTTCCTTGGCTTTAATACTATCCCTGATTTCCCTTGATAGCCACGGTTGAGCCACCTTCCCTTTTTAATTTTTACGCCAGACAGGAATGTACAATTGTTGTAATTCATCCATGCGGTCTCTAAATGTCTGCCATTGCCCATCTACAGTCAACCCCTTAAGTATCATTCGCCAATCTATCCTAGCCAATTCACGCCTCATACCTTCAAAGTTACCCTTCTTTAAGTTCTGGACCATGGTCTCTGAATTAACTGTTTCATTCTCCATCCTAATGCAGAATTCCACCATATTATGGTCACTCTTCACTAAGGGGCCTCGCACAATGAGATTGCTAATTAATCCTCTCTCATTACACAACACCCAGTCTAAGATGGCCTCCCCACTAGTTGGTTCCTCGACATATTGGTCTAGAAAACCATCCCTTATGCACTCCAGGAAATCCTCCTCCACCGTATTGCTTCCAGTTTGGCTAGCCCAATCTATGTGCATATTAAAGTCACCCATGATAACTGCTGCACCTTTATTGCATGCACCCCTAATTTCCTGTTTGATGCCCTCCCCAACATCACTACTACTGTTTGGAGGTCTGTACACAACTCCCACTAACGTTTTTTGCCCTTTGGTGTTCTGCAGCTCTACCCATATAGATTCCACATCATCCAAGCTAATGTCTTTCCTAACTATTGCATTAATCTCCTCTTTAACCAGCAATGCTACCCCACCTCCTTTTCCTTTTATTCTATCCTTCCTGAATGTTGAATACCCCTGATCATCCTGGAGCCACATCTCCGTAATCCCAATCACATCATATTTGTTAACATCTATTTGCACAGTTAATTCATCCACCTTATTGAGGATACTCCTTGCATTAAGACACAAAGCCTTCAGGCTTGTTTTTTTAACACCCTTTGTCCTTTTAGAATTTTGCTGTACAGTGGCCCTTTTTGTTCTTTGCCTTGGGTTTCTCTGCCCTCCACTTTTCCTCATCTCCTTTCTGTCTTTTGCTTTTGCCTCCTTTTTGTCTCCCTCTGTCTCCCTGCATTGGTTCCCATCCCCCTGCCATATTAGTTTAACTCCTCCCCAACAGCACTAGCAAACACTCCCCCTAGAACATTGGTTCCGGTCCTGCCCAGGTGCAGACCGTCCGGTTTGTACTGGTCCCACCTCCCCCAGAACCGGTTCCAATGCCCCAGGAATTTGAATCCCTCCCTGCTGCACCACTGCTCAAGCCACGTATTCATCTGCGCTATCCTGCGATTCCTACTCTGACTAGCACGTGGCACTGGTAGCAATCCCGAGATTACTACTTTTGAGGTCCTACTTTTTAATTTGGCTCCTAGCTCCTAGCTCCTTAAATTCGTTTCGTAGGACCTCATCCCTTTTTTTACCTATGTCGTTGGTACCAATGTGCACCACGACAACTGGCTGTTCTCCCTCCCATTTCAGAATGTCCTGCACCCGCTCCGAGACATCCTTGACCCTTGCACCAGGGAGGCAACATACCATCCTGGAGTCTCGGTTGCGGCCGCAGAAACGCCTATCTATTCCCCTCACCATCGAATCCCCTATCACTATCGCGCTCCCACTCTTTTTCCTGCCCTCCTGTGCAGCAGAGCCAGCCACGGTGCCATGAACTTGGCTGCTGCTGCCCTCCCCTGATGAGTCATCCCCCCCAACAGTACTCAAAGCGTTGTATCTGTTTTGCAGGGGGATGACCACAGGGGACCCCTGCACTACTTTCCTTGCACTGCTCTTCCTGCTGGTCTTCCATTCCCTATCTGGCTATGGACCCTTCTCCTGCGGTAAGACCAACTCACTACACATGATACTCACGTCATTCTCAGCATCGTGGAAGCTCCAGAGTGAATCCCCCCTCAGCTCCAATTCCGCAACGCGGACCGTCAGGAGCTCGAGGCAGATACACTTCCCACACACATAGTCCCCAGGGACACCGGAAGTGTCCCTGAGTTCCCACATGGTACAGGAGGAGCATATCATGTGACCGAGCTCTCCTGCCATGCCTTAACCCTTAGATACCCTTAAATTGGTAATAACAATGTTACAGTTCACTTACTGATATAAAAAAGAAAAAGAAAAGCTACTCACCAATCACCAGCCAATCACTTACCCCATTGGCTGTGACGTCACCTTTTGATTCCTTTCTACTTCTATTTTGCTTTCTCTCCCACTGTAGCTGCACCGGTACGCCTTTTATAGGCCGCTCCCGCCTCTCACCAACTGCCGCTGGCTCTCGATCTCCCGCTGGGCCTTTTATAGGCCGCTCCCGCCTCTCACCAACAGCCGCTGGCTCTCGATCTCCCGCTGGGCCTTTTATAGGTCGCTCCCACCTCTCACCAACTGCCGCTGGCTCTCGATCTCCCGCTGGGCCTTTTATAGGTCGCTCCCGCCTCTCACCAACTGCCATCATTACGATGCCTGGGTGGGTACTGTGGAGGTTCATGATGAAGCTGTCTCTGCCTTTCTTGGGGACCACTACTCGATTGCCCCACAAAAGGCAGTCTGCCTGTATAGACATTTCATCTTTGCGCCGCTGGAACAGCTTTATCTCTTCCTGCATTTCCACTGGGACACTGGACCAGCTTCTGTGAAGCACACAGCTTTTGACTGGAGATAATAAGGGGTCCTGGCTCGTCCAGGTTTTGATTTTCCGGGCAGTGATGGGTGATTGCTCACTCTCAAATGCTACCATAACCATGGCTAGATCTGCAGGCTGCACCATTTCCACCCCCATGGTGGGCAATGGCAGCCTACAGAGAGCATCGGCGCAGTTTTCTGTGCCTGGCCTGTGGTGGGGCGTAGTTGTATGCGGACAACGTGAGCGCCCATCTCTGGATGCGGGCCGATGCGTTGGTATTTATCCATTTACTCTCGGAGAACAGGGATATAAGTGGCTTATGGTCACTTTCCAATTCGAATTTTAGCCCAAGCAGGTATTGATGCATTTCCTTTACCCCATAAACACACGCTAACATTTCTTTCTGAGTTATGCTGTAGGCTCTCGCAGCCTTAGACAGATTCCTGGATGCATAGGCAACCGGTTGCAGTTTCCCGAAATCATTAGCTTGTTGCAATACACACCCGACACCATATGACGACGCATCACATACTAGTACCAAACGCTTATATGGATCATACAACACAAGTAATTTGTTTGAGCATAACAATTTTCTCGCTTTTACAAATGCATTTTTTTGGCTTTTTCCCCAAACCCATTCGTCCCCTTTTTGTAATAAGACATACAGTGGTTCTACCAGTGTGCTGAGACCCGGTAAGAAGTTACCGAAGTAGTTCAGGAGTCTCAGGAATGACCACAGCTCCGTCACGTTCTGTGGCCTCGGTGCATTCTCGATTGCCTCCATCTTCGATTTGGTGGGCCTGATGCCGTCCGCCTCAATCCTCCTTCACAGGAACTCCACTTCAGGTGCGAGGAAAATGCACTTCGAGCATTTTAACTTGAGCCCCGCACGGTTGAGACGACTAAGAACCTCCTCCAGGTTCTGCAGATGCTCGACTGTGTTCCAACCTGTGACCGAGATGTCGTCCTGGAAGACCACGGTGTGGGGGCCCGACTTCAGTAAGCTTTCCATGTTTCTCTGGAATATCGCCGCCACCGATCGGATTCCAGGCATCTGTTATAAACAAAAAGAACTTTGTGCGTGTTGATGGAGCTGAGGGCCTTCGATGATTCCTCCAGTTCCTGCGTCATGTAGGCTGAAGTCAGATCCAGCTTCGTGAACGTCTTTCCTCCCGCCGGCGTTGCAAAGAGGTCGTCGGCCTTTGGTAGTGGGTATTGGTCCTGCAGGGAGAAACGATTGATAGTTACTTTGTAATCACCACAGATTCTGACAGTGCCGTCTCCCTTGAGGACTGGGACGATAGGACTTGCCCACTCGTTGAACTCGATCGGGGAAATGATGCCTTCTCTTTGCAGCTGGTCTAGCTCGATCTCTACCCGTTCTCTCATCATGTACGGTACTGCTCTCGCCTTGAGATGGATGGGTCGCGCTCCTGGAATTAGGTGGATCTGCACTTTTGCTCCTTGGAATTTCCCAATGCCTGGTTTGAACAGCGAAAGAAATTTGCTGAAGATTTGGGCACACTAAGTGTCGTCAGCGGGCGATAGCGCTCGGAAGTCATCTCAGTTCCAGCGTATCTTTCCCAGCCAGCTCTTGCCGAGCAGCATGGGACCATCGCCCGGTACCACCCAGAGTGGTAGCTTGTGCACTGCTCCATCATAGGAGACCTTTACGGTATCACTGCCGATTACAGGTATCAGTTCTTTCGTGTAATTCTTGGCTTTGTGCGAACTGGAGTTAAGACTGGCCTTGAAGCCTTTTTGCATCACAACTTTTTGAAAGTCTTTTTGCCCATGATAGACTGGCTCGCACTCATGTCCAGCTCTATTGACACCGGGAGTCCATTTAGTTCAACATTCAGCATTATCGTGGAACAATTCGTGGTGAATGTGTGCACCCCATGTACCTCTGATTCCTCTACCTGAGGTTCTGGTTCGTAGTGATCCTCCGTGGATCTGTCCTCCTCTGCAACATAGTGGTTTGCAGGTTTAAGAGGCTTTGCAGCTCGCCTATACGCTCGTTGAAGGTGTCCCATTGTTCCACAGCCCTTGCAAACGTACCCTTTGAATCGGCATGAATGGAAATGATGATCACCCCCGCAGCGCCAACAGGTTGTTAATGGCCTTGCATTCATCATCCTTGATGGTGGGCTCTGAGACATCTGCGGTCGTATAGCTGCAGGTCTGAGTGACCAGCCCTGTAAGTTACGATTCAAAAACAACATTACTTTGTTCACAGTACTTGTAGCAGCACTTGTGTGCTGAGAGATTTGCTTCGTATTGTCACTGGTGGCAATGAACGCCTGGGCTATTGCTATGGCCTTACTCAAGGTTGGGGTCTCCACAGTCAAAAGTTTGCAAAGTATGGTTTCGTGGCCAATGCCAAGTACGAAAAAGTCTCTGAGCATGTGCTCCATATGTCCTTCAAATTTGCAATGTCCTGCAAGGCGTCTTAGCTCGGCGACATAACTCGCCACTTCCTGGTCTTCAGACCTTTTGTAGGTGTAGAACAAGTACCTCACCATCAGAACGCTTTCCTTTAGGTTCAAATGCTCTTGGACCAGTGTGCACAAATCGCTGTACGATTTTTCTGTGGGTTTCACTGGAGTGAGCAGATTCTTCATGAGGCCATATGTTGGTGCCCCACAAACGGTGAGAAGGATCACCCTTCGTTTGGCAGTGTTCTCTTCCCCATCTAGCTTGTTGGTCGAGTCGCTCCACAAAAGTTTTCCGATCATCTCCCTCCGAGAATTTCTCCAAGATGCCCACTGTTCTCTTCATCTTTGGGTTCGCTATCTGTATCTCGTCGCCAGGTGTTGAGTATGGAGAAAGAGTCAGACTGAACACTGTGAGCTCAAAGTGTGACCGTAGTCTTTTATTGCAGGTCTCCAGAGTGCCTCTCCAACCTGTGAAGCCTCCTTAAATACTTGTGCTCCCAAGGGATTATGGGATCCCTTGGGACTCCAGGGGATGAGCCTTCTGGTGGTTGTACAGAGTAAATACAAGTTTACATATATAACAGGCAGCATGCCACTCACTGGATCCATGCTGAACAAGTGCCCCGCACCTTTTTAATGGCACTTTTGAAGGTAGCATATGTGGTCCTCGCCCCAGGGAGTTGGGCCTAACTTATTTAAATAAGGCTTTGGAGTTAAAATGGCCCAGGTCTCACATTGGCGAGTCAATGATTGTCCTACCAGCCTTGCCCTCGATCCTTGCACTAACACAACTGATATAATCAACACCAATCAAGCGGCTAAAGCAACTCAATGGTTCACAGCTGTGCCCTCAGAATGACTTTCTTTGCATGACCCCATCCAGTGCCAGCCCCACCCCAGATTATATATTTGAATCCCATTAAAAAAAATAGCCACAGAGGAGCAAATTTAAATACAGATGAATGCCTTGGTGGAGGTTTTCTGTTTGAAGTGTGTGTGGTAAAAAGGCTCATGGTACACAAATGTTACACAACTCAGATGTATTTTTATTTACACCGCTTTTTAAAATTCCTGTCAAGATGAATTAGCAGCGTCTGTTGGAGTGAAATTTTAATTTCAAAAGCTTTGTTGAGTAGATTGAAATACTCATTGAAGACAACACATCTGAATTCCTGTTTTCCTTTAAGGGGTCAGCAGATGGCAGTAAAACGGACATTGCTGGTGCTATAAAACATCAGAAGGATTCACAAAAGACAACTGTGCTACTGGTAAACAACAGAAGCAGGACTACAAAAGACCACACAACAAAATTCAATTTGACACAAAAACAAAATACTGCGGATGCTGGAATCTGAAATAAAAACAGAAAATGCTGGAAATCTCAGCGGGTCAGGCAGCATCTGTGAAGAGAAACAGAGTTAACATTTCAGGTCGATGACCCTTCGTCAGAACTGGCAATAGTTTGAAATGTTACAGATGCTTAAGGAAGTGCTGGGCCCTGAAAGGGGGAGGGGAGGAAAGAACAAAAGGGAAGGTCTGTGATAGGGTGGAAGGCAGAAGAGATTTGAGAGACAAAAGGGATGATGGGCTGAATTGAGATGGTAACAGCACAAGTTAGGAAACAAAAGATGAGTCTGGATAGGGTGTTAATGGCAGCTGCCATGGGAATCAGAGAGAAACAAAATAAAAATAAAACGGGGGTAGGGGGAGTTTTTGTGAGAAAAAAAAGGAGACAAGGGAACAAAATATGGGCAGAGGTTCTGGTCTGAAATTGTTGAACCCGATGTTGAGTCCAGAAGGTTGTAAAGTGCCGAAACGAAAGATGAGGTGCTGTTCTTCGAGCTTGCATTGAGCTTCATTGGAACAGTGTCGGAGGCCGAGGACAGAGGTATCAGAGTGGGAATGGAGCGGAGAATTAAAGTAACAGGTGACTGGAAGCTCGGGGTCACCCTTGCGGACTGAACGGAGGTGTTCAGCAAAGCTGTCACCCAATCTGTGTTTGGTCTCCCCAATGTAGAAGAGGCCACAGCGAGAGCAGCGAATACAGTATATTAAATTGAAAGAAGTACAAGTAAATCGTTGTTTCATTTGGGGCCCTGGACAGTGGGAAGGGAGGAGGTAAAAGGGCAGGTGCTGCGCTTGCACGGAAAGGTGCGGGGAAGGGAAGGGAAGGGGTGACTGTGGAATGGAACAGGGTGTCGCAGAGGGAACGGTCCCTTCGGAATGCTGAGAGGAGAGGGGAAGACGCTGGAGGTGGCGTAAATGGTGGAGGATGATCCGTTGATCGTGGAAACTGGTGAGGTGAAAGGTGAGGATAAGGCAGAAGGATTGCCGCTGATGGAATCCGCCCAACAGAGTCCAAAACAGAAGCAATTCCCTGGCACCCAGGCCCCAGAATGTCTCAGAACTGCGCGCCTTTCTCGGGCTGTAGAGGTTCTGAGAGGGAGGGGAAGGGGCGAGAGCAGAAGTTCGGGAAATAGAATGGACATGGTCGAGGGCCATGTTAACCACAGTGGAGGGGAATCCTCGCTTGAGGAAAAAGGAAGACATATCAGATGCACTAGTATGGAAGATGGCGGCATCAGAACAGATGCGATAGAGACAAATGGCGTCCTTACAGGATGTGGGGTGGGAGGATGTGTAGTCCAGGTAGCTGTGGGAGTCAGTGGGCTTATAGTGAATGTTTGTCAATAGTCTATCCCCAGAAATGGAGACAGAGAAGTTGAGGAAGGGAAGGGAACCATGTGAAGATGAGGGAAGGGTGGAAATTGGATGCAAAGTGAATGACATTTTCTAGTTCAAGGCGAGAGCAGGAGACGGCACCGATACAGTCATCAATGTATCGGCTTTGTGAGGTAAACTTTCTCAAAATTAGATCTCACATCTGCGTATATGACGCAAGAATTGACCGAGGAATCCAAGCTACTCACCACCATCAACATACATCGAGGCCTTTTCATGTACAATCGATGCCCATTCAGCATCAGGTCGGCATCTACCATATTCCAGCGCAACATGGAGAGTCTGCTCAAGTCCATCCCGGGGACGGTTGTATTTCAAGACGATATACTTATCACGAGCAGGGACACCGACCCCCATCTCCGTAATTTGGAGGAATACTAAAGCGGTTGGATCGGGTAGGCCTATGAGTCAAGAAATCCAAGTGCCTGTTTCTCGCACCCGAGGTTGAATTTTTGGGCAGAAGGATTGCCGCTGATGGAATCCGCCCAACAGAGTCCAAAACAGAAGCAATTCACCTGGCACCCAGGCCCCAGAATGTCTCAGAACTGCGCGCCTTTCTCGGGCTACTCAATTACTTTGGGAACTTTATGCAGAACTTAATCACGCTGCTGGAGCTTCTCCACGTGCTACTCAGGAAGGGGTGCGATTGATTTTGGGGGGATGCCCAGGAACGCGCCTTCAATAAGGCACGCAACCTTCTGTGTTCTAACAGCGTTTTGACTTTCTTTGACCCAGG
Organism: Pristiophorus japonicus; assembly: GCF_044704955.1. Classification (NCBI taxonomy): domain Eukaryota; kingdom Metazoa; phylum Chordata; class Chondrichthyes; family Pristiophoridae; genus Pristiophorus; species Pristiophorus japonicus. The sequence continues at coordinate 35,863,885 of NC_091984.1, forward strand.
TAAAAAGCTAGTTCTCACATGCGATGCGTCAGCATATGGGGTCGGGTGCGTTTTGCAACATGTCAATAATGTGGGCAAATTACAACCCATAGCTTATGCCTCCAGGTCACTTTTGCGGGCGGAGCGCGGGTACGGAATGGTAGAGAAGGAGGCGCTCGCGTGCGTGTATGGTGTCAAAAAGATGCACCAATACCTTTTCGGGTCCAAGTTCGCGTTAGAAACCGACCACAAGCCCCTCACTTCCCTCCTATCCGAGAGCAAGGCAATAAACGCCAACGCCTCCACGCGAATTCAATGGTGGGCACTCATGCTGGCGTCCTACGACTATACCATAAGGCACAGACCACAGACAACTGTGCCGACGCGCTCAGCAGGCTACCCCTGGCGACCCCGGAAGGGTCTGACGAACAGGACGGTGAGATAGTCATGGCAATCAATGCCTTTGAGTCCACAGGTTCGCCCATGACGGCTCGCCAAATCAGAGTCTGGACAGCCAGCGACCCCACGTTATCCTTCGTAAAAAGATGTGTCCTATCCGGTGACTGGGCAGAGGCTCGCGATGCCTGCCCCGAGGAATTAAAACCCTTTCACAGGCGCATGCATGAGCTATCACTACAAGCAGGTTGCCTGATGTGGGGCAGCCAAGTAGTCATGCCTCTGCGAGGCAGAGAGGCATTTGTCCGGGAGCTCCACCGCGAGCACCCGGGGATTGTTCTCATAGGCAGATCCCATGTCTGGTGGCCTGATATTGACACGGACTTGGAGCTCTGCGTCTGAAGGTGCACCATTTGTACCCAACTCAGCAATGCCCCCAGGGAGGCTCCACTGAGCCCCTGGCCCTGGCCTACCAAACCGTGGTCGCGGGTCATGGGCAAAATGTTCCTCGTAGTTGTAGGTGCATTTTCAAAGTGGATAGAATGCACCATTTTAAACTCGAGCACAACCTCCACCGCTGTGGAGAGCCTCACAACCATGTTTGCAACGCACGGAATCCCTGACATATTGGTCAGTGACAATGGTCCATGTTTCACCAGCGCAGAATTGCAAGACTTTATAATTGACCACGGCATAAATCACGTCAAGACGGCACCGTTCAAGCCGGCCTCCAACGGCCAGGCGGAGAGAGCAGTGCAAATCATTAAACAAGGCATACTTAAAATCCAAGGTCCCACGCTGCAGGGTCACCTGTCGCAACTGCCGCTGGCATACAGATCTCGTCCGCACTCACTGACTGGGATCACCCCCACGCAACTGTTGATGAAAAGGACTTTAAAAACAAGGTTCTCATTAATCCTCCCAGACATGCACGAAATCGTTGAGGCAAAGCGCCGTAAACTGACTGAGTACCACGACAGAAATTCGAGGGGGAGATGGAATGAGATAGGGGACAAAGTGTTTGTACTAAATATGGCAGGGGTCCCAAATGGCTTGCGGGGACAGTAACGGGCAAGGAAGGAAACAGGCTACTGGTAGTACAAATGGACAATGGCAAAACCTGCAGGAGGCATGTAGACCAAGTCAAAAGCAGATTTACCAACAACACTGCGGAACCAGAGGCAGACTACAATGTGGAACTCGCACCACACCCGGTGGACAGACAGAGGGAACAACCTGAGGAAAGGGCAATCCCAACAGATAGCCCAGGCGAGATACCAGCAACCACACCCAAAGAAAAACAGACACCAAGGCAAACAACTGAACCACAACTCAGACGCTTCACGCGAGCGTGTAGACCACCTGAGAGATTGAACCTATAAAGACAATAAGACCTTGGAGGAGGGTGATGTCATGTATCTTACATTATTATATATAACTGTATCCTAACATGCAATACATGACTGTAATAAGATATGACCTGTGACCACCAGCATACCTTATCACCAGGGGTGCATTTGCAAAAGAAATGTATATAAGGACAGGTCTCAGGCAAGTGCAGCATTCCAGAGCTGTGAAATAAAGGCGCAGGTCCAGAGTGACCTTGACTTCACTACATGCCTCGTGTGAATCTGTACTGAGGGGACAGGACTTTACAATTAAACACTTCTTGGACAGCTTAAATGGAAGGGCTCTTTTTTAAACAAACTATGTTCAGGCTGAGTGGATTGACAAGAGTTCAGAGTAGTTTCTTGTGGATGTTAGCGCCTTGGCTTTGCACTCTTGAGCACTTTGCTTTAAAAGCTGAGAAAGGATACCAATCAACATTTTAATCTACATGTTAAAACAGTAACAATCAGTGCAATCCTAATCAACAATCTTACTACACTATTATGTTCTGCTGACACATGCTGCATTTGTAAATAGTTCAGCAGTGTACTCCTAGATATTACAGAAGAACATAAGGATTAGGAGCAGGAGTAGGCGATACGGCCACTCGAGCTTGCTCTGCCGTTCAATAACATCACTTTCCAGCCCGATCCACATATCCCTTGATTTCCCTAGAGTCCAGAACTTTATCTCAGCCCTGAATATACTCAACAACTCAGCATCCACAGCCCTTTGGGGTAGAGAATATTATGTCTGTAATGCACTTATGAATGAGTCCACGAGACAATCAAACTGTAGTGACCTCGGTCCTTTATTCCAAATTCCAGAGTGAGGCATAAGCACGGTGTGCAGCCTTTTCTACTGGGCCCTGCCGCCAGGGCAGGAAACCCCCAGTCTCCACCACTTGCACCCTCTAGTGGTGCCAACATATATGTACACAGTGTAAACTTATTGATAGTACATCAGGTAAACAAGTCTCCATCTTATGCAATCACACAATGACTACGCAGAGAATACATCCATAGTCAGCATATACAACAGAGAATTCCAAAGATTCACAACCCTATGAGTGAAGAAATTCCTCCTCCTCTCAGTCTTAAATGGCCGGCCCATTATCCTGAGACTATGTCCCCTAGTTCTAGACTCTCCAGCCAGGGGAAACAACCTCTCAGCATCTACCCTGTCAATTCCCCTCAAAATCTTATATGTTTCAATGAGATCATCTCTTATTCTTCTTCTAATCTCCACAGAGTATAGGCCCAATCTACTCAATCTCTGTTCATAGGACAACCCTCTCATCCCAGGATTAATCCAGTGAAAATTTGTTGCACACCCTCTAAGGCTCCAAGATCCTTTTTCAGATAAGGAGACCAAAACTGTGCACAGTACTCACCAAAGCCCTGTACAATTATAGTAAGACTTCCTTATTCTTGTACTCCAACCCCCATGCAATAAAGACCAACATGCCATTTTCCTTCCTAATTGCTAGCTGTACCTGCATGCTAACTTTCTGTTTCCTGTACAAGGACACCTAAATTTCTCTGAGCACCAACATTTAATAGCTACTCGCCATTTAAAAAATATTCTGTTTTTCTATTCTTCCTACCAACGTGAATAACCTCACATTTCCCTACATTATACTCCATCTGCCCACTCACTTAACCTGTCTATATCTCTTTGTGTCTTCCTCACAGCTTACTGTCTCACCTAGCTTTGTATCATCAGCAAACTTGGATACATTGCATTTGGTCACTTCATCTAAGTAATTAATATAGATTGTAAATAGCTGCCCCTTCAACATTGATCCTTGCCACACCCCACTAGTTATAGCCTACTAATTGGAAAATAACCCGTTAATCCCTACTCTCTGTTTTTGATTCATTAACCAATCCTCTATACATGTTAATATATTACCCCTAACCCCTTATCTTGCATTCCAAATTTTTAAGTTGCACCTTATCGAATGTCCTTTGAATATCCAAATATACTACATCCATTGGTTCCTCTTTATCCACCCAGCTTGTTACATCCTCAAAAAACTTGATTTCCCTTTCATAAAACTATGTTGACTCTGCCTAATCATACTATGATTTTCTAAGTGCCCTGCTACCACTTCCTTAATAATGGATTCCAACATTTTCCTGACAACTGGTATCAGGCTAACTGACCTGTAGTTTCCTGTTTTCTCTCTCCCTCCTTTCTTGAATAGCGGGGTTACATTTGCTACCTTCCAATCCACTGGGGCTTTTCTAGCATCTCGGGAATTTTGGAAGATCACAACCAATGCATCCACTATCTCAAAATCAAGTGCGGTATGAAATCAGCATTGCACCCGATCCAGTCAGTTTCCAACAGGCAGGTTAGGTCAAAATTCCCCCCTATGGTTTCCGGTGAACTGCTCAAATCTGGTATTAATTCATCCAACATGAATACAGCAAAGTATGTGTTTAGATTATACATATTGACCATTGCTCTGATGGATTAAGTATAAATTCTATCGTAAAAAAATCCCAGCAAATTTTGTAAATCTGAAATTAAAGCAGAAAATGTTGAAAATACAAAGCAGCATCTGTAAAGCGAAAAGACAGGTTAACTTCTTAGGTGTAAACCCTTTGTCAGTACAAAAATTGCAGTAAGCATTTTAGTAAGGATAGATAAAAGATGGGTGTGTTGGGGAGGGGGGACAGGGGAAAACATCAGATACTCCCGCAGCAGGAAAGAATAGTAGCTTGAAAGATCGGCAAAGTGGTTAAGACAAGCATAGGAATCTGTTACATGATGTAAAAGAGCACCTCAATGAGTAAATGAAAAGACATTAAAAGAACAAAGAATATGCAACTGGCTAACAGGCTGAAAAAAGCAAATAAATCTCTCACAAGGAAAACAGCAACAAAATGGGGGAAATGGAAAAAACCTGCAAATGCAGGAGGTCCGAAAATAGAAAATGTTGGAAACGAGTAGTCCTGAAAATTAAAACACAAGCCTGTATCTTGGGTGAAACCACTTCTCCACTTCCCATAACCCACTAACTTCCTCTGCGTGATTGGTAATCTGTTGTTTTACAACAACTTCTGTTGTTTGCTTCCAAGCCTACTAAAAAGCTCACTTATCTTTGGGTTTTCAATTTTGATGAAAGATTACACTCAAAAAATGCAACCTTCTCTCCCTCACCAATCCATTGCCCATACCTCTTGCTGGATAATTGAAAGAGGCTCGCTATTCTTCCTTGTGTAGCTTCTCATTTTCATGAATTCTGTGCCAATTTTTTTCTGCACAAGACCAAAAAATCCTGCTACTTTCAGGCACAGACAGGTTCAGCTGATGATGACTATTGGAGAACTGTAATCACTTCTCTTCTGCTGTTTCCATAGAGAGAATGATTCTGCAAGGAACATGCTTTCATTGCAGGATTCTACAGCTATATTATTTTCTTTCATGGTGAGGGAACCTGTACAGTGCATTTAGTTCAGTGTTATACGCTTAAAGCCCTGACTTAAACCCAGCATGCTCAACGAGAATGGGGCATACAGGGGGTTAAAATATCAGCAGTGTTGAGTATGGAGAAAGAGTCAGACTGAACACTAAGAGCTCAAAGTAAAGTGTGACCTTAGTCTTTTATTGCAGGTCTCCAGAGTGCCTCTCCAACCTGAGAAGCCTCCTTAAATACCTGTGCTTCCAAGGGATTATGGGATCCCTTGGGACACCGGGGATGAGCCCTCTGGTGGCTGTACAGAGTAAATACAAGTTTACATGTATAACAACACTCCACCCCCCTCCCCCCACCCCCCAAAGTCAATAGTGTAACTATTTACAATGTGAGTCAATCTAAGGCCCTTCTTGCCCTGGTTGATCGTCTTGGTGTGAAAGCTGGTATTGTTGAATCATTTGTTGGGCCCTCGCTGGGCTGCTGTGCAGCTGGCCTTGCTGGGCTGCCTGGTGTGTTGGGTCCTGCTGGGCTGCTGTGGATGATGGGTTCTGCTTCGTGGTCAACTGTGGAGCCGGTTGCCACTGGTGTGTATGTTGGGGGATCAAAAAAGGTACGGTCCAAGGTGGGTTGCACAGAATAGTCCGTGAATCTGAGTTTAATTTGGTCCAAGTGTTTCTGGTGAATGAGTCCATTTGAAAGTTTGACCCGAAACACCCTGCTCCCCTCCTTGGCCACGACAGTTCTGGGAAGCCACTTGGGGCCGTGTCCATAATTTAATACAAATACAGGATTATTGATTTCAATCTTGCGTGACACATTTGCGCTATCATGTTATGCACTTTGTTGAAGCCTCCTGCTCGCTACCTGTTCATGTAGATCAGGATGCTCTTTTCATGAGCAATTCAGAAGGTGGGATCCCAATGAGTGAGTGGGGTCTTATGCGGTAGCTAAGCAGGTCTCGGGATAGGCGAGTCTGCAGTGAGCATTCAGTTACCCTCTTCAAGCCTTGCTTGATGGTTTGCACTGCTCTCTCTGCCTGACCATTGGACGCTGGTTTAAACGGGGCAAATGTGACATGTTTTTGATCCCGTTACGGGTCATGAATTCTTTGAACTCAGCACTGGTAAAACATGGCCCGTTGTCGCTCACCAGGACATCGGGTAGGCCATGTGTGGCAAACATAGCCTGCAGGCTTTCAGTGGCGGCAGCGGACGTGCTAGCCGACATTATCTCACATTCAATCCACTTGGAGTACAGGTCTACAACCATGAGGAACATTTTACCCAAGAACAGGCCTGCATTGTCGACGTGTACCCTAGACCACAGATTAGAGGGCCAAGACCATAAACTCAGCAATGCCTCCCTGGGTACATTGTTTAACTGTGAGCATGCATTACATCTGTGGACGCAGGACTCTAAGTCCGCATCGATACCGGGCCACCACACGTGGGATCTGGCTATCGCTTTCATATAGAAAACATAGAAACATAGAAAATAGGTGCAGGAGTAGGCCATTCAGCCTTTCTAGCCTGCACCGCCATTCAATGAGTTCATGGCTGAACATGAAATTTCAGTACCCCTTCCTGCTTTCTCGCCATACCCCTTGATCCCCCGAGTAGTAAGGACTTCATCTAACTCCCTTTTGAATATATTTAGTGAATTGGCCTCAACTACTTTCTGTGGTAGCGCATTCCACAGGTTCACCACTCTCTGGGTGAAGAAGTTTCTCCTCATCTCGGTCCTAAATGGGCTTACCCCTTATCCTTAGACTGTGACCCCTGGTTCTGGACTTCCCCAACATTGGGAACATTCTTCCTGCATCCAACCTGTCCAAACCCGTCAGAATTTTAAACGTTTCTATGAGGTCCCCTCTCACTCTTCTGAACTCCAGTGAATACAAGCCCAGTTGATCCAGTCTTTCTTGATAGGTCAGTCCCACCATCCCGGGAATCAGTCTGGTGAACCTTCGCTGCACTCCCTCAATAGCAAGAATGTCCTTCCTCAAGTTAAGAGACCAAAACTGTACACAATACTCCAGGTGTGGCCTCACCAAGGCCCTGTACAACTGCAGCAACACCTCCCTGCCCCTGTACTCAAATCCCCTCGCTATGAAGGCCAACATGCCATTTGCTTTCTTAACCGCCTGCTGTACCTGCATGCCAACCTTCAATGACTGATGTACCATGACACCCAGGTCTCGTTGTACCTCCCCTTTTCCTAATCTGTCACCATTCAGATAATAGTCTGTCTCTCTGTTTTTACCACCAAAGTGGATAACCTCACATTTATCCACATTATACTTCATCTGCCATGCATTTGCCCACTCACCTAACCTATCCAAGTCACTCTGCAGCCTCATAGCATCCTCCTCGCAGCTCACACTGCCACCCAACTTAGTGTCATCCGCAAATTTGGAGATACTACATTTAATCCCCTCGTCTAAATCATTAATGTACAGTGTAAACAGCTGGGGCCCCAGCACAGAACCTTGCGGTACCCCACTAGTCACTGCCTGCCATTCTGAAAAGTGCCCGTTTACTCCCACTCTTTGCTTCCTGCCTGACAACCAGTTCTCAATCCACGTCAGCACACTACCCCCAATCCCATGTGCTTTAACTTTGCACATTAATCTCTTCTGTGGGACCTTGTTGAAAGCCTTCTGAAAGTCCAAATATACCACATTAACTGGTTCTCCTTTGTCCACTTTACTGGAAACATCCTCAAAAAATTCCAGAAGCTTTGTCAAGCATGATTTCCCTTTCACAAATCCATGCTGACTTGGACCTATCATGTCACCATTTTCCAAATGCGCTACTATGACATCCTTAATAATTGATTCCATCATTTTACCCACTACTGAGGTCAGGCTGACCGGTCTATAATTCCCTGCTTTCTCTCTCCCTCCTTGTTTAAAAAGTGGGGTTACATTGGCTACCCTCCACTCGATAGGAACTGTTCCAGAGTCAATGGAATGTTGGAAAATGACTGTCAATGCATCCGCTATTTCCAAGGCCACCTCCTTAAGTACTCTGGGATGCAGTCCATCAGGCCCTGGGGATTTATCGGCCTTCAATCCCATCAATTTCCCCAACACAATTTCCCGACTAATAAAGATTTCCCTCAGTTCCTCCTCCTTACTAGACCCTCTGACCCCTTTTATATCCGGAATATTGTTTGTGTCCTCCTTAGTGAATACTGAACCAAAGTACTTGTTCAATTGGTCTGCCATTTCTTTGTTCCCCGTTATGACTTCCCCTGATTCTGACTGCAGGGGACCTACGTTTGTCTTTACTAACCTTTTTCTCTTTACATACCTATAGAAACTTTTGCAATCCGCCTTAATGTTCCCTGCAAGCTTCTTCTCCTACTCCATTTTCCCTGCCCTGATCAAACCCTTCGTCCTCCTCTGCTGAGTTCTAAATTTCTCCCAGTCCCCAGGTTCGCTGCTATTTCTGGCCAATTTGTATGCCACTTCCTTGGCTTTAATACTATCCCTGATTTCCCCAGATAGCCACGGTTGAGCCACCTTCCCTTTTTTATTTTTACGCCAGACAGGAATGTACAATTGTTGTAATTCATCCATGCGGTCTCTAAATGTCTGCCATTGCCCATCCACAGTCAACCCCTTAAGTATCATTCGCCAATCTATCCTAGCCAATTCACACCTCATACCTTCAAAGTTACCCTTCTTTAAGTTCTGGACCATGGTCTCTGAATTAACTGTTTCATTCTCCATCCTAATGCAGAATTCCACCATATTATGGTCACTCTTCCCCAAGGGGCCTCGCACAATGAGATTGCTAATTAATCCTCTCTCATTACACAACACCCAGTCTAAGATGGCCTCCCCCTAGTTGGTTCCTCGACATATTGGTCTAGAAAACCATCCCTTATGCACTCCAGGAAATCCTCCTCCACCGTATTGCTTCCAGTTTGGCTAGCCCAATCTATGTGCATATTAAAGTCACCCATGATAACTGCTGCACCTTTATTGCATGCACCCCTAATTTCCTGTTTGATGCCCTCCCCAACATCACTACTACTGTTTGGAGGTCTGTACACAACTCCCACTAACGTTTTTTGCCCTTTGGTGTTCTGCAGCTCTACCCATATAGATTCCACATCATCCAAGCTAATGTCTTTCCTAACTATTGCATTAATCTCCTCTTTAACCAGCAATGCTACCCCACCTCCTTTTCCTTTTATTCTATCCTTCCTGAATGTTGAATACCCCTGATCATCCTGGAGCCACATCTCCATAATCCCAATCACATCATATTTGTTAACATCTATTTGCACAGTTAATTCATCCACCTTATTGAGGATACTCCTTGCATTAAGACACAAAGCCTTCAGGCTTGTTTTTTTAACACCCTTTGTCCATTTAGAATTTTGCTGTACAGTGGCCCTTTTTGTTCTTTGCCTTGGGTTTCTCTGCCCTCCACTTTTCCTCATCTCCTTTCTGTCTTTTGCTTTTGCCTCCTTTTTGTCTCCCTCTGTCTCCCTGCATTGGTTCCCATCCCCCTGCCATATTAGTTTAACTCCTCCCCAACAGCACTAGCAAACACTCCCCCTACGACATTGGTTCCGGTCCTGCCTAGGTGCAGACTGTCCGGTTTGTACTGGTCCCACCTCCCCAGAACCGGTTCCAATGCCCCAGGAATTTGAATCTCTCCCTGCTGCACCACTGCTCAAGCCACGTATTCATCTGCGCTATCCTGCGATTCCTACTCTGACTAGCACGTGGCACTGGTAGCAATCCCGAGATTAATACTTTTGAGGTCCTACTTTTTAATTTAGCTCCTAGCTCCTAGCTCCTTAAATTCGTTTCGTAGGACCTCATCCCTTTTTTTACCTATGTCGTTGGTACCAATGTGCACCACGACAACTGGCTGTTCTCCCTCCCATTTCAGAATGTCCTGCACCCGCTCCAAGACATCCTTGACCCTTGCACCAGGGAGGCAACATACCATCCTGGAGTCTCGGTTGCGGCCGCAGAAACGCCTATCTATTCCCCTCACCATCGAATCCCCTATCACTATCGCGCTCCCACTCTTTTTCCTGCCCTCCTGTGCAGCAGAGCCAGCCATGGTGCCATGAACTTGGCTGCTGCTGCCCTCCCCTGATGAGTCATCCCCCCCAACAGTACTCAAAGCGTTGTATCTGTTTTGCAGGGGGATGACCACAGGGGACCCCTGCACTACTTTCCTTGCACTGCTCTTCCTGCTGGTCTTCCATTCCCTATCTGGCTGTGGACCCTTCTCCTGCGGTAAGACCAACTCACTACACATGATACTCATGTCATTCTCAGCATCGTGGAAGCTCCAGAGTGAATCCCCCCTCAGCTCCAATTCCGCAATGCGGACCGTCAGGAGCTCGAGGCAGATACACTTCCCACACACATAGTCCCCAGGGACACCGGAAGTGTCCCTGAGTTCCCACATGGTACAGGAGGAGCATATCATGTGACCGAGCTCTCCTGCCATGCCTTAACCCTTAGATACCCTTAAATTGGTAATAACAATGTTACAGTTCACTTACTGATATAAAAAAGAAAAAGAAAAGCTACTCACCAATCACCAGCCAATCACTTACCCCATTGGCTGTGACGTCACCTTTTGATTCCTTTCTACTTCTATTTTGCTTTCTCTCCCGCTGTAGCTGCACCGGTACGCCTTTTATAGGCCGCTCCCGCCTCTCACCAACTGCCGCTGGCTCTCGATCTCCCGCAGGGCCTTTTTTAGGCCGCTCCCGCCTCTCACCAACTGCCGTTGGCTCTCGATCTCCCGCTGGGCCTTTTATAGGCCGCTCCCGCCTCTCACCAACTGCCGCTGGCTCTCGATCTCCCGCTGGGCCTTTTATAGGTCGCTCCCACCTCTCACCAACTGCTGCTGGCTCTCGATCTCCCGCTGGGCCTTTTATAGGTCGCTCCCACCTCTCACCAACTGCCGCTGGCTCTCGATCTCCCGCTGGGCCTTTTATAGGTCGCTCCCGCCTCTCACCAACTGCCATCATTACGATGCCTGGGTGGGTACTGTGGAGGTTCATGATGAAGCTGTCTCTGCCTTTCTTGGGGACCACTACTCGATTGCCCCACAAAAGGCAGTCTGCCTGTATAGACATTTCATCTTTGCGCCGCTGGAACAGCTTTATCTCTTCCTGCATTTCCACTGGGACACTGGACCAGCTTCTGTGAAGCACACAGCTTTTGACTGGAGATAATAAGGGGTCCTGGCTCGTCCAGGTTTTGATTTTCCGGGCAGTGATGGGTGATTGCTCACTCTCAAATGCTACCATAACCATGGCTAGATCTGCAGGCTGCACCATTTCCACCCCCATGGTGGGCAATGGCAGCCTACAGAGAGCATCGGCGCAGTTTTCTGTGCCTGGCCTGTGGTGGGGCGTAGTTGTATGCGGACAACGTGAGCGCCCATCTCTGGATGCGGGCCGATGCGTTGGTATTTATCCATTTACTCTCGGAGAACAGGGATATAAGTGGCTTATGGTCACTTTCCAATTCGAATTTTAGCCCAAGCAGGTATTGATGCATTTCCTTTACCCCATAAACACACGCTAACATTTCTTTCTGAGTTATGCTGTAGGCTCTCGTAGCCTTAGACAGATTCCTGGATGCATAGGCAACCGGTTGCAGTTTCCCGAAATCATTAGCTTGTTGCAATACACACCCGACACCATATGACGACGCATCACATACTAGTACCAAACGCTTATATGGATCATACAACACAAGTAATTTGTTTGAGCATAACAATTTTCTCGCTTTTACAAATGCATTTTTTTGGCTTTTTCCCCAAACCCATTCGTCCCCTTTTTGTAATAAGACATACAGTGGTTCTACCAGTGTGCTGAGACCCGGTAAAAAGTTATCGAAGTAGTTCAGGAGTCTCAGGAATGACCGCAGCTCCGTCACGTTCTGTGGTCTCGGTGCATTCTTGATTGCCTCCATCTTCGATTTGGTGGGCCTGATGCCGTCCGCCTCAATCCTCCTTCACAGGAACTCCACTTCAGGTGCGAGGAAAATGCACTTCGAGCATTTTAACTTGAGCCCCACATGGTTGAGACGACTAAGAACCTCCTCCAGGTTCTGCAGATGCTCGACTGTGTTCCAACCTGTGACCGAGATGTCATCCTGGAAGACCACGGTGTGCGGGACTGACTTCAGTAAGCTTTCCATGTTTCTCTGGAATATCGCCGCCACCGATCGGATTCCAACAGGCATCTGTTATAAACAAAAAGAACTTTGTGCGTGTTGATGGAGCTGAGGGCCTTCGATGATTCCTCCAGTTCCTGCGTCATGTAGGCTGAAGTCAGATCCAGCTTCGTGAACGTCTTTCCTCCCGCCGGCGTTGCAAAGAGGTCGTCGGCCTTCGGTAGTGGGTATTGGTCCTGCAGGGAAAAACGATTGATAGTTACTTTGTAATCACCACAGATTCTGACAGTGCTGTCTCCCTTGAGGACTGGGATGATAGGACTTGCCCACTCGTTGAACTCGATCGGGGAAATGATGCCTTCTCTTTGCAGCTGGTCTAGCTCGATCTCTACCCGTTCTCTCATCATGTACGGTACTGCTCTCGCCTTGAGATGGATGGGTCGCGCTCCTGGAATTAGGTGGATCTGCACTTTTGCTCCTTGGAATTTTCCAATGCCTGGTTTGAACAGCGAAAGAAATTTGCTTAAGATTTGGGCACACTAATTGTCGTCAGCGGGCGATAGCGCTCGGAAGTCATCTCAGTTCCAGCGTATCTTTCCTAGCCAGCTCTTGCCGAGCAGCGTGGGACCATCGCCCGGTACCACCCAGAGTGGTAGCTTGTGCACTGCTCCATCATAGGAGTCCTTTACGGTATCACTGCCGATTACAGGTATCGGTTCTTTCGTGTAATTCTTGGCTTTGTGCGAACTGGAGTTAAGACTGGCCTTGAAGCCTTGTTGCATCACAACTTTTTGAAAGTCTTTTTGCCCATGATAGACTGGCTCGCACTCATGTCCAGCTCTATTGACACCGGGAGTCCATTTAGTTCAACATTCAGCATTATCGTGGAACAATTCGTGGTGAATGTGTGCACCCCATGTACCTCTGATTCCTCTACCTGAGGTTCTGGTTCGTAGTGATCCTCCGTGGATCTGTCCTCCTCTGCAACATAGTGGTTTGCAGGTTTAAGAGGCTTTGCAGCTCGCCTATACGCTCGTTGAAGGTGTCCCATTGTTCCACAGCCCTTGCAAACGTACCCTTTGAATCGGCATGAATGGAAATGATGATCACCCCCGCAGCGCCAACAGGTTGTTAATGGCCTTGCATTCATCATCCTTGATGGTGGGCTCTGAGACATCTGCGGTCGTATAGCTGCAGGTCTGAGTGACCAGCCCTGTAAGTTACGATTCGAAAACAACATTACTTTGTTCACAGTACTTGTAGCAGCACTTGTGTGCTGAGAGATTTGCTTCGTATTGTCACTGGTGGCAATGAACGCCTGGGCTATTGCTATGGCCTTACTCAAGGTTGGGGTCTCCACAGTCAAAAGTTTGCAAAGTATGGTTTCGTGGCCAATGCCAAGTACGAAAAAGTCTCTGAGCATGTGCTCCATATGTCCTTCAAATTTGCAATGTCCTGCAAGGCGTCTTAGCTCGGCGACATAACTCGCCACTTCCTGGTCTTCAGACCTTTTGTAGGTGTAGAACAAGTACCTCACCATCAGAACGCTTTCCTTTAGGTTCAAATGCTCTTGGACCAGTGTGCACAAATCGCCGTACGATTTTTCCGTGGGTTTCACTGGAGTGAGCAGATTCTTCATGAGGCCATATGTTGGTGCCCCACAAACGGTGAGAAGGATCACCCTTCGTTTGGCAGTGTTCTCTTCCCCATCTAGCTTGTTGGTCGAGTCGCTCCACAAAAGATTTCCGATCATCTCCCTCCGAGAATTTCTCCAAGATGCCCACTGTTCTCTTCATCTTTGGGTTCGCTATCTGTATCTCGTCGCCAGGTGTTGAGTATGGAGAAAGAGTCAGACTGAACATTGTGAGCTCAAAGTGTGACCGTAGTCTTTTATTGCAGGTCTCCAGAGTGCCTCTCCAACCTGTGAAGCCTCCTTAAATACTTGTGCTCCCAAGGGATTATGGGATCCCTTGGGACTCCAGGGGATGAGCCTTCTGGTGGTTGTACAGAGTAAATAGAAGTTTACATATATAACAGGCAGCATGCCACTCACTGGATCCATGCTGAACAAGTGCCCCGCACCTTTTTAATGGCGCTTTTGAAGGTAGCATATGTGGTCCTCGCCCCAGGGAGTTGGGCCTAACTTATTTAAATAAGGCTTTGGAGTTAAAATGGCCCAGGTCTCACATTGGCGAGTCAATGATTGTCCTACCAGCCTTGCCCTCGATCCTTGCACTAACACAACTGATATAATCAACACCAATCAAGCGGCTAAAGCAACTCAATGGTTCACAGCTGTGCCCTCAGAATGACTTTCTTTGCATGACCCCATCCAGTGCCAGCCCCACCCCAGATTATATATTTGAATCCCATTAAAAAAAATAGCCACAGAGGAGCAAATTTAAATACAGATGAATGCCTTGGTGGAGGTTTTCTGTTTGAAGTGTGTGTGGTAAAAAGGCTCATGGTACACAAATGTTACACAACTCAGATGTATTTTTATTTACACCGCTTTTTAAAATTCCTGTCAAGATGAATTAGCAGCGTCTGTTGGAGTGAAATTTTAATTTCAAAAGCTTTGTTGAGTAGATTGAAATACTCATTGAAGACAACACATCTGAATTCCTGTTTTCCTTTAAGGGGTCAGCAGATGGCAGTAAAACGGACATTGCTGGTGCTATAAAACATCAGAAGGATTCACAAAAGACAACTGTGCTACTGGTAAACAACAGAAGCAGGACTACAAAAGACCACACAACAAAATTCAATTTGACACAAAAACAAAATACTGCGGATGCTGGAATCTGAAATAAAAACAGAAAATGCTGGAAATCTCAGCGGGTCAGGCAGCATCTGTGAAGAGAAACAGAGTTAACATTTCAGGTCGATGACCCTTCGTCAGAACTGGCAATAGTTTGAAATGTTACAGATGCTTAAGGAAGTGCTGGGCCCTGAAAGGGGGAGGGGAGGAAAGAACAAAAGGGAAGGTCTGTGATAGGGTGGAAGGCAGAAGAGATTTGAGAGACAAAAGGGATGATGGGCCGAATTGAGATGGTAACAGCACAAGTTAGGAAACAAAAGATGAGTCTGGATAGGGTGTTAATGGCAGCTGCCATGGGAATCAGAGAGAAACAAAATAAAAATAAAACGGGGGTAGGGGGAGTTTTTGTGAGAAAAAAAAGGAGGCAAGGGAACAAAATATGGGCAGAGGTTCTGGTCTGAAATTGTTGAACCCGATGTTGAGTCCAGAAGGTTGTAAAGTGCCGAAACGAAAGATGAGGTGCTGTCCTTTGAGCTTGCATTGAGCTTCATTGGAACAGAGTAGGAGGCCGAGGACGGAGGTATCAGAGTGGGAATGGAGCGGAGAATTAAAGTAACAGGTGACTGGAAGCTCGGGGTCACCCTTGCGGACTGAACGGAGGTGTTCAGCAAAGCGGTCACCCAATCTGTGTTTGGTCTCCCCAATGTAGAAGAGGCCACAGCGAGAGCAGCGAATACAGTATATTAAATTGAAAGAAGTACAAGTAAATCGTTGTTTCATTTGGGGCCCTGGACAGTGGGAAGGGAGGAGGTAAAAGGGCAGGTGCTGCGCTTGCACGGAAAGGTGCGGGGAAGGGAAGGGAAGGGGTGACCGTGGAATGGAACAGGGTGTCGCAGAGGGAACGGTCCCTTCGGAATGTTGAGAGGAGAGGGGAAGACGCTGGAGGTGGCGTAAATGGTGGAGGATGATCCGTTGATCGTGGAGACTGGTGAGGTGAAAGGTGAGGATAAGGGGAGCCCTGTAGAGGTTCTGAGAGGGAGGGGAAGGGGCGAGAGCAGAAGTTCGGGAAATAGAATGGACATGGTCGAGGGCCATGTTAACCACAGCGGAGGGGAATCCTCGCTTGAGGAAAAAGGAAGACATATCAGATGCACTAGTATGGAAGATGGCGGCATCAGAACAGATGCGACAGAGACAAATGGCGTCCTTATAGTATGTGGGGTGGGAGGAAGTGTAGTCCAGGTAGCTGTGGGAGTCAGTGGGCTTATAGTGAATGTTTGTCAATAGTCTATCCCCAGAAATGGAGACAGAGAAGTTGAGGAAGGGGAGGGAACCATGTGAAGATGAGGGAAGGGTGGAATTGGATGCAAAGTGAATGACATTTTCTAATTCAAGGCGAGAGCAGGAGACGGCACCGATACAGTCATCAAAGTATCAGAAAAAGAAGTGAGTGAGGGGACCCAAGTAGTACTGGAACAAAGAATGTTTCACATATCCCGCGAAAAGGCAGGCGAGTTCCCATAGCAACACCGTTAATTTGGGGGAAGTGAGAGGAGTCAAAGAAGTTATTCAATGTGAGAACAAGTTCAGCCTCTACTTGAAGAAGTGGAGCACCCTCAGGCCATCCTGGTGGGGGATGGAAGTGTAGAGGGATTGTATGTCCATAGTGAAAAGGAGACTGTTAAAGTGGCAGAGGGTATCGGAGGTGTCGCGGATGTAGGTGGGAAGGGACTGGACAAGGGGAGAAAAAATAAAGTAGAAATAGGAAGAAATAGTTCCGTGGGGCAAGAACAGGCTGAAACAATGAATCTACCAGAGCAGTCCTATTTGTAGATCTTGGGAAGGAGGTAGAAGCGGGCTGTGCGGAGTTGGGGAACTATAAGGTTGGTGGCTGTGAAGGGAAGATCTCCAGAGGAGATGAGGTCAGTGACGGTCTGGGAAATTAGGTCATGGTCCAGGGGGAGGTACGAGGTGGTGTCAGAGAGCTGGCAATCAGTCTCTGCAAGGTAGAGGTCGGTAGGTTGGAGTGAATGAGGGGAGCGGAGTGAGTGAGGGGAGCAGAGAAATTGAGGAGGCCATAGTCCAGTCAGCAGTTCGCAATGAAGTGATCTAGAGAGGGTAAGAGGCCAGAGGGAGGGGTCCAGGTAGAGAGAGAATTTTAAAAATGGGAGAAAGGGTCAGCTGTGCGGGGGGAAGACTCCTGGCTGAAGAAGTGGGTACGGAGGTGAAGGCAGCGGAAAAAGAACTCAGCATCGTGCCGAGCTCGAAATTCATTGAGGTGGGGCTGTCAGGGGATGAAGCTCAGGCATTTGCTGAGGAATGCTCGTTCGGGGTCAGAGAGAGGATGGCCATAGGGGATAGTGAAAACACGGCAGGGGGTGAGATTGGAAGAAGGGTTGGGTTCAGAGAGAAGTGAAGGAGAACAAGGTTCGGGAGGGGCATTGGTGTCAAAGAGTTGTTGAAACTTACGATCCTTGACACCTGAAAGGAAGGAAAAAAGTTTTTTGTTAAACTGCCGGATGAGGTGAAGGATGAAATGGAACTGTGGATCAATTTGAAGTTGCTCAATTCCATGATAAATGAATTTATTTCTGAAATCTGGAATATGAACATTTTCTCTCTAATACATATCTATGTAAAAACCAATACTCCATTGAACCATGAGCTGCTTTAGCCGCTTGATTAATGTTGATTGTATCAGTTGTGTTAGTGCTACGGTAAGGCGGTATCATTTCAGTATCAGTAGAGCAAGTGATATTTTTACCGTGCGTGATATATCGCTTCAGTAAATTTCATATACAGCAATGGGAAAACCACTCGTGTTTAGAACATAAGAAATAGGAGCAGGAGTGGACCATTTGGCCCCTTGACCCTGTTCCGCCATTCAAAAAGATCATGGCTGATTTGATCATGGACTCAGCTCCACTTCCCTGCCTGCTCCCCGTAAACCTTTACCCCCTTATCGCTCAAAAATCTGTCTATCTCAGCCTTAAATATATTCAATGACCCAGCCTCCACGGCTCTCTGGGGAAGAGAATCCACAGATTTACAACACGCAGAGAAGAAATTCCTTCTCCTCTCAGTTTTAAATGGGCGGCCCCTTATTCTGAGACTATGTCCCCTAGTTTTAGTTTCCCCTATGAGTGGAAATATGCTCTCTGCAACCATTGTCGAGCCCCCTCATTATCGTATGTTTCAATAAGATCACCTCTCATTCGTCTGAACTCCAACCTACTCAACCTATCTTCAAAAGTCAACCTCATCTCCGGAATCAACCTAGCGAACCTTATCTGAACAGCCTCCAATGCAAGTATATCCTTCATTAAATATGGAGACCAAAACTGTACGCCGTATTCTAGTTATGCCTCACCAATACCCTGTACAGTTGTAGCAGGACTTCTCTGCTTTTATACTCTATCCCCCTTGCAATAAAGGCCAACGCTCCATTTGCCTTCCTGATTACTTGCTGTACCTGCATACTAACTTTTTGTGTTTCATGCACAAGTACCCCCAGCCCCTCTGTACTGCAGCACTTTGCAATTTTTCGCGATTTAAATTATAATTTGCTTTTCTATTATTTCTGCCAAAGTAGATAACCTCACATTTCCCACATTATAATCCATCTGACAAATTTTTGCCCACTCACAGCCTATCTATATCCCTTTGCAGATTATTTGTGTCCTCCTCACAATTTGCTTTCCCACCCATCTTTGTATCGTCAGCAAACTTGGCTACATTATACTCGGTCCCTTCATCCAAGTCATTAATATCGATTGTAAATAGTTGAAGACTCAGCACCGATCCCTGCGGCACCCCACTAGTCACTGTTTGCCAACCGGAAAATGACCCATTTATCCCGATTCTCTGTTTTCTGTTTGTTAGCCAATCCTCTATCCATACTAATATATTACTCCCAACCCCGTGAGCTTTTATCTTGTGCAGTAATCTTTTATGTGGCACCTTATCGAATGCCTTCTGGAAATCCGAATACACCACATCCACTGGTTCCCCCTTATCCACCCTACACGTTACATCCTCCAAGAGCTCCAGCAAATTTGTTAAACATAATTTCCCTTTCATAAAACCATGCTGACTCTGATTGAATCATGCTTTTCCAAATGTCCCGCTACTGCTTCTTTAATTTAGGCCACATCAGAACTATGATAAATATCAGAAATCACACATGACCCCTCCTTGCCCATGAGCAATGACACACGAGATCTACGAATGTTTGCAATACCAAGAAGAAATATTTTACAATGATTTTACCCAACATCTAATATCTTAAGAAACACCAGAAAAGCTTGTGAAACTGTTTTAGAGAAGATGAACACTTGTCTTGCCACCTGGTGGTTACTAACAGAACGATCAGAGAGTACAAAGCAATGACTCAGTGGACTTTAAAGAAATAATCTGACTTAATGCATAGTAGCATGGAGGAGAAGGCCGAGGAGGAGCAGAGATTCAGTGACCCGCTGACCCCGGCAGTTACGTGCCCTCGGATCCTGGCAGTTAGTTTCCCCTGACCCCCAGGCACTTAGCTGCCCCCTACCCCCAGACGGTTAGTTGCCCTGACAGTCAGTTGCCCCCTGACCCCCAGTGGACAGTTAGGCAGGTTTCTCTTCCTACTCCTGCATCGTTAACTCTGGTGTTCCCCAAGGATCTATCCTCGGCCCCTTCCTATTTCACATGTTGCCCCTTGGCGACATCATCCGAAAACACAGTATCAGTTTCCACATGTACGCAGATGACACCCAGCTCTAACTCACCAACACTTCTCTCGACCCCTCTATGGTCTCTAAATTATCAAACTGCTTGCCCGGCATCCAGTTCTGGGTGAGCTGAAATTTCCTCCAATTCAATATTGGGAAGACCAAAGTCATTGTCTTTAGTCCCCGCCACAAACTCCATTCTCTGGACACTGACTCCATCCCTCTCCCAACTTGTTTGAGGCTGAACCAGACTGTTCGCAAACTTAGTGTCAAACTTGACCCCGAAATGAGTTTTTGACTACAAATCCGTGGCATAACTAAAACCACGTATTTCCAGCTACGTAACATTGCCCGTCTCCACACTTGCCTCAGCTCATCCGCTGCTGAAGCCCTCATCCATGCCTTTCTTACCTCTAGACTTGACTATTCCAATGCACTCCTGGGTGACCTCCCACATTCTACCCTATGTAAACTTGAGGTGATCCAAAATTTGGCTGCCCGTGTCCGAACTTGCACCAAGTCCCGTTCACCCATCATCCCTGTGCTCGCTGACCTACATTGGCTCCTGGTTAAGCAACATCTTGATCACAAAATTCTCATCCTTATTTTCAAATCCCTTCGTGGCCTCATCCTTCCCTATCTCTATAATCTCCTCCAGCCCCAGAACTCCCTGAGATGTCTATGCTCCTCTAATTCTGCCCTCTTGAGCATTCCTGATTATAATCGCTCAACCATTGGTGGCCATGCCTTCTGTTGCCTAGGCTCCAGGCTCTGAAACTTACCTCGTTGACTAAGCTTTTTGTCACCTTCCCTAATTTCTCCTTATTTGGCTCGGTGTCAAATCTTTTGTCTCTTAATACTCTTGTGAAGCCCCTTGGAATGTTTCACTAAGTTAAAGAGCCGTATGGCCTACTCCTACACCAATTTTCTATGTTTCTAAAGGTTCTACATAAATACAAGTTGCCCCCTGACCCTGGGCGGACAGTGAGTTGCCCCCTGACCCCCAGCAGTTAGTTGCCCCCTGACCCCGGGCAGGTAATTAGTTGCCCCCTGACCCTGGGCGGGCAGTTAGTTGCCCCCTGACCCTGGGCGAGCATGTTGGTTGCCCCCTGACCCCGAGCGGGCAGTTAGTTGCCCCCGACCCCGAACGGGTAATTAGTGCCCCCTTACCCGGGCGGGAAATTAGTAGCTGCCTGACCCACAGGCACACTGTTGGTTGCCCCCTGACCCCCGGGTGGACAGTGAATTGCCCCCTGACCCCCGGTCGGGCAGAGAGTTGCACTCTGACCCCCGGGTGGGCAGTGAGTTTCTCTGACTTCCGGGCGGGCAGTGAGTTGCCCCCTGACCCCCGGGCGGGCAATGAGTTTCCCTGACCTTCGGGCGGGCAGTGAGTTTCCCTGACCCCTGGGCGGGCAGTGAGTTTCGCTGACCCCCGAGCGGGCAGTGACTTTCTCTGACCCCCGGGCGGGCAGTGAGTTGCCCCCTGACCCCCGGGTGGGCAGTGAGTTTCCCTGACCCCCTGGCGGGCAGTGAGTTGCCCCCTGACTCCCGGGCGGGCAGTGAGTTCCCCAACTAACTGCCTGGGGGTCAGGGGGCAACTAACTGTCTGGGGGTCAGGAGGCAGCTAAGTGCCCGGGGGTCAGGGGAAACTAACTGCCAGGGTCTGAGGGCACCTAACTGCCGGGGTCAGGGGGTCACTGACTGTCCGGGGTCAGCGGGTCACTGAATCCCTGCTCCTCCTTGGCCTTCTCCTCCATACTACTATGCATTGAGTCAGAGTATTTTTTTAAAGTCCACTGAGTCATTGCTTTGTACTCTCTGATCGCTCTGTTAGTAACCATCAGGTGGCAAGACAAGTGTTCATCTTCTCTAAAACAGTTTCACAAGCTTTTCTGGTGTTTCTTAAGATATTTGATGTTGGGTAAAATCATTGTAAAATATTTCTTCTTGGTATTGCAAACATTCGTAGATCTCATGTGTCATTGCTCACGGGCAAGGAGGGTTCATGTGTAATTTCTGATATTTATCATGGTTCTGCTGTGGGCTAAATTAAAGAAGCAGTAGCGGGACATTTGGAAAAGCATGATTCAATCAGAGTCAGCATGGTTGTATGAAAGGGAAATTATGTTTAACAAATTTGCTGGAGCTCTTGGAGGATGTAACGTGTAGGGTGGATAAGGGGGAACCAGTGGATGTGGTGTATTTGGATTTCCAGAAGGCATTCGATAATGTGCCACATAAAAGATTACTGCACAAGATAAAAGCTCACGGGGTTGGGAGTAATATATTAGTATGGATAGAGGATTGGCTAACTAACAGAAAACAGAGAGTCGGGGTAAATGGGTCATTTTCCAGTTGGCAAACAGTGACTAGTGGGGTGCCGCAGGGATCGGTGCTAGGTCTTCAACTATTTACAAACTATATTAATGACTTGGATGAAGGGACCGAGTGTAATGTAGCCAAGTTTGCTGACGATATAAAGATGGGTGGGAAAGCAAATTATGAGGAGGACACAAATAATCTGCAAAGGGATATAGACAAGCGAAGTGAGTGGGCAAAAATTTGTCAGATGGATTATAATGTGGGAAAATGTGAGGTTATCTACTTTGGCAGAAATAATAGAAAAGCAAATTATAATTTAAATGGAGAAAAATTGCAAAGTGCTGCAGTACAGAGGGACCTGGCGGTCCTTGTGAATGAAACACAAAAAGTTAGTACACAGGTACAGCAAGTAATCAGGAAGGCAAATGGAGCGTTGGCCTTTATTGCAAGGGGGATAGAGTATAAAAGCAGAGAGTCCTGCTACAACTGTACAGGGTATTGATGAGGCCACACCTAGAATACTGCGTACAGTTTTGGTCTCTGTATTTAAGGAAGGATATGCTTGCATTGAAGGCAGTTCAGATAAGGTTCACTAGGTTGATTCCGGTGATGAGGAGGATGACTTATGAAGATAGGTTGAGTAGGTTGGAGTTCAGAAGAATGAGAGGTGATCTTATTGAAACATACGATAATGAGGAGGTCGACAATGGATGCAGTGAGCATATTTCCACTCATAGGGGAAACTAAAACTAGGGAACATAGTCTCAGAATAAGTGGCCGCCCATTTAAAACTGAGAGGAGAAGGAATTTCTTCTCGCAGAAGGTTGTAAATCTGTGGAATTCTCTTCCCCAGAGAACCGTGGAGGCTGGGTCATTGAATATATTTAAGGTGGAGATAGACAGATTTTTGAGCGATAAGGGAGTAAAGGGTTGTGGGGTACAGGCAGGGAAGTGGAGCTGAGTTCAGGATTACATCAGCTATGATGTTTTTGAACGGCGGAGCATGATCGACAGGCCAAATGCCTACTCCTGCTCCTATTTCTGATGACCCCCGGATGGGCAGTCAGTTGCTCCCTGACCCCGGGCGGGCAGTGAGTTGCCCCCTGACCCCCAGGCGGGAAGTGATTTGCCCTTTGACCCCCGGGCATGCTGTTAGTTGCCTCCTGACCCCGGGCGGGCAGTGAGTTGCCTCCTGACCCCGGGCGGGTAATTAGTTGCCTCCTGACCCCAGGCGGGCAGTAAGTTGCCCCCTGACCCCCGGGCGTGCAGTGAGTTGCCCCTTGAACTCCAGTCGGGCAGTGAGTTGCCCCTTGACCCCCGGGCACGCTGTTAGTTGCCCCCTGATCCCCGGGCGGGCATCAAAACTCCAACTCTCTGAATTCGCGGCGATGCCAGTCTGCGCGGCAGCGATTCCGGTTGGTTGCTATCGGGAGACACCTCATTTCCGCCCGGTGGCCATGGTAACGGTGTTATTTACAGCAGCACAAGTGTTTTCTGACTGGAGACAGAGTGAGAGATAGAGATAAAGCGAGGGAAGAGGAGAGAGAGTGAGTGAGAAAGAAAGGGGAGAGAGAAAGAGGGGAGGGTGAGAGAGAGAGAGGGAGCGTACTAGAGAGTGTTGGAGGGAGCACACAAGAGGGAAAGTGGGGGAGAGCCTTTGTGCTAAAATGAGATAGGGAATGCTGGAGTGACTTAGCCTAGAGTAAGATTCAGACAGTGTACTAAAGAGTGAGAGAAGCAGAGATAATGTTAGAGAGTTTATGACAGGTACAAATTATATCAGAGAATATATGAAAAAGAGAGATGGACAGAGCATGTTAGGGAGAGACAAAAAGATACATATTGGAGAATGCAACAAGCGAGTGACAGTTTGTAGAATAAAGGGTTTAAAGGCAGAGTGTGAGAAAGATAGGGTATAAGGAAGAGAGAGAATGTGCATCAGGTATAGGAAAGACAAAATGTGTTAGAGATATGGAGATGTAGTTTATTGGAAAGATTTATACAAAAAGTATAGATAGAGAAAAGAGTATTAAAAAATAGAGATCGACCTGACAGTCCACCATGACTTCTCCACTGGTTCAGGCCCATCACATTTTTGGGCTACAAGCCTCTGTTGTTAATAATGTTTTTTACTTCGATGATCAAAGCATAATATTCCCATCTGGCAGCAGCTGTGTGCGTTACAACATCGACCAGAAATGGCAGAAATTCATTCCAGGTAAGAGGCTTTCTGCAGTACACGAGTGGCTCATTAATAATGAGCAGTGATTGTTTTAGCAAGAAATAAAGCAAAGTAAAAGCTCTCATATAGTTTACGCTATTGAGGCTATTTAGCCCATCGTATCTGTACTGACTTTATGCTAGAGCATCCGAGTGGCATAGGAGGGGAAAGGCTAGGGCGGAGAGGGTGGTTAGGTTGTTCAAGCCTCTTCCTGTCTATGCTTTTTGTTTTCCTTTTCAAAACACTTGAATAAAACTCAGAAACAACGGACGTTCTTCCGGAGCTAGTCAGTTAGCCCGTTCAACCAACTTGCACGTCGGAATGTTCGTTTGATCATTGCGGTGAATAGTAGCAAAGTATTGACACATAACCACTGCTTGGATTTTGTACTTTAGAGTTTTTTGTTTAGTAGAACTGTTTTTCTTTTCTTTTCATTTGTTAGATTAATGGAAGCAATATTTGTTTCTACATGAAGCTTACTTGAAAAAATAGATCTTTTGAATTAGTTTTGTTTTGGTCTGGCAAGCTCATATCCATCCCAAACAAACTTGCCCACGCCACTGGAGCATCCAAAACTAATTCCACTGCAGATGCCTTGGTCATAAAAGAAATTGCAGATGCTTTAGTCATAATTTTCCAAAGCTCTCTAGATTGAGGAATTGTTCCTATGGATTGGAGCATTGTAAATGTTGCTCCATTATTTAAGAAGGGAGGGTGGGAGAAGCCAGGTAGACCTGCCAGCTAACAGGAATCTATGATCGGGGACAGAGTGACTGAGCACGTGGACAAGTATGAGCTGATCATGGAGAGTCAACATGGATTCCTGAAGAGTGGATCAGGCCTGACTAATCTAGTTGAGCTTTTTGAGTAAGCCACTAGCACGATGGATAGGGGAATGTCTGGATGTTGTGTTTATATGGACTTTCAGAAGACATTTGATAAGATTCTGCAAAATGAAGCGCACTGAGTTGGAGGTAACATTGTTGCACGGGTTGGTAATTGGTTGGGAAGTAGGAGACCGAGAGTAAGGATAAAGGGACCATTTTCTGATTGCCAGCATGTAACAAGTGGTGTTCCCTAGGCATCTGTACTGGGGCTTAAGCTTTTCACCATTTATATTAATGCCTTGGATGAAGGAATAGAGAGTTGTATATCCAAGTTTGCAGATCACAATAAGTTAGCAAGCATAATAAGGTGTGTGGATGGGAGCAGGAAGTTAAAACCGAACGTAGAACAGATTGGGCCTGAATTTGCGGTTGTACATCCCAGTCTGGAGTAAAAATAAAATCGGGAAGGTGGCTCAACCGTGGCTAACAAGGGAAATTAAGGATAATGTTAAATCAAGGAAGAGGCATATAAATTGGCCAGAAAAAGCAGCAAACCTGAGGACTGGGAGAAATGTAGAATTCAGCAGAGGAGGACAAAGGGTTTAATAGAGGGGGGAAATAGAGTATGAGAGGAAGCTTGCCGGGAACATAAAAACTGGATGCAAAAGCTTCTATAGATATGTGAAGCGAAAAAGATTAGTGAAGACAAACATAGGTCCCTTGCAGTCAGATTCAGGTGAATTTATAATGGGGAACAAAGAAATGGCAGACCAGTTGAACAGATACTTTGTTTCACGAAGGAAGACACAAATAACCTTCCGGAAGTACTAGGGGACCGAGGGGCTAGTGAGAAAGAGGAACTGAAGCATATCCTTATTAGGTGGGAAATTGTGTTAGGGAAATTGATGGGATTGAACACCTATAAATTCCTGGGGCCTGATAGTCTGTATCCCAGATTACTTAAGGAAGTGGCCCTAGAAATAGTGGATGCATTGGTGATCATTTTCCAACATTCTATAGACTCTGGATCAGTTCCTATGGACTGGAGGGTAGCTAAAGTAACACCACTTTTTAAAAAAGGAGGGAGAGAGAAAACGGGTAATTATAAACCAGTTAGCCTGACATCAATAGTGGGGAAAATGTTGGAATCAATTATTAAAGATGAAATAACAGCGCAGTTGGAAAGCAGTGACAGAATCTGTCCAAGTCAGCATGGATTTATGAAGGAGAAATCATGGAATTTTTTGAGAATGTAACTAGTAGAGTGGACAAGGGAGAATCAGTGGATGTGGTGTATTTGGACTTTCAAAAGGCTTTATACAAGGTCCCACACAAGAGATTGGTGTGCAAAATTAAAGCACATGGTATTGGGGGTAATGTACAGACGTGGATAGAGAACTGGCTGGCAGACAGGAAGCAGAGAGTCGGGATAAACGGGTCCTTTTCAGAATGGCAGGCAGTGACTAGTGGGGTGCCGCAGGGTTCAGTGCTGGGACCCCGGCTATTTACAATATACATTAATGATTTGGATGAAGGAATTGAGTGTCATATCTCCAAGTTTGCAGATGACACTAAACTGGGTGGCGGTGTGAGCTGTGAGGAGGACGCTAAGAGGCTGAAGGGTGACTTGGACAGGTTAGGTGAGTGGGCAAATGCATGGCAGATGCAGTATAATGTGGATAAACACGAAGGCAGAATATTATCTGAATGGCGGCAGATTAGGAAAAGGGGAGGTGCAATGAGACCTGGGTGTCATGGTACATCAGTCATTGAAAATTGGCATGCATGTACAGCAGGCAGTGAAGAAGGCAAATGGTATGTTGGCCTTCATAGCTAGGGGATTTGAGTATAGGAGCAGGGAGGTCTTACTGCAGTTGTACAGGGCCTTGGTGAGGCCTCACCTGGAATATTGTGTTCAGTTTTGGTCTCGTAATCTGAGGAAGGACGTTCTTGCTATTGAGGGAGTGCAGCGAAGGTTCACTAGACCGACTCCTGGGATGGCAGGACTGACATATGAGGAGAGACTGGATCGACTGGGCCTTTATTCACTGGAGTTTAGAAGGATGAGAGGGGATCTCATAGAAACATATAAAATTCTGACGGGACTGGACAGGTTAGATGCAGGAAGCATGTTCCCAATGTTGGGGAAGTCCAGAACCAGGGGACACAGTCTAAGGATAAGGGGTAAGCCATTTAGGACTGAGATGAGGAGAAACTTCTTCACTCAGAGAGTTGTTAACCTGTGGAATTCCCTACCGCAGAGAGTTGTTGATGCCAGTTCGTTGGATATATTCAAGAGGGAGTTAGATATGGCCCTTACGGCTAAAGCGATCAAGGGGTATGGAGAGAAAGCAGGAAAGGGGTACTGAGGTGAATGATCAGCCATGATCTTATTGAATGGTGGTGCAGGTTGAAGGGCCGAATGACCTACTCCTGCACCTATTTTCTATGTTTCTATGGAGGCGAAGCTAAGGAGTACGCCGCCGACATCGCAAGTAAATCCATACATACCTCGTGTGATTTCCCCGTGAGAACCTCCTTCAAAGCGCTGCAGAGTTCCGTACAGCGTACTCCCCACGGAGTCCAGGAGTGTACCGTTGTGCATATGCAAACCTGGGATCAGATGGAGCAGTGGTTCTTTTACTCTGTGCTATTCATTGAGGTCTCACAAGCTTTACCGGCCACATTTGCGTACTCTAATTTCGTACAGCTTCCTCATTGGAACTTGTTTCTAAGTTCCATATTATTGCCAAGCCAATACTCCCAAAGTGAAATCCTGGGTAAACTCAATGGGAATACCAGGGAACTTTCTTTATTTCTCCTTTATACAGATTATATAGATTTTAGTTTCTATTTAATTCAACATGACTCCAAAACAAATTCTATCGTTAATCTCAAATTTTATCTAAATTATCCCGTTTCAAAACACCTGACATTTTTCTCTCTTTCCCTCCAACATACATAAGACCATAAGAACATAAGAAACAGGAGCAGGAGTCGACCATTTGGTCCTTTGAGCCTGCTCTGTCATTCAACAAGACCATGGCAATAACAATTTAAAGATCATTTTCACATTGAATCAAAAAGAAAGCGCTTCAAAAACTTTTTTTAAGACAAGTTCATCTGTGCTTAGCTTTAGCTAGCCGCTGATTCTAATGGCAGAAATAAACCAGTACCATCTCATTCATTTGATCGACACAGTCTTGTTTTCCTATCATAATCCCTGGTCTGGGACTTTTAGACACAACAAGACTGCAAATTACTGGCCAAAATGTTAAAGCCTGGCATGCCAACACTTTATGTACGGGCGACATGCATGCGAGATTACTAGAAGGGATATTGGAAAATAGTTTAATTACATGTATATTAGTTGCAAATGTAACATATACAATTAAATGAAAATGTCAGCTTTTTCCATTGTGCAGTGTTTGTACATCTGGACAGTTTTTGAGAAAGTTCGATAGGGCTGAATTTTCGACACCATTCTGCGCCGTTATTTTGGCCTACACTGTTTTATGGAGCAGACTAAAATCTGCAAGTTTCGCCAAAGTTTCTGCGGCGTTCTAAAGTACTTGCGTCCGATTTTTTAGTTCCTGATTTTTTGACGTCAATGGAGGCAGAACCTGCTGGCTGCGTCATTTCTGGCCATTTAAGTGAGTTTGGCCAAGTAGGACTTTTGTAAAAACGGCACAGTGCACTGTTTTGAAAAATCTTCCCTACACTTAAGAAAATCGGCGCAGAGAAGACTCCATTATTTTAATGGAGCTGAAGACATGGCGTGGGGGTCCTTTCGGCCCGGGATAGCAGTGGCATCGGGGGCGGGGGGGCCATTCAGCCCGGGATAGGAGTGGCACCGAGGGGGGGTGGGGTGGGCCATTCAGCCCAGGATAGCAGCAGCACCGGGGTCAAGGGGGTGGGCCATTCAGCCCGGGATAGCAGTGGCACCGGGAGTTGGGGGGGTGGGTTGCTATATGACTTGGGATAGCAGTGGCACCGGGGCGAGGGGGGGGCCCATTCAGCCCAGGATAGTAGCGGCACCGGGAGGGGGAAGGGCATTCGGCTCGGGATAGGAGCGGCACCGGGGGCATGCGGAGACCAGGGTGTGGTCCATGGACTAGGGTGTCAACCTTTTGCAGGGAAAGGGAAAAGGTGTGAATACTTTGTGTGAGTAGTTTCATTTCATTTGTAACTAAGAAAAAACAATGGGGGCGATCCTAACAATGCCTTCTTTAGTAAGAGTATTTTGTCTCATGGCTATGCAAAGCAGAAGATTAATAAGACAACAATATGTCAGGAACAGGGAGCTTGCAGAATGATGGCGAGGAGGCCTTACCCGGATCAGGTGTCCAGGGAGAGGCGCTCATACCTGCACCTGTGTGAGGCAGATTGCATTCACAGGCTGCACTTTTGGAAGGAGGTGATCACCGAGATCTGCCAACTTATCAGGGCAGACCTACAGCCTAGAAGCGGGAGGAGGACTGCACTATCCATAGAGGTCAAGGTGACTGCAGCACTTGCCTTCTATGCCTCCGGCTCCTTTCAGGCATCAACTGGCGATGTATGCTGCATCTCGCAGCATGCAACACATAGCTGCATTCGCCAGGTGACTAGGGCACTGTCACTCGAGCAGGTCTCCAGTCGTCCTGGTTAATCCTTGCCTCTGGATAAAGGCCTAGTTCTGTCAAGCCCATGTGGTGGCTGATGTGCAATGGTCACCACACTTTAAAAAAAATTCACGCACAGGCATCTTCCACCCCCTCAACTGGAGTTCAGGACTGGAACATCGGGTCCTTCATTGAAACTTCTGTGAACTCTTGTGGAAGCAAATCATCCTCGTTCGAGGGACCGCCTATGATGATGATGATGCACTGTATGTCCACAGGGGCGACTACATCAAGTTCCCCATGACCGCTCGGGCAATGTATGATAGGGCTGTGGGCTTCTCGAGGATTGCTGGCTTCCCCAAGGTACAGGGTGCCATTGACTGTACGCACATCAGCTTGCGAGCACTTTTTGCATGATTCGGAGGTTTACAGGAACAGGAAAGGGTTCCACTCGCTAAAGGTCTCGCTGGTCTACAACGATATGCAGCGGATCATGGCAGTTGATGCCAGATATCCAGGGAGCACCCATGATGCTTTCATCTTACGCAAGAGTGCTAGATGTGCCATTTTTCAGCAGCAGCCAGAAGGGCAGAGCTGGCTGCTGGGGTACAAAGGTACAGGCTCGCCACCTGGCTCATGACCCCACTATGCAATACCCGGACAGAAGCCGAGTGTCAGTACAACATGTTCCACATAACCACACGCAGCATCATTGAGAGGACAATTGGAATACTAAAGCAGCATTTACGATGCCTGGACCACTCTGGAGACTACCAGCAATACGCCCCTGAGATGGTCGGTCAGTTCACTGTCGTGTGCTGCATGCTGCACAACTTAGCCATCATGGGGCAACAGGCACTGGAAGTTGAAGAGCAACGTCAGGTGAGAGAGGATGATGAGGACGACAAGAAGGCTGACGAGCAGGAGGAGGAGGAGCAGCAGCAGGAGGAAGCCATGCCACCACCTCAACCCGCAGGACGACAGCGGAGGGAGGGGGGCCCTCGTGCACCTATAGGCATTTCAAGAGCCTTGCATCAGTGGCTAATACTTGAACGTTTGCTGCATGAAGGCTGAGCGGCACATTTCATCATTCACCATTTAAAGAATAATGTTCGCAATTCTGGTTTAATTGAAAAAAGAATTATGTTTATTAAACATTTTTACACTTGTGCTTAACTTAACTTTAATAAAAAATATTTTTATTACAAACTTTAAACTTTTCCATTAAGATCACTTACAAACTTTAAGCTTTTCAAGTTACATTACTTACAAACTTTAAACTTTTCAATTAAGATCAGTTAAATAACAATAACATAAGAATAACAGTAACAACAACAACAACAACAGTAGCAAGCAAACTTTCGCTGCAGCCATTTCTCCTCCCCCTTATTCTAAGACTGCCCTTCCCCTTGCTGCCTCTACCCTTGTCGGTGGCACAGGCCTTCTCCCGCTGGAACCAAGCTGCATTTTTCGAGCATTTCGGGACAGCGCATTTCTTGTTGGTGGGTGTGGGCAGACTTAAGAGACGGCATTGTGGAAGGCCCGGCTTGCGCCTCTTCAGCCTCTTCCTCGGCCAGTGGATGAATCGGCACACTACTTGAGGTTGGTCTGGGGATTGGAGTGTGAGTGGCAGCAGTTGATTCCGTCATTCGCTGCTGGGCAATGACAGCCTGGGCGTATTCCCTTATTGCAGCAGCTACCTCTGACATTCTCTCCATAATCTGCTCTGACAGTGTTCCCATTTCTCCCGAGAGTGTTGTTACATCTGACGGCAATCCTGCTGTCCCATCACCAACCCCACCCATGGGGCCCAAGTTTCCACATGATTCGCGCCTGATTTTTAGGAGCAACTGGTGGAGAACGGACTATTTTAGAAATCGCAATTCTCCACATTTTTTTTTCTGCAGTTCTAGTCAGGTAGAACAGTTCTAATTTAGAACAGAATTTTTTCTTCAAAAGGGGGCGTGTCCGGCCACTGACACCTGATTTGAAAGTTTCCACAGTGAAAACGTACTCCAAACTAAAGTAGAATGGAGCCAGTGAAGATTTTTGTAGAACTGAAAAAACCTGTTCTACACATTAAAAAATCAGGCGCAGGTTACAAATTAGGCGTCCAGAACGAGGTGGGGGGGAGGGGGGGGAAGGGAACTCATTAAATTCGACAATAAATCCTTATTTATACTTCTACAAATATTATACAAATAAATCCAACCTGAATAAACATTTATAAGCCAAGAAAAGATTAAATAAACCATCTTCCTACCTGTGTGAAAGTGCTTCAACCAGGGAGAATTCTGCAGCCGTTCGTGTCGCTGAGCGGGAGGGGGGGAGAGAGAGAGAGAGAGAGGGAGGGAGAGAGAGAGAGAGAGAGGGAGGGAGAGAGAGAGAGAGAGAGGGAGGGGAGGGAGGGAGAGAGAGAGAGAGAGGGGGGGAGGGAGGGAGAGAGAGAGAGAGAGGGGAGGGAGGGAGAGAGAGAGAGGGGGAGGGAGGGAGAGAGAGAGAGGGGAGGGAGGCAGAGAGAGAGCGGGGGGGGGGAGGGAGAGGGGGGTGGTGGGGAAGGGAGAGGTCAGGTCGGATCGGATCCAGTCCGGGAGTCGGGTCCAGTGGGGGGGGAGGGGCGGGTCAGGTCGGGGAACAGGATCGCGGGTTGGGTCGGGTCAGTCGGGGGGGGGGGGGAACGGGTCTCGGGTCGGGGCGGGGTGGGGGGGAGCGGGTGTCGGGTCTGGTTGGCGGGGTGGGGGGGAGCGGGTGTCGGGTCGGGTCTGGTCGGCGGGGGTGGGGGGGAGCGGGTGTCGGGTTGGGTCTGGTCGGCGGGGGGGGGGAGCGGGTGTCGGGTCAGGTCTGGTCGGCGGGGGGGGGGGGGGGGAGTGGGTGTCGGGTCGGGTCTGGTCGGCGGGGGGGGCGGGAGCGGGTGTCGGGTCTGGTTGGCGGGGTGGGGGGGAGCGGGTGTCGGGTCGGGTCTGGTCGGCGGGGGTGGGGGGGAGCGGGTGTCGGGTTGGGTCTGGTCGGCGGGGGGGGGGAGCGGGTGTCGGGTCAGGTCTGGTCGGCGGGGGGGGGGGGGGGAGTGGGTGTCGGGTCGGGTCTGGTCGGCGGGGGGGGCGGGAGCGGGTGTCGGGTCTGGTTGGCGGGGTGGGGGGGAGCGGGTGTCGGGTCGGGTCTGGTCGGCGGGGGTGGGGGGGAGCGGGTGTCGGGTTGGGTCTGGTCGGCGGGGGGGGGGAGCGGGTGTCGGGTCAGGTCTGGTCGGCGGGGGGGGGGGGGAGTGGGTGTCGGGTCGGGTCTGGTCGGCGGGGGGGGCGGGAGCGGGTGTCGGGTCTTGTCGGGGGCGGGGAGCAGGAGCTGGCCGTGGGAGGAGCCTTATTCACGCAGCCCCAGTGAGGCCATTCAGCCAGGGCTAGGGGCTGCGTGCTTCGGGCCCCTCCCACACAGTTCGGCGCCTGGAGCTACTGCACTTGCGTGCCGACTGTAGTGCGCATGTGCAGAGGTCCCGGCACTGTTTTCAGCGCAGGAACCTGGCTCCGCCCCCCCCACAGCTTGTGCTGGCTGCGCCGAGGGCCAGAGGACCTGTAAGTAGGTGGAGAATACCGAGGATTATTTTAGGCGCCGTTTTAGGCGCGAAAAACGGGCGCTCAGCTCGGAGGGGCGCCCGTTTATTTTCTTGTGGAAACTTGGGCCCATGGTATCCAGGAGTGATTGAGTAAGCTCAATGCTCTCCCCACTCATTGCCATGAGCTGAACCACTTTTGTTGGATCCTGCATTTCAGCAGAGCGCTCTCAAGCTCTCTTTCCCCTCCTCACCCTGGGTGTGGCTCGCTGCAACCCACTGGGACTTGCAACCTCGGACTGTGGGACACCATGAAATGTCCCGTCGGTCGTAGCAGTCCGGAAAGGGCTTGGCACATCCCTATGCGGCACCACCTCACCCAGATGCAGTGCCACAGTTTCAATATTGGGCCCTCCCCGCTCCCCCTGATCCTCCTGCTCATCCTCGTCGTGATCTCCCTGTGGAAGTTCTGCATTAAAGACTTCATCCTGGTCAGGCTCCTCTGCGAATGATTGTTCTTCTGTGGCAGGGGGTTGAGCTTCCTCAGGGATGAGCACAACAGAGCAGAGGATCGGTTAGCAGCAGGGGAGGGGACAGGGGGGCATGAGTAGACTCACACAGTACCAGATCATTTGAAGGACCATGATGAATGATAGCACATTGCATAAACCGAAACGTAGCTGATGGAGAGTACATCCCATAAACCGAAGCATGGCTAGCCCACGCAGTACTTAACATTTAGCCAAGCCAGACTGTGGAATTTGTAGGACTTAGCCTCTCTCTGTAAGCTGGGCCCAGCTTGTGCACCGGTTGTTGACCTTCTAGAGCCAGCACCAATCATACCAACAATCCTCGCGTGCAGGGGTGTAAGTGGGTGCACATTTGCCAAACCTCCTCCAGTTCATGTTCACTCTGTTGTGCGCCATCTTACTCTGCAAAGATGAAAATAGAACTTTTAAGAGAAGGGGTCTGCTGTGGTGGCACACACAGATAGTCACATTTGCAATTGTAATTCTGGTGCATAAATGAGAATATCACTTATACAAACTATTTGGCCAATGTCCTGCCAATTTTTGCACTGCCTGCCGGTCCTCGGGGTGGTCACCACTACAG
This sequence comes from Pristiophorus japonicus, assembly GCF_044704955.1. NCBI lineage: Eukaryota > Metazoa > Chordata > Chondrichthyes > Pristiophoridae > Pristiophorus > Pristiophorus japonicus. The sequence goes on from NC_091984.1 coordinate 35,898,348, forward strand.
AGAAATCATCTCCAACTTTGTCCCAACGTTTGTTCATTTCTTTTGGCTTTAGTTTAACTGGACCTTTGCTCTGAAGCTCGTGCCATCTGCTCTCAATGATAGAAACCAGGGCCTCAGTTTCATTGGTAGAAAATTTCTAGTCTTTGTCCCATGATCCATATCGCAGCTCCGATTTTTCTACTCACAAGCTCCGAAAGTGCGCAGGCACATCCCTCACGTGGAAAGCGGGAATTTTTTTTTTTGGTCTCATTCGGCCCGCGATAGGAGTGGCCGGGGGCGGGGTGGCTTTTCGGCCCGGAATAGCACCGGCACCCGGCGGGGGGGGTCCTTTCGGTCCGGGATAGGAGAGACAAGGGGGCGGGGGAGGCCTATCATCAGAACATAAGAAAATAAGAAATAGGAACAGGAGAAGGCCATTCGGCCCCTTGAGCCATTTAATAAGAACATGGCTGATCCGATCATGGACTCAGGTCCACTTCCCTGCCCACTCTCTAACCCCTTATCCCCTTATCGTTTAAGAAACTGTCGATTTCTGTCTTAAATTTATTCAATGTCCCAGCTTCCACAGCTCTCTGAGGCAGCAAATTCCACAGATCCACAACCCTCTGAGAGAAGAAGTTTCTCCTCATCTCAGTTGTAAATGGGTGGCCCCTTATTCTAAGATCATGCCCTCTAGTTCTAGTCTCCCCCATCAGTGGAAACATCCTCTCTGCATCCACCTTGTCAAGCCCCCTCATAATCTTATAGTTTCGATAAGATCGCCTCTCATTCTTCTGAATTCCAATGAGTAGAGGCCCAACCTACACAACCTTTCCTCATAAGTCAACCCCCTCATCCCCAGAATCAATCTAGTGAACCTTCTCTGAACTGCCTCCAAAGCAAGTATATCCTTTCGTAAATATGGAAACCAAAACTGCACGCAGTATTCCAGGTGTGGCCTCACCAATACCCTGTATAACTGTAGCAAGACTTCCCTGCTTTTATACACAATCCCCTTTGCAATAAAAGCCAAGATACCATTGGCCTTGCCGATCACTTGCTGTATCTGCATACTAACCTTTTGTGTTTCATGCACAAGTACCCCCAGGTCCCGTTGTACTGCAGCACTTTGCAATCTTTCTCCATTTAAATAATAACTTGCTTCTTTGATTTTTTTTTTTTGCCAAAGTGCATGATCTCACACTTTCCAACATTATACTCCATCTGCTAAATTTTTGCCCACTCACTTAGCCTGTCAATGTCCTTTTGCAGATTTTGTGTGTCCTCCTCACACATTGCTTTTCTTCCCATTTTTGTATCATCAGCAAACTTGGCTACGTTACACTCAGTCTCTTCTTCCAAGTCGTTAATATAGATTGTAAATAGTTGCAGTCCCAGCACTGATCCCTGCGGCACCCCACTGATTACTGATTGCCAACCCAAGAATGAACCATTTATCCCTACTCTCTGTTTTCTGTTCGTTAGCCAATCCTCTGTCCATGCTAATATATTACCCCCAACCTCGTGATCTTTTATCTTATGCAGTAACTGTTTATGTGGCACCTTGTCAAATGCCTTCTAGAAGTCCAAATAACTACATCCATTAGTTCCCTTTTATCCACACTGTTTGTTATATCCTCAAAGAATTCATCAAATTTGTCAAACATGACTTCCCCTTCATAAATCCATGCTGACTGTGCCTGACCAAATGTTGCTTTTCCAAATGTCCTGCTACTGCTTCTTTAATAATGGACTCCCAACATCTTCCCAACCACAGATGTTAGGCTAACTGGTCTATAGTTTTCTGCTTTTTGTCTGCCTCCTTTTCTAAATAGGGGCGTTACATTTGCAGTTTTCCAGTCTCCTTAAATGTACACCACTGTTCATCAACCGTCCTACACTTTAATCTATTTTCCCAGTCCACTTTAGCCAACTCAGCCCTCATACCTTCATAGTTTCCTTTATTTAAGCTTTATATGCTGGTTAGAGATCCAACTTTCTCACTCTCCATCTGAATTTGAAATTCAATCATGCTATGATCACTCATTCCAAGGGGATCCTTTACGAGGAGATTGTTTATTAATCCTGTCTCATTACACAGGACCAGATCTAAGATAGCCTGCCCCCTGTTTGGTTCCGTTACATACAGCTCAAGGAACCCGTCCCTTATGCACTCTATGAACTCTTCCTCAAGGCTACCCTGACCAATTTGATTTGTCCAATCAATATGGAGGTTAAAATCACCCATGATTATTGCTGTTCCCTTTTACAAGCCCCCACTATTTCCTGGTTTATGATCCGATCAACAGAGTTGCTACTGTTAGGGGGCCTATAGATTACGCCCACCAGTGATTTTTTTTCCATTATTATTCCTTATCTCCACCCAAACTGTTTCAACATCCTGATCGCTTGAGCCAATATTGTTTCTCACTATTGCAGTGATTCCATCCTTTATCAATAGAGCTACCCCACCTCCTTTTCCTTTCTCTCTGTCCTTCTGGATTGTCAAATACTCCTGAATATTTAATTCCAGTCCTGGTCATCTTTCAACCACGTCTCTGTAATGGCTATCAGATCATATCCATTTGTCTCAATTTGTGCCGTCAACTCATCTATTTTGTTACAAATGCTACGTGCATTTAGACATAGTGCCTTTAAATTTGTTTTTTTACCCTTTTTTCCTGCTTGTTTCCTCCTTCAAACTCACTTTCTTTATTTGTACTCCCCTCCATACTGAATCTGGAGGGGGGTGGGGGTGTGGAAAGAAGTCGGCCCGGGATAGCAGTGGCACCAACGGGAAGCCAGGGGACCATTCGGTCCGGGATAGCAGCGGCACCGGCAGGGGGCAGGGGGCAGGGGGCCATTTGACCCGCGATAGCAGTGGCACCAGGGCTCTACAATTGCTTATGTCTTGCTGCATCTTGTATGTTTCAATTTCCAGCCTCGGCCCTTCAGTGTGTCCCTCGTTACCTTGGCAACCTCAGTTTTTGGCACAGACCTTAAGTTAAACCCACAGAGTTTAAGGACAATCTGCGTTGCTCCAAATTCAAAGTTTATTCCGGCGAAACTTGGAACTTTTTTTTTCCACAGTCGGCCATTAAAAATAGGACGTACCTCTACAACTGCACTAAAAAAAGTCCATGTGGAATTTTGGGCCTTATGATACTTAAAGAAATGTTTAAATTAATAAATGATCCTTCGAAAATATATTCAATTGTGTGTTAGAAATTCATTCCCAATAAAAACCTTTCCTCCAGTCCACTTGTGCTGTGCAACAGGTTTCCTGCGCCTGCTTGCACAGGACTTAAAAATTGAAAGCATAATTACTTTGGAGTGGATGGGCGATTAGCCCAACTTTTCACCAGCACGTTGTTTTCTATCAGGAGGTGAAAGACACGGCAAACACAAGAAATAGGAGTAGGAGTAGGCCACCTGGCCCCTCGAGCCTGCTCCGCCATTCACTAAGATCATGGCTGATCTGATCATGGACTCAGCTCCACTTCCCTGCCCGCTCCCCATAACCCTTATCGCTCAAATATCTGTCTATCCCCGCTGTCATATTTTTAACTACAATGTAACACCACTGTATCACTGTAAACACTCAACGTAGATGCACACTTTGACCACAGGGGGTGAACTTGTGCCTGATCACTCAGGTATATAAAGGGAGGTCCCACGCAGGGTCATCACTTCTCGAGTGCTGTAATAAAGAGTTCAGGTCACGGAGTGACTTTGTCCCTGGAATGTGCCTCGTGTGGTTTCATGCTGTAGAGTAAGGACTTTACATTGGCGACGAGAAACAGGAATTCACGACCCACGAGAATGGCCACCGGTAGCACAGATGAACGGTACTGTGTTGGGGAAGACTGGGCCGATTTTGTTGAGAGGCTTCAACAGAGCTTTGTCACGAAAGACTGGCTGGGGGATGCAGCGGCCGACAAGCGTCAGGCTCATCTTTTGACCAGCTGCGGGCCAAAGACTTATGTGCTCATGAAGGACTTACTGGCACCCACAAAGCCGTGTGCCAGAACCTTTGAAGAGCTTAGCAAGTTGATTGGGGAGCATCTCAAGCCGGCGTGCAGCATACACATGGCTCGACACAGATTTTACACCCACCGACGTCGTGAAGGACAGAGCATATCGGACTTTGTAGAGGACCTCCGGCGTTTGGCCAGCCTCTAAGTTCACAGACGCCTGCAGGGGGGAGATGTGAAGGGACTTCTTTATCGAGGGTATCGGTCATGCGGGAATTTTTCGCAAGTTAATTGAAACCAAGGACTTGACCTTGGAAGCGGCGGCATTGTTGGCTCAGACTTTCATGGCGGGGGAGGAAGAGACAAAAATGATTTACGTGCGCAATTCTGCCTCCAACGCGGCGATGGATCAGGGAGTCAACGTCCTCAATGCTACTCAGAGCCCGCAGGCAGGCAGGGGCAGTCCGACATTCATCAGGCAGTAATAGACCCCAGAGTAGGTCCTCAACATAGACAATGGCAGGCTGAACAGACGTTCACGCCATCACAGTGGACAATGTGGCCCGGGGTGGGACCATTGACACCCACCAATAGGGTACTTAAGAACAGTCAAAGGGACAGTAAGCGCGGAATTCCTGGCCATAGCCCTTTTGTCCCCAACAATGAAACTTTAACTCGTGCTGGAGGTGTGGGGGAAAACACTCAGCCAGATCTTGCAGTTTCCAACAGTTTATCTGCAGAAACTGACACCTCAGTGGCCATTTAACTCCTATGTGCAGAAAGCCCGCAACCAGACTAATATATGAGGCAGATGGAACAGAGGAGGATTCTGTGAGGCAGGATGACTTTTGGGGCAAATCGATGGACGTCGAGGTTCAGCGGGTCCATGCGACGAACAGTTCATACACCAAAACGCCACCAATGATGATGAGGGTTTTATTGAACAGTATCCCAGTACGCATGGAGCTGGACACTGGGGCCAGCCAGTCACTCATGGGCCTTCAGCAATTCGAAAAGCTATGGCCACTCAAAGTCAGTAGACCCAAATTAGAACGTATCGAGACACAATTAAGGACTTACACCAAAGAAATCATTCCGGTGCTAGGCAGTGCAATATTGGCTGTCACACACAATGGCTCAGTGAACCGGCTGCCGCTCTGGATTGTCCCGGCTAATGGTCCCGCACTGTTTGGGGGGAGCTGGTTAGCCGAGATGAATTGGAAATGGGGGGATGTTCACGCAGTGTCCTCGGTGGAGCGAAGTTCGTGCTCACAAGTCCTACAACAATTCGAGTCGTTATTCCAACCGGGCATCAGGACTTTCAAAGGCACTAAAGTAGTGATATATATCACCCCAGACGCCAGGCCGGTACACCACAAAGCCAGAGCGGTGCCGTATGTGATGCATGAGAAAATCGAGAGCGAATTGGACCGGCTATTGCGAGAAGGCATCATCTCGCCTGTTGAATTCAGTGACTGGGCGAGCCCCATCGTCCCCGTCCTAAAAGCGGATGGCTCTGTCAGGATCTGTGGCGACTACAAGGCCACCATCAATCAGGTGTCCCTACAAGACCAATACCCGCTCCCAAGAGCGGAGGACCTCTTCGCCACGCTGACAGGCGGCAAGCTGTTCACCAAGTTGGACCTCACTTCAGCCTATATGACCCAGGAACTGGCCGACGAATCTAAACCGCTGACCACCATCACCACGCACAAGGGACTGTTTGCGTATAACAAGTGCCCGTTTGGCATTTGATCAGTGGCCGCAATTTTTCAACGAAACATGGAAAGCCTGCTTAAATCTATTCCTGGAATGATCGTATTCCAGGACGACATCCTCATCACTGGTTGAGACACCGAGGAACATCTCCACAATCTGGAGGAGGTGCTACACCGACTGGACCGGGTAGGCCTGCGACTCAAGAAGTCCAAATGCATGTTCTTAGCTCCCGAGGTTGAGTTTCTGGGCAGGAGAGTTGCTGCAGGTGGGATTCGGCCCACTAAATCCAAAACGGAGGCGATTCGACGAGCACCCAGGCCCTGCAACACATCGGAGCTGCGTTCATTCCTGCGACTGTTGAACTATTTCGGGAACTTTATGCCGAACTTGAGCACGTTGTTGGAGCCGCTACACGTGCTCCTGTGTAAGAGTTGCGATTGGTTTTTGGGGGACCGTCAGGAACGGGCTTTTGATCGGGCGCAAAACCTACTGTGTTCAAACAAGCTGTTGACCTTGTACGACCCCTGTAAAAGTTTAGTTCTGACATGTGATGCATTGTCCCATGGTGTTGGGTGCATGTTGCAGCAGGGTAATGCTGAGGGTCAGCTACAACCTGTGGCTTATGCCTCCAGGTCGCGCTCTCAAGCAGAACGGGGATATGGGATGGTCGAGAAGGAAGCGCTTGCATGTGTCTATGGTGTAAAAATAATGCATCAGTACCTCTTTGGTAGGAAGTTTGAATTAGAGACAGACCATAAGCCACTCACATCCTTGTTGTCAAACAGCAAGGCTGTCAATGCCAACGCATCAGCTCGCATACAGTGATGGGCTCTCATGCTTGCTGCTTAACACTACTCCATCCGGCACTAGCCCGGCACCGAAAATTGCACTGACGCGCTCAGCAGGCTTCTATTGGCCACGACCGAGGGGGCAGCTGAGCAAAGCGCTGAGATGGTCATGGCTGTCAATGCCTTCGACAGTGCAGGCTCCCCCATCACAGCCCGCCAGATCAAAATCTGGACAAACAGGGATCCCCTCCTATCCCTGATTAAGAAATGTGTCCTGACCGAGGATTGGGCGCCCGCACACAGAGCATGCCCTGAGGAGGTCAGACCGTTCCACAGACGGATGGATGAGCTCTCCATCCAAACTGACTGCCTACTATGGGGCAGCTGGGTAGTCATGCCCCAGAAGGGCAGGGAGGCATTCATCAGGGAACTCCACAGCGAGCACCCAGGCATTGTGATGATGAAGGCCATTGCCCGGTCACACGTTTGGTGGCCCGGAATTGACTCAGACCTGGAACACTCTGTTCACAGGTGCACAACATGTGCCCAGCTGGGTAATGCCCCCAGGGAGGCCCCGCTCAGCCCATGGCCCTGGCCCACCAAGCCATGGTCACGTATTCATGTAGACTATGTGGGCCCGTTCATGGGGAAGATGTTCCTTATCGTTGTAGATGCGTACTCGAAATGGATCGAGTGCATCACCCTGAATTCATGCACGTCATCCACCATCGTGGAAATCCTACGTGCGATCTTCGCAACCCATGGCTTGCTGGACATCCTGGTTAGTGATAATGGCCCGTGTTTCACGAGCTATGAATTCCAGGAGTTTATGTCGGGCAATGGCATCAATCATGTCAGGACTGCGCCGTTCAAGCCGACCTCCAATGGCCAGGCGGAACGTGCAGTCCAAATCATTAAGCAAGGTATGCTCAGGATTCAAGGACCCTCCCTACAATGCCGCCTATCGCGCCTCCTGCTGGCCTATAGATCCCGCCCACATTCGCTCATGGGTGTCCCGCCCGCAGAGCTACTAATGAAACGGACACTCAAAACTCGGTTGTCCCTCATTCACCTGACCGACATAGTTGAGGGCAAGCGCAAGTCACAAAACGAGTACCATGACCGAAATGCGAGGGGGAGATGTATAGAAATAAATGATCCTGTATTCGTCCTCAATCACGCCATGGGGCCCAAATGGCTCGAGAGTACTGTAATTGACAAAGAAGGGAATAGGGTCATTGTGGTAAAACTCAACAATGGCCAGATATGCCGTAAGCATCTGGAGCAAGTAAAAAAAAGGTTCAGCAATGACACGGAGGAACCCGAAGAAGACCATGAGATGGAGCTCACACTACCGCCAGTGAACGTGCAACAAAAGCAATCAGAGGAATGCACAGTTCCTGAGGTCAGCCCGGACAGACCGGAATCACCACAGATGACAGACACTCAAGTCAGTGTCCAGCAACCAGAGCTCCAACTACGGCACTCCATGAGGGAGCGCAGACCATCTGAAAGACTAAACCTATGATCCCAATAAGACTTTGGGGCGGGGGGGGGGGGAAGGTGATGTCATGTCTGTAACTACAATGTAACACCACTGTATCACTGTATACACTCAACCTAGATGCACACGTTGACCACAAGGGGTGAACTTGTGGGAGACACTCCTTACCTGATCACTCAGGTATATAAAGGGAGGTCCCACGCAGGGTCATCACTTCTGGAGTGCTGTAATAAAGAGTTAAGGTCACGGAGTGGCCTTGTCCCTGGAATGTGCCTCATGTGGTTTCATGCTGTAGAGTAAGGACTTTACACCCGCCTTAAGTATAATCAATGACCCAGTATCCACAGCTCTCTGGGGCAGAGAATTCCATAGATTTACAACCCTCTGAGAGAAGAAATTCCTCCTCATCTCAGTTTTAAATGGGCGGCTCCTTATTCTATGTCCCCTAGTTTTAGTTTCCTCTATGAGTGGAAATAGCCTCTCTGCATCCACCTTGTCGAGCCCCCTCATTATCGTATATGTTTTGATAAGATCACCTCTCATTCTTCTGAACTCCACAATGTGTATCGGCCCAACCTACTCAACCTATCTTTCTAAGTCAACCCCCTCATCTTCGGAATCAACCTCGTGAAGCCTCTGTGTAGTTGTAACTTGACAGATGGCAAGTTCAGGATTTAGCGCATGTGCAACTGTATGTGGAATCCCAAACTTGCGGTCAGTTTAAAAGGCGGTATGACGGCTGACAGTTCACCGACATACCAACCAAAAATTCAGGGCCACTATGTCGGCAAAACTATGGCAGATGGAGTTCAATGTGGAAAGTGTGAGGTTATCCTCTTTATACTCGAGAAAGGCAAATCACAATATTTTCTTAATGGTGAGAGACTGGGAGCTGTGCGGAACGGCAAAGGTGCCCATAAACACAAATTACTTAAAGTTAGTGCACAGTACAAAAAGTAATCAAAAGACCCCAAGGGGGTCGGAATACAAAAGTAAGGAGATAATAATACTTCAGTTGTACAGAGCTTTGGTAGACCCCACCTGAAGCACTGCATTCAGAAAGATATACTAGCCTTCGAGGGGGTACAGCACAACTTCACCAGAGTTATGCCAGGGCTTAAAGGGTTAAATTATGAGGACAGGTTGCATAAACTTGGTTTTTAGTCCCTTGAGTTTAGAAGGTTGAAGGGGTGATCTAATTGAGGTGTATGAAATGATAAAGAGGCTCAATAGGGTAGATACAAAGAAATGATTTCCTCCAGCAAGGAAATCCAGAACAAGGGGGGCATAATCTTAAAATTAGAGCCAGACCAGTTAGGAGTGAAATCAGGAAGCACTTTATCACACCAAGGGTAGTAGAAATCTGGAACTCTCTTCCCCCAAAAGGCTGTGAGTGCTGGGTCACTTGAAAATTTTCAAGACTGAGATTGATAAGATTTTTGTTATGTAAGGGTATCCAGAGATATGGAGCAAAGGTGGGCAAATGGAGTTGAGGTACAGAGCAACCATGATCTAATTAAATGGTAGAACAGGCTTTGAGGGGACGAAAATACTATTACTGATCCTAAATTCCACTGCTCTGCTTTTTCACCATAGCCATGCATCTTCCCGTAATTCAAATATTTGTCCAATTTTCCCTTAAATTATAAAATGGACCCTACCTCAACCACATCCTATGGCTAAGCATCCATGCTCCAACAATCTTTTGTTTAAGACATTTCTCCTAACCTCATCATTCTCTTTTAGTGACAATTTTAAATTGATGACTGATAAAACCACACTCTAACAAGAGTTTAAGCTTTTGGGAGAGAAGGGGAGAAATCTCGGGGACGAAATTGCCTTCCGCCCGAAACGGGGCGCATGTATTGCTTTTTTGCGTACATTACCGCCCCAATGGATGGGGCGGACATTAGAGCGAAATTCAGCACTTGGAGCAAAAAAACAGAGCGGTGCGGTGTTGGTGGTGGGAATGGGCTCTCACCTAACAGATAGAGCTATGCGCGGCAAATTGTGAAATGTTCGATATGTCTGCTGTTGCAGCTTGAAAAGATCCAGTCGTAAAATTCAGGGCGATGGTGACCTTTGATGCGACTGACAGCTGTCCTCAACCTTGTTTGAGGCTGGAGGTCTGGCTGCAGGAGATGGCACAGTTCCGTGATGACGTCTTTGTGGAATCGCAGTCTCCAGAGACACTGGTCATCAGTGAGGTCCATGTAGGAGAACTGCTGTCTGTAGACCCTTTGACGATAGGGCCTTCTGCCACCACATCTATGCAGGTACCTTCCTCTCACAGCTGCCTGATTGCCTTCTCCCTCCTGCTGCTGTTACTCCTCACCCTCTGCAGCCTGCTGCTGGCAAGCACAGCCTCCTGTTCATGCTGCCTCCTCTCCATCTGCCCCACTCTGTGGTGTTGGGTCTCTGCATACCTGACCCTTCTCCTGACGGCAGGCCCTTCCTGAGAACCTTCCTGGTGCACCTCTCTGGGTTGTGCTCAGTCGCCATCTCTATGGCCTTCTGCATGTTCCTTACCCATGTGAGCTGCGTCCCTTGCCCGCTGCCTCTCCAAACGTTGGAGCCAGCGCCGCTTCTCCAGCATGCCTCCCTGCCGTGCACAATGTGTAGGAGGCGTTCCGCTGCCAGCACTGACTATTAAACCTCTTCAAGCACAGCCTCCTCAATCTACGCTCTCTGTTGCTGACTATGAAGAGGCTGGCCCACTACTCTTCAAATCCGATGTCAACAACGCAACTCTCAATGCTTTCAGCTGTCGAAAATAATCTGTCCGACAAGAATGGTGGGAGCTGCACTGCGCCTTTAAATGCCGCTGGTGGTCTTCAGCATGCCATGTGTACCGACCCAAAAACCTGTCGTTGGCCCTGACAAGCGGCCGGAAGCCGAATTAAGGGCAATTTTCCTTCCGATGCGGGTCGAAGGCGGTGCGCACTTTGATTATGTCGTTACCGACGCATACGGAGGAGCGGAGCGGAAGTGTGGGAAGCGGGGCGGTTACCTACACCGCCGGAAATATCAATGAGGGAAATGCCGCTTTCAGGCAGCCATGGCTCTTTTTGAAAGGGGCAATTTCGGCCCCCTCGTTTCATAAAAATAGAGGGGCTGAAATTCAACCTCCCGAAAAGACCTCTTGCTGTCGGAAAGCGGTGGCCAAGCGGCGGAGTTGAATGGCCGCCGCCAGCGAAATTCACCTCATTGTTTTTCCAGCGGTCCCCACTTCTGCCCCGCTACTGTCGACCCACCCTAAGTGCGTAATCAAAGCGCACACCGCCGATCTCTCGCACCTCCATCGAAATTCAGCTTGAGAAATCGTAGATCCGCCACGTGGTGCCCCTGACAGCTTTTTCTGTTGGTCACCTTACTTTCAGTGTGTTGGACATGGCTGCGCGGCGGTTATTAAAGGTGGGGGCCCACTGCCGTGACTGCCATGTTTTTTTTTTTGTTGGCCTACTGCCAGGTTGGGCTGACAATTATGCCCCCAGGTTCGTCTGGAGCACCAACAGGCAGCCTGGCAACCCCTCTTGGGTGCCAGGCCACTGGCCCGGCCGAAACCCTCCCTGGTGGCCCACTGAACCGAAGTTTTAAAATGGCAAAGGCACACCCCTTTAAGTGAAGGGAAGAGCCGTGGTGACGCACACGCGTCATGATGCCATCACCGCGCTGCTGATAATTGACAGCGGCGGTGACTCCGTATCACCTCCACTTCCGCCCCTCTCGTGGTCGATCTACTGCTTACCGGCCAACTTCCGCCTCCATTATGACCCACTTCCGGTTCGCCCGAAAAAAAATGACAAAGAGCTAAATTTCGCGAAAGAGGCCATCTCATCCAGCGCAGCGGAGAAAAAACCTTTAAAAACGGTAGATGCACCAGCTTTCTGGCGGGCCTGAATTTCTACCCAAGCCTTTGGCAAACAAGGAGGAGGACTTTAAAAGACTTCAGGAGGGCACAATGTGTGGGTGGAATTTGTTGTAGATAATTGTGAGGTGATGCATTTGGGGAGGGGGTGAAACAAAGAGTGGAAATAGTCTAGTCCCTTACTGTAAAGACATTGACGGGTTCACCAGTCCTGAAGAAGGGTCTTAAATCCTGAAAAGTTGACTGACATCTGTTTTTCCGCAGATGCTGCCTGACCTGCTGAGTATTTGCAGCTTTTTCTGATTATGTTTTCCAATTTCCAGCATCTGCAGTAATTTATTTTTATTTAAATTGGTGATCCTTTGTGACTGACTGTTAAGTTTCAAATAAAGCAATGTGACTGGTACTGTAGACTTGAGTAAGTGTGACCTTAGTCTCTTTATTCTGACTCCAGAGTGCTGGCACAGCATGGGAGGCCGGCTTATTGCTTATATGCAGTGCTCCCAAGGGATGCTGGGATCCCTTGGGACTCCAATAGATGCACCCTCTGGTGGCGGTAGAATGCTGGTTACAAGATGTTGCATACATAACATCACTCCCCCCCCGCCCCCCCCCCCCCCCCCCCCCCACACAAAGTCAATAGTACACTTATTTACAGAGTGAGACGATCTGGGGCTTTCCGCTCCCTAGTCGATCGTCTCGGTACAAACACAGGTGCAGGTGAGTTGGTTGGACCTTTGCTGGGCTGCTGCACAGCTGGCCTTGCTGGGCTGCTGGGGATGATGTGTTCAGCTTCGTGGTCAACCGTGATGTCGGTTGCCACTTGTGTGTGTATTGGAGGGTCAAATTTGGTGGTGTCCTCTTCAGGTTGTTTGTGGCTGTCTGTGAATCGCAGTTTGGTTTGGTCCAAATGTTTTCTGCAAGTTAGTCCATTTGCCAGTTTGACCTCAAACACCCTACTCCCTTCTTTGGCTACGACAGTGCCAGCAAGCCATTTGGGACCATGTCCATAGTTGAGTACAAATACAGGGTCATTGTCTTCAATATCATGTGACAAATTTGCGTGATCATGGTACATGCTTTGTTGATGCCGCCTGTCCTCGACATTATCATGGAGATCAGGGTGGACGAGAGAGAGCCTTGTTTTGAGTGCCCTTTTCATGAGCAGTTCGGCAGAGGGAACCCCGGTGAGCGAGTGGGGTCTGGTGCAGTAACTGAGCAGGACTCTGGACAGGTGGGTCTGCAGGGAGCCTTCCGGCACGCATTTCAAGCTTTGCTTGATGGTTTGGACTATCCGTTCTGCCTGGCCGTTAGATGTGAGCTTGATCCCATTGCGGTCATGAATTCCTTGAATTCAGCGCTGGTTGAAGCACGGCCCATTGTCGCTGACAAGGACATCAGGAAGGCCGTGCGTGGCAAACATAGCTCATAGGCTTTCAATGGTGGCAGTGGACGTGCTTACTGACATTATTACACACTCAATCCATTTTGTATAAGCATCCACAACAACCAAAAACATTTTGCCTAGAAACGAGCCAGTGAAGTCAATGTGGATCCCAGACCACGGTTTGGAGGGCCATAACCACAAACTTAGCAGTGCCTCCCTGGGTGCATTGCTCAGTTGAGAGCAAGTGTTGCATTGGCGCATGCAAGACTCCAAATCTGAGTTGATGCCGGGCCACCACACATGGGATCTGGCTATAGCTTTCTTCATTACTATGCCTGGGTGGCAAAACTACGCGATTACCCCACAAAAGACAGTTCGCCTCTATGGACATTTTGTCTTTGCGCCGCTGAGACGGCTTGATCTCTCTGCTGGGACACTGGACCAGCTCCCATGGAGGATACAGTTTTTTTTTTACAAGGGACAGTAAAGGATCCTGGCGGGCCATAACTGGTGACTTTTCGTTTTCAAATGCATCCATCACCAAGAGCAAGTCTGCAGGCAGTGCCATTTCCACCCCGGTGACGAACAATGGTAGCCGACTGAGAGCATCAGCGCAGTTCTCTGTGCCTGGCCTGTGGCGAATTACACAGTTATATGCAGACAACGTGAGCGCCCATCTTTGGGTGCAAGCAGAGGCATTGGTATTAATACCTTTGATCTCTGAGAATAGCGATATGAGCGGCTCATGGTCAGTTTCTAACTCAAACTTAAGCCCAAACTGATACTGGTGCATTTTTTTCACCCCATAAACGCATGCCAGAGCTTCTTTTTCAATCATGCTGTAGGCCCTTTCGGCCTTGGACAAACTCCTGGACGCATAAGCGACCGGTTGCAAGTTCCCGATTCGTTTGCTTGTTGTAACACACACCTGACCCCGTACGAAGTCGCATCGCAAGCTAGCACTAAACGTTTACATGGGTCATACAGAACAAGCAGTTTGTTGGAACATAACAGATTTGTGGCTTTCTCAAAAGCAGTCTCTTGTGATTTCCACCATATCCAGTCATCTCCCTTGCGTAGCAAAACATGTAGAGGTTCTAGCAAGGTGCTTAACTCAGTAGGAAATTACCAAAATAATTGAGGAGTCCCAGGAACGACCGCAGCTCCGTCACGTTCTGTGGTCTCGGCGCATTCTTGATGGCCTCCGTCTTGGCTTTGGTGGGTCTGATGCCGTCTGCCGCGATTCTTCTCCCTAAGAACTCGACCTCAGGCACCAGGAAAACACACTTCGAGCGTTTCAACCTGAGTCCCACATGATCTAGCCGACTTAGAACCTCTTCCAGGATCTGCAAGTGTTCGATGGTGTCCCGACCTGTGATCAATATGTCATCCTGGAAAAACACGGTGCGCAGAACCGACTTTGCAGACTCTCCATGTTCCTTTGAAAAATAGCCGCGGCCGATCGAATCCCAAACGGGCATCTATTGTAGATGAACAGACCTTTGTGCATGTTGATGCAGGTGAGGCCTTTTGAAGATTCCACCAGCTCCTGCGTCATGTAGGCCGAGGTCAGATCCAATTTGGTGAACATCTTCCCTCTTGCCAGCATCGCAAATAGGTTGTCTGCCTTGGGTAGTTGGTACTGGTCCCGCAGCAAAAAACGGTTAGTCGTTACTTTATAGTCCCCACAAATTCTGACCGTGCCATCGTCCTTGAGAACCGGAACAATCGGACTGGCCCGCTTGTTGAACTCAACCGGCGCAATGATGCCCTCTGGTTGCAGCCTGTCCAGCTCGATCTCCACTTTCTCTTGCATCATGCATAGCACCGCGCGTACCTTGTGGTGGATGGGTCATGTACCGGGAACCAAGTGGATCTGCACCTTCGCCCCAGAGAACTTTCTGATGCCTGGCTCAAACAACGACGGGAACTTGTTCAAAACCTGGGCACATGAGACATCGTCGACGGATGAAAGCGCTCGGCTGTCGTCCCAGTTCCAGCGAATTTTTCCCAGCCACCTTCTGCCGAACAGTGTGGGGCCATCTCCTGGTACAATCCATTGTGGTAGTTCATGCACCGCTCCATCATCGAGACTTTTACTGCTGCACTGCCAGTTACAGGGATCAGCTCTTTAGTGTAAGTTCTCAGCTTGGTATGAATAGGGCTCAGCTGGGGCCTTTGTGCCTTGTTGCACCACAGCCTCTCAAAGGCCTTTTTGCTCATGATAAACTGACTCGCACCCGTGTCCAATTCCATGGAAACTGGAATTCCGTTCAGTTCAACTTTTAACATGCTCGGTCGACATTTCGTGGTGAAGGTGTGTACCCCGTACACTTCTGCCTCCTCGGTTCGAGTCTCTTGTTCAGTTTGATCCGCCATGGATCGGTCTTCCTCTGCAACGTGGTGGTTTGCAGGGTTTGCAGCTCGTCTGCACATTCGCTGGAGGTGTTCCATTGTTCCCCAGCCTTTGCACGCATGGTATTTGAAGTGGCTTTGATGGGCTCAATGATCAGCTCCGCAGCGCCAACAAGGTGTTAACTGCCTCGCATTCACACTTGATGGCGGACTCTGAGTCATCTGAGGTTGTGCAGCTACAGGCGTGTACATTCTGCCCTATGCACTCCTGCCTGAAAACGACGTTACTTTGTGTACAGTACTTGCCGATGCATCTTTATGCTGCGAAATTTGTTTGGTGTTATCGCTGGTGGACATAAATGCCTGGGCTATCGTTATGGCTTTGTTCAGGTTCAGTGTTTCATCAGTCAATAGTTTGCGAAGGATAACCTCATGGCCAATGCCAAGCACAAAAAAGTCTCTTAGTATTTGTTCCAGGAATCCACCGAATTCGCAACGTCCTGCACGGCGCCTTAGTTCGGCGACGTAGCTCGCCACTTCCTGGCCTTCAGACCGTTGACATGTATAAAATCGATACCTTGCCATCAGAATGCTCTCCTTCGGATTTAGGTGCTCCTGGAGCAGCGTACACAGTTCTTCATACCATTTGGTTGTGGGTTTCACCGGAGTAAGAAGATTCTTCGTGAGGTCACAGGTTATTGCCCCGCAGACGGTGAGGAGGATCGGCGTTCGTTTGGCAGTGTTCTCATTCCCTTCCAGCTCGTTGGCCATGAAGTATTGGTCGAGTTGCTCCACGAAGGCTTCCCAATCATCACCTTCTGAGAATTTCTCCAGGATGCCAACAGTTCTCTGCACTTTTGCGTGATGGTTCGTTACCTATTACTCATCGCCAGTTGTTAAGTCTCAAATAAAACAATGTGACTGAGTTCTGTAGACTTGAGTAAGTGTGACCTTAGTCTTATGTAGTCATTCCTCCGGGCATATAGTGCAGCTGTCACCTGCCGAATGCAGATACGTGTTGCATGTTGAGAAATGGTACACACATCCCCAGTTGTGGCATGGAACGATCCAGATGTTTAGAATGCAAGTGCAGCTGTAACCTTCACTTCTTGGCCTTTATTCCAAAGGGGATGGAGTATAAAAGCAAGGAAGTCTTGCTACAGTTATACAGGGTATTGGTGAGGCCACACCTGGAATACTGCGTGCAGTTTTGTTTTCCATATTTACGAAAGGATATACTTGCTTTGGAGGCAGTTCAGAGAAGGTTTACTAGGTTGATTCCGGGGATGAGGGGTTTGACTTATGAGGAAAGGTTGAGTAGGTTGGGCCTCTACTCATTGGAATTCAGAAGAATGAGAAGTGATCTTATCGAAACGTATAAGATTATGAGGGGGCTTGACAAGGTGGATGCAGAGAGGATATTTCCACTGATAAGGGAAATTAGAACTGGGGGGAATAATCTTAGAATAAGGAGCTGCCCATTTAAAACTGAGATGAGGAGGAATTTCTTCTCTCAGATGGTTGTAAATTTATGGAATTTTCTGCCTCAGAGAGCTGTGGAAGCTGGTACATTGAATACATTTAAGACAGAGCTAGACAGCTTCTTAACCGATAAGGTATTATGGGGAGCGGCAGGGAAGTGGACCTGAGTCCATGATCGAATCAGTCATGATTGTATCAAATGGCGGAGCAGGCTCGAGCGGCCGAATTGCCTAATCCTGCTCCTATTTTTTATGTTAACTGACGAAGCGGTCCTCGTGACGCTTCTAGGTTGCAGGTCTGCTTTTCCTAACTCTCAGATCTCAGTTACAACTTCTTTGCGCAAACACAGCATTCTGTCAGTGTGCATCACTCACATGCAGGTACGAACACCTGCCTCGATATACCTGACATGGGTAAGTCCTCCTGCCCATCATCCTACGTGCTCTGAGGTTCCTCATGTGATGATGTTGAATCAATTGTCTCCTCCAAAGCACCATCATGCAGAAGGCTTGCACGAGATATGGCATTGTCAGTATTGCCCCATGATTAAATTGTACCTTTGCAAGAAGCTCAAAACGGCAGGTAGGGCAAGATACTTTGTTTTCTCTCTCTCCCCAAGGTCGACGCCCTAGTATGGACCACACCCAGGTCTGAGCATGCACAATGATCGGGAAAGACCCCCCACCCCCTCCCCGCGGCTTCATTTGATGCATTGTGTAAGGCTTCTCATTCCTTCAGTTCATCTTGCACATACCGCCTCATCCCCCCCCTCCCCGGGCTTCTTTTCAAGCCGGGCCCCTGTGCCTAGACGAGGGATCGATTCTGCCAGCCAATGCTCCGACCCTGGAGCCCGGTTTGGAGCTGTTCGGTGGTGGCGTGGCACGTTAAAAATTAAAGAATTCCATGAATCTTCCATTTTCTGCGTTTTAAGTTTGAAAAAAATTAAGCTTCGTGATGCATATTTATGTGTTCTTGACTCCCTACAAAATTTTGCCTAAAAACAATGGCGTCTTTCTGTGCTAATTTTTTGATGTGCGCTGGTTTTTCTTAAGTGCCCAGAAGGTTTTTCGGGAGTGGTCACATACGCCATCCTAGGAGAAATGTAAGTTGGCCAAACTTACATAATTGTAAAAAACTGGCGCAGACATCAGGTTACGCCCCCATGACGCAAAAAAAACTAACCTAAAAAAATCGGGAAACTTGAATTTTTAAATTTAGGCAAAAAAAAGTGGTGCACGCCAAAATAAATGGCACAAATCACTGGGGAAAATTGAGCCCATTGTCTTTTTTTTTCAACCCAAGAAAATGCATAATTGCTCCCAGCTGATGGTATCCAAATTGTTTGATACAAATGTAAAAAATAAATCAAAAATAATATCTGAATGGCGGCAGATTAGGAAAAAGGGAGGTGCAACAAGACCTGGGTATCATGGTACATCAGTCATTGAAAGTTGGCATGCAGGTACAGCAGGCGGTGAAGAAGGCAAATGGTATGTTGGCCTTCATAGCTAGAGATTTTGAGTATAGGAGGAGGGAGGTCTTAATGCAGTTGTACAGGACCTTAACGAGGCCTCACCTGGAATATTGTGCTCAGTTTTGGTCTCCTAATTTGAGGAAGGATGTTCTTGCTATTGAGGGAGTGCAGCAAAGGTTCACCAGACTGATTCTGGGATGGCAGGACTGACATATGAGGAGAGACTGGATCGACTGGGTCCGTATTCACTGGAGTTTAGAAGAATGAGAGGGGATCTCATAGAAACATATAAAATTCTGACGGGACTGGACAGGTTAGGTGCAGGAAGAATGTTCCCGATGTTGGGGAAGTCCAGAACCAGAGGACACAGTCTAAGGGATAAGGGGTAAGCCATTTAGGACCGAGATGAGGAGAAACTTCTTTACCCAGAGAGTTGTTGAATCCAGTTCGTTGGATATATTCAAGAGGGAGTTAGATATGGCCCTTACGGCTAAGGATGAAGGGGTATGGAGAGAAAGCAGGAAAGGGGTACTGAGGTGATGATTAGCCATGATCTTATTGAATGGTGGTGCAGGCTCGAAGGGCCGAATGGCCTACTTCTGCACCTATTTTCTATGTTTCTATGTAAAATTGGAGAATTAGTATACGAAGATATTTAGTAAAATTGTTCACTCTTAACTCGTGCTTTTATTAGCTAACAGTTCCATATTCCAACATAAAACCTGCTGGATCATTTAACATAATATTAATCTCCAGGCCAGGGAGCGGAAGGAGCAGTGTGGCGGCGTACCACTCCAGGGAGCAGCACGTGCTGGAGCAGGAGAGCAATGGCAGCTAAGAGAGACGTCACCAAGATTCATGTCGGTGATTGGAGCATGGGCAGATACAGCAGGAGCGGCGAAGTCAGGACGAAGGAGCGGCGAGAGATTGCAGAGCGATGTGATCGGGGCCCAGGAGAGGCGTGATTTCGGGGCCAGACGAGGTGTGGGCCTAGGGGCAGCACAGGCCAGCCCACACTGCGATATGTGTGCGCGCTGGTCTCCAGTCGTCTTGGTTAATCCTTGCCACTGGACCAAGACCTAGCTCTGTCAAGCCCGTGTGGTGGCTGGTGTGCAACGGCCACCACACGTTAAAAAAATCCACGCACAGGCATCTTCCACCCTTCAAGATTTAGTTTGGGACTTGGAATTTTAGGTCCTTCCTTGAAATCCCTGTGAACTTTTTGATGTGAAAGCAAGTCATCCTCGATTCGAGGGATTGCCTATGATGATGATGATGATGATATTCTGACTCCAGAGTGCTGGCACAGCATGGGAGGCCTGCTTATATGCAGTTCTCCCAAGGAAAGGATGCTGGGATCCTTCGGGATTCCAACAGATGCGCCCTCTGGTAGCGGTAGAATGCTGGTTACAAGGTGTTGCATAGATAACACTGATATTCCAACCAGTGGAAATAGAGTTTCCCTGTTCACTTTATTAAAACAATTCATCAATTTAAACAACTCTATTAAATTTCCTCTGCTCCGGTGGATACAGTCCTAGTATCTCAAGTCTTTCCTCATAACTACAATTTCTCACCCTAGCACCACTCTGGTGATTTTAACTACATGCTGTCTATGGCTGGAATGCTCCCTCGATAATGGGATGTTCAAAAGTGTACATGACACTAACTGCAGCCTAACCAATGTTTTGCACAAATTTATCAGTATTTTCTTTACTGTTGTATTCTATGCCACTATTTATAAAACCTAAAATGCAGTTGGCCATTTTATGGCTTTTTCTACGTGCACTTGCAGAGAATTATATATTTAAATATCTAGATTTCTTTGTTCATCTACAACCGTCAGCAACTTTACACCACTCCTTCTTTCTGCCCCTCCCTAAATACATTACCTCACAATTATCTACATTAAATTGTATCTGCCACCTGGATTGTTCTGAAGTCTTTTACAGGCCTCCTCAGTGTTTGCCAAACCCCCAAACGGACAATGTAGGTAAGTCCATCCTTTTCCTCACTAGGGGTCCAAGTTTCGGCCTCAGTTGCTCCTGATTTTTTGGAGCAACTGGTGTAGAACGGAGTATCTTAGAAATTCAAATTCTCGGCATTTAGTTTGCTCCAGTTCTAGTCAGTTAGAACAGTTTCACTTTGGAACAGAATTTTTTTTCAAAAGGGGGCGTGTCCGGCCACTTACGCCTGTTTTCAAAGTTTCGGCAATGAAAACTTACTCCAAACTAACTTAGAATGGAGTAAGTGAAGATTTTTGTACGCTCGAAAAAACCTTGTCTACACTTTAGAAACTCAGGTGTAGGTTACAAATCAGGCGTAGGGAATTGGGGGGGGATGGTTTAAAGGGAAGTTTCCAAACATTAAACACTTCAGTTTTACAAATAAAGAGCCATCATCAATAATAAATGATAAAAACATCAGTAAATCAACCAATAAATCAATCAAAAAAATTAATAAGAAATATTTTTTTTTAAATCAATAAATAAAACATTTTCTACTTACCGACTGCAGCACCGGGAGCCCTCCAACAGCGTGCTGGGATGCCCCCCTCAGTGTGTCTCTGTCAGTGTCTCTATCTCTCTGTCTGTCTGTCTGTCTGTGTGTGTCTCTCACTCTCTGTCTGTCAGTGTCTGTGTTTCTGACAGCGAGGGGAGGGGGGTAGAGGGAGAGAGGAGGGGAGGGGAGGGAGGGAGGCAGAGGGGGAGGGAGGGAAGGGGAGGGATGGGGGAGAAGGGGGAGGGATGGGGGAGAAGAGGGTGGGGAGAGAAGGGGGGAAGGAGAAAGGAAGGGGGGAGGAGGAGAAGGGGAAGGGGGAGAGGGGGGGAGGAGGTGAAGGGGAAGTGGGGAGGAGGAGAAGGGGAAGGGGGGAGGAGGGGAAGGGGAAGGGTGGGAGGAGGAGAAGGGGAAGGGGGAGGAGGGGAAGGGGGGGAGCAGGGGAAGGGGTAGGAGGAGAAGGGGAAAGGGGGGGAGAGGAGAAGGGGAAAGGGGGAAGAGGAGAAGGGGAAAGGGGGGGAGAGGAGAAGGGGAAGGGGAGGAGAAGGGGAAGGGGGGAGAAGGGGAAGGGGGGATCAGGGGAAGGGGGGGAGGAGGAGCAGGGGAAGGGGGGGAGAGGAGAAGGGGAAAGGGGGGGAGAGGAGAAGGGGAAAGGGGGAAAGGGGGGGAGGGGAAAGGGGGGAGAGGAGAAGGGGAAAGGGGGGGAGAGGAGAAGGGGAAAGGGGGGGGAAGGAAAGGAGAAGGGGGGAAAGGAGAAAGAGGGGTGAAGGAGAAGGCGCGGGGGGGGGGGGAAGGAGAAGGGAGAGGGAGGCTGAACGGGCCGGGCCCGGCCGGGCCCAAGACTTCGGGCAGGGCCCATCCCCAGCACCAGATTTACAGGTAGGTGGCATTGGGTTGGGTCGGGTCGGGTCCAGGGTTGGGAGCGCGGGTCGGGTCGGGGGGAGCGCAGGTCGGGGTCGGGAGCGCGGGCCGGGTCGGGGGGGAGGAGGAGGGAGGTCGGGTTGGTTCGGGTAGGGAGGGAGCGCGGGTTGGACGGGGCGGGGGACGGGGGAGGGAGGGAGAGGGAGGTCAGGTCGTGTGGGGGAGGGGGGGGAAGCGCGGGTCGGGACCGGTCCGGTCCGGGGGTGGTGGGGGGGGGGGGGTGGGGGGGAAGCGGGAGTCAAGTCGGGTCGGGAGGAAGCAGGAACTGGGCGTGGGAGGCAGCCTTATGCACGCAGCCCCCGTGAGGCCATTCAGCCAGGGCTAGGGGCTGCGTGCTTCGGGCCCCTCCCACACAGTTTTGGGCGCCTGGAGCTACTGCACGTGCGCGCCCACTGTAGCGCGCATGTGCAGAGGTCCCGGCACTGTTTTCAGCGCAGGGACCTGGCTCCGCCCCCACAGCTCGTGCTGCGCCGCGCCCGACTCCAGAGGACCAGCAGGGAGCCGGAGAATCTGTAAGTTTTTTTTAGGCGCACTTTGTGGCGCGAAAAACGGGCGTCCGAAACTTGGGCCCTAGGAGTCCACACATGTGTACTTCCGGCAGAGGTTGTTGGATAGAAATTAAGGGCAGGAAAATTCTTGGATTTTTCCTTAGCTCTGGGTGCTGAGGCCACTTGTAAAAACCTGACTACTGGCCCAGTTGAGATTGAGTGTATCAGCACAGACAAGGAATCCAGCGTGGGGACAAACTTCTTCACTCAGAGAGTTGTTAACCTGTGGAATTCTCTACCGCAGAGAGTTGTTGATGCCAGTTCGTTGGATATATTCAAGAGGGAGTTAGATATGGCCCTTACAGCTAAAGAGATCAAGGGCATGGAGAGAAAGCAGGAAAGGAGTACTAAGGTGAATGATCGGCCATGATCATATTGAATGGTGGTGCAGGCTCGAAGGGCCGAATGGCCTACTCCTGCAGCTATTTTCTATGTTTCTATGTTTACCAGTCTTCATTACTCAGTTACTCTCTGCTACTTTCTGATGCTAATGATGATGATTCTCTGAATTAACCTGCTGAGCCATTGAGGGAATCCCAATGCTTTTAGGCATTACAATCATTTCAGCTACTTTTATTTATTTTAGTTTTATTTACAGTAGTATTTATTTTTACAAACGTATTAGAGAATAATTTTAAAGAGTAACTTAACCTTTGGGTTCCTCTGGCACACATAAACTTGCAGTCTTTTATATAGGATTACATAGGATATACAGCATAGAAACAGGCCATTCAGCCAACATAGTCCATGCTGGGGTTTATGCTCCACTCGAGCCCCCTCCCGTCTTTCCTCATCTAACTCTATTAGCATAACCCTCTAGTCCCTTCTCCCTCATATGCTTGTCTAGCCTCCCATTAAATGCCCCTGTACTATTCGCTTCAACCACTCCCTGTGGTAGCAAGTTCCACATTCTCGCCACTCTCTGGGTAAAGAAGTTTCTTTTGAATTCCCTAATGGATTTCTTGGTGACTATCTTATACCTATGGCCTCTAGTTTTGCTCTTCCCCACAAGTGGAAACACTCTGGGCTAAAAATTCGAGTGCGCTCCTTTTGGAGGCAGTAACGCTTGCGAGGCGCGAGACTTTGTGCCAGGTGCAGAAGTCTCACCTCTTGCAAGAAATTGGGGTTACTGCACCCGAAAGGAAGTGCAGTGCTAAATCAAGCACACCACTTTCTTTCTGGGGCAGTAGCGGGGCGGATGCCTTGGGAGCGGGGCACATGGCTCAGCAGCTTTACGCACTGGGCCGCGTAGTGCTGCTGCATTGGAGGGACTCTTCCCTGAATTAAAGGGAAGAACCCATGCTGCATACTCTGCATTAATGAAAAGGTCCTATCCGGACCACCAGTCAAGCAGAGTGCTGGGCTGACCGATCGCGGCACGGACCCCGCGTCCAAAACGGCCATGGGATGCACAAAAACTGGCCTTTTTTTTTACTAGCAGCAGCCCACCTCCCCTTTAACTTTTGTCCTGCTAGCGCCGGCCGCTCGGTACATGTCACCTGAAGCTGTTGCTGTCATCGCCTGGCCCAGCTTCAGCGGGCGATACCCAATTTAGGGTCCGGGTCGCTAACGGGGCGCTGCATACAGTGATAACATCAGCATCGCTGGCTCAGCACACTCCTGCGAATTTAGAGGGAGTCGTTAGCGACTCGGTTGCAAAGTCGTTTGCGCCCCATTAGCACCTAACTGGAGGTGCAAATGATCTGAATTTCTCCCCCTCTGTGTCTACTTTATGAAAATCTTTCATAATTTGAAAAGATCTTTATTAGGTCACGCCCCTTTGCCATTAGAGTTTATGTTGTTGCCTGCACCTTGAAACTACATTAGTCTTTTAACTCATATATTGCAGTTCCTGTGCATGGGCCCTTCACTTTCACTTATTGTCTGGTAATTGTGGCACTGATGGTAAATCTATACCTATTGTAAGAAAGTGATATTCACTCAAGAATGTATCAAAGTTGTTGGAGCTTCTCTTTTTTTATCCTTAATAAGCGGTTTGAGGGTTGTATTATAAAGAATTGTTTCATAATAAATAATCTATCGGGAGACATATATATATATAAGCATGATTCCCTATAGATTATTTAGTATTATGTATTTGTTATATATAAAATTATCTTTTATACATCAATTTTTATTAGTTAGAGGCAGTCTGGAAGCAGAGGTTTATTTACCCAGTGCAACATTATGAAGTTCTGTTACAAATTCACCTTCGGAATCAAATGTACTATTTACCATGTGTGGGATCTCGTGCAACAATGTACATTCTGTAGTGCACTAATACAACTAATGCATTGTGCTTCCAGACTCTTCTACATCAGCGCATCCAATTTTCCTTATTCTTTTAAAGATAATGCAGGACTTTACTTTTCATGTAGCCATACTATTTGCCTTCATGATTCTACAGATTCTAAAAACGTTAACTAAAAACCTATATCGTGTTGTGCTGTTGATGCAGGTTCCGAAAAAAGCCAAGGAATGCGAGCTCTTGCCTTAAGCCCCAATCGACGATATCTGGCCATTTCTGAAAGGGGTGAAAAAGCCACAGTGACTATATATGATGTACAGCATGATCAAAATAGAAAGAGAAAGTCACTTAGTGTGAATGACCTTCAGGCCCAGGAGTTTGTCAGTATTGCCTTCTCGCCAGACTCCAAATTCTTGATTGCGCAGTCTGGACAACCTGATTGGACACTGATCTACTGGTTATGGAAGAAACAGAAAATCATGGGTGTTATAAAAACTACCAGCAACCCAAACCCTATTTACCAGGTAATCTTTTGTAATTCAATGTCAGTAACTTCAGCCACCATATTTGTGGGCAAAACAATTTCTTGAGAAATTTGACTATTAATTCAAACTGAAATAAGTTTCCAACTTAAAAAGCTTTCCATCAGGATTTTTCAGAAGGCATTCATGTCAATGCTCAATTCTGCGTGCAGTTTTATATTGGTTTCATGAAAAGCTGCTGAAACAATTACAAAGTAGAAGGGAAGATTCAGTGAAATGCAAAATCTTTCTGTTACTTTAGCAATTTTGACCATGTATTTAATATTCTCCACAGCGCATTTGAATTTAACCGAGAGAATAATTAAAATTAGCTTCACATAATCAGTACGCTAGTTGACATTATTTCCCCTCTTCGCATGTACAACTCAAGAGAGAGAGAGAGTGGAGCTCCTTCCTTAACCCCAGTGCTTCTCCTCCTCTCTACCTGACATTCTACTCCTGCCACTGACCAGCTGCCACTTCCTGCCGGGTAACATAAGAACATAAGAAATAGGAACAGGAGTAGGCATCACGGCTCCCCGAGCCTGCTCCATCATTCAATAAGATCATGGCTGATCTGATCATAGACTCAGCTCCACTTCCCCGCCCTCTCCCCATAACCCCTTATCCCCATATCGTTTAAGAAACTGTCTATTTCTATCTTAAACTTATTCAATGTCCCAGCTTCCACAGTTCTCTGAGGCAGCGAATTCCACAGATTTACAACCCTCTGAAAGAAGAAATTTCTCCTCATCTCTGTTTTAAATGGGCGGCCCCTTATTCTAAGATCATGCCCTCTAGTTCTAGTCTCCCCCATCAGTGGAAACATCCTCTCTGCATCCACCTTGTCAAGCCTCCTCATAATCTTATATGTTTCGATAAAATCACCTCTCATTCTTCTGAATTCCAATGAGTAGAGGCCCAACCTACTCAACCTTTCCTCATAAGTCAACCCCCTCATCCCCGGAATCAGCCTAGTGAACCTTTTCTGAACTCCCTCCAAAGCAAGTATATCCTTTCGTAAATATGGAAACCAAAACTGCACGCAGTATTCCAGGTGTGGCCTCACCAATACCTTATATAGCTGTAGCAAGACTTCCCTGCTTTTATACTCCATCCCCTTTGCAATAAAGGTCAAGATACCATTGGACTTCCTGATCACTTGCTGTATCTGCATACTAAACTTTTGTTTTTCATGCACAAGTACCCCCAGGTCCTGCTGCACTGCGGCACTTTGCAATCTTTCTCCATTTAAATAATAATTTGCTCTTAGGTTATGCACTTTGGCAGAAATAAATCAAACACTTTCCAAAATTATACTACATCTGCCAAATTTTTGCCCACTCACTTAGCCTGTCTATGTCCTTTTGCAGATTTTTTGTGTCCTCCTCACACAATGCGTTTCCTCCTACCTTTGGATCGTCAGCAAACTTGGCTACGTTACACTCAGTCCCTTCTTCCAAGTCGTTTATATAGGTTGTAAATAGTTGAGGTCCCAGCACTGATCCTGCAGCACCCCACTAGTTACTGGTTGCCAACCAGAGAATGAACCATTTATCCCAACTCTTTGTTTTCTGTTAGTTAGCCATTCCTCTAGCCATGCTAATATATTACCCCCAACCCCGTGAACTTTTATCTTGTGCAGTAACCTTTTATGTGGCCCCTTGTCAAATGCCTTCTTGAAATCCAAATACACCACATCCACTGGTTCCCCTTTATCCACCCTGTTCGTTACATCCTCAAAGAACTCCAACAAATTTGTCAAACATGACTTCCCCTTCATGCTAACTTTGCCTGACCGAATTTTGCTTTTCCAAATGTCCTGCTGCTGCTTCTTTAATAATGGATTCCAACATTTTCCCAAGCACAGATGTTAGGCTAACTGATCTATAGTTTCTTGCTTTTTGTCTGCCTCCTTTTTTAAATAGGGGCATTACATTTGCAGTTTTCTAATCTGCTGGAACCTCCCCAAAATCCAGGGAATTTTGGTAAATTACAACCAATGCATCCCTGTCACTACTTCTCTTAAGACCCTAGCATGCAAGCCATCAGGTCCAGGGGATTTATCTGCCTTTAGTCCCATTATCTTACTGAGTACCACCTCCTTAGTGATTGCGATTATGTTAAGTTCCAGTAGCTGACTGGAAGATGAAGACATGAAGATAAAATCGCCCAGGCCTCATGCTACTGAAGTCAAGATGGTTTGCCGTCCGCCCAATTTTTTGTCCCGATTTAAAGTTTCGAGGCATCATATGAATCACAGCAAGAGGCTCGGGAATAATTGTAAATCAGTCCCCCTTTTAAAGCTATGATATTCTTATTTTTATATAATTCTTTTTATAGTATATTTAGTGAAAAATCAAAACTTTAAACAAAATCATTTTTAGCATATAGGTGTCGCTAGCATTTATTGCCCTTCCCTATTTGCCCTTGAAAAGGTGGTGGTGAGCCGCCTCCTTGAACTGCTGCAGTCCATCTGTTGAAGGTACTTCCTCAGTGCTGTTAGGGAGGTCCAGGATTTTGATGCAGCTACAATGAAGGAACAGCGACATATGTTCAAGTCCGAATATTACAGCAAATTGGAAAGCAGAGCTAGTTGCATCATGGGATTTTCAATACAGTACAGGCTGAGGAGCTGGGAAATTCAAAACTGAGCTGTTGCAGCCACACCGCTGGCAGTAGGATGTGATTGTAGCGGTTCGTCTAGGCAGTTTCCATTATAAAGTGAACAAAGGAATTTATATGATGGGGAAAAGTTAACAAAGTGTAACAACAGGAAGGAAGGTTTTGTAGGCAGGAAGTGCACATGGATTTTTAATATACTATACATAGTGAAATCAAATATATTCTTCATTGAGTGAATCCGAATTACCAACTAATATGCTTAATATGTGGTTTTTTACTATTATAAATTTTTCTGCTTTGCAGGAAAATGTAACTGGTTTTAATGCCAATAGCCTGGGGTTTCCACTCACTGGTAGTTTTACTGCTTTATTCTGTTGTAGGTTTATCTGACCTCCGCCAAATAAGCCCATGTTATACTGTGAAGCCAAACTGATGGCCATATATCAGAATATATTAATTGGGGCTAGTGAGTGAAATTACTGCCTACTCTAAATTTTGCTGTTCAAAAGTGAATGTTAACAATTAGCAGAATATTTGATCATGAATTGAGCTTCCGACCTCATATCCATTCTATCACTAAGACTGCCCATTTCCACCTTCATAATATCGTCCGCCTCCGCCCTTACCTCAACTTACCTGCTGCTGAAACCCTCATCCATGCCTTTATCACCAATTGACTTGACTATTCTAATGCACTCCTGGCTGGCCTCCCTAGTTTTACATTCCATAAACTTAAGGTAATCTAAAACTCTGCCGCCCACATGCTAATTCGCACCAAATCTCGCTCACCCATCTCCCCTGTGCTTGCTGACCTACATAAGAATATAAGAACATAAGAAATAGGAGCAGGAGTAGGCTATAAGGCCCCTCGAGCCTGCTCCGCCATTTAATGAGATCATGGCTGATCGTCGACCTCAACTCCACTTTCCCGCCCGATCTCCATATCCCTTGATTCCCCTAGACCCCAAAAATCTACATTGGCTCCCAGGTAAGCAACACCTCGATTTAAAAATTATAATCCTTGTTTTCAAATCCCTCCATGGCTTCGTCCCTTTTTATCGCTGTAATCTCCTCCAGTCCTATAATCCCCCTAGACCTCTGCGCTCCGCCTATTCTGGCATTTTTAGCATCCCCGATTTTAAATGCTCCACCATTGGTGGTCGTGCCTTCAGCTGCCTTGGTCCTATGCTCTGGAATTCCTTCCCTAAATCTCGCCGCCTCTCCATTTCTCTTTCCTCCTTTCAGACGCTCCTACCTCTTCGACCAAGCTTTTCATCCTCAGCCCCAACATCTGCTTATATGGCTCGGTGTCAACTTTTGACTTTTTTTTTTTAATAACACTCCTGTGAAACGCCTTGCGACGTTTTATTATGTTAAAGACACTATATAAATATAAGTTGTTGTGAGAAAAGAAAAAAAGATCTTTATAACTGCACCACATGCATCATCTATATTTGAAGTTTTTGTTGTGGGCCAGCATTTATTGCCCTTCCCAAATTGCCCTTGAGAAGGTGGTGTTGAGCTGCCAACTTGAACCGCTGCAGTCCGTGCGGTTAAGGTGCTTTCACAGTGCTGTTAGGGAAGGAGTTCCAGGATTTTGACCCAGCGATGATGAAGGAACAGCGATATACTTCCAAATCAGGATGGTGTGTGACTTGGAGGTGGTGGTGTTCCCATGCGCCTGCTGCTCTTGTCCCTTTAGGTGGTAGAGGCCGCGGGTTTGGGAAGTGCAGCTGAAGAAGCCTTGGTGGTAGCTGCAGTGCATCTTGTAGATGGTACACACTGTAGCCCCGGTATGCTGGTGGTGGAGGGAGTGCCAATCAAGCGGACTGCTTTGTCCCGGATGGTGTTGAACTTCTTGAGTGTTGTTGGAGCTGCACTCATCCAGGCAAGTGGAGAGTATTCCATCACACTCCTGACTTGTGCCTTGTAGATGTTGGAAAAGCTTTGGGGAGTCAGGAGGTGAGACACTCACCTCAGAATACCCAGCCTCTGACCTGCTCTTGTTGCCACAGTATTTATGTGGCTGGTGCAGTTAAGTTTCTAGTCAATGGTGACCCCTAGGATGTTAATGGTGGAGGATTCGGCGATGGTAATTCCGTTGAATGTCAAGGGGCGGCAGTTAGACTCTTGCTTGTTGGAGATAGTCATTGCCTAGCACTTGTGTGGCATGAATGTTACTTGCCACTTATCAGTCCAAGCCTGACTGTCATCCAGGTCTTGCTTCATACGGGCATGGACTGCTTCATTATCTGAGGAGTCACGAATTTCATGTGTTGATTGAACACTTCTATTGAAAAATTTGGATATAAAAATAACAAACTGGAAGAGCAGAATAGGTGAGAGTGTGTGTAACTATTTCCCACTGCTGATAAACAAATAATCCTCAAACAGACCTAAATGGCAGTAAACATTAGGGCATTTGGAAGAAAAATAATTTTTGTGCCATATTCTGTGCTGTTGCCCTTAAAAATACCTGAGGGTATTGACTTTTTGGTGAGGTATGATTCCCCTGGGGCTGGGTGAGGGAGAACTGTGGCTGAGCCTGATTCTATCTTCGCCTCCATCAACATGTGCGCAATTTCTTGCATGGCTATTATATTTAATTGATAAAAATGTCCACTTACAAAAATAAAATAATTTAACAATTATTTTCAAGGCATCACAAATATATACAAATTTTAATGATTACGTGGGTTTAATTAAAAGAGAAAAGGCCATCAAACTTGCTCCTTCCAACAGACCACAATTCTCCACAATTGGATATCCTGAGAAATAACCAGAAATAAAAGCTCCAAAGGGTGAAATCGCTCATTGACCATAGGAGAAAGACACAGATGGACTTGCATTTATATCGTGCTTTCACGACCACCAGAGGTCCCAAAGTGCTCTATAGCCAATGAAGTACTTTTTTGAAGTGTAGTCGCTGTTGTAATGTAGGAAGCGCAGCAGCCAATTTGTGCACAGCAAGCTCCCACAAACCGCAATGTGATAATAACCAGATAATCTGTTTTAGTGATGTTGATTGAGGGATAAATATTGGCCAGTAGGTTTAAACCTCTGGAATAGCAATAAGCAATACTAATAAGCCCTAGCTGGTTGCATTCTTTGATTTAATCAGACCTAGAGGAATTGGACTGGGCTTTCTGCTCGGCCGTTGCAGAAGTGAGGAGAGTGAGCACTTTTCATCGCTCCTCAGATAGATCTCTGGCCCAGGCTGGTTTTCTGACCCTGTGGTCGTCAACATACAATTACATGCTCCCTGGCCTCCACAGGGGAGGCACGCCAGTCTGGGAACAGAAATGTGCAGCTCCGAAGGTCTGTTGCTGCAACAAAAAGGGATTTTTGCCTGCATACTGCCTGCCATTAATGTTAGAAAAAATGAGAGAATCTTTCTCTCACCTAGTGGGCCGTGTACAGAGCTGTGCTCTAGTATTTGCACAGGCCGCTCTTCCAGTTAAACCCTGGTGCCTCCTCGGTGGACTTCTGCATAGTGGATGCAATGCCCTAACTGTGTCCAGCATTCTTGCAGAGGGTGTGTTTTCCTCATTTACATTTGTTAGCATGCTCCTGCACACACACATGGGTGAGCGCAGTTTGTAGTGTGCCAGCTGGGCTGCAGTATGTAGCGGGTAGGATGCAGCCCAGCACGTACTTGAGTTGTTTTTCCTGGCTGCCTGGCTCAGATCTGCTGAAAATTGAGCAGCGCAGGGGAAGTGGAGGTGCAAGCATTTTATTTTATGGAGTATCTGATCATCCTTCATTATACTTATTAGTCTCCTTCATGAGCAGATATTCTTCTGATTCTTTTTTCAAGGAATTAATGTATTCGCATAAAAATAGGAATGTAACATCACAATAATGGAAGTCTGCTCTGTAAGTGGGTCCAATAATTACTGCGTTCTCCCTCACCATTAACACAAAGTACTGTACAGCCGGTTAAATGTATCCAGTAATATACTGTATGCACTAGTTAGTGATTTTCTTTTTTGTGATAGGTCAGCTTTAACCCTCAAGATAACGCACAGATCTGTGTGGCTGGGGCTGGTGTTTTAAAACTGTTGCGATTTGCTGACGGAAATCTGAAGCAAACGAACTTCCAAAAGTTTGAGTTACAGAACTTTCTCTCACATGCTTGGATGTCTGAGGATCGTATTATTGTTGGCACTGACGTAGGAAAACTTTACCTGTTTGAGTTGGCTGAACTGCGCTGGGAGTACAATATGGCACCAGACTACAGGTACAGTAAGAATGGCAACTGTATGGCCCCTAATTTGCTTTTTTTATTTTCTCAATAGTTGTTGCAGTGGTTCTCAAACTGCTCTGTGTTGGCGATCCCCTGTAAATATTGACACAATCCCAGAGTCTTCCTGTTCTAAGGTCTGAAAATATTTTGGCTATCTGAAGAAAGCAGTGCTGTTATTGCAGGAAATGTTTTTATTCGTATACAGCATCAGAAATAAGTTAACATATATAGAAACATTCAGAAATTTGATGATCCTGGAGTTCCTCACTCTGGGCATTCCTAAGTCCATGCACTTTCTTTTGGAATTCTGTGATTTAGATTGATGGCTTTAAATCGTACTAACATGTTCTTTTCTACAGGCAAAACCACATTTAAGGGTGTGTTAATTAAGTGAGTTCATGGACTGTATTTGGGCGCTACTAACTATAGAAAATTTATTTTTGATAGATTGACTGCCAGTTGGCATTTAGTGTTGTTATTGAATAGCAGGTGGTAATGAGTAAGCTCAAATAGGTAACAACCAACGAAGCCATTAATTACAAATGGATGGTCTTGTGTAATCTAAGTTACTATCTTCCATCACTTTTTTTTTGAGCATTAAATATGGCGATACTGAGACGAATCTTCAACTCTTGCACATAGCTCTTTTTGTGGCCAGTGGAAATCATTACCAATACAAACATACAAAATTGAGGGACAGGAAAAGACCTTATGGTCCATCAAGCCTGCCTCACACCATGATGGGCAGAGCATCGTGACTAAATACTTCATCACTCCCACCCTCCTCACTCATCTTTCTCTCCCCCC
Source organism: Pristiophorus japonicus (assembly GCF_044704955.1). Classification (NCBI taxonomy): domain Eukaryota; kingdom Metazoa; phylum Chordata; class Chondrichthyes; family Pristiophoridae; genus Pristiophorus; species Pristiophorus japonicus. The sequence continues at coordinate 35,931,293 of NC_091984.1, forward strand.
CCCCCCCCCCCACTCCCCGCCATATGTAATCTTCTGGGAGAGGCAAAAAAAACAAGGGTAGGGGTAGCTGGTTCTCCACTGCCCCCCGCCCCTTCCTCCTGAGTTCATGCTGCTACTTCACCTCCTCCATAATCCCCGCCCCGCCCCACCTCCGCTTCAAAAATTCCTACTGCCACTCTCCCTCCGCAATCCCTTTCAGTTAATGCTGTCATTCTTATTCCTCTCCCACCACAACACACCAACAATAGCTAGTTCCCTCTTTTTCTCCCCGCCCCCTCCCCTCCCCTAAAGTGCTGGTCCCAGCTTCTACCCCTTTTATTCTCCTCCATCCATTTCCCCATTTCCTCTATTGACATCCATTTACCTCTCTCTTCAATTCCATCCCTTTCCTCTCTGTATAACACATAATTCATGCACTTTGTTATTACCTCCATCCTCTTTCCATTTGCAGCTCCACTTGAAGCTTGTGCTTACTCAACCTTGGGAGGAAATCGTCTTGCTACTGCACACATTTCCTTCTTGGCAGTCTATTACAGATATACATTGGCTTGCTAGCAGAGTGCTGATGTGAGAAAGTCAAGTAAATAGTGGATTAACATTAATTGATGTGAAATGGCACTTTGCCCTAGCAAAGTAACTGAAGGCACAGTGTATATCTAGTAGAAATGGCTAAAATTTCAGTGTAAATACATGTTAATAGATGAGCTTGCAATTAAAGTTAATTCAGTTGGGAGGACATGCTGAGCTTCTGGAATTAATTTGTGTATTTAATAGTTTCTTGTATCTAGTATTTTAAGCAAATTGAATCAAACAACACATTTATCATTAGCCATTCAGTGCTCCTATTGCATATAGATTCTCTATTGATTTAAGTAGTGTATTAGAATTATTATTATGGAATAAATAAATTTAAGTAGTATCACTGGTGTTACTACCTAACAGAACCGTTATCACCGCAAGCCACATGCCTGTACCTGCAACTTCTTATCCCAAGATTACAGCTCTAGCAATTTATTCCAAAGGATTTATGTGCTCTGCTGGGCCTGCTGTTGTATTTATGTTTGAAAAAGGAGAGGAGAAGGATACCTTCAAGAAAACCAAGGTGATTAAGGTGAGTCCCACACTAAATGAGACTGAAGCAGTTAAATAATGCTTGTCAAGAGTGTCTAAAGCAATAATTGGCTCCTGTGCTGAGCAGATTCTGAGGCACCTGGAGCTGCTTATTCCAGTGGGGATGAAATTTTAGAAATTAGCAATGTAAATTTGAAATGGAAATATAAGATGCCTGTTCATAGTAGCCATGATTAGGTATGGATATACAATGACAACAATTATACCCACTACCATGGTCATGTAAATCTTACAGCAACAAATTAGTGATTTTTAAATCCATTCTAGTGAATATTTGAACTCTGACAGGAATTTTAACCCCCAAAAAACAGGTAGCTTGTTGTCGGGTGAGAGGTTAGTGTTACAAAACTGGATCCCAACCACAACCCACCTCCAAACCGCCCACTTCCGGTTTTAACAGAGGCTGGACGGTGTGGGGGAGGGGGAGGTGCGGGCAGTCAACCCACTCCCAGGAGGTGGGTTACCCACTTAAATATTATAATGAGGCTGGCGTGGCTCAGATTTAACCACCATTTCAAATTTAACTAGCTGGTCAGGTTTCTCCGGCCTCGAAGAACCTGCTAGCTAAAGTAAGGCAAGGATTGCTGGATCCAGGAGGTAAGTGCCTTTATACTTGCCTCCCGGTTCCAGCTTCTCCGCCTAACCCACCCCTCGCAATCGGAGACCCATGCCCCACCTCCCGCTTCAGGCCGGCCCCAATGCTTCCCTCCACCCTCCCATCGACAATCCTCAAGCCGGCCCCGTTCCTCTCTCACCCACCAACAATCCTCACGGCGGCTCCATCCTCTCTTTCCGCCTGCACTGATGCTCCGGCCCTGATCCATGCTTCCACTCCCCGCCCCCCCCATACTCCTTTGGCCCCCGACCACCCAACCATCCCCACCGAATCCCTTTCTCCCTCCTCTCTGTGGCCTTGTGCTGCAGGCCAACCCACTCACAGCCAGACTCTCAATCTGGCTGGCTGCAGGTGGGAAACTGATCTTCGAAATTTGGCAGAGCCTGCAGGAAATCCATTTTCCCGGGTTTCCCAACCAATTCCAAGGCCTCCAGCTCCAACCCATATTAAATTTCCAGCCTTACTGTCTGAAAAATGGTGTCAGTTTGAATTGAAGCATTTCATAATGTTATAAAGTCTGGTTATTCAGTGATGCTCAACTGACATCTATTTGCAAATATTTATCCTGACTCTCATGTGACCATCAAAATTCTGTGCTGTGATTAGTTAATGATTATATCGTATCAATCTGTATAGAATACTAGGTATCTGAAAGTAAATGACAAGATTGTAACCTAAAGGTACAAATAATGTTATAAGCAGAGAAATACTAAACATTTTATGCTATGAAATTAGGCAACAGCCATTAACCTATTCTCTCTACTCTCTTATTTTATACATGAGATGTGTTGTGTTTAGAATTGAAGATAACAGTTTTAGGGCTGAATTTTCGGTTCTGTTCATTTCAGGGCGGTAATGGCGGCGGGGCAGTAAGGTTTGCGCCTCAGTTCAGCAAAATTCATCAGCTGGGCTCTGAGTGTGGGGCAGAGTGCTAAGGGAGGCGTTACACACCTCTCTTAGGGCGCTTGGCCGGCTGAGCAAGTGAAAATCCCGAACTAAACAGCCGGCCTCGGAGCACCCTAAGAGAGGCCTGGGTCAGGTGGGGGGCGGAGCCTGATTAAAAGCACTAAAAACATTACAAATAAATAACTCCAGCCACCACAACATTAAATCGCAAAAAAAAAACAATCACACTTACCTGAGGTCGACTTTACTTACCTCACTGCAGCTGTTACAGCTCGGATCGCCAGCTTTCACAGGCGGTCCCAGCAAGGCGCTCTACAGAGCACTAAGGGTCAGACGACAGCCAAAAATCAAGCTGGTGTCGCAACCAGGGACGTTGCAAGTGGCTTGCTTCTTCCGCGCGGTAATGCTCCGCGCGCCGTCTAAACCGGCACCGATAGTCCCGGCGGGGCACTAGAAGCTGGCCGCCCACTCGGAAGTGCTTACTGCCGTCATTGCTACCCCTCCGGGGTGCTAACAGCTCCGGCAAAAGACCAAAAATACTGTCTGAGACAGGATCTGAAGGGTATCTGGCTGTTTTGTGGTCCACCATCTCCATGCAATACCCAAATGATGCTGATGGAAAACTGTTTCACACATTTATGACATTATTACTGCAAGTTTATTGGAAAATAATTTAAAGTAGATTACAGCTAAATTCAATACAAGGTATACATTATACTAAACTAGAAAAAAAAGGTAAGAATATCAAGTGTTCCTTTTAAACTATATGGCAGAGACTTTCGCCTTCATTTTCAGCGGTTTTCTCAGCGGTACAGCTGTTTTTGTAAGAGAAACCGCCCGGCGAAAGTTTCCCCCTTACTTTTTAAATGGAACCGCCCACATCGCGAAATAACCGCCGAGGAGCAAACCGCCGACGGCACCTCTGTGGTGTACACCGTCGAGAAAAGCACCAGGACAGAAGTTTGGCCTGAACGGAAGCCCGTCTAGATCGCCGAAGAAACCGCCCACGGGAAGCAACCTGAAACAGGGCGGTAGGTGAGTACGCTGCAAAGAAAGGTAAGTTAAAGGTTTTTAATTTAATTTTTTTTAATTGTAAAATGGTGATTACCATTAAAACTATCTGGAGAATGTTTCTTAACTTTTATTTTTTTGAGGTGAAAAAATATTTTTTAAGTTTTTCCCCCCTCCCTAGGCCCAACCGCAGCCTTGGACTAAATTTTAAAAACTTAACCGTCCATTCAGGGAAGAACCGCCTGTTCTCGCTGGTTTCAGCTGTAACCGCCCAGAAACCGCCGAGAATCTTGGTGTAAGAACCATTTTCTCGCCGGGCGGTATTACTTACCTCATTAATGGAAATTTTCACTGGCGTTAATTGCTGAAGCTTAGCGGTCTTTTCTGGGCGACAATCGGGTGGTGAGGGCCCTGGGGAAAGTCTAGCCCTATGGTTTAATTTCAAGATTCACCAGACTGATTCCCGGGATGGTGGGACTGACCTATCAAGAAAGACTGGATCAACTGGGCTTGTATTCACTGGAGTTCAGAAGAGTGAGAGGGGACCTCATAGAAACGTTTAAAATTCTGACGGGTTTGGACAGGTTGGATGCAGGAAGAATGTTCCCAATGTTGGGGAAGTCCAGAACCAGGGGTCACAGTCTAAGGATAAGGGGTAAGCCATTTAGGACCGAGATGAGGAGAAACTTCTTCACCCAGAGAGTGGTGAACCTGTGGAATTCTCTACCACAGAAAGTAGTTGAGGCCAATTCACTAAATATATTCAAAAGGGAGTTAGATGAAGTCCTTACTACTCGGGGGATCAAGGGGTATGGCGTGAAAGCAGGAAGGGGATACTGAAGATTCATGTTCAGCCATGAACTCTAACTGGTAGCTAATTTTTGGCAACTTCTGGTAATGCCATTTTTAGAAATAAAATATTTCACTTCTTTTAATGGTTAGAAATCTTTTAGTGATGTTACATAGAAACATAGAAACATAGAAAATAGGTGCAGGAGCAGGCTAGAAGGGCTGAATGGCCTGCTCCTGCACCTATTTTCTATGTTTCTATGTTTCTATGTAACATCACTAAAAGATTTCTAACCATTAAAAGAAGTGAAATATTTTATTTCTAAAAATGGCATTACCAGAAGTTGCCAAAAATTAGCTACCAGTTAGAGGCTACAGTATAACTACACATTAAGGGGGAGAAATTCACATTGTTTGCACCTCCCGTTATCACCCCCGGAGTGGGAGGAGCGCTAATGGGGTGCAAATGATTTCTTGCTTGGGCGCAGGGCCACTACTTTCTCCCGCAAAATTTCACGAGAGTTAGCAGAGACACAAACCGGCAGCGCCACACTCCTGCCGGTTGCGCCCCGGGCTGCGGCGCTGACGTTGATGACGTCTTCGCCATGCGCAGCGAATCGTTTTTTTTCCCGCGATGTTCGCGTCAGCCTCGCGGGTTGTGAACTGGGCTACACTCGTGGGGTGAAAGTTAAATGGGAGGTACATGGTGCCATTTTTTTTCCATGGCCGACTTGCTTTGCCAATTTCGCGGGGTCTGTGCCGCCATATTGCAGTCCGGGGGCACTCCGCTTATGTACTAGGCTGTTGCCACGGCACCCGCTCCCCAGTGCAGAAGTGGTGGTCCCTCGCGCCATTGCAGAGTTCACAGTGTGCTCTCCCCTTTAATGGACGGGCAGGGCCCTGTGCTCCCACCAGCGCTGTGCGGCGCTCCGCATAGCGTTGGTAAATTCCTGCAGTTAGCACCCCAGTCCTACCCTGAGATGAAGTGGAGCGCGCGACTTTGCGCTCCACTTCCTCTCGGGGGCGGTAACTCTAATTTCGCTGCTGGGACGGGACTTCTGGCCAAACGGGGCACTACCGAATTTTGCCCCATAAGAGTCTTAAATCTAGCTACTGAGAAATTCCTACAGTTAGAGTTTATAGTTGCACAAAAAGGAAGGTGCACTCTTTATCCATTGGGGCATACCTTGCCTTGTTCCAGCAAGCATAGGCTTAGTTTGGCAGCAGGTATATTGCTGGAGTTTAACCAGTTAAAAGCACAGTGCTTATCAGTACACAGCATTGGTAAATTTCTGGTGTTTGATCAGCTAGAACCACCCTTTGATTAAGACATTGGCTTTCATGGTTATTTGGAGCTAATGGCTCTACCACTACAGGCCCCATTAATGAGCTACGCTAGATGTACATTCTTTAACAGTGTCATGGATCAGTTAGGTTTAGGCATGACACTGCCACAGAAGGTAACTCAGAACTTCCATCACCACACCCAGGTTTAACTCCCCACCCCGAAAAATATATAGTTTACTGCCTTCCATCACCAACTGCCCACAGGAGACACTAGAGGTAATGTTTTCCTTTACTGTTGATCAATGCCATTTTCTATATTTTTGAAACAAGATTTAATTACATAAGGTGTCCCTTGTCCCCTGCTCTTCAATACCACTTTGTTGTCTGAAACCCTCATCTATGTTGCTCTTCAGATTCCGCAGGATCCATTCAGCACAGATCCAACCCAAGCAGAACAGCAGGAGATTGTAACTCTATGTCTCAGCCCCTCAGAGGAGACCCTAATTGCTAGCACGAATAAGAATCAACTGTATAGCATCACATTAGCTTCTGCTGAAATGAGTAAGGTGAGCACTGAGTGAGCAGCTCAGGAATAACTACAAGGTTGGCATAAAGTGAGCACTAAGCAAACTGAAATCTTCAGCACAAGGTCAAGACTAAATTTAACACAAATCATGAGTTGCAAGATTGTATAATAACACCAACGTTCATTGACTTGATAGTTTTAACATGGTTCAGAACTGGAATGTGTTAATTTAATAATTTTAAACTCTAACCCAACAATGATAATTCTGATACATGATTCACATCTTGTCCTATTAAAAGCTGCAGTGATGTTTGTCTGTATGCTTATTCTATTGATCTGCATATTTTAAAATCTATTTTGTGGCATTTTTAACAGAGTGACCTGGCACAGTTTGAACTTCTCTGCCAATCCTTCCACTCCAATATAATCACGGGTCTGGATATGTGCATTCGAAAACCCCTCATTATCACCAGCTCCGTAGATCGATCTTTACGCTTGTGGAATTATGAGACTAAGTATGGATTGCAGTAGTTTTAAGTCTGCATAATAAGAAGTAATATTGTGTGACCTGAAGTTTTTTTTCTATGAACAGAGTGCATATTGGTAAACTATATGGTGACAATCCCATTTTAGGACATTTTCTAGGCTAATTAATTAACAGTATTCTAATAAGCAGTTCGCAGGTCATTCAGCCCTTTAACTCCTTCTCTGGGACTTAATTAATTATTATCTCTTCCCCTCCCCTTTTGCTTTCTATTTTTTCAACCTTATTAAGTGTTCAGTTCTGCTGAGTGGTATACACTTGAAACATTAACTTATCTATTCTCTTTTCAGAAGCCGATTAACCTGCTGTGTATTTCTAGTATTTTCTATTTTTATTTCAGCTTATAGCATTTGGAGTTTTTTTTTGTAATAAATAGGTGACATAATAATCAAGATTACAACTGATATCTATTGCATACAAAGACATTAAGCTCTCAAATAGTACTATTAATCTAGTAAAAGTTTACCTTGCCAAATTTTTTGCTGTAATTAGAAGTCAGACCCAATGATTGAGATCTAATTGTGAGAAGAATGCTCCAATGGGACCCATGATCTTCTTCATAAGCTCTCATAAGTATCAGCCTGGAAAGAGAATGAAAACAAAGCATTCATTCAAACAATAGGAAATTGGAGGGTAAGCCAATGCAAGCCATTCGTGCATCTTCTAACAGCTGACTCAACAAGAGCATTGGCAAAATCCTGGGAACAGGTTGCTTGCTTGCTTCCTAAGATGGTAAATAATAATGCTGCAGGATTAATCCTTTAGCTCACCAGCTAAGCATGATCCTATTACCAAGCATATCTTCTCCTCCATTTCTAGAGGAACTGTGACACTGTGACACCCTGGTTCACTCTTCCGCCATCTCTACTTCCAGCTGCCCTTTCCCTAGCAACTTCCCTTTAAAATCCAGGACACCTGCCCATTTTCCTTTTCTCACACCACCAACGAGGGACCTGATCTAGTATACTCTATTTACAGCTCTTGGTGCACTCTCCTCTACATTGAAGAAACCACACATAGATGAGGTAACCGCTTTGCCATACCACTCAATTTTGTCCGCACATATGATCCCAAACTATCTGTGGCTTGCCACTTCAACTCCCCCTTCCATTCCTACTCCGACCTCTCTGTCATTGGCCTTGTATACTGTTCCTATGAAACACAATTCAATTTTTAAGAACAATATCCTTCTCCGAAGCACCCTGCAGCTTCTGGTCTAAATATTGATTCAGTGACATCAGACCTTGGTTATATCTTCATTTTCAAATCTGTTTCAATTTCATTCTTGGCCCCTAGGTTTTCCATGCTTTCCATCTCACATTTTCTCACATTTCCCCTGGCATTAGCCTTTGTTAGAACATAAGAACTAGGAGCAGGAGTAGGCCATACGGCCCCTCCAGCCTGCTCTGCCATTCATTTTCATGGCTGATCTTCAACCTGAATTCCACTTTCCTGCCCAATTTCCATATCCCTTGATTCATCTAGAGTCCAAAAATCTAGAGATTTTAGCCTTGAATATACTCATCGACAGCCCTTTGAGGTAGAGAATTCCAAAGATTCATAACCCTCTGAGTGAAGAAATTCCTCCTTACAGTCTTAAATGGTCGACCCCTGATCCTGAGACTATGCCCCTTAGTTCGAGATTCCCCAGGCAGGGGAAACAACTTCTCAGCATGAACCCTGTATATCCCCCTCAGAATCTTTTATGTTTCACTGAGATCACCTCTCATTGGGCTCAATTTTCCCCCAAGCTGTTTTTTGGCGTACTTGAAGAGTTCCGCCCGTTTTTTTGGGGCCCCAAGTACGCCAAAAAAAATCATCCCACTTTCCTCGTTTGAATTGTTCATTTTGGCGCTGTGTTGCTGTCCTTTAGCTTTGGGGTTGGAGCCTAAGATCTGCGCCAAAAAGATTGGGTTGCCATGGTAATGAGGGACACACTGCGGGCTGAGGCTGGAAAGTGAAACATACAACACATTCTTGCCAGCTCACAGCAACCTGCACAAGCCCCTTACACATTGCAGCAGCATTCCAGCATTAAATTATTGGTGTTTATGCCAAAAGTCTATCACCCCCTCGCCTACACACCCCTTCCCGGTGCTGGATGCCGCTCCTAACTCTGGCCGAAAGGCCTCCACCCCCCCCCCCCCCCCACCTCTCCCCTCTTGACTCTCTCCTCTCTTTCCCCCCGCACGCCCCCCCCCCACCCCCCCACCTCTCCTCTTACCCCCCCCCCCTCTCTCTGCTGCTGTTGTCCGGGCCGTGGAACTGCATCTGCTGCACTGATTTTCATACCTGCACCGATTTTGTTAACTGCCCAGAAGGTTTTTCCAGAGTGGTCACATACACCGTCCTAAGAAAAGTTGGAGTAAATCGGAGCTGGCCAAACTTGCTTAATGGCCAGAATTGACATGGGTAGCAGGTTATGCTCCCATTGACGCAGAAAAATACTAACCTAAATAAAATCGGAACTAACTGAGTTCCGCTAGCGCAGAAACTTTGGGGAAACTTGAATATTTTAATTTAGGCCCCAAAAAATGGCGCAGATAACTGGGGAAAATTGAGCCCATTCTTCTAAATTCCAGAGAGTATAGGTCTGGTCTACTCAATCTCTCCTCATAGGACAACCCTCTCATCCCAGGAATCAATCTAGTGAACCTTTGTTGCATTGCTTCTAAGGCAAATACATCCTTCCTCAGATAAGGAGACCAAAACTGTGTACAGTACTCCAGCTGTAGTCTCACCAAAGCCCTGTATAATTGTAGCAACATTTTCTTACTCTTGTACTCCAAATCCCTTGTAATAAAGGTCTTCCTAATTGCTTGCTGTACCTGTGTGCTAACTGTGTTTCCTGTACGAGGACACCTAAATCTCTCTCAACACCAACTATAAATAGTTTCTCGCCATTTAAAAAATACTCTGTTTTTCTATTCTTCCATCAAAGTGAATAACCTCACATTTCCCCACATTATACTCCATCTGCCACCATATTGCCCACTCAATTAACCTGTCTATTATCTCTACTCAGGCTCTTTGTGTCATCCTCACAGCTTACTTTCCCACCTAGCTTTGTATCATCAGCAAACTTGGATACATTACACTAGGTCCCTTCATCTAAGTCATTAATATAAATTTTAAATAGCTGAGGCCCAAGCACTGATCCTTGCGGCACTCCACTAGTTATAGGCTGCCAACCAGAAAATGGCCCGTTTATCCCTACCCTGTTTTCTGGCCGTTAACCAATCCTCTATCCATGCTAATATAATACCCCCAATCCCATGAGCCCTTATCTTGCATAACATTCTTTTATGTGGCACCTTATCGAATGCCTTTTGTAAATCCAAATATACTACATTCACTGGTTTCCCTTTATCTACCCTAATAGTTACATCCTCAAAAAACTCTAATAAATTTGTTAAATTTGATTTCACTTTCATAGAACTAATATTATGAATTTCTAAATGCCCTGTTTGACCAAATGGCCTGAAGTTCCCTGTTTTCTTTCTGCTTCCTTTCTTGAAGAGCAGGGTTACATTTGCTACCTTCCAATCCGCTGGAAATATTCTAGAATCTGGAGAATTTTGGAAGATCACAACCAATGCATCCACTATCTCTGCAGCCCCCTCTTTTAGAACCCTAGGATGTAGGGCATCAGGTCCAGGGGATTTGTCAGCTTTTAGTCCAATTAGTTTCTCAAGTACTATTTCTCTACTGATCTTAATTACTTTAAATTCCTCACTCTCATTAGCCCCTTGGTTCCCCACTTTTTATGCTTTTTATGTCTTCGCCTATGAAGACAGATACAAAATATTTGCCTAGTCTTATTCCCCTTTAAATTTCTCCTGTCTCAGCCTCTAAGGGACCAACACTTACTTTTGCTACTCTCTTCCATTTTACATACTTGCAGAAGTTCTTACAATCTGTTTTTATATTTCTTGCTAATTTACTGTCATATTCTATTTTCTCCCTATTTTCTATGTTTCTATGTTAATCAATTTTTGGTCATCTTTTGCTGTTTCTAACGCTCTTCCAATCCTCAGGCTTACTACTATTCTTTACAACATTATAAACCTCATCTTTTAATCTAATACTATCTTTAACTTCTTTAGTTAGCCATGGATGGATCATTTTTCCCATGGAGTTTTTATTTCTCAATGGAATGCATATTCGTTGAGAATTTTGGAATATTTGTTTAAATGTTTGCCACTGCTTATCTGCCGTCATACCTTTTAATCTAATTTCCCAATCTGCCTTAGCCAATTCGCCCCTTTATACCTATGTAATTGACTTTATTTAAGGCTAAGACTCTAGTTTCAGATTTAAGTATGTCACTCTCAAACTCAATCTCAAATTCTGTCGTATTATGATCACCCTTCCCCAGATGATCATTTACTATGAGATTGCTAATTAACACTGTCTCCTTACACAATACAAGATCTAAAATAACCTGTTCCTAGTTGGTTCTACAATATATTGTTCCAGGAAACTATCTCGCATGCATTCCATGAACCCGTCCTCCAGGCTACCCTTGCCAATTTGATTTGCACAGTCAATATGAAGATTGTATTGGTGCCTGTGCCCCATGAATTGAAACCCCTTCCTCCCACACCACTCTTTGGGGTCCGCATTTAACTCTCTGATCTGCTTGTCCCTATGCCAATTTGAGTGTGGCTCAGATAACAATCCAGAGATTATTACCTTTGAGGTTCTGCATTTTAATTTGGACCCTAGCTGCTCCAACTCTCTCAGCAGAACTTCATTCCTAGTTCTACCTATTTTATTGGTTCTGACATGGATCATGACAACTGGATCTTCCCCCTGGCACTCCAAATTCTTCTCCAGCTGCAAGTAGATATCTTTAACCCTGGCACCAGGCAGGCAACTTAGCCTTCGGACCTCCCGGTTGTGGCTACAGAAAATAGTATCTATCCCCCTGACTAGACTATCCCCTATCACTATAACATTTCTTTTCACTTCCTCCACTTGAATGGCCTCCTGCACCATGGAGCTTGGTCCGTTAGTTCATCCACTCTGCAGACCCTGCGTTCATCCAAGCAGACAACAAGAACCACCTACCTGTTGGATAAGGGAAAATTCCGAGACCCCTCCAGCACTGCTCCTGGGGTCCCCTTACCTGCCTGAGTCGCAGTCACACCCTCCTGTCCCTGACCACTAATCAGACCTGTACCACTACCTAACCTAAGGGGTGTAACTGCCTCCTGGAACAAAGTGTCCAGATAAGTCTCCCCCACCCTGATGCCTCGGACTCCAGCTCAACAACTCTGAGCTGAAGTTCCTCGAGATGCAGACATTTACTGCAGAAGTGGTTGTCTGGAATTGTGATGCTGTTCACAAACTTCCACATGCTGCAGTTGTGGCACACCACTTGCACTGCCATTCCTATATCACCTTGTTTTTATTTATTTAATTAAAGCTTATGTATTTAATTACTTACAGTTTTGGTTTTTATCTAATTACTAGATCCTGGTCGATTAAATTAAACATTTACCCATTACACAATACAACAAGTATTGGAGGCAAAAAAAACACCTCTTTCCCTTTCTGCTCCGACGTCCCACTCTCCAAATTCCCAACTTGAACACGCTGTTTTGAATCACTCTGATAAGATCACTCTGTACATCAGCAGATAGTGTTTACATATCTTTTGGAGTCGAAATTCAGGTGCACCAGAAAGCTGGCACACCTATGATTTTTGGAGTGGCATTTACCGCTGGAACTCCTGGTAGGGTAAGTAGATCCATTTTTAGGATGTTGAAATTTTTTCAAAGTCCTACAGGAAATGGATCATAGTGGGGGCGGGCCGTAGACTCAAAGCCAGGCTGACTGGTTGAAAATGGGTCGGTCGGGGCCTCAGCGGTGGGGTCATGGTGACGTCACAGCGTGTGTGCGACACTATGCTCTCTCCCCTCCGTTAAAGGGGAGAGATTCCATCATTTTTTATCTTTGGCCACTGGGCCACTAGGGAAGGTTTCATAGAAACATAGGAAATAGGTGCAGGAGTAGGCCATTCTGCCATTCGAGCCTGCACCGCCATTCAATATGATCATGGCTGATCATGCAACTTCAGTACCCCATTCCTGCTTTCTCTCCATACACCTTGATCCCTTTAGCTGTAAGGGCCACTTCTAATGAACTGGCCTCAACAACTTTCTGTGGTAGATAATTCCACAGGTTCACAATTTTCTGAATGAAGAAGTTTCTCTACATCTCGGTCCTAAATGGCTTACCCCTTATCCTTCGACTGTGACCCCTGGTTCTGGACTTCCCCAACATCGGGAATATTCTTCCTGCATCTAACCTGTCCAATCCCATCAGAATTTTATATATTTCTATGAGATCCCCTCTTATTCTTCTAAATTCCAGTGAATATAAGCCTAGTCGATCCAGTCTTTCTTCATATAACAGTCCTGCCATCCCGGGAATCAGTCTGGTGAACCTTCGTTGCACTCCCTCAATAGCAAGAATGTCCTTCCTCAGACTAGGAGACCAAAACTGTACACTATATTCAAGGTGTGGCATCACCAGGGCCCTGTACAACTGCAGTAAGACCTCCCTGCTCCTATACTCAAAACCCCTAGTTATGAAGGCCAGCATACCATTTGCCTTCTTCACCGCCTGCTGTACCTGCATGCCAACTTTCAATGACTGATGTACCATGACACCCAGGTCTCGTTGCACCTCCCCTTTTCTTAATCTGCTGCCATTCAGATAATATTCTGCCTTCATGTTTTTGCCACGAAAGTGGATAACCTCACATTTATCCACATTATACTGCATCTGCCATGCATTTGCCCACTCACCTAACCTGTCCAAGTCACCCTACAGCCTCTTAGCATCCTCCTCACAGCTCACACTGCCACCCAGCTTAGTGTCATCTGCAAATTTGGAGATATTACATTCAATTCCTTCACCTAAATCATTAATGTATGTTGTAAATAGCTGGGGTCCCAGCACTGAACCTTGCGGTACCCCACTAGTCACTGCCTGCCAATCTGAAAAGGACCCGTTTATTCCTACTCTTTGCTTCCTGTCTGCCAACCAGTTCTCTATCCACATCAATACATTACCCCCCAATACCATGGGCTTTAATTTTGCACACTAATCTCCTGTGTGGGACCTTGTTAAAAGCCTTTTGAAAGTCCAAATACACCACATCCACTGGTTCTCCCTTGTCCACTCTACTAGTTACATCCTCAAAAAATTCTAGAAGATTTGTCAAGCATGATTTCCCTTTCATAAATCCATGCTGACTTGGACCGATCCTGTCACTGCTTTCCAAATGCGCTGCTATTTCATCTTTAATAATTGATTCCAACATTTTCCCCATTACCGATATCAGGCCAGTTTCGGTTGGGCCAGCGGCCTGGCACCCAAGAGGGGGTGCTAGGCTGCCCATTGGCGGCCCGGCCGAACCCGGGTGCAGTACTTTACCGGCCGATTGGTAAGTTGGTCGGCAAAAATGTTTCCATTGGTACCGCAGCAGTGGGCCCGAGCCTTTAAGGACGGAGAAGGTACACCGGCAGAGAAACCTGCCTGGGGCACCGCGCAGCCGGGGATCAACGGATGCAGGTGAAAATCGATGGGTAAGTATTTTTATTGCTTTTTTATTATTTTCATTGGCGGTGCAACCACTCAGACGGGATGGGGTCCAGGCCAAAAAATTCCCAACTCGAATTTAGGTCGGGTCGGCTTGTTGACCCCAAAGCGGCGGACATTCGAGTTTTAGGAATGGCCGCCGCAAACGGGCATTAAAACAGGTCTCTTTGAGAACTTGAATAGCCCCTCTGTTTCTTTAAAGTCTGTGGTGGGGGAGGGGGTGAAATTCAGGGTGTTTACACTTTTCGTTCGTGCCACAGGAGGGCGCTAATGAGGTGCAAATTACTTTTCGTCCGGGCATGGCACCGCTAACGACTCCCGCAAAATTCCGTGGGAGGTTAGTGGTGGCGGTAACCGGTCGCGCCCCGCTCTGTTGCACCGGCGATGATAACGTGCGCAGTGATCCGTTTTCACCCCGGAGCAAAAATTCCGTAACGCCCCCTGAAACTGCGCCAGGTGATGCCAGCGACAGTTTCAGGGGGTGCGTACCAGGTTGTAGGCCGCTCGCAGGACGAAATTTAAAGGGGAGGTGGCGATTTGAAAAAGAAATGGCCTGCTGGATGCTGAATTGTGGGGTCCGTGCCGCGATCTTCCAGCCCGGCACTCTGCATGTATGCAGGCCTGATGACATGGCATCCCGCTCCCAGTGGTCCAGGTAGGGACCCGTTTCTCCTCCGCAGAGTCAGCAGCTTGGCCCTCCGCATTAATGAAGGAGAGGGCCCTTCTACGCGGCAGCGCCACGCGACGCGTCCCACCACGTAGCGCTGCGCCCCTCACTGAACCCTTTCGCCCCACTCGTGCTTCACAGATCAAGCGGAGTGTGATATTCTGCACTCCACTTGCTCTTGGAAATGGTAACCCGAACTTGGGTCGCAGGGCGGGGCTTCTGCGGCTGGCGCAAGAAAACCCGCCTCGCGGCTGTTAGCGCCCCCAAACAAGGCGCTTCGCAATTTCCCCCCGTTAATGTTCCGGTCCATTATTGACTGAGGTGATGTGCTGCATCAATCTACTCATAATTCCCCTTTGGCTTTGTCTATTTTTTTAAGTATATATTTTTCCCTTTTTCTGATTGTATTAGTATGCCTGTCAGCCTCTTATGTTCCAATTCTGAAGAAGGACCTGCACCCAAAACATCTGCATGTCTGTTTTCCCCACAGCTTCTATCTGACCTGCTGTGTGCTTCCAGCATTTTTTGTTTTGGTTTATGTATTCACTGTTTTAGTTGGAAGCACCATGTTGTAATTAGAAATTGAAAGTAAACTAGGTTAATCACTTCAGGGATAGACATGGCAATATGCTGCAATGCTTCTGTTAAATAGCTTCTGTGATAATGGTATTAAATCTGTATATGTCTTTCTGAGAGAAGCAAAGAAGGGTGAGCCAAGAAGGAGAGAGAAGAGCAGAACCCTTTACTCTAGGATTGCTGGTGAATCTCTAGTATAGGAAAAGTCTGACTAGAGTTTGGAAGTACTAGTATGGCTTTGAAGACTCGCTAAGAGTAGTTAATGACTAATTTTGTTCCCAAATACACTTGTTGGGAAGTGGTCAGATGTTGGGTCCGATATTCAGTAGTGCAAGAAAGCTGGCGCACCAATGATTTTTTTTCTCTGTACTTGCCGCACGGATCCATGATGCGTTCGGAAGAGCGATTTTCAGGACTTTGACATTTTTTCAAAGTCCCAGAGGAAATGTGTTATAATGGAGGGCTGGCCATAGACTCAAAGGCAGGTTGAGTGGCTGAATATGGGTCGGACCGGGACTCCGCCACTGTCAATCAGCAGTGGAGTAGTGGTGACGTCACAGCTTGTGTGCATCACCACCCTCTCTCCCCTATGTTAAAGGGGATAGAATCTGTCATTCAAGATCTTCGTCCACTGGGCCACCAGGGAGGGTTTTGGCCGGGCCAGCAGCCTGGCACCCAAGAGGGGGTGCCAGGCTGCCCGTTGGCGGCCCGGCCGAACCCGGGGGCTATATTTTGCTGGCCGATCGGGAAGTCGGCCGGCAAAAATAAAAACATGGTGGCCGCGGCAGTGGGCCCTCCCCTTAGGCTGAAAAATCGGCGACCTAAATTTGGGTCGGGTCGGCCGTTTGACGACAAAGGATTCTGCCACATGGCCGCCGTAAACGGACAGTAATGGGTCTCTCTGAGAATTGGAACATAAGAGTCTTCAATTTCGGCCCCGTTGTGTTTCCAATGATGAAGATGGATCTTCCTTCTTCTTTACCTCTCCCTTCATTCTGCCTTATTTTTAAGTTTGTTAGTGAAGCATTGCTCTTTAAAAAGTTTCCGTAATTTTAGTTGCATCCACACTTCATAAAAAAATGTAGTAATAAAAAAAATCAGCTGCTATTCCGTGAAGCTGACAATGTACAGAGCAAATCCTGTATATTACCTTGACAGCTCCTTCTAGATTTCACAGAAGTGCGAGCTGTCATTGCAATTGACCACTTGAATGGAGACAGTATTTGAATTTTTTTAAATGCATTTATTTAAAATACCGTAAACACTGAATTTAAATACTAAAATCTATTGACTGGAAATTAGCTCTGGTGAATTTCCTTCCAGTATTTGTTTTTAAATTTACATTTACATTTCCTCTTTCCTTCTAGTGTTTTGGAGCTTTATAAGGAGTTTCAGGAGGAGGCATACAGCGTTGCTCTGCACCCATCTGGCCTATATATTCTTGTTGGATTCTCTGACAAGCTACGGCTTATGAACCTTCTAATTGATGATATCCGAACCTTCAAAGAATTCACAGTTCGAAGCTGTCGAGAGGTGTGTACATTATAGATGATGTTGCTAGAGGTGTCACATAAGGGGAGTTCTATACACACTGTCTGTTTCCAGATTCTCTCTAAAGATCAGTTGAACGCATCAAATGGAGTACTACACCTTTCACATACTCCAGATGCCCCAAAGCGCTTCAGTCAATTATGTACTTTTGAAGCGTGGTCACTGTTGCTATGTTTTTGCTCACAGCAATCCCCCATAAACAACAATGATATACATGACCAGATGATGTGTTTTT
The DNA here is from genome assembly GCF_044704955.1 of Pristiophorus japonicus. Classification (NCBI taxonomy): domain Eukaryota; kingdom Metazoa; phylum Chordata; class Chondrichthyes; family Pristiophoridae; genus Pristiophorus; species Pristiophorus japonicus. The sequence continues at coordinate 35,948,746 of NC_091984.1, forward strand.
TGATGGTATTGGTTGAGGGAGGTATGTTGGCTCGGATTCCCTGCGGCCTCCCTGCTCATCTCTGAATAATGATGTGGATCTTTAACAGCCAACTGAGCAGGCAGGATGATTTTGTTAACTTTAACTAGAGCGAGAACACCTGAAACTTGCATTTATGTAATGCCATGTCACACTGAGAAACATTGCAAAGTATTTTACAGACAGTGAATTACTTTGAAGTGGAGTGACTATTGTTATATAGGCAAATGTGACAACCAAATTGCATACAGATAGATCCCAGAATCAGCAGCTGGGTGAATGACTCCGTTTTTGGTTGTGCTAATTGAGGAAGGAATGTTGACCAGGGCACAATGAGAATTCTCTGTTCTTCCTCTGATAATGCCATGGGATATTTTACACCACCTGAACTACCAGGCCAAGGTAGACAGGGCCCTGGTTTAACTTCTCATTCAACGGACAGCAACTGTGACATAAGAACATAAGAAATAGTAGGAGTCAGCCATACGGCCCCTCGAGCCTGCACCGCCATTCAATAAGACCATGGCTGATGTGACCATGGACTCAGGTCCACTTCCCTGCCTGCTCCCCATAAACCCTTATTTACTTATCGGTTAAGAAACTGTCAATCTCTGTCTTAAATCTATTCAATGACACAGCTTCCACAGCTCTCTGAGGCAGCAAATTCCACAAATTTACAACCCTCAGAGAAGAAATTCCTCCTCATCTCAGTTTTGAATGGGCGGCCCCTTATTCTAAGATTATGCCCCCTACTTCTAGTATCCCCCATCAGTGGAAACATCCTCTTTGCATCCACCTTGTCAAGCCCCCTCATAATCTTATACGTTCCGATAAGATCACCTCTCATTCTTCTAAACTCCAATGAGTAGAAGCCCAACCTACTCAACCTTTCCTCATAAGTCAACCCCTCATCTCCGGAATCAACCTAGTGAACCTTCTCTGAACTGCCTCCAAAGCAAGTATATCTTTTTTTAAAGATGGAAACCAAAACTGTCGCGGTATTCCAGGTGTGGCCTCACCAATACCCTGTATAGCTGTAGCAAGACTTCCCTGCTTTTATACTCCATCCCCTTTGTAATTAAGGTCAAGATTCCATTGACCATTGACAAAATGTACTCCCCCAGTACTACATTTAAGTGTGAGCCTAGATGTCAGCTTAAGCCCTGCTATGGTGTTTGAACTCTCAACCTTCAGACACTGTGACAACAGCACTATCAACTGAGCCAAACTAAATAAATACACATTAACAAAAAGGGGTATCTTAAGATAATATCTTACAGTACAAGTCCAGTACTTAGATCTCGCTAGATAAATCTTAAAATCACCTTGTGCTTAATGCTCATCAAATTCTCTGAAGCAAGTAAAAATAACAGGCATTGTTGTTGCTGTTACAGCAATGACATTGCTTATGGTGAGTTGGAGGATATGCTGTTTTAGTACAACAGCGGTGTTATCAAGCAAGTGTGATGGGATACGTTCCAGAAGAAGCAAGTGTGACACTTACAGACAGTGCGTATTATATGTATCAATTTTAACGCATTTTATTGATATATATGGATATATAGATAAATATGTGTTCAGGATTTTTTTTAAGTTATACAAAACAGGTATCATTGTTCCTTATCAAGTTGTCCTTTAATTATTAATGAGCTCACCTCTTACAAAAGATAGTTGCTGCAAGGAATTCAGGGCCAGAGTGATCTCATGGACTAGTTTTGATTGCCTGTGGTTAGTGGGGGGGGGGCAAGGGATTGGTGGTTGGAGAGGATGTTTTTCCCCAAATTCCCCTGGGTTTTAATCTGATTTTTTACCTCACCCAGGAGATCACATGGTTTTTGGATGGGGTGAATTTTCCCCAGTTAACTGCACCGTTTATTTGGCGCGCGCTGCTTTTTTTGGCGTAAATTAAAATATCCAAGTTTCCCCAGAGTTTCTGCGCCACGTAACAAGCCTATTGCGCATGCGCAGACCAGGGTGTGATCCATAGTAGACCTAAGGAAGAGAGAGAAAGGAGAGAAGCTTTAACTCTTTATCCTGCTGTTTTGAGCTTCTTGCACAGGTACAATTTAATTATGAGGGCAATATTGACAATGCCATACCTCGTGCAAGCCTTCTGCATGATGGTGCTGTGAGGAGATGATTGATTCGACGTCATCACATGTGGATGAGGGCAGGAGGCCTTACCCACCTCGGGTATATCAAGACAGGCATTCATACCTGCACCTGAGTGATGCAGACTTTGTGAGAAGGCTGCGTTTCTGCAAAGAAGTTGTAAACGAGATCTGTGAGTTAGTAAAAGCAGACTTGCAACCTAGAAGCGTCAGGAGGACTACTTTGTCAGTTGAAGTGAAGGTTACAGCTGCACTTTCATTCTATGCATCTGGATCATTCCAGGCCACAACTGGGGATGTGTGCGCCATTTCTCAACATGCAACACATATCTGCATTCGGCAGTTGACTGCTGCACTATATGCCCAGAGGAATGATCACATAAAGTTCCCTATGTCCGCCCAGGCAATGCGTGAAAGGGCTGTGGGCTTCTCCAGGATTGCTGGCTTCCCAAAGGTATAATGCTGCATTGATTGTACCCACATCACCTTGAGAGCACCTTTGGAGGATTCCGAGATGTACAAGAACAGAAAAGGCTTCGACTCTGTAAATGTGCAGCTCTCGTATGTGACGACATGCATCGCATCATGTCAGTTGATGGGAGCAGTCAAGATGCGTTCATCCTTCGCGAGAGCGCTATATCTGCCATGTTTCAGCAACAGCCAGAAGGGCAGAGCTGGCTGATTGGAAGACAAAGTGTATGGCTTCGCCACCTGGCTCATGGTGGATGCAGAGAGGATGTTTCCATTGATAGGGGAGACTAGAACTAGGCGGCATAATCTTAGAATAAGGGGCCGCCCATTTAAAACTGAGATGAGGAGGAATTTCTTCTCTGAAGGCTGTAAATCTGTGGAATTCGCTGCCTCAGAGAGCTGTGGAAGCTGGGTCATTGAATAAATTTAAGACAGAGATAGACAGTTTCTTAACCGATAAGGGAATAATGGTTTATGGGGAGTGGGCGGGGAAGTGGACCTGAGTCCATGATCGGATCAGCCATGATCGTATTAAATGGCGCAGCAGGCTCAAGGGGCATATGGTCTACTCCTGCTCCTATTTCTTATGTTCTTATGATGCCCCTACGCTTAACCCGGGCGGAAGCTGACCAGGAATACAACATGTCGCACATTGCGACGTGCAACATAATAGTGAGGACCATTGGCATCTTGAAACGTTGTTTCCGATGCTGGACCGTTCTGGAGACAACTTGATATACTCCCCTGAGATTGTCGGTCAGTTCACTGTTGTGTGCTGCATGCTGCATAACTTAGCCATCATGAGGCAGCAGCAGCTGGTAGTAGAAGACTCACCTGAGGTGATAGTGGCTGATGATGAGGAGGACGATGCAGATGACGAGGAGGAGGATGAAGAGAACGAGGAAGCCATGCAACTACCTGAACCCGGAGCATGACAGTGGAGAAGGGCGGGCTGTCGTGCCCCTTTAACGATTCCTCGAGCCTTGCGCCAGCAGCTCATCCATTAACGCTTTGCTGTCTGAAGGCTCAGCAGCAACTAATGCAAATTTGTTTACTGTCTGGACCTGTTCTGTAATATTGTGTTGTGTTAATGGAACTAATAATGGAAATGATTCAGTTATAATTTCAAATATATTTTATTCAAAAGTTTAGCACTTGTTTGTACTTAACTTAACTTTAACAAAAATATTCTTGTATCAAACTTTAAAGTTTTCAGTTAAGATCACTTCCAAACTTTTAAACTTGTAGATTTACATAACTTACAAAAAACTTTTAATTTGAGAACAGTTACAACAGTAACAACAATAATAATAACAAGAACAACAACTGCACCCATCTCGCCTTCACCTTATTCTAAGACCACCCGCTGCGCTTGGTCTTGTTGACTCCACCCCTGCCCGCAGGCGGAGGCGCAGCGTTTCTCGGGTTGGTATCAAGTTTATTCTTTCGAGCATCTCGGATAATGCGCACTTCTTGATGGGGGCGTAGGCAGGCAGTAATGTGGAAGGCCCAGCTTGGGCCTCTTCAGAGGCTGATCTGTAGAGTGGAGTGGGAGTGGCAGTTGATTCTGTCACTGGCTGCGTGGTCTGGGCATGTTCCCTTATTGCAGCAGCTAACTCCGACATTCCCTCCCTCATGTGCCCTGACAGTGTCTCAACTACCTGCAACATTCCCTTCCTCATGTTCGCCGACAGTGTCTCAACTACCTGCAACATTTCCTCCCTCATGCTTACCGACAGTGTATCAACTACCTGCGACATTCCCGCCCTCATGTGCCCGGACAGTGTTCCCATTTCTCGTGAGAGTGTTGTTACTTCTCCCAGCAGTCCCTATACCCCATCACCCACCCCACTGATGGTGTCCAGGAGCGATCGCGTAAGGTCAATGCTCTCTGCACTCATTGCCATCATTATGATCCACATCTGTTAGATCCTGCACCTTAGGAGGGTGCTGTTGAGCTCTCCTTCCCCTCCTCACCCTGGGTGTGGCTCACAGCCTTGGACGGTGGGGCCCTGGGTGTGCCTCGCTGCACCCCACATTTGTGTCCCCAGTCACGGACTGTGACACAAATAACCTTCCGGAAATACTAGAGGACCGAGGGTCTAGCGAGAAGGAGGAACTAAAGGAAATCCTTATTATTCAGCAAATTGTGTTTGGAAAATAGATGGGATTGAAGGCCGATAAATCCCTAGGGCCTGATCGCCTGCATCCCAGAATACTTAAGAAGTGGCCCTAGAAATAGTGGATGCATTGGTGGTCATTTTCCAACATTCTATAGACTCTGGATCAGTTCCTATGGACTGGAGGGTAGCTAATGAACCCCTCTTTTTAAAAAAGGAAGAGAGAAAAAACAGGGAATTACAGACTGGTCAGCCTGACATCGATGGTGGGGAAAATGTTGGAATCAATTATTAAAGCTGTAATAGCAGCGCATTTGGAAAGCAGTGACAGGATCGGTCCAAGTCAGCATGGATTTATGAAAAGGAAATTATGCTTGACAAATCTTCTAGAATTTTTTGAGAATGTAATTATTAGAATGGACAAGGGGGAGCCAGTGGATGTGGTGTATTTAGACTTTCAAAAGGCTTTTGACAAGATCCAACACAAGAGATTAGTGTGCAAAATTAAAGCACATGGTATTGGGGCTAATGTACTGATGTGGATGGAGAACTGGTTGGCAGACAGGAAGCAAAGAGTAGGAATGGGTCCTTTTCAGAATGGCAGGCATTGACTAGTGGGGTATGCAAGGTTCAGTGCTGGGACCCCAGCTATTTACAATATACATTCATGATTTAGACAAAGGAATTGAATGTAATATCTCCAAGTTTGCAAAGGACACTAAGCTGGGTGGCAGTGTGAGCTGTGAGGAGGATGCTAAGAGGCTGCAGGGTGACTTGGATAGATTAGGTGAGTGGGCAAGTACATGGCAGATGCAGTATAATGCAGATAAATGTGAGGTTATCCACTTTGGTGGTTAAAAACAGAAGGCAAATTATTATCTGAATGGTGACAGATTAGTAAAAGGGGAGGTGCAACGAGGCCTGGGTGTCATGGAACATCAGTCATTGAAAGTTGGCATACAGGTACAGCATGCGGTGAAGAAGGCAAATGGCATGTTGGCCTTCATAGCGAGAGGATTTGAGAATCGGAGCAGGAAGGTCTTACCACAGTGGTACAGGGCCTTGGTGAGGCCACACCTTGAATATTGTGTGCAGTTTTGGTCTCCTAATCTGAGGAAGGATATTCTTGCAACTGAGGGAGTGCAGCGAAGGTTCACCAGACTGATTCCCAGGAAGACAAGACTTACATATGAAGGATTGATTAGGCTTATATTCAATGGAATTTAGAAGAATGAGAGGGGATCTCATAGAAACATATAAAATTCTGACGGGATTGGACAGGTTAGATGCAGGAAGAATGTTCACAATGTTGGGGAAGTTCAGAACCAGGGGTCACAGTCTAAGGATAAGGGGTAAGCCATTTAGGACCGAGATGAGGAGAAACTTCTTCACTCAGAGTTGTTAGCATGTGGAATTCCCTACCACAGAAAGTTGTTGAGGCCAGTTCGTTAGATATATTCAAAAAGGAGTTAGATGTGGCCCTTACGGCTAAAGGGATCAAGGGGTAAGGAGAGAAAACAGGAATGGGGTACTGAAGTGCATGATCAGCCACGATCATATTGAATTGTGGTGCAGGCTCAAAGGGCCTAATGGCCTACTCCTCCACCTCTTTTCTATGTTTCTAAGTGAGAAACCATGGAATGTCCCAACACTCATACCACTCAGGAAAGGGCCTGGCACCTCAATGTTCGGCACCTGCACCTCCTCCAGAGTGAGTACAAGAGTGGCGGCTTCATCCATCCCCTCCCCCGTCCAACTCCCTCACCCAACCCCCATGCTCTTGAAGGTGGGATTGCAAGATGTTCTCTTCAGGCTCGTCCGCATCCTAATCTTCTGCATCGGCTTCAGCGTTGTCTGGGTAGGCCTCAAGTTCTGCAAAATATAACAGAACAGACAAATGGTTAACAGCAGAGGAAGGGGCAGAGTGAGTGGCATGCGTAGGCTCGCATAGCGCAGGCAGCAGCTGATTTGAAGGACAACGATGAATGATAGCACATTGAATCAACCGAAGCATAGCTGCGGGAGACATCCCATGAATCGAAGCTTTGCTAGTCTGCGCAGTACTTAACATTTAGCAAAGCCAGACTGTGGAATTTACAGGACTTACCTTCTCCCTCGAGTGCAGTGGTGATTGCTTTTCTCCAGGCAGGACCCATCAAAGCAGCGACCCTCTCTTCCAAAGGTGTCAGTGGGTGCAGATTTGCCGGGCCTCCTCCTGTTCGAATTCTTTTCCTTTTGTTGTGTTTCACCTTCCTCTGCAAAGATGAAAATATAACTTTTTAGAGAGGGTGTCTTTCTGCTGGGTGGGATATATACAGATGCTCACATTTACAATTGCAATTCCAGTGAATAAATGAAAATATTACTTACACTAACTTTTTGACCAAGGTCCTGCCACTTGTTTTTGCACTGGTCTCCAGACCTTGGGGTGCTCACCATTGCATAGTAATCTTCTGCAAGTTGGTTCCAACGTTTCTTCATTTCTGTTGATGAAACTTTTATGTAACCTCTGCTGGTGTCCAGCTCGTGCCATCTGCCCTCAATCACAGTAACTCCTCCACTTCTTCCTATGAGAAATCTTTGGTCCTTGAGCCACGTTGCATATTGTATTAGAGCTCCGATTTTTCCACTGAGAATTAAAGTTCCCACACATAAATTGCTCTTTAAAAATGGCCGAATGCAGACCGGGAGCTGTACTGAGCATGCATGCCCATAGCAGTAACATAAAAAATGTCTCTTTTTTTCGCGCATGTGCAGAAGGGTGGGGCATAGTTTTTTCGATACAGACATTAGGCTCCACCCCCTGAAGCTGAATGACAGGCTGCGCTGCACCAATTTCAAAAAATAGAACGGGGAAACTTGCGAGTCATTTTTTTGGAGTTTCAAGAGATCCAAGAGCTAATAGATCGCAAGTGCAGGGCATTTCTGAGCCTTAAACAACAACCCAACTGAGGAGCAGCAATGCAGCATTACAGATGGCTCAAGGCTGAGGTCCAACAAAAAACCCGGGACCTAAAGAACAGTTGGTGGATGGAGAAAGCATAGGAGATACAGCAGCTGGCCGATAGCCATGATGTGCGAGGATTCTTCAGCGCAGTCAAGGCCACCTACGGTCCAAACATCCAAGGCCCCACCCCACTGCTGGTCAAGAACGGGGAAACACTTATCAAGGACACCGAGGCAGTCAGGGTCCGGTGGAAGGAGCACTTCGAAGATTTCCTCAATCGAGACTCTGCCTTTGACTCGAGTATTCTCCACTGCATCCCGCAGCATGCTACCCACCCCCACCTCAGTGAGACCCCAACACTGCACGAGGTACAAAAAGCCACAAGACAGCTTAAGAACAACAAGGCTACGGGAACGGATGGAATCCCTGCTGAGGTACTAAATTTTGGCGGAGAGGGGCTGTTGGCGCGAATACATGACCTCATCTCTCTCATCTGGAGGGAGGAGAACATGCAGGAAGATCTCAGAGATGCAATGATCGTGACCATCTTTAAAAAAGAGTACAAGTCCGACTACGGCAAATACAGGAGAATCTCCCTGCTATCAGTCACTGGGAAAGTTGTTGCTAGTGTCCTCCTCAACCGTCTTCTCCCTGTTGCTGAGGAGCTCCTCCCGGTGTCACAGTGCGGATTTCGTCCCCTATAGGGCATAACGGGTGTGATTTTTCCAGCGTGACAGCTGCAGGAAAAATGCAGGGAACAGCACCAGCCCTTATACATGGCCTTTTTCGATCTTACAAAGGCCTTTTACACTGTCAACCGCAAGGGTCCATGGAGCGTCCTCCTCTGTTTCGGATGCCCCCAAAAGTTCATCACCATCCTTCACTTGCTCCACGATGACATGCAGGCCGTGATCCTTACCAACGGATCCACTACAGACCCAATCCACGGCCGGACCTGGGTCAAACAGGGCTGCATCATCACCTCAACCCTCTTCTCAATCTTCCTCGCTGCCATGCTCCACCTCAGTCAACAAACTTCCTGCTGGAATGGAACTAAACGACAGAACCAGTGGGAGCCTGTTCAATCTTCGCCGTCTCCAGGCTAGGTCCAAGACTACCCCAATCTCTGTCGTCGAGCTACAGTACGCGGACGACGCCTGCGTCTGCGCACATACAGAGGCTTAACTCCAGGACATAGCCAACGCATTTACTGAGGTGTACGAAAGCATGGGTCTTACGCTAAACATCCGTAAGGCAAAGATCCTCCACCAGCCTGTCCTTGCCACACAGCATTGCCCCCCCCAGTCATCAAGATCCACAGCGTGGCCCTGGACAACGTGGACCATTTCCCATACCTCAAGAGCCTCTTTTCAACAAGAACAGACATTGACCACGAGATTCAACACCGGCTCCAGTGCGCCAGTGCAGCTTTCGACCACCTGAGGAAAAGTGTGTTTGAAGATCAGGCCCTCAAAACTGCCACCAAGCTCAGGGCTGTAGTAATACCCGCCCTGCCCTATGGCTCAGAGACATGGACCATGTACAGTAGACACCTCAAGTCGCTGGAGAAATACCACCAATGATGCCTCCTGAAGATCCTACAAATCCCCTGGGAGGATAGACTCACCAACATTGGCGACCTCGACCAGGCCAACATCCCCAGCATTTAAGCACTGATCACACTTGATCAGCTCCGCTGGGCAGGCCACATCGTTCGCATGCCAGACACGAGACTCCCAAAGCAAGCTCGGAACTCCATCACGGCAAACGAGCCAAAGGTGGGCAGCGGAAACGTTACAAGGATACCCTCAAAGCCTCCATGAAGAAGTGCAACATCCCCACTGACACCTGGGAGTCCCTAGCCAAAGAGCGCCCTAAGTGGAGGAAGTGCATCCAGGAGTGCGCTGAGCACCTCGAGTCTCATTGCCGAGAGCATGCAGAAATCAAGCGCAGGCAGGGGAAGGATCATGCGGCAAGCCAGTCCCACCCACCCTTTCCCTCAATGACTATCTGCCCTACCTGTGACAGGGACTGTGGCTCTCGTATTGGACTATTCAGCCACCTAAGGACTCATTTTAAGAGTGGAAGCAAGTCTTCCTCGATTTCGAGGGACTGCCTATGATGATTTTTTTTGCAGTAGTCGGGGCCAAAAAACATTCGTAACTCTTGCATTACGCCAAAAAACGGCTTGTGGAAAATTGAGCCCTATATACTATGAAGCAATGTTCCATTTAAGCTGCCTAACCGTGCAGCCATCTCGAGGTCCCACGTAGCTGGTGAGCCAACTTCCCAATGCAAAAACTCGCGCATGCACAGAAGTTTGAATGGGCTATGCCACCCCTTAAAGGGCTCGCACAGCCCCCAAAAAATTAAGGGGAACATTGTTGTGAAGGGATCACAATCATGTGGGACAGGTTGGATGGACCAGAGGGTCTTTTCCTGTCCGTCATTGTTTGTATGTTCATATTGCTTTTTAAAAATCTATTGGTCTCTTAATGCATTACATCTCTCACCATGACTACTTTTCTGAGGATTCTCTCTGTCAGCCATTTCCTCTTTTACTTCTATTTTAAGTGTGTCCAATTGAGGTCAATAAATTCTGGCTCAATTTCCAGCTCATTTTATATTTAAATTTAGTTTTTATTTTCCATGCACTTGTAATAATGACCCAAAAGCACCTTATAACTTGCAATGTGCTGTACTTGGACTGTCATTTATACAGACCCAGCGCCTGTAATGTTACAACTTTTAACATTATCTTCTCTTCTTTCAGTGTTCCTTCAGCAATGGTGGACATCTATTTGCAGTTGTGAATGGAAACGTCATTCATATTCATTCCACAACCACATTTGATAATCAGGTTAATCTTAAAGGTCACAATGGGAAGGTGAGATTCAGGACGATTTTTATTATATATTACAGCAATTATGTTTATCAATTATTTTCTTGTGTCTTATCAGTCTGCTGCTGCCATGGTATCTAGCGACTTATGGACATAAGTAATGTTATATTTCTAAACATCAATAATATCATATCTGTGAACATATAGAAAATGGTAAAGGTAATCCAGTATCATTACATATGAACATGGGTAATAGCAGATCAATTGATAAATGTCCAAGACTAATTCTACATCTCCGGCCAGGATTAATGCCATATCAATGGACTATTGGGTAAAGGTAAGCCCATATTCAAAAACATGGGTATTTACAATTCCAACAGTGGATATTCTAGGGGCTAAAGGGGGGGGAGGAACTTAACTCAATTACAATCACAATCACTGGTACTCAGTAAGATAATGGGACTAAAGGCAGATAAATCCCCTAAACCTGATGGCTTGCATCCTAGGGTCTTAAGAGAAGTAGCGGCAGGGATTGTGGATGCATTGGTCATAATTTACCAAAATTCCCTGGATTCTGGGAAGGTCCCAGCAGATTGGAAAACTGCAAATGTAACGCCCCTATTTATAAAAGGAGGCAGACAAAAAGCAGCAAACTATAGACCAGTTAGCCTAGCATCTGTGGTTGGGAAAATGTTGGAGTCCATTATTAAAGAAGCAGTAGCAGGACATTTGGAAAAGCAAAATTCGGTCAGGCAGAGTTAGCATGAATTTATGAAAGAGAAATCATGCTTGACAAATCTTCTAGAATTTTTTGAGGATGTAAGTAGTAGAGTGGATAAGGGAGAACCAGTGGATGTGGTGCATTTGGACTTTCAAAAGGTTTTTGACAAGGTCCCACAGAAGAGATTGGTGTGCAAAATCAAAGCACATGGTATTGGGGATAATGTACTGACGTGGATAGAGAACTGGTTGACAGACAGGATGCAGAGAGTCGGGATAAACGGGTCCTTTTCAGAATGGCAGACAGTGACTAGTGGAGTACCGCAGGGCTCAGTGCTGGGACCCCAGCTCTTTACAACATACATTAATGATTTAAATGAAGGAATTGAGTGTAATATCTCCAAGTTTGCACATGACACTAAACTGGGTGGCAGTGTGAGCTGTGAGGAGGACACTAAAAGGCTGCAGGGTGACTTGGACAGGTTAGGTGAGTGGGCAAATACATGGCAGATGCAGTATAATGTGGATAAATGTGAGGTTATCCACTTTGGGGGCAAAAACATGAAGGCAGAATATTATCTGAATGGCGGCAGATTAGGAAAGTGGGAGGTGCAACGAGACCTGGGTGTCATGGTTCATCAGTCATTGAAAGTTGGCATGCAGGTACAGCAGGCTGTGAAGAGGCAAATGGTATGTTGGCCTTCATAGCTAGGGGATTTGAGTAAAGGAGCAGGGACGTCTTACTGCAGTTGTACAGGGCCTTGGTGAGGCCTCACCTGGAATATTGTGTTCAATTTTGGTCTCCTAATCTGAGGAAGGACGTTCTTGCTATTGAGGGAGTGCAGCGAAGGTTCACCAGACTGATTCCCGGGGTGGCGAGACTGACATATGAGGAGAGACTGGATCAACTGGGCATTTATACACTGGAGTTTAGAGGGATGAGAGGGGATCTCATAGAAACTTACAAGATTCTGACAGGACTGAACAGGTTAGATGCGGGAAGAATGTTCCCGATGATGGGGAAGTCCAGAACCAGGGGACACAGTCTTAGGATAAGGGGTAGGCCATTTAGGACTGAGATGAGGAGAAACTTTTTCATTTAGAGAGTTGTTAACCTGTGGAATTCCCTACCGCAGAGAGTTGTTGATGCCAATTGATTGGATATATTCAAGAGGAGTTAGATATGGCCCTTGTGGCTAAAGGGATCAAGGGGTATGGAGAGAAAGCAGGAAAGGGGTACTGAGGTGAATGATCAGCCATGATCTTATTGAATGATGGTGCAGGCTCGACGGGCTGAATGGCCTACTCCTGCACCTATTTTCTATGTTTCTATGAAGAAGAAGTCATGTTTGATGAATTTGCTGGAGTTCTTTGACGATGTAACGAACAGGGTGGATAAAGGGGAACCAGTGGATGTGGTGTATTGGACTTCCAGAAGGCTTTTGCCAAGGTGCCACATAAAAGGTTACTGCACAAGATAAAAGTTCATGTAATTGGGGGTAACGTATTAGCATGGATATATAAACAGATATACAGATATAAACAGATATGCAAACATAAAAACAGATAGTAAAAGCTTTTACCGATATATAAAACGGAAAAGAGTGACTAAAGTAAATGTTGGTCCCTTAGAAGATGAGAAGGGGGATTTAATAATGGGAAATGTGGAAATGGCTGAGACCTTAAACAATTATTTTGCTTCAGTCTTCACAGTGGAAGACACAAAAACCATGACAAAAATTGCTGGTCACGGGAATGTGGGAAGGGAGGACCTTGAGATAATCACTATCACTAGGGGGGGTAGTGCTGGACAGGCTAATGGGACTCAAGGTAGACAAGTCCCCTGGTCCGGATGAAATGCATCCCAGGGTATTAAAAGAGATGGTGGAAGTTATAGCAGATGCATTCGTTATAATCTACCAAAATTCTCTGGACTCTGGGGAGATACCAGCGGATTGGAAAGCAGCTAATGTAACGCCTCTGTTTAAAAAAAGGGGACAGACAAAAGGCAGGTAACGATAGGCCGGTTCGTTTAACATCTGTAGTGGGGAAAATGCTTGAAGCTATCATTAAGGAAGAAATAGCGGGACATCTAGATAGGAATAGTGCAATCAAACAGACGCAACATGGATTCATGAAGGGGAAATCATGTTTAACTAATTTACTGGAATTCTTTGAGCATATAACGAGCATGGTGGATAGAGGTGTACCGATGGATCTGGTGTATTTAGATTTCCAAAAGACATTCGATAAGGTACCACACAAAAGGTTACTGCAGAAGATAAAGATACGTGGAGTCAGAGGAAATGTATTAGTATGGATAGAGAATTGGCTGGCTAACAGAAAGCAGAGAGTTGGGATAAATGGGTCCTTTTCAGGTTGGAAATCGGTGGTTAGTGGTGTGCCACAGGGATCGGTGCTGGGACCACAACTATTTACAATATACATAGATGACCTGGAAGAGGGGACAGAGTGTAGTGTAACAAAATTTGCAGATTAGTGGGAAAGCGGGTTGTGTAGAGGACACAGAGAGGCTACAAAGAAATTTAGATAGGTTAAGCAGATGGAATACAATGTCGGAAAATGTGAGGTCATCCACCTTGGAAAAAAAAACAGTAAAAGGGAATATTATTTGAATGGGGAGAAATTACAACATGCTGCGGTGCAGAGGGACCTGGGGGTTACTTGTGCATGAATCCCAAAAAGTTAGTTTGCAGGTGCAGCAGGTAATCAGGAAGGCAAATGGAATGTTGGCCTGCATTGCGAGAGGGATGGAGTACAAAAGCAGGGAGGTCCTGCTGCAACTGTATACGGTATTGGTGAGGCCGCACCTGGAGTACTGCGTGCAGTTTTGGTCACCTTACTTAAGGAAGGATATACTAGCTTTGGAGGGGCTACAGAGACGATTCACAAGGCTGATTCCGGAGATGAGGGGGTTACCTTATGATGATAGATTGAGTAGACTGGGTCTTTACTCGTTGGAGTTCAGAAGGATGAGGGGTGATCTTATAGAAACATTTAAAATAATGAAAGGGATAGACAAGATAGAGGCAGAGAGGTTGTTTCCACTGGTCGGGGAGACTAGAACTAGGGGGCACAGCCTCAAAATACGGAGGAGCCAATTTAAAACCGAGTTGAGAAGGAATTTCTTCTCCCAGAGGGTTGTGAATCTGTGGAATTCTCTGCCCAAGGAAGCAGTTGAGGCTAGCTCATTGAATGTATTCAAATCACAGATAGATAGATTTTTAACCAATAAGGGAATTAAGGGTTACGGGGAGCGGGCGGGTAAGTGGAGCTGAGTCCACGGCCAGAACAGCTTTGATCTTGTTGAATGGCGGAGCAGGCTCGAGGGGCTAGATGGCCTCTGCCTGTTCCTAATTCTTATGTTCTTATGTTCTTATGGATAGAGGATTGGCTGACTAACAGAGAACAGAGAATCGGGATAAATGGTTCATTCTCTAATTAGCAACCAGTAACTAGTGGGGTGCCACAGGGATCAGTGCTGGGACCCCAACTATTTACAATCTATATAAACGACTTGAAAGAAGGGACTGAGTGTAATGTAGCTAAGTTTGCTGACAATACAAAGATGGGAGGAAAAGCAATGTGGGAGGAGGACACAAAAAATCTGCAAAAGGACATAGACAGGCTAAGTGAATGGGCAAAAATTTGGCAGATGAAGTAGAATGTTAGAAAGTGTGAGGTGATACACTTTGGCAGAAAAAAAATCAAAGAGCAAGTTATTATTTAAATGGAGAAGGATTGCAAAGTGCCACAATACAGCGGGATCTGGGGGTACTTGTGAATGAAACACAAAAGGATAGTATGCAGGTACAGCAAATCCAGATGATACAGTGTTACATATTTCCGGTGCTCAGCACCGTATATTAAAAAAAATCAGTAAAAAAATTCACTTTCAACGATGAAGTTACATATAGCATGAAGGATAAAATCCATATTTTAATTACATTGGAAAGACCCAAAGATTAGAGTTCGTTTTCGTGATGGTTGGCTCCTGTATCCACCGGTGGTAATCAAAATGCTAATATGGAAAACCATGGGCTATATCAGTAGTATCTCAGGTCTCTGGAGTACGGCTTGAACACACCACCTCCTGACTCAGAGGCAAGCATACTAAGCCATGGTTGGCACAAATCCTTTGATTCCTTATATTTAGGTTCACTACAGGAGGGAATTACAAAATACAGTGACAGTTCACTCACATCTGAAACAATGCGGCTCATGTGTGTTGCAAGTCCGTATATGTTCATTGCACATAGTAAAGGCTGAAGCATATATATTGTATGTGAGTTGCATTAAAATACAGTGGAACATTGCGAAGTAAATGATAAAATGAGCACTTGAGAGATTATACAGATATTCTTCTATTTCTTCCTCATACAGATTCGCGCTATTGTCTGGAATTCGGACGACAGTAAATTGATTTCCTGTGGTATGGATGGTGCAGTGTATGAGTGGAATACACTGACTGGAAAGAGAGAATCTGAGTCTGTACTGAAGTCATGCAGTTACACTGGCCTTTGTATCTCACCAGATAGTAAAAGCATATTTGCAGTGGGATCTGATCGAACTGTGAAAGAAATTACTGATTCCCAGGTGTGTAAAATGCGGTGAAGGGGAGTTGCTGTTTTATCCTATGGCAAATTGGCATGTAGAAACTGCTGATCACAAGTGCAATACAGTAAGACATGTTTCAAGGCCCAACTTTTCAGAGACATTACCTTATAGTTAAATGAATAAAACTCTTATTCATTTCAACAATTGTAGCTGGGTAAAACACAAGAAGGCAGAATAATCCTGTTGTCACTAAATTCTCAATACTCAATTTTCTGTGCAGAAAAATAAAAGGGGTGGTGAGTAAACCGATGACTGGCATACATTGTTGTACTTTGGAGCACTTTAATATAAAGCGTATCAGTATAATATCACCCCATTACTGGGTATTAAAATATATCTACATTAGTAAAGATAAATGTGAGTTGGGTACTTTTGAAGGTGTGATTGGTCCACAAGGTTTGAGATCAACAATGATCAAACTGTGGAAAGATATTTATAAAGCTAATTAAAGCACCATTAAGTGTCAGTTTTTCCAAGTCAGCTTATATTTCTCTAAAAGCTTTATGATAGGATATGGTTTATCAGATATTACTCCTCCCACTGTCCAATATTGCTCTTATTTTATGACAACACACAGCCATATTGCATCAGGTATGTGGTATTCCAAACATAGTAACAAACTGAAAGAAAGGAGAGCGGTTTGGATTAGTGCTTGTGATCATGTGAAATAGTTTAAATATTTTGATATAAAATACCATGTTTGGAGAAAGAAGGAGACAGAACAAAAGACCTGGAGAGAAACGAAGGTTATAGTCTAAGAGATAGACGGAAAGAAAGGGAGGCAGAAAGATTGAGTAGGAGACAAGCAGAGATGCCGTAACAGAAAAAGAGAGGCATTTCTTTCCCTTTTATTCTTGAGCAACAGACAGTGGAAGAGCAATTAGCATTTAGAAAATGTGCTTGTGAAAAGTTATGTTCATAAAAGTAATACATTGTTGTACATTGCTGCATCATCAAGGTCCAGGTCGGTGATTGGAGCATGGGCAGGTACTGAAGGAGCGGCGAGGGATTGTCGAGGGCCGTGATCGGAGCCCAGGAGAAGCGTGAGTTCGGGGCCCAGAAGAGGCGAGGACCCAGGGGCAGCACGGGCCAGCCCACACTGCGATATGTGTGTGCACTAGGTCCATGCAGCAGAACTGGTCTCCAGTCGTCTTAGTTAACCTTTGACCTAGCTGTCAAGCACGTGTGGTGGCTGGTGTGCAACGGTCACCACACGTTAAAAAAATCCAAGCACAGGCATCTTCCACCTTTCAAGATTTAGTTCGGACCTGGAATTTTAGGTCCATCATTGAAACACCTGTGAACTTTTTGACGTGAAAGCAAGTCATCCTCGATTCGAGGGACTGCCTATGATGATGATGATTGCTGCAATGATATGATATGGACAAAATGCTACATTAATATGTAAATGAAGGGAGGACTCCCATGATAACATAGAGCCATTTGGGATATCCATGAGACCTTCAGCAACTCCATGTCATATTGCACTTCCAAACTAGAACTGATTCTAAATTCTTGATGACATCTTTTTCTGTCAATAGAATTTTTGGAAACATGCTAGCAAATCATTGGACTGTTACACAAAGGCAAAGCAAGATTTGACATTGGGCATGTTTAAAAATATAAAGAAACTATCGCAATGACATGCATTACTCAAGTGATAATAACCGCTGGGAACTGATGGGCGAGCAGATTTTCCTGCTCCATCATTAATGACTCTGCAAGCCTGCCGTCAGCAACAAAAATTCAGGAAACTAAGTTTAAGATTTGATTGTGAGAAAATAAGTACTTTGTTTTGGTTTTGCTTTCAAACATTAGGTTCAAAGAAAGAAAAATATTAATTGCAATGTATTTATTTCACATGTCAGCAAGACCACATAATTTACTCTTCTATGCAAAGCACTGGTGAATTCCAGGGTATTTCATTTCAGTGAAGTAAGCCCAGTAATATACTACTACTTATGAAATATACCTTCTATAATGACCCTATTATGTACTATTCACAACTTGGTAAGTTACAAAAAGCAGAGTTTTGTTTTCAGCTTAAAACCTCATTCTTTGCAGATTAACAATGTTTCCATGACTGAAACTCCCTGGATCATTTTTGCTCTTTGTTTATTTTTGCTCCTCTCTACAGATTATTCGGGAAGTCACATCAAATGATGTTGCATATACCTGCGTTGTTATGTCACATTCTGGACGAATGTTGTTTCTAGGCACTGCCAATGGGACAGTACAAAGTATGAAAATCCCACTACCTGTAAAGCATGAATGGAATGAGTATCAGGCACATGCTGGACCAATCACTAAGGTATACTAGATATCAGAATGTTCCTTTGATATTTAGAGAACAGGTCTTAGTTGAATTGAAGACAGAGTTGGTTCAATGCATTGGTCTTATTGGTATAGTGTTATTTCCAGTCTGAAAAAAGTATTTTAATGAATGGGCCTGAAAACAATAGCTAATAATGTACCCTTATGGCCCCGCACATTTTTCTGAAAAAGAAACCTATCTGGGAAGTACAGTCGCTTGTTTGAAGGCCAGCATGATTAGTTCTTATTTGACAGCCTGCATGATTAGTTCTTGTTTAGAATCAGATCACATTACAAGTATGTTAATGCAACAAAACAATATAAGCAAAAAATGAACTCTTTCGATAATCCAAGCACAAATCTGCTAAATCTTTTCTGTGGTCTTTATAACTGTGAAATTAATAATATTTAACATCCCCTAGAAGTTTGAAGGGATAAGAATGTTTCTAAACAGCTTGCAAGTTTTGAAGTTTAAAATCAATGTAGGTTGGAGGATGGGGGGCTGGTGGGGGGGGGAAGACATTCAACAGTCAGGAGTCCGTTTCTCATCTGAAAAATGGATGACCAGCAGAGGAACATCTGGTGGAGACCTTGGACATCCATTTGTTCACCTAATTCAATTTTCAGGTCGACCTTTCGAAGAGAACCTTAATTAATCTTTTATTCTTAATTCCTAATGAAAACGAGGTCACAGCAACAACAACAACAACAACCTTTGTTTATATAGTGCCTTTGACGTAGCAAAACATCCCAGTAGTGATATAAGACAAAACAGATACATTTGACACTGAGCCATAGAAGAAAAAATTACAGATTGAAATTAAAGCAGATGACCAAAAGCTTGGTTAAAGAGGTAGGTTTTAAGGAGCGTCTTAAAGGAGGAAAGAGAGGTAAAGAGGCGGAGAGGTTTAGGGAGGGAGTTTCAGAGTTTAGGGTCCAGGCAGCTGAAGGCACGGCCACCGATGGTTGAGCAGTTATAATCAGGGATACTCAAGGGGGCAGAATTTGAGGAGCGCAGACATCTCGTAGGGCTGTGAGGCTGAAAGAGATTACAGCGACAGGGAGGGGCGTGGCCATGGAGGGATTTGTAAACAAGGATGAGAATTTTGAAATCGAGGCATTGCTTAACCGGGAGCCAGTGTAGGTCAGCGAGCACAGGGGTGATGAGTGATTGTGACTTGGTGCAAGTTAGTTCACGGGCTGCCGAGTTTTGGATGACCTCAAGTTTACATAGTGTAGAATGTAGGAGCCCAGCCAGGAGTGTGTTGGAGTAGTCAAATCTAGAGGTGACAAGGGCATGGATGAGGGTTGCAGGGGCGGAAGCAGGCAATGTTACGAAGGTGGAAATAGGCAATTTTAGTTATGCCGTGGATATATGGCCAGAAGCTCATTTCAGGGTCAAATATGACTCCTAGGTTGCGAACAGCCTGATTTAGCCTCAGATAGATGCTAGGGAGAGGGATGGAGTCAGTGGCTAGGGAACGCAGTTTATTTAATTGGAGAAAATCTCTGCTCATCCAGTACTGATGTCGGATAAACAGTCTGACAATTTAGAGTCCATGGAGGGGTAGAGAGAAGTGGTGGAGAGGTAGAACTGGGTGTCGTCAGCGTACATGTGGAAACTGACTCCGTGTTTTCAGATGATATCGTCAAGGGGCAGCATATAGATGAGAAATAGGAGGGGACCAAGGATAGATCCTTGGGGGACACCAGAGGTAACGATGCAGGAGTGGGAAGAGAAGCCATTGCAGGAGATTTTTTAGATAGATAAGAATGGAACCTTATCTATCCACCCAGCTGGAAGATGGTGGAGAGGCGTTGGAAGAGAAGGAGCACAAAACGATCTAAAACTCATCACCAATTGGTACCAAATTGTAAGATTCTTTCAAGGAAGATTTTGCAATGCTGCAGTATCGGATTCAGTTCTGAACTTAGGGGTTAAATCATATTGTTTTGACATTTTAGAAAGAGTTTTACTCTAATCTAGTCCAATTCTGTGAGTCTGTCTGGAGATTAGAAGACTTCTCCCCCATCTGCCCTCCATACTCCCACAGAGTAGTGGCTATGTAAAGTAAACCCAGCGTAACTTACAGTCCTGACTTTTGAAATTCTCCTTAAGCCCTGAACTTTTTTCAGTAAATCAATGTCTTTATAAGGGCAGGGTTCCCAAAATTACACAATAATCTAAATATGGCATTAATGATGAGCTATACTGGATTAAAATAACCTGCTTCAACTTATAATGAAATAACATTGTCCTTGTACTTGATTAGCCTTTTCAATTGACTGGAAATTCTCAGCGAACCTTCAATAATCATATCCCAAAATGCTTTCTTTTTCCACCTTTGCTGAAAGGTATGCATTTGTTGTGTAATATATTCCCCGTATCAAAGTCTGCTACCTTATTCCAAATCACATCAAAGCCCCCCCATCTACCATTCTTTTGTTCTCCTACTTAACTTTTTCCTTATTCCTTTGAACAATATTAATCTCGCTTGTAATCTCCCAGCAGCATAGTTTGAAAGCATTCACTCCCAGGTGGTCTGAGATAGCTAACTGCAGCTGCTGGCTGAAATACAGTGGAATCCATGAGTTCTGTATCTTTTAACTGGTAGCCGTTTCTCTCGGCAAAGCAGAAGAATATCTGGTGGAGTCTTAGGACACCCATTAGCGGTGAGAAACCCATTAGTGCACATTTTTCAAAATATCTGGAACTGGCGAGGGTACAGAGAAGATTTACAAGGATTATACCAGAAATGTGAAGGAATACGTATCAGGAAAGGATGAACAGGCTGGGTCTCTTTTCTCTTGAAAAAAGAAATCCAATAGGGAATTCGGAAGAAACTTCTTTACCCAAAGAGTGGCAAGAATGTGGAACTTGCTACCACAGCGAGTGGTTGAAGCGAATGTATAGATATATATAAGGGGAGCCTAGATCTGAGGAAGAAGGGAATAAAGGGTTATGCTGATAGATTTAGATGAGGAAAGACGGGAGGAGGCTCGAGTGAAGCATAAACTGGCATGGACTGGTTGGGCTGAATGGCCTGTTTCTGTACCGTATATCCTGTGTAATTCCATGTACATTGTAATGGCCAGTTCTTTCCTTTCTCTGTACAGATGGTTATTACCTATGATGATCTGTACTTGCTGACGGCTTCAGAGGATGCATGTCTTATGATTTGGAAGATAATTGATAAAGAGGGCCGGGTACTGAAACGAGAAAAAGAAGTTGGCCATGCAGAAGAAATTCTGATCACAAAATCAGATTTGCAAGAAAAGGTAAAGTGCTATTGATCATAAACATTGAGGAGGACTGCACACGCTTAGCAATAAAGAATTTTCCAAGAGAAATGTAATCTTTATTATCACTTTTCCCTTCCCTCTTTATTCTTTCTCTCCTTTCAATTTACTTTATTCCCCTGTTCCTCTCTCTTTACGTTGCCTGCACATCTTCTCTCCCGCTCTCTCTCACTTCTCCCTCTGTGCAGAATGGAGAACAAAAATAAAATAAAATGGTCATATACCATTTTAAACAAAGTTTTTCGTACAGTTTTGAAAGGCATTCAGCAGGAAAAAGATACCCCAGCTTTCAGTTAGAAATCATCATCTTCTTTCGTATGGTAGTAGCAAAGAAAATCAAATGTCAATATTTAAGTTGTATATCCAGGCCAAAGCTTCCGGTGTTACAGCGTGGATATCTTGTAGGCTGCCTGCAAATTTCCTCTGAGGGCAGTGCTCAATGATGTGCTCCAGGGTCTGATTAGGAGTTCCATAGTCACATGATCAGGATGCTTTAATCTTCCACCTATGGAGAAGGTGGCAGCATTTACCATAATCAGTTCGAAGGCAGTTGATAGTTGTCTACTGTTTGCGAGGAAGGCTTAATCCTTCAGGTTGTACTGTGGGGTCCTCTATAAGGAATCCATTCCATATGTCGCAATTCCTCCAAGCATTTCACCATCGGTCATCAAGGCTGAGGGAAGATCGCTGAAGGGCTTCGGCGATGGTCCAAAATTGCCTTCTAGATTTGAGGCGGGCTGGTGGTTGTTCAAGTCGGCCTGGATCGGCATGTCTTTGCTGGTGTAGCGGTTGTATTCTCTGGAGATGGCATATTCGCAGCGTAGGTGTGGTGGTGTGATGTTTGCAAGCACTGGCAGCCAAGATGTTGATGTCGATAAAAGCGTACCGGTGATAATTCTCACAGTAGAATTCAGCTGGATATCAATGGATTTGACATGTGGACTTGATAGCCATGCCGGAGAGCAGTACTCCGCTGAAGCATACACCAGGGCGAGTGCTGCTGTACGGAGGGTTTGAGTATCTGCTGCCCATGTGGATCCGGCAAGTTTCTGGATCACCTTGACCCTACTATTTAGTTTCTTCCCAAGGTTCTGGAGATGTCTATATGTCAGGGTGCGATCAAGCATGACTCCTATGGACCTATTGGCATGGTTTACCTCTGTCACAAAAAGAGACTTTCAAAGCTGAGTTTGCTTGATGGGTGTTGAGGTGGAATGTTAAGGTGACGGTCTTTTGCTCATTTGACCGGAGTCGCTATTGGCGGATGTAGGCCACCATCCTCTATAAATCGCTGGTCAGGGTCTCTTCCGTGATGGACAGATTCAGTGTTTTGCGTGGCCAAAGCAATGGCATCAGTTTATACGAAGTTAGAAATATATAACATTATTCACTTTAGTTTATCCTGAGGCAAATCAGTTTTAGTCGATATATTTAAAGCAGTCTTGAAATGTTTATGACTTTGCTGCTGTTGTGTATCTGTAAAGCATGCACTGCCATGTTCCGCCATCAGGTAGTGCATCCCCTGAAGTCCCAAGGGATCCCAGCATCCCTTGGGAGCACTGTATATAAGCCGGCCCCTGAGGCCTGTTCCTGACTCTGGAGTGTCTTAATAAAGACTGAGGTCACTGTTACTTTAACCTCCCTGTGTGCAATCTCATCTGTGTTAGGAATACAATAACTGGCGACGAGTATACGAATCCAACGCAAAGATGCAGAAAACTGTGGGCATCCTGGAGAAGTTCTCAGAGGATGAGGACTGGGAAGCCTATGTCGAACGGCTAGACCAGTACTTTGTAGCCAATGAGCTGGACGGAGAAGGAAGCGCTGCAAAAAGGAGAGCGGTTCTCCTCACGGTTTGCGGGGCACCGACCTACAGCCTCATGAAGAATCTTCTGGCTCCAGTGAAACCCACAGATAAATCGTATGAGGAGCTGTATACACTGGTTCGGGAGCATCTTAACCCGAGGGAGAGCGTGCTGATGGCGCGTTATCGGTTCTACACGTGTTAGCGATCTGAAGGTCAGGAAGTGGCGAGCTACGTTATCGAGCTAAGGCGACTTGCAAGACAATGTGAGTTTGATGGCTACCTTGAGCAGATGCTCAGAGACCTTGTTGTACTGGGCATTGGCCACGTGACCATCCTACGAAAATTTTTGACTGTAGAGACACAGACCCTCAGTAAGGCCATTGCGATAGCACACGCTTTTATGTCCACCAGTGATAATACCAAACAAATCTCTCAGCACACAAGTGCTAGCAATGTTCATAAATTAACTGGAACTGTGTCTGCGAGCAGAAATGACAGGGCAGAAACCACGAGTCTGCAACTGCCAGCAGGCCTCAGGTGACCCAGATGACTCAGAGTCCGCAACAAAGGATGAATGCAAGGCAATTCACATCTTGTTGGCATTGTGGAGGCTTCCATTCAGCCTATTCATGCCACTTCAAAGGGTATGTTTGCAAGAGCTGTGGAACAATGGGGCACCTCCAACGAGCTTGCAGACGAGCTGCAAGCTCTGCAAAACCTGCTCACCACCACGTGGCAGAGGAACATCGGTCCATGGTGGATCAAAGCAATTTCGAGCCTCAGAGAGAGGAGGCAGATGCTGAAGTACACGGGGTGCACACATTTTCGATGAAATGTCCACCTATAATGCTAAATGTAAAATTGAATGGCTTACCCGTAGCCATGGAACTGGACACTGGCACTAGCTGATCCATCATGAGTAAAAAGATGTTTGAGAGACTGTGGTGCAACAAGGCACTCAGACCAGCCCTGAGCCCCATCCACACGAAACTGAAAACGTACACCAAAAAGCTCATCACTATCCTGGGCAGCACCATGGTCAAGTTCACCTACGAGGGCACGGTGCACGAACTGCCACTCTGGATTGTCCCGGGCGATGGCCCCACACTGCTTGGAAGGAGCTGGCTGGGCAAAATCCGCTGGAACTGAGATGACATCCGAGCGCTATCACATGTTGATGAGGCCTCATGTACCCAGGTTCTTAACAAATTTCCTTCCCTTTTTGAGCCAGGCATTAGAAAATTTTCCGGGGTGAAGGTGCGGATCCACTTAGTCCCAGAGACACCGACCCATTCACCACAAGGCGCGAACGGTGCCTCACATGATGAGGGAGAGAGTGAAAATCGAGCTTGACAGGCTGCAACGCGAGGGCATCATCTCCCCAGTGGAATTCAGCGAGTGGGCCAGCCCGATTGTTCCAGTACTCAAAAGTGATGGCACGGTCGGGATTTGCGGCAATATAAAGTAACTATTAATCGTTTCTCGCTACAGGATCAATACCCGCTACCTAAGGCAGACGACCTATTTGCGACGCTGGCAGGAGGCAAGACGTTCAAGTTTGACTGACTTCAGCCCACATGACACAGGAGCTGGAGGAGTCTTCGAAGGGCCTCACCTGCATCAACACGCACAAGGGACTGTTCATCTACAACAGATGCCCATTTGGAATTCGGTCGGCTGCAACGATCTTCCAGAGAAACATGGAGAGCCTACTCAAGTCGGTACCACACACGGTGGTTTTTCAGGACAACATATTGGTCACGGGTCGGGACACTGTCGAGCACCTACAAAACCTGGAGGAGGTCCTCCAGCAATTGGATCGCGTAAGGCTGCGGCTGAAGAGGTCGAAATGCGTCTTCATGGCAACAGAAGTGGAGATTTTGGGGAGAAATATTGCAGCGGACGGCATTCGGCCCACAGACACCAAGACAGAGGCTATCAAGAACGCGCCCAGGCCACAGAACGTCACGGAGCTGCGGTCGTTCCTGGGACTACTCAACTATTTTGGTAACTTCCTACCGGGGTTAAGCACCCTCTTAGAGCCCCTACATATGTTATTGCATAAAGGTGAGAACTGGGTATGGGGAAAAAAACAAGTAATTGCTTTTGAGAAAGCCAGAAACACTTTATGCTCCAACAAGCTGCTTGTATCGTATGACCCATGTAAAAGACTTGTGCTAGCATGTGATGTGTCGTCGTACGGAGTCGGGTGTGTATTACAACAAGCTAACATTGCGGGGAAGTTGCAACCTGTCGCCTATGCCTCCAGGAGCTTGTCTAAGGCTGAGTGGGCCAACAGCATGATTGATAAAGAGGCATTAGCGTGTGTGTTCGGGGTAAAGAAAATGCATCAGTACCTG
This sequence comes from Pristiophorus japonicus, assembly GCF_044704955.1. NCBI lineage: Eukaryota > Metazoa > Chordata > Chondrichthyes > Pristiophoridae > Pristiophorus > Pristiophorus japonicus. The sequence continues at coordinate 35,974,393 of NC_091984.1, forward strand.
TTTGGCCTCAAATTTGAGCTGGAAACCTATCACAAGCCCCTCATATCCCTGTTCGCTGAAAACAAGGGGATAAATACTAATGCCTCAGCCCACAAAGATAGGCACTCACGCTATTAGCGTATAACTATACCACCCGCCACAGGCTAGGCACCGAAACTGTGCAAATGCTCTCAGTCGGCTACCATTGCCCACCACGGGGGTGGAAATGGCGCAGTCTGCAAACTTGTTGATGGTGGCGCAGCCCGCAGACTTGTTGGTGGTCATGGAAGCATTTGAAAATGATAAATCACCTGTCACGGCCCGCCAGATTAGGACTTGGACCAGCCAAGATCCTCTGCTGTCCCTAGTAAAAAAACTGTGTACTGCATGGGAGCTGCCCAGCATCCCCATTGAAATTCAAGAGCTAATCAAGCCGCTCCAGTGGCGAAAGGATGAGCTGTCCATTCAGGCAGACTGCTTGTTGTGGGGTAACCGCGTAGTGCTACTCAAAAAGGGCAGGGAGACGTTCATCTCGGATCTCCACCCGGGTATAATAATGGTGAAAGCGATAGCCAGATCCCACGTGTGGTGGCCCGGTATCAACTCTGACTTAGAGTCCTGTGTACGGCAATGCAGCGTGTGTGCTCAGTTGAGCAACACGCCCAAAGAGGCACCACTAAGTTTGTGGTCCTGGCCCTCCAGACCATGGTCAAGGATCCATGTCGAGTATGCGGGCCCGTTTCTCGGTAAAATGTTCCTGGCGGTGGTGGATGCTTTTTCAAAATGGATTGAATGTGAAATAATGTCGGGAAGCACCGCCACAGCCACCATTGAAAGCCTGAGGGACATGTTTGCCACCCACGGCCTGCCTGACATATTGGTCAGTGACAACGGGCCATGTTTCACCAGTGCCGAATTTAAAAAATTCATGACCCACAATGGGATCAAACATGTCACCTCGGTCCCGTTTAAACCTGCCTCCAATGGGCAGGCAGAGCGGGCAGTACAAACGATCAAACAAAGCCTTAAACAAGTCACAGAAGGCTCACTCCAAACCCGCCTGTCCCGAGTACTGCTCAGCTACCGCACGAGACCCCACTCGCTCACAGGGGTGCCCCCGGCTGAGCTACTCATGAAAAGGACACTTCAAACCAGACTCTCGCTGGTTCACCCCAACCTGCATGATCAGGTAGAGAGCAGGCGGCAGCAACAAAATGTAAACTATGGTCGCGCCACTGTGTCACGGGAAATTCATCTGAATGACCCTGTGTATGTGCTAAACTATGGACATGGTCCCAAGTGGATCGCGGGCACAGTGATAGCTAAAGTAGGGAGTAGGGTGTTTGTAGTCAAACTAGACAATGGACAAATTTGCAGAAAGCACCTGGACCAAATGAGGCTGCAGGTCACAGACTGCCCTGAGCAACCCACAGCAGACACCACCTATTTCGAGCCCACAACACACACCCAAAGGATCAACGACATCACCCCAGACCAGCAAATTGAACCCATCACGCCTAACAGCCCAGCAAGGCCAGGCTCACCCAGCAGCCCTGAAGGGCCAACAACACACCAGCCCAGCGAGGGCACAGCCAACACACCAGAACAGACATTTGTACTGAGGCGGTCCACCAGGGAAAGAAAGGCTCCCGACCGCCTCACCTTTATAAATAGCTTTCACTTTGACTTTGGGGGGGAGTGATGTTGTGTATCTGTAAAGCATGCACTCCCATGTTCCGCCAACAGGGAGCGCATCACCTGAAGTCCAAAGGGATCCCAGCATCCCTTGGGAGCACTGTATATAAGCCAGCCCCTAAGGCCTGTTCCTGACTCTGGAGTGCCGTAATAAAGACTGAGGTCAATGTTACTTTAACCTCCCTGTGTGCAATCTCATCTGTGTTAGGAACACAATAGCTGCTAAGTTTATTATCACTTTTTTTTTGGTTTAGGTTTTGCAACTATATTCCAGAACCATCACTTTTTGTGTCATTTCTGATTGGTCATTTAAAAGATAAATTACATTGGGCCGGAATTTGCGGTCAGCAGCTGGCCCCGAAGTAAGCTTCGCACAAAGATCTTCGCAAAATGAGCAAAGATCTGTGTCGAAGTTCGGGTTGTCTAAGCAGCCAATCAAAATGCAGAATTCTCACAGACAGGAATCAAGGAAGTGAGTCAGCTCTTAAAATTCTAACTTTTTAAAAATATTCGAGAGAACAAATTAAAAATTGTTGCTCTCACATGAGAAAAAGGCAAACCTGAAATAAAGATGAACAAACTTTATGAAAAAAATTGATCATTTTTTTCAAAAAGTTTTTAATTTTAGTTTTTATTAAAATGGATAAATTTGACGCTGCACAAAATTAAAATGAGTTTCTCAGGGCCATAAACTTTGTTTAGCAGTCAACACGCTGTGAAAACCCCAGTTATACCTAATCACTTTGGGTCTTTTAGTGGAGAATTTAACAACGTCATTACTGCAGACGATTCAAAGAGGCCAAAATTGCCCCTTATTATAAGGCCCGTGGCCACCTGAAAGCGGTGGCCACTGGTCGGTGCGGAATGGCCGTTGAGTCTCCACCGAGGAGCCGCCATTTTAAAAATTGCCCTTCCTCAGGTTTGGAGCAGTGTCGGGGACCGCTCCACCCATTTTCCCACCGCGGCAGCGTGCGCACGCCGACCCCTTACCAACCAGCAGCGACCCCTTCCCGAAATTGCCCTGCGGGAAATTGCCCCTTTCCCGGAATTGCACCGCCGGAGCAGCACCACCGCCAGTCTCTACCACTGACAGCTTTTGCTGTCGTTACACTTTCTGTGGCTACCCTTAAAGGGGAGGTGGTGCTGCTGACGACGCCATATTATTTTTTTTTGTCGGCCGACTACCAGGTCGGGCCGACAATTATGGCCGTGGGTTTGGCTGGGCCCCCAACAGGCAGCCTGGCATCCCCTCTTGGGTGCCAGGCCGCTGGCCCAGCCGAAATCCTCCCTGGTGGCCCAGTGTTTGCCACTAAAGTGGCTGCAGAGTTCGCAGCGGCCCTCCCCTTTAACTGATGAGGAGGGATGTTGTGATGCGCCAGCGCGATTATGTCATCAGCACTGCGCTGATGACTTCAAGCGTCGGCTACTCCAACCCACCCCCACCTCTATCCTGCTAATGACGGCAACTCCGCCCGCCCCCACTTCCACCCTGATGATGAGGCCACTTCCACCCCGCTCCAAAAACAAGCACGGCGTTGAATTTCTCCGGTTTGGCTGCCCCATGCATTGGGATGGACGGAACACTTCGAAAACGGTAGATATGACCCGATTTGCGTGGTGGGCAATTTCGGCCACAAAGTTTTTATCAGTTTCCCTGATTTGAGAGATTTTACTGATTACTGGCTCTACGAACACACGTACATATGAAAAATGACGGACAGCTAAAGACCATCTGGTCCATCAAGCCTTTCCCACATAATTGCGATACCCTGTATATCACAACATATACACTCCACCCCACAAAAAACCATGTGATCTTCTGGGAGAGGCAAAAATTCAGATTAAAAATCCCAGGCCAATTTGAGGGAAAAAAATCTGGGAAATTCCTCTCCGACCCATCTAGGCGATCGAAACTAGTCCAGGAGATCACTCTGGCCATTAAATTCCCTGCAGTACCGACCTTCTGTAAGAGGTCATCTCCGCCGCAGCCAGAAAAACTCTAGCTTTTTCTTGAAGGAATTCTCTGAGTTTGCATCCACCACATGATAGGGCAGCTTGTTCCAGAAATCTACTATTCTCTGTGAAAAGAACAACCTCCTGACATCTAACCTAGATCTAGCTTTATGCAACTTAACTTTGTGCCCCCTGGTCCTGCCTAACCTAGTTAATTGAAATAAACTGTCAGCTGCAACACTGTCTATTCCCTTCATTATCTTATGAACCTCAATCAGATTCGCCCCTAAGTCTACACTGTTCTAAGGTAAAGAGTCCCAACTCTTTTAACCTATCTTGATAACTAAGATGCTTTAGACTTGGAATTACTCTAGTGGCCCTCTTCTGCACCCTTTCCAGAGCCTCAATATCACCCACCATGTGAGGAGACTAAAACTGGACACAGTATTCCAAGTGCGACCTGACTAAGGTCTTGTACAAGCACAAAACAGTACGTATCGTCTTATACTCAATTGTCCTGTGGATACACCCCAACACCCCATTTGCTCTAGCTATCGCTGCACGGCATTGCTCGTGAACCTTCAAGGATGTATGCACTGGAATGCCCAAATCTCTTTCTATCTCCACCATCTTTAATGCCTTTTCCTGGAGGGTGTATGAATGTTGAGCATTTGCCGTGCCCACATGCATAACACTGCACTTATCTAAGTTCTACATCATTTTCCAGTCTTGAGTCCAGTCTCCCAACACATTAAGATCTGTCTGAATCATACGAGACTCTTCTACAGTTCGAGCACTCGCACAGATCTTGGTATCATCTGCAAATTTTCAAATTGTGCCGCCAACCCCTGGATCCAGATCATTGATAAAAATAGTAAAACGCAACGATCCCAACACTGATCCCTGCAGACACCACTGGTGACCAGTCTCCAAACAGATCCAAATCCATCTATAACTACTCTTTGCCTGTGTCCTGTCAACCAGTTCTGAATCCAGGTCAATATATTTCCACTAATACCAGTGGCTCCGATCTTATAGAGAAGCCTCTTATGCGGTGCCTTGTCAAAAACTTTTTGGAAATCTAAATAAACAATATCTACTGGGCTTTCCTCATCTACCAACGTTGTAACTTTAAAAAAAAATACAATTAGATTTGTGAGACATGACCTCTTTTTTATGAAGCCGTGTTGGGTGTCCCTAATATGTCCCTGCCTATCCAAATATTCATATATTGCATCCTTTATGATTCTTTCAAGCCTCTTGCCTATTACTGATGTTAAACTGATGGGTCTCTAGTTACCTGGGTCTGCCTTGTCACCTTTTTTTAAAACGGGGACTATATTAGCCTCCTTCCAATCTGTCGGAACCATTCTAGAGTGCAATGAGCTATTAAAAATACAGGCCAGGGGCTCGCACCGCACATGTCTCATCTCCCGGAGGACCCTCGGGTGGATATCATTCGGCTCTGTCGCTCTATCTATTTTTAAGTTCTTAATTCTTTCTAAAACAATTTACTTATCTATGTTGATGTTACTGATAAAACTAGCATTATTAAATTCTAATATTTGAGCATCATCTTCAAGGGTGAATACTGATGCAAAGTACTCATTTAATATTTCCTCCATACTCAGTGAGTCATTTGTAACCTGTCCTTGAACACCCTTCAGTGGCCCAATACAGTCTTCGATAGTTCTCTGACTCTTTACCTAACTAAAACTCTGTAGAATAATGTTGGGAGGCAGGGCACAGTGTAACCTGTGAAGGAGTAGTGAATGACAGACCACAACTTCAGGATTTCCGCATTGGGCTGATTTCCAGCTCATCCTCCATTCTGCACAGAGAGGAGAGTGAGAGAGCGAGAGAGAAGAAGTGCAAGCAATGTGAAAAGTAAATTAAAAGGAGAGAGAGAATAAAGGGGGAAGGGAAAAGGGATAATAAAACATAAAAGAGGCTGAAAAGAGGAAGTGAAATAAGGTAAAATGGAGATAGATGGAAAGAAATAATGGTCAAAAAGAGAAGGAAAGATTTTAAAATAAGAACTATCTATATCAATAAGTCTGTCTCCTCATCTAGGCTGGCATTCTTGGCGTCATTGTGTGGGTCCTGCCTCTCCCATTTTATTCATGTACTCTATTATATTTTTAAATATTGATCTGTAATCACCATGGGAGATCAAAAGCATACTAATTAAATGTGTACTAATTGAATCTTCATACACAAAGAGGGACTTCTGTCATCCTACTGAGAAAAATACCAACACTCTCCTGGCTGGCTTCCCATCTTTTACCCTCTATAAACTTCAGCGCATCCAAAATTCTGCTGCACGTATCCTTTGCTGCACTGTCCTATATAGGAACATAGGAACAGGACTAGGCCATTTAGCCCCTCGAGCCTATTGGCTGATCTGTGACTTAACTCCATACACCCGTCTTTGCCCCCATCCCTTAATACCTTTTGGTTAAAAAAGATCTATGTCTCAGATTTAAAATTAACAATTGATCTCGCATCAATTGCCGTTTGCGAAAGAGAGTTCCAAATTTCTACCACCCTTTGCGTGTAGAATTGTTCCCTAATTTCATAACATAAGAACATAAGAATTAGGAACAGGAGTGGGCCATCTAGCCCCTCGAGCCTGCTCCGCCATTCAATAAGATCATGGCTGATCTAGCCTTGGACTCAGCTCCACTTACCCGCCCGCTCCCCGTAACCCTTAATTCCCTTATTGGTTAAAAATCTATCTATCTGTGACTTGAATACATTCAATGAGCTAGCCTCAACTGCTTCCTTGGGCAGAGAATTCCACAGATTCACAACCCTCTGGGAGAAGAAATTCCTTCTCAACTCAGTTTTAAATTGGCTCCCCCGTATTTTGAGGCTGTGCCCCCTAGTTCTAGTCTCCCCTACCAGTGGAAACAACCTCTCTGCCTCTATCTTGTCTATCCCTTTCATGATTTTAAATGTTTCTATAAGATCACCCCTCATCCTTCTGAACTCCAACAAGTAAAGACCCAGTCTACTCAATCTATCATCATAAGGTAACCTCCTCATCTCCGGAATCAGCCTAGTGAATCGTCTCTGTACCCCCTCCAAAGCCAGTATATCCTTCCTTAAGTAAGGTGATCAAAACTGCACGCAGTACTCCAGGTGCGGCCTTACCAATACCCTATACAGTTGCAGCAGGACCTCCCTGCTTTTGTACTCCATCCCTCTCGCAATGAAGGCCAACATTTCATTCGCCTTCCTGATTACCTGCTGCACCTGCAAACTAACATTTTCGGATTCATGCACAAGGACCCCCAGGTCCCTCTGCACCTCAGCATGTTGTAATTTCTCCCCATTCAAATAATATTCCCTTTACTGTTTTTTTTCCCCAAGGTGGATGACCTCACACTTTCCGACATTGTATTCCATCTGCCAAACCTTCGCCCATTCGCTTAACCTATCCAAATCTCTTTGCAGCCTCTCTGTGTCCTCTACACAACCCGCTTTCCCACTAATCTTAGTGTCATCTGCAAATTTTGTTGCACTACACTCTGTCCCCTCTTCCAGGTCATCTTTGTATATTGTAAACAGTTGTGGTCCCAGCACCGATCCCTGTGGCACACCACTAACCACCGATTTCCAACCCGAAAAGGACCTATTTATCCCGATTCTCTGCTTTCTGTTAGCCAGCCAATTCTCGATCCATGCTAATACATCTCCTCTGACTCCGCGTACCTCTATCTTCTGCAGTAACCTTTTGTGTGGCACCTTATCGAATGCCTTTTGGAAATCTAAATACACCACATCCATCGGTACACCTCTATCCACCATGCTCGTGATATCCGCAAAGAATTCCAGTGAATTAGTTAAACATGATTTCTCCTTCATGAATCCATGCTGCGTCTACTTGATTGCACTATTCCTATCTAGATGTCCCGCTATTTCTTCCTTAATGATAATTTCAAGCATTTTCCCCACTACAGATGTTAAACTAACCAGCCTATAGTTACCTGCCTTTTGTCTGCCCCCTTTTTTAAACAGAGGCGTTACATTAGCTGCTTTCCAATCCACTGGTACCTCCCCAGAGTCCAGAGAATTTTGGTAGATTATAACGAATGCATCTGCTATAACTTCCGCCATCTCTTTTAATACCCTGGGATGCATTTCATCAGGACCAGGGGACTTGTCTACCTTGAGTCCCATTAGCCTGTCCAGCACTACCCCCCTAGTGATAGTGATTGTCTCAAGGTCCTCCCTTCCCACATTCCTGTGACCAGTAATTTTTGGCATGGTTTTTGTGTCTTCCACTGTGAAGACCGAAGCAAAATAATTGTTTAAGGTCTCAGCCATTTCCACATTTCCCATTATTAAATCCCCCTTCTCATCTTCTAAGGGACCAACATTTACTTTAGTCACTCTTTTCCGTTTTATATATCTGTAAAAGCTTTTTCTATCTGTTTTTATGTTTTGCGCAAGTTTACCTTCGTAATCTATCTTTCCTTTCTTTATTGCTTTTTTAGTCATTCTTTGCTGTTGTTTAAAATGTTCCCAATCTTCTAGTTTCCCACTAACCTTGGCCACCTTATTGGTCTTTAATTTGATACTCTCCTTTATTTCCTTGGTTATCCACGGCTGGTTATCCCTTCTCTTAACGCCCTTCTTTTTCACTGGAATATATTTTTGTTGCGCACTATGAAAGAGCTCCTTAAAAGTCCTCCACTGTTCCTCAATTGTGCCACCGTTTAGTCTGTGTTTCCAGTCTACTTTAGCTATCTCCGCCCTCAAGCCACTGTAGTCCCCTTTGTTTAAACATAGTACGCTCGTTTCTGACACAACTTCCTCACCCTCAATCTGTATTACAAATTCAACCATACTGTGATCACTCATTCCGAGAGGATCTTTTACTCGGAGATCGTTTATTTTTCCTGTCTCATTACACAGGACCAGATCTAAGATAGCTTGCTCCCTTGTAGGTTCTGTTACATACTGTTCTAAGAAACAATCCCGTATGCATTCTATGAATTCCTCCTCCAGGCTACCCCGTGCGATTTGAGTTGACCAATCAATATGTAGGTTAAAATCCCCCATGACTACTGCCGTTCCTTTTTCACATGCCTCCATTATTCCCTTGATTATTGCCCGCTCCACCGTGAAGTTATTATTTGGGGGCCTATAAACTACGCCCACCAGTGACTTTTTCCCCTTACTATCTCTAATCTCCACCCACAATGATTCAACATTTTGTTCATTAGAGCCAATATCATCTCTCACAACTGCCCTGATATCATCCTTTATTCACTCCTGAAAGGCCTGGTTCTAACTTTTAGGCTATGTGCCCCAGTCCTAGACTCCCCAACCAGCAGAAATAGTTTATCTCTATCAACTCTATCAGTTCCCCTTAATATCTTGAAAACTTTGATCAAATCACCCTTAAACCTTTTTAATTGCAGGGAACACAGCCCTAGTTTGTGTAATCTCTCCTCGTAAATTAACTCTTGGAGTTAAGGTATAATTCTGGAAAATCTACGCTCCGTTCCCTCCAAGGCCCTCCTCAGGGCTCAATTTTTCCCAAAGCATTTTTTTGCCGTATTTGAAGAATTACACCCGATTTTTGGGGTCCAAATACGCCAAAAAGAAAGTGTTGTAAGATTCCCCATTGGATCTTTTCATTTTGGCATGGCCTAGTTTTGGGGGTGGAGCTTTGATCTGCGCCAAAACGATCTGGCTGCCATGGTAACCAGGGACACAATTCGAGCTGAGGCTGCAAAGTGAAGCATACAGCCACCTCCCAACACATTAAAAGAATTGTAAAAATTAATAGCACCAACTTGTCCGGTGTTCTCTTTCTCTCTCTCTTTCTCTCTCTCTTTCTCTCTCTCTGTCTCTCTCTCTGTCTCTCTCCCTCTCTCTCACTCTCTCTCTCTCTTTCTCTCTCACTCTCTCTCTCCGGACTGTGTGTGTGAACCGAGGACCGAGAATGGGACCAGACTGTGTGTGTGAACCGGACCGGGGACCGAGAATGGGACCGGACAGCCTTCAGGTGGGGTTGGAGGTAAGTTGCTGCTATATGTTTTTCAATTCTTTCAGTGTGTCCGGGCATCTGCTGCGCCGCTTTTCTTAACTCTAGGGAAGGTTTTTCAGGACAGGCCACATACACTGGCATAATCAGAACTGGAGTAACTGTCAGCTGGCCAAACTTCCCTAAATGGCCAGACATGGCATAGGTGGCTGATTACGCCCCTTTCGCTGAAAAAAAAACTGAGTTAAAAAATTCGTAACTAACTGAGTTACGCTGGTGCAAATTGATTGGGGAAACTGGGGATTTTTAAGTTAGGTCAGAAAAAGCAGCCTGCTCCAAAAAAAACTGTGCAAATACTGGGGAAAATTGAGGCCTTAAGATGTGGTGCCCAGAACTGAACACAGTACTCGAGGTGTGGTCTGACTAGGATTTTGTATAGCTGTAGCATAAGTTTTACCCCATCATTTGACCATCACCTCTGACCTCACTGACTGAACCCAAAAAACTTAGATTTAAAATTTTTATCCTCATGTTTAAATCCCTACATGGTCTCTCTCACCTCACCCTAACACCACCACTCCCTCCCTGCAATTTGCTGCGAATTGGGGATTTTCTTTCTACTTTGAAGATGCTAAATCCATGCAAGTGTTGTTGAAAAACCATCTATAGCACAAATAATTCAGTTTATAAATTTATCATACAGACCAGGAAAGCTCCAGGTTCAATACCAAGTCTCTGTTTTCAGGAGACAAGGTGCAAGAAGAGAACATTTGGGAGAATGTTTGTATTACTGAATAAGGATGGTGTTAATGTTACAATTCGTGATTAAGGTTAAATTGATGGTAGAAAATGATTTCATCTTTCGACAGAATCAACTGGCGCTGGAGTTAAAAACTCGGGTCGAGGAACTGAAGATGGAGAATGAATACCAACTCAGAGTGAAAGACATGAATTACAATGACAAAATCAAAGAGTTAACTGAGAAATTTATTCAGGAAATGGAATCTCTGAAAACTAAGAACCAGGTAGGTAACAAGAGCAGGCACTAATATATTGCCCTGAGCATGTGGGCACAACATAAACACATTTCCCTTTTAACTTGTATCTTGTCGACTTTGGGGGAATACATGGAACATGTTGGGATTAATACTAAATATGAATATGAAGAAATTAATGCCGCGACAAAGTAAATTGGAAAAAGTTATGCATCACAAGAGACTGTTATAGATGACTTAAATTATTTTACCTTTACTTTGGATGGGAGGATGGAACCACCTTTTTTAACACAAACAAAATGGAGAAGGTTTCTTTGGATGAGATAATATTGATTCAAAGATAAATTCAGTTGATAAGGGTCATACTTTTCCAGTTCATCGCACTATTCCAACACAATACAAAAAAGAATGCAATCTGCCACCTTGCATTAAGTAAAATCTGAGATACATTACTGGTGCTTATTGAACCCAACTCTCAAACTAATCAAATATTGTGTTCTGCTATAGGTTTTAAAGACTGACAAAGACAAGGTTGAGCTAAAACATAAAGAGAATGTAACAATCATCCTGGATAAACATTCCAAAGAATTCGAGGATTTAGGTAAATTGCATGCCATGTTGGTTCTTGTCTTGTGGCCTGTAACTCAGAACAGACAGCTACTTCAGTCAACAGAAAGTGGCAGATAAATGCTTCAGATTGTTATAAAAAATTGGCTCCCTAAGTCGATTAAATTAATTATTTGATATACTGCTAAGAAACTAGTCCAAACTCAATAACAGTGAAGCAACTTGGCAATGTAGTAGCAGTATTCCTATGTGTCCTCTTCTACCATTAATCATCCTTCACGCACAAAGTCCACAGTATCTTGCCAGCAGAGGGCATTCACAGCCTCTCATTTCCACCAATCAGCGGAACATCTTTTTCTGACAGGCAGACATCTTGCTTTCACGGGTCAGTCTGCAGACATCCTCTACTGGTAGTCAGTACTCTGACTTCCTCTCACCAGTCAGGGTATCTTGCCATCAGAGGTTGTTCAGACCCTCATGAGAGTGTTCAAGATGTGAGCGCCCTCTGCTGACAGGCAGTCATTTCATTCTTGGTTGTCAGCATATATGTGCTCACAAGTAAAAAGAAAATATATTTTTAAAAATGCTGAAAATAGGAAGCAGGCCCAGAAGCATCTGTAAAGGTAAATGATACGTTAATATCTTGGTCAGGCCCTTCACCAGACTGGTCATAGAAACATAGCTAGAAACATAGAAAATAGGTGCAGAAGTAGGCCATTCGGACCTTCGAGCCTGCACCGCCATTCAATGAGTTCATGGCTTAACATGCAACTTCAGTACCCCATTCCTGCTTTCTCGCCATACCCCTTAATCCCCCTAGTAGTAAGGACTACATCTAACTCCTTTTTGAATATATTTAGTAAATTGGCCTCAACAACTTTCTGTGGTAGAGAATTCCACAGGTTCACCACTCTCTGGGTGAAGAAGTTTCTCCTCATCTCAGTCCTAAATGGCTTACCCCTTATCCTTATACTGTGACCCCTGGTTCTGGACTTCCCCAACATTGGGAACATTCTTCCTGCATCTAACCTGTCTAAACCCATCAGAATTTTAAACGTTTCTGTGAGATCCCCTCTCATTCTTCTGAACTCCAGTGAATACAAGTTGATCCAGTCTTTCTTGATAGGTCAGTCCCGCCATCCCGGGAATCAGTCTGGTGAACCTTCGCTGCACTCCCTCAATAGCAAGAATGTCCTTCCTCAAGTTAGGAGACCAGAACTGTACACAATACTCCAGGTGTGGCCTCACCAAGACCCTGTACAACTGCAGTAAGATGTCCCTGCTCCTATACTCAAATCCCCTAGCTATGAAGGCCAACATACCATTTACGCCTTCACCGCCTGCTGTACCTGCATGTCAACTTTCAATGACTGATGAACCATGACACCCAGGTCTCGTTGCACCTCCCCCTTTCCTAATCTGCCACCATTCAGATAGTATTCTGCCTTCATGTTTTTGCCCCCAAAGTGGATAACCTCACATTATACTGCATCTGCCATGCATTGGCCCACTCACCTAACGTGTTCAAGTCACCCTGCAGCCTTTTAGCGTCCTCCTCACAGCTCACACCGCCACCCAGTTTAGTGTCATGTGCAAACTTGGAGATATTACACTCAATTCCTTCATTTAAATCATTAATATATATTGTAAAGAGCTGGGGTCCCAGTACTGAGCCCTGCGGCACTCCACTAGTCACTGCCTGCTATTCTGAAAAGGACCCGTTTATCCCGACTCTCTGCTTCCTGTCTACCAACCAGTTCTCTATCCACGTCAGTATATTACCCCCAATACCATGTGCTTTGATTTTACACACCGATCACTTGTGTGGGACCTTGTCAAAAGCCTTTTGAAAGTCCAAATACACCACATCCACTGGCTCTCCCTTGTCCACCCTACTAGTTACATCCTCAAAGAATTCCAGAAGATTTGTCAAGCATGATTTCCCTTTCATAAATCCATGCTGACTTGGACCTATCCTGTCACTGCTTTCCAAATGCGCTGCTATTTCATTTTTAATAATTGATTCCAACATTTTCCCCACTATTGATGCCAGGCTAACCGGTCTATAATTACCCGTTTTCTCTCTCCCTCCTTTTTTAAACAGTGGTGTTTCATTAGCTACCCTCCAGTCCATAGGAACTGACCCAGAGTCGATAGATTGTTGGAAAATGATCACCAAAGCATTCAATATTTCTATGGCCATGTCCTTAATGGCAATGTACATATCTAACTTGTGGTATAGTACCTCTTATCCTCCCTTAATCTTTCCCTCCATATAAACTCCCCAACCCATATTCACGGCCACCCCCTTGACCTTGCCATCTCTCATGGCCTCGCTACTCCCATCATGTCAATCGCATACAAGGCCATCTCTGATCACTTCCTCGTATCGCTCTCCACCCATATCCCTCTTCCACCTCCACCCCCCAACCCTACCTCCTGTGTCCACCCCTGGAAAAAACTCTCCCCAACCCTCTTATAACTGCACTTATGAACTCCCAACTGTCCGGCCTTTGGCCCTCCATTCACCATTATATTTCTGCAGCTACCAATCTGCTTAACCACATCATCACCACCACCTTTGATGCCCTAGTCCCTATTAAAACAATTACTCTCGCTCACCCTGGTAGTTCCCCCTGGTACAGCCCTCATCTTCACTCCCTTAAGTCCAAGGGACGCAGACTTGAATGGATATGGCCGACAACTGGTTTAGCCATTCCCCGCCACATCTGGCTGGACCACATAAAGCATCATTGGGTCCTGCTCTCGTCTGCAAAATTGCTCACAATTCCCGAATCATTCTGGTATGCAAAGATAAATCCCGGCTTCTATTCTCCACTGCTAACCGTCTTCTTAAACCCCTCTCCCCTGCCTCCACTCTCACCTCCAACAATGTGTGAGAAGCTCATGGACTTCTTTGTCTCTAAGATTGAGACCATCTGTTCAGCTGCGTCTGCCAGTTCCCTTCCTTCCCCTAGCCCACTGGGCCAAGCTTCCTCTAAGGATCCCCCCTGCCCTTGCCCTGACCTCACATCTTTCTCCAGTTTCTCTCCGATCTCTCTTCATGACCTTTCCAAGCTCATCTTGTCCATGAGACCCACTTCCTGTTCCCTTGATCCTATTCCCACCAAACTGCTGACACCCAACTTCCATTTCCAGCTCCCATGCAAGCTGACATTGTTAATGGTTCTCTCTCCTCAGGTACTGCCCCCATCTCCCTAAAATCTGCCGTCATCACCCCTCTCCTCTTGAAGAAAAAACAACCCTTGACCCCTCCCTCTTTGCAAACTACTTCCCCATCTCCAACCTCCCTTTCCTTTCCAAAGTCCTTGAACATGCCTCCCAAATCTATGCCCATCTTTCCCGCAACTCCATGTTTGAATCCCTCGAATCAGGTTTGCGTCCCTGCCACAATAGTGAAACGGCTCTCGTCAAAGTCACAAATTACATCCTTTGTGACTGTGACAAAGGTAAACTATCCCTCCTCATCCTTCTTGACTTGTCTGCAGCCTTTGACACGGTTGACCACTCCATCCTTCTCCAACGCCTCTCCACCATCGTCCAGCTGGGTTGGACTGCAATCGCCTGGTTCTATTCTTATCTATCTAATCATAGCCAGAGAATCACCTGCAGTGGCTTCTCTTCCCGCCCCCACAACGTCACCTCTGGTGTCCCCCCAAGGATCTATCCTTGGCCATCTCCTATTTCTCATCTACATGTTGCCCCTTGGCGGCATCATCCGAAAATACAGCGTCAGTTTCCACATGTACGCTGATGACACCCACCTCAACCTCACCACCGCTTCTCTCGACCCCTCGATGATCTCTAAATTGTCAGACTGCTTGTCCGACATCCAGTTCTGGATGAGCAGAAATTTTCTCCAATTAAATATCGGGAAGACCGAAGCCATTGTTTTCGGTCCCCGCCACAAACTCCATTCCCGAGCCACTGACTCCATCCCTCTCCCCAACATCTGTTTGAGGCTTAACCACACTGTTCGCAACCTTGGTGTCATATTTGACCCTGAAATGAACTTCCAACCAGATATCCACAGCATAACTAAGACCGCCTATTTCATAACATCACCCGACTCTGCCCTTGCCTCAGCTCATCCACTGCTGAAACCCTCATCCATGCCTTTGTTATCTCTAGACTTTACTATTCCAATGCTTTCCTGGCTGGCCTCCCATATTCTACCCTACTTCAACTTGAGGTGATCTAAAACTCGCTGCCCGCATCCTAACTTGCACCAAGTCCTGCTCACCCATCATCTCTGTGCTCGCTGACCTCCGTTGGCTCCCGGTTAAGCAATGCCTCAATTTCAAAATTGTCATCCTTGTCTCCAAATTCCTCCATGGGCTCGCCCCTCCATATATCTGTAACCTCCTTCAGCCCCACAACCCCCCAAGGTATCTGCGCTCCTGTAATTCTGCCCTCTTGAGCATTCCTGATTATAATCGCTCAACCATTGGTGGCTGTGCCTTCTGTTGCTTAGGTCCTAAGCTCTGGAATTCCCTGCCTAAACCGCTCCACTTTGATCAAGCTTTTGGTCGCCTGCCCTAATTTCTCCCTATGTGGCTTGGTGTCAAATTTATTGTCTCATAATATTCCTGTGAAGCGCCTTGGGATGTTTTACTACATTAAAGGTGCTATATAAATACAAGTTATTGTTGTTGTTATAAGGGTTGGAATTAACTTCTCATTATGTGCTACATAACATATACATATTTTAAATTTACTTCCACATGTACTTCTACTTTCAGAAACCATGAACAATCAGAAACTGATGTTGGAATATGATAAGTACCAGGAGTTGCAGCTCAAATCCCAGCGAATGCAGGAAGATTATGAGAGACAGCTGAATGAGCTGGATGAGAGTAAGAGCCAGGCATTAGAGGAGCTGACTGAGTACTATGAGACCAAACTCCAGGAGAAGGGTACACTTATTGAACAGGTAAGGCAGAAGAAGCCCATGGATGAGGAACTAATGGGACAATTATTGCCATGGGTTAAATATCCTCTCTCAAAAGGTGACTTACTACTCGCAAAGATTACTGAGTTTAATACTGTTTTGTGCTTTTGCTTTGTTCGCTTCATTGTATTGATGATTTTCTTTTAATACCTCAGTTGCAGGAAGAGTCCAGGCAACAGATTAAAGAGTCTGATGAAACAAAGAAACAAATAGAAGAGGATGCTGACCGTGAAATTCAGGACATTAAAATCAAATATGAACGGAATCTGAGAGATGAGAAAGAGGAAAACCTCCGGTTGAAGGGAGAAACAGGAATCATGAGAAAAAAGGTATAAAAAGGGCAGAAAATAACTGGTGGGCTTGTTATTTTTAACAATTTTTTTAATTCTTCAAATTAAATGGGTTAGTAGGCGGAATTTCAGCTTCACCCTCATGAAGTAGGAGGCTGAAAATCCAGGCCTGAGTGTCAGCAGGCTCTTTGAATATGGGGAGCATCAACCCAAGCCTAATCCTGTTCGCACCTGACATACCGTAGATCCTCTTTGCCTTATCTAGCACAATGATAGTACTCTTCCCCAAAAAGATGCAAAGCCTTTTTTGAAAATTGTTTTGAAATATTACCTTAATCATTCCTCCCTTCTCACAACTTCCAATCTATGTTTGTTTCTGTCTGAGAAAGATTTAGTGTCTCCTCTCATCTTTTTCTCCCTCATTTCTCTCCTTCTCAGTTTACCACTTTGCAGAAAGAAATTGAAGACAAACAGCAGGCGATTGAGAAACTGAAGGCAGAACACGAGAAGTTACATGGAGTCATCAGATCTCTGGAGAAAGACATTCAAGGACTGAAGAAAGAAATCATAGAACGAGATGAAACTATCCAGGACAAGGTGAGGCAGCTAGGAGGCAGCGAGCAAGAGAAAATTAAACTAATGGGTGGGGGTGGGGGTGAGGGAGATAAGCCAGTGGTAATTTCAGAGACATAGGGGGAAATTTTAACATGGATGAGTGGGCTTGAGTGGGTGCGGATGGGGGGTTAAATGGGTAAAAAAATCTAAATGTGTCGGGAAAGCTTTTATAGGTATGTAAAAAGGAAAAGATTAGCGAAAGTAAATGTGGGTCCCTTACAGACTTAGACAAGAGAAACTATAACGGGGAATAAGGAAATGGCAGAGAAATTAAACAAATACTTTGGGGCCAAAATTCAGGCCCACCAGAAATCTGGCGCACCTACGATTTTTTACCTGTTTTTACCACCGGGTGCGATGAGGCGGGCTTCCGATCGATTCTCTCCACGGCGAAGCGCTGGTGACATAATTGCGCGTGTGCGTCACCACGTCTCTCCCCTCATTTCAAGGGGAAAGAAGCAGCCAAGAGGGGGTACCAGGCTGCCTGTTGGCGGCCCGGTCGAACCCGGGGCAATAATTGTCCAGCCGATCGGGAAGTTGGCCGGCAAAAACACACATGGCGGCCACGGTTGTGCGCTGTCCCCTTGAAGGACCGTCGTGTTGCCATGTCGTACACACAAAAAATAAGGTTCCCCGACAGAAAAAGCTGTCAGGGGCACCGCACAGCGGATCGTTGATTTTTGGAGGTAAATTTCGGGCGGATTGCGATGTAGGTGTGGGACAGCGGCAGTGCGCGTTTTGATGACGTGCTTGCAGCAGCAGCGGGGTGGAAGTGGGGACAGGCTGAAAAATCCCTGAGGTGAATTTGGGCCGTGGCGGTAACGAGTCTTATCGGGACCCTGAATTTCGGCCCCTTTGTGTCTGTCTTCACGGAAGAAGACACGAAAAACCTCCCAGAAATAGTGGAGTGTCAGGGGTCTAGCGAGAATGAGGAACTGAAAGAAATTAGTATTAATAAAAAAATAGTACTGGAGAAGTCAATGGGACTGTGAAAGCTGATAAATCTCCTGGACCTGTTGGCCTACATCCTAGGGTTTTGGAAAAGGTGGCTATAGAGATAGTGGATGCATTGGTTGTCATATTCCAAAATTCCATAGATTCTAGAATGATTTCCGCAGATTGGAAGATAGCTAATGTAACCCCGTTTTTTAAAAAAGGAGGGAGAGAGAAAATGGGGAACGACAGACCAGATAGCCTGACATCAGTAGTAGAGAAAATGCTAGAATCTATTATTAAGGACATGGTAACAGGGCACTTAGAAAAGAATAATAGGCTTAGGCAGAGTCAACATGGATTTATCATGTTTGACAAATCTGTTAGAATTTTTTGAGGTTGTAACTAGTAGAATAGATAAGAGGGGAACCAATGGATCTGGTGTATTTGGATTTTTAGAAGGCATTCGATAAGGTGCCACTCTCGAGGTTATTGAACAAAATTAGGACTCATGGGATTGGGGGTAATATACTAGTATGGATTGAGGATTGGTTAATGGACAGAAAACAGAGAGTAGGAATAAATGGGCCATTTTCAAGTTGGCAGGCGATAACTAGTGGGGTGCCGCCAAGGATCAGTGCTTGGGCCTCAGCTATTCACAATCTATATCAATGATTTGGATGAGAGGACCAAATGTAATATATCCAAGTTTGCTGATGATACAAAGCTAGGTGGGAATGTAAATTGTGAAGAGGATACAAAGAGACTTGAAGGGGATATAAACAAGCTAAGTGAGTGGGCAAGAACATGGCAAATGGAATATAGGGCCCAAATTTCCACACGATTAAAAACGGGCGTCCCTCCGAGCTGGGCGCCCGTTTTTCGCGCCTAAAACGGCGCCTAAAAAAAGCCTCACGATTCTGGAGTGTTCTGCAGCTCCTTGTCTGCCTGGCGCGGCGCCCAGGGGGGCGGAGCCTACACTCGCGCCGATTTTGTAAGTGGGAGGGGACGGGTACTATTTAAATTTGTTTTTTTCCTGCCGGCAACGCTGCGCGTGCGCGTTGGAGCGTTCGCGCATGCTCAGTGTGAAAAAAACATTGGCACTCGGCCATTTTTGTAGTTCTTTGTAGCTGTTTAATTTTTGAACATTTTTTAATAAAAGCACATTGCCATCAGCACATTAGCACTTGCAGCCTTCTCACTGTCTCCTCCCCCCCTCCCCCGCGGGAAGAACGGGCACCTCCTCCCCCCACCGCGGGAAGAACGGGCGCCTCCCCTTCCCCCCCCCCACTGCGGGAAGAACGGGCGCCTCCTCCCCCCCCCTCGCGGGAAGAACGGGCGCCTCCTACCCCCCCCCGCGGGAAGAACGGGCACCTCCCCCCCCCCCCGCGGGAAAGAATGGGCGCCTCCTCTCCCCCCCCCCGCGGGAAGAACGGGCGCCTGCCCCCCCCCCCGCGGGAAAGAACGGGCGCCTCCCCCCCACCCCGCGGGAAAGAACGGGCGCCTCCTCTCCCCTCCCTTCCCCCCCCCCCCCCCCCGCGGGCAGAACGGGCACCTCCCCTCCCCCCACCGCAGGAAGAACGGGCGCCTCCTACCCCCCCCCCGCGGGAAGAACGGGCGCTCCCCCCCCCCCGCGGGAAAGAACGGGCGCCTCCTCTCCTCCCCCCCCCCCCCCACGGGCAGAACGGGCGCCTTCCCCGCCCCCCCCCCCCCCCCCCCCCGCGGGAAGAACGGGCGCCTCAGGCTGACTGCAGCATTCTCCGTGCCTGAAGCACTTTCACACAGGTAGAAGATGGTTTATTTAATCTTTTCTTTGCTTATAAATGTTTATTCAGGTTGGATTTATTTGTATAATATTTGTAGAAGTATAAATAAGGATTTATTGTAGAATTTAATGAGTTCCCTTCCCCCCCCCCCCCACCCCCCCACCTCGTTCTGGACGCCTAATTTGTAACCTGCGCCTGATTTTTTAATGTGTAGAACAGGTTTTTTCAGTTCTACAAAAATCTTCACTTGCTCCATTGTAACTTAGTTTGGAGTACGTTTTCACTGTGGAAACTTTGAAATCAGGCGTCAGTGGCCGGACACGCCCCCTTTTGAAGAAAAAATTCTGTTCCAAAGTAGAACTGTTCTACCTGACTAGAACTGCAGAAAAAAAAATGTGGAGAATTGCGATTTCTAAGATAGTCCGTTCTCCACCAGTTGCTCCTAAAAATCAAGGCGCAAATCATGTGGAAACTTGGGCCCCTAATGTGGAGAAATGTGAAGTTATCCACTTTTGGAGGAAAAATAGAAAAGGAGAGTATTTTTTTAAATGGTGAGAGATTGGGAAATGTTGGTGTTCAGAGGGACCTGGGTGTCCTTGTACACGAATCACTAAACATTAACATGCAGGTACAACAAGCAATTAAAAAAGCAAATGGTAATTTGGCCTTTATTACAGGAGGATTTGAGTAGGAGTAAGGATGTCTTACTGCAATTATATAGGGCCCTGGTGAGACCACACCTGGAGTAAGGAGACCTGTGGGGTGGGAGGAAGAACTCCTGCTCCTCCTGGCCCACAAGGAGTGGTCCCCGAGGCTATCTTCGCCTCACTGCAGCTGCTGGGTTTCCCGAGTCCCTTGGGAGCGGGTTGGCATTTTAAATATGTTAATGAGGCGGGGAGGTACTTAAGGAAGGATATACTTGCCATTGAGGGAGTGCAACAAAGGTTCACCAGACTGATTCCTGGAATTGGGGCGGGGTGGGGGGGGCGCGGATTTTCCTATGAGGAGAGATTGAGTAGACTAAGCCTATATTCTCTAGAGTTTAGAAGATTGAGA
The DNA here is from genome assembly GCF_044704955.1 of Pristiophorus japonicus. Classification (NCBI taxonomy): domain Eukaryota; kingdom Metazoa; phylum Chordata; class Chondrichthyes; family Pristiophoridae; genus Pristiophorus; species Pristiophorus japonicus. The sequence continues at coordinate 35,995,215 of NC_091984.1, forward strand.
GGTGATCTCATTGAAACATACAAAATTCTTACAGGGCTTGACAGGGTAGATGCAGGGAGGATATTTCCCCTGGCTGGGGAGTTAGTGTAAGGAGTCGGCCATTTAAGACTGAGATGAGGAGAAACCTCTTCACTCAGAGGGTGGTGAATCTCTGGAATTCTTACCCCAGAGGACTGTGGAAGTTCAGTTTTTGAGTATATTCAAGACAGAGATCGATACATTTTTGGATATTAAGGGAATCCAGGCATATGGGGATAGTGCAGGAAAGTGGAGTTGAGGTAGAAGATGAGCCATGATCTCATTGAATGGCAGAGCAGGCTCGAGGGGCCGAATGACCTATTCCTGCCCCTAATTCTTATGCTCTTATGTTTATGAAGCCGGCTGTAACCCGTCAACTTCCAGGCTTTACTGTGGAGGAACAAGGGGCGGGCAGCCAACCCGCTCCCAAGAAGCGGGTTGGCATTTTAAATATGTGAATGAGGCTAGAGGCCTCAGATTTAACCTGCTTTGCAGGTTTAACTGTTGCAGGCCGGATTTCCCAGGATTCGGGGAACCCGGCAGCTGCAGCAAGGTGAAGACAGCCTCGAGGAGCACTCCTTGTGGGCCAGGAGGAACAGGAGTTCCACCCCCCCAAGATCCCCCAACATCAGATGCTTCCCCCCTCTTCGGGATCAGACCCCCCCAAGTTCACCCACCATCAGGCCTACCTGGTCCTGCGGCCTCCTCCAGAGTGTTTCCCAATCGACTGGAAGCCAAGCCTGTCAATCAAGCTGACTTCTGGGGAGGGAACCTGTCAATGATGAAAGATGCACGCTGTGGAGTTAAATCTCATGTTATTATCATGTATTATCATGTTAATGCAAAAGAAAATGGAGAAATTAGACTGGTGATTAATTTTCCAACTTAAAAAAAACTATGCACATAACTGAGCCATAAAATAGAACACAAGAGGTAAATATGATTAACACTCCTACACTGCTGTGTATTTAAAAACACAATTCAATCGCTGAATAATTGACCCTGATAATATATTCTATGTTACCTAGCATAAAACAACTTGTTATCTTGTTCCCCTTGGTTTCAACATCCGAAGACATGCGGCAGATTCTACATGTATGATGAAAAGACCCAGCTCTATCTCCCCAACATCTATCTCGATCGCTCCACTGCCTTTGTGTCATCCAGTCCTGGATGAGCCGCAATTTCCTTCAGTTAAATAAAGTCATTGGGCTAGAACCTCCACTTTTTTTGCATGCTTAACGCCCACTTAACGCCCATTTTACCGCTCAAATGACGTATAACGTCCATATATTGTCCATTTTGGCACAAAATGGAAACTGGCAAGCATTTTTCAGAAACTTATCGCCGAGCGTTACTTTCCCTATGTGCTTAACGCCAGGAAAAAATATTACCGCCTGCACTTTTTTTTGGCGGAATCAGCAGAATGGGCGAATTCAACACCCATAATGTCGCCCGTTACTTTCTTTTTTTTGTCATAAAGAGCATATTTACCGAAACTAGCAGCCATGAGATCGCCCTGCGTCAATTTCACCACCTCGCACACATATCGTCCACAATATCACTCGCCCAAAAAACCGCCCAGAAAAAGTGGAACTAACCGGAACTAATCAAGTGTTATGGACGCCATGTTCTTGATCACATGTCGCGTCCTTTAAAAGGCTGCTGTACTTCAACCTCGGCGGAGTTCGGATGCACTCTGCAAGTCGTTGGAGTTGATGTGAACATCTGTAAAAACATCTTGACCATACTGTGACCAATTGGAATTGAAGAGGTGTCTTCGTCAGGACATTCCTTGTTTGTGACCAATCGGTGGAAAACAGAGCTACTGCAATGGGGCCTGTTGTTTCTCACCCTGTCTTGGTGACCAATTACATGCAGCAGACTCGACATCGCCGAAGGAACACTCCACTGCATTATGTGCCCAATGTAAGACGTGACAGACAGATGAGGAGGACCAGACGTTAGACCTCCCCGCAAGTACAAGGAGAAGAATTCTTAACTCGACTTGCCCGACACCACCTGCCTTCGGAGACTGCACTTCCACAAAGAGGTTATCACTGAGGTATGCCAGCTGATAAGGGCAGAACTGCAGCCTGCTAGCACTACCAGTATTGCACTGTCCAACGAGGTCAAAATCACCGCGGCACTGTCGTTCTACGCCTCGGGTTCTTTTCAAGCCACAGCTGGAGACATTTGCGGACTTTCTGAGCATGCCACACATCACTGCATTAGATAGGTCACTGAAACCCTGTACGCATGCAGGAGGGACTTGATCAGCTTCCCTATGACCAGGGAGGCACAGGGTGTGAGGGTTCTAGGATTCTCCAGAATTGAAAACTTTCCCAAAGTGCAGGGAGCAATAGATTGTACGCACATCGCGATACGGGCACCTTTTCAGGGTACTGAGGTTTTCAGGAACCGCAAGGGATTCCACTCCCTGAATGTCCAACTGGTTGTCGACCACCAGCAAATTATAATGGCAGTGAATGTTAAATTTCCGGGCAGCATCCATGATGCTCACATCCTGCGTGAGAGCACTGTATCTGACTTGTTTAACAATGAGCCACAAGGTCAATGCTGGATGCTTGGTGACAAAGGATATGGCCTCGCCACCTGCCTGATGACCCTCCTGCGTGACACCCACACCGAAGCTGAGAAGTGATGCAACGAGAGCCACAGAGCAACTTGCAATATCGTTGGAGAAAACCATTGGAGTGCTGAAGCAGCGCTTTAGATGCCTGGACCATTCAGGAGGCGAGCTCCAATACCACCCTGAGCAGGTAGCTAAATTTATGGTGGTGTGCCCCATGCTGCACAACTTGGCTATCAGGAGGGGACAAGAATTGCCTGATGAGTCTGACAGTCCACCTCACCAGAGAGAGGAAGAGGAGGACGAGGAAGCGGGCGCTGACATCGGCTCAGATAATCAAGCTGACGCTGAAGCCATGCCTCCATGGGCCCATGGTGGCATGATAGCTGCAAGAGCCTTACATCGGAACTCATCAATGATCATTTTGCCTGAAAGAATGTTGGTGTTATTTACAAGGCTGACACACTTCTGGGTGTGTAGGTTATACATCAATGGTGGGCATCACCTTGGTGACAGTTAAAGTCTAAGTTGTTTGAAGTTAAGTGTGATTATACCCTTTGATATAAAGGAATCACCAGCGTGTAATGGTGCAGCTATCTGAGCCAATGTGCTGCAAGGTTTGGTTAAAGAAAAAACATTTAAACCAAACATTAGTTTGAAATCATCAGTATTTATGTACATACCGACCCTTCCCCCCCTGCCCCCCCTCCCCCCACCCCTCCCCGCTTCTCCTCCCCACCTCTACCCCTTCCCCTTCCCCATCTGACTCCAAGCCGTCTGGCCGAGGAAATCCTCAGGCAATGCTTCATTGGCGGCGGGGGGGGGGGGGGGGGGGCTGACGGCCGAAGTGCTGCTTGGACGGATACAGGAGAGAACGGTCCCGAGGTGGGAACGTGCTCCGAGCCAGAAGCAAGATGTTGCTGCTGGCTCTGATGTGTGGTTGGCAATGGGGGTGCGGCACCTTGGGGTGCAGTGCGGTGCTCCGGGACCACTGGGAGCCCTCTGCCACCAGTGTTCCTGGCTACCAGCTCCAGGGTCTCCTCCATCCCTTCCATATTATATCTTATTTATTGGACAAAAACTCGGTGCATACTATGTTCTTGGTGCTTAGTAGGATTTTTACTACTGGTGAATCTCCGTCGTTCCTCCCACAACAGCCAGACAAGCACACACCACAGCCACACACGCTTTCAGTGCCTCTGAGCTCCCTCTCTCTCTGTCTCCTCTTCTGCGCATGTCATGTTGACCCTTGACCTCCTGAATCGCGGGAAGTGAGCGTTGCCATGCCATTGCTAAGGACGGCCATTCTTTACGGTCAAAAAAATGTAATGCTACCGCCCATTTGATATCACTTGCAGTAACGCCTATTTTCAAAAATGGAAACTAGGTATTTTGAGAATGGCCGAGAAGCCGGCGATCTGAAAACCCTTTTTTAACGCCCATTTTTGGTCGATAAACACAAAAGTGGAGATTCTAGCCCATTGTCTTCACCCAGACTATATACACCGTAGCTTTGCCATTAATTCCATCCCCTCCCCCGCCATTGTCTCGGGTTCAACCAGATTCTTTGCAACCTCAAATCCTGCTTGACCCAATGCTGAGCTTTCGATCCCATATCCCCTCCATCACAAAGACCACTCACTCCCACCTCCGTAACATCATCTGTCGCTGCCCCTGTCTCACCTTAGATGCTGCTGGAATCATCATCCATGCCGTTGTCACTTCCAGACTCAACTATTCCAATATTCTTGTAGCCATCCTCCCATCCTCCACCTTCCATAAATTTCAGCTCATCCGAAACTCATATACCAGTAAATGTTATAACAATATTGCACAGAGAGGAAAATAAAATGGTATATTGTGCTGGATTTGAGGAACTCCAAATTAGACAGTACCCCAATTTAAGCCAAAATCACTGAATAATGCTATAAACCCTTACTGAATAGCACTGCAGCCATATTAATGGAGGGCTCATCATCATCATAGGCAGTCCCTCGGAATCGAGGAAGACTTGCTTCCACTCCTGAAGTGAGTTCTTTGGTGGCTGAACAGTCCAATACAAGAGCCACAAACTCTGTCACAGGTGGGACAGATTGTCGTTGAGGGAAAGGGTGGGTGGGACTGGTTTTCTGCATGCTCTTTCTGCTGCCTGCGCTTGATTTCTGCATGCTCTCGGCGTTGAGACTCGAGGTGCTCAGCGCTCTCCTGGATGCACTTTCTCCACTTAGGGCGGTCTTTGGCCAGGGATTCGCAGGTGTAAGTGGGGATGTCGCACTTTATCAAGGATGCTTTGAGGGTGTCCTTGTAAAGTTTCAACTGCCCACCTTTGACTCATTTGCCGTGAAGGAGCTCCGCGTAGAGCACTTGCTTTGGGAGTCTCGTGTCTGGCATGCGAACTATGTGGCCTGCTCAGCGGAGCTGATCGAGTGCGGCCAGTGCTTCAATACTGGGGATGTTAGCCTAGATGAGGACACTGATGTGCCTGCACCGCCATTCAATAAGATTATGGCTGATTATTCCTTCAGTACCCCTTTCCTGCTTTCTCTCCATACCCTTGATCCCCTTAACCGTAAGAGCCATATCTAACTCCCTCTTGAATATATCCAATGAACTGGCATCAACAACTCTCTACGGTAGGGAATTCCACAGGTCAACAACTCTCTGAGTGAAGAAGTTTCTCCTCATCTCAGTCATAAATGGCCTACCCCTTATCCTAAGACTATGTCCCCTGGTTCTGTACTTCCCCAACATCGGAAACATTCTTCCCGCATCTAACCTGTCCAGTCCTGTCAGATTCTTATATGCTTCTATGAGATCCCCTCTCATCCATCTAAACGCCAGTGAATAAAGGCCCAGTTGATCCAGTCTCTCCTCATATGACAGCCCAGCCATCCCTGGAATCAGTCTGGTGAACCTTCGCTGCACTCCCGCAATAGCAAGAACGTCCTTCCTCAGATTGGGAGACCAAAACTGAACACAATATTCCAGGTGAGGCCTCACGAAGGCCCTGTACAACTGCAGCAAGACCTCCCTGCTCCTATATTCAAATCCCCTAGCTATGAAGGCCAACATACCATTTGCCTTCTTTACCGCCTGCTGTACCTGCGTGCCCACTTTCAGTGACTGATGAACCATGACACCCAGGTCCCGTTGCACCTCCCCTTTTTCTAGTCTGCCGCCATTCAGATAATATTCTGCCTTCGTGTTTTTACCCCAGAAATGGATAACCTCACATTTATCCACATTATACTGCATCTACCATGTATTTGCCCACTCACCTAATCTGCCCAAGTCACCCTGCAGCCTCTTAGCCTCCTCCTCACAGCTCACACCGCCACCCAGTTTAGTGTCATCCGCTAAATTGGAGCTAGTACACTCTATTCCTTCATCCAAATCGTAAATGTATATTGTAAAGAGCTGGGGTCCCAGCACTGAGCCCTGTGGCACCCCACTAGTAACTGCCTGCCATTCTGAAAAGGATCCGTTTATCCCGACTCTCTGTTCCTGTCTGCCAACCAGTTCTCTATCCATGTCAGTACATTACCCCCAATACCATGCGCTTTGATTCTGTACACCATTCTCTTGTGCAAAGTCCAAATACACCACATCCACTAGTTCTCCCTTGTCCACTCTGCAAGTTACATCCTCAAAAAATTCCAGAAGATTCGTCAAGCATGATTTCCCTTTCATAAATCCATGCTGACTTGGTCCAATCCTGTCACTGCTTTCCAAATGGGCTGCTATTTCATCCTTAATGATTGATTCCAACATTTTCCCCACTAATGATGTCAGGCTAACCGGTCTATAATTACCCGCTTTCTCTCTCCCTCCTTTTTTAAAAAGTGGCATTACATTAGCTACCCTCCAGTCCATAGGAACTGATCCAGAGTCGATAGATTGTTGGAAAATGATCACCAATGCATCCACTATTTCTAGGGCTACTTCCTTAAGTACTCTGGGATGCAGACCATCAGGACCCGGGGATTTATCGGCCTTTAATCCCATCAATTTCCCGAACACAATTTCCCGCCTAATAAGGATATCTTTCAGTTCCTCATTCTCACTAGACCCACTGTCCCCTAGTACATTCGGAAGGTTATTTATATCTTCCTTTGTGAAGACAGAACCAAAGTATTGGTTCAATTGGTCTACCATTTCTTTGTATAAATTCACCTGAATCCGACTGCAAGGGACCTACGTTTGTCTTTACTAATCTTTTTCTCTTCACATATTTATAGGAGCTTTTGCAGTCAGTTTTTATGTTCCCTGCAAGCTTCCTTTCGTACTCTATTTTCCCCTTCTTAATTAAACGCATAGTCCTCCTCTGTTGAATTCTAAATTTCCCCCAGTCCTCAGGTTTGTTGCTTTTTCTAGCCAATTTATATACCTCTTCCTTGGTTTTAACACTATCCTTAATTTCCCTTGTTAGCCATGGTTGAGGCAACTTTACCAGTTTTATTTTTACTGCAGACAGGGATGTACAATTGCTGAAGCTCATCCATGTGATCTTTAAATGTTAACATAAGAATATAAGAATTAGGAACAGGAGTAGGCCATCTAGCCCCTCAAGCCTGCTCCGCCATTCAACAAGATCATGGCTGATCTGGCCGTGGACTCAGCTCCACTTACCCGCTCACTCCCCATAACCCTTAATTCCCTTATTGGTTAAAAATCTATCTATCTGTGACTTGAATACATTCAATGAGCTAGCCTCAACTGCTTCCTTGGGCAGAGAATTCCACAGATTCACAACCCTCTGGGAGAAGAAATTCCTTCTCAACTCGGTTTTAAATTGGCTCCCCCATATTTTGAGGCTGTGCCCCCTAGTTCTAGTCTCCCCGACCAGTGGAAACAACCTCTCTGCCTCTATCTTGTCTATCCCTTTCATTATTTTAAATGTTTCTATAAGATCACCCCTCATCCTTCTGAACTCCAACGAGGAAAGACCCAGTCTACTCAATCTATCATCATAAGGTAACCCCCTCATCTCCAGAATCAGCCTAGTGAATCGTCTCTGTACCCCCTCCAAAGCTAGTATATCCTTCCTTAAGTAAGGTGACCAAAACTGCACACAGTATTCCAGGTGCGGCCTCACCAAAACCCAATACAGTTGCAGCAGGACCTCCCTGCTTTTGTACTCCATCCCTCTCGCAATGCAGGCCAACATTCCATTTGCCTTCCTGATTACCTGCTGCACCTGCAAACTAACTTTTTGAGATTCATGCACAAGGACCCCCAGGTCCCTCTGCACTGCAGCATGTTGTACTTTCTCCCCATTCAAATAATATTCCCTTTTACTGTTTTTTTTCCCAAGGTGGATGACCTCACACTTTCCGACATTGTATTCCATCTGCCAAACCTTAGCCCATTCGCTTAACCTATCTAAATCTCTTTGCAGCCTCTCTGTGTCCTCTAAACAACCCGCTTTCCCACTAATCTTTGTGTCATCTGAAAATTTTGTTACACTACACTCTGTCCCCTCTTCCAGGTCATCTATGTACATTGTAAACAGTTGTGGTCCCAGCACCGATCTCTGTGGCACACCACTAACCACCGATTTCCAACCCGAAAAGGACCCATTTATCCTGACTCTCTGCTTTCTGTTAGCCAGCCAATTCTCTATCCATGCTAATACATTTCCACTGACCCCGCGTACCTTTATCTTTTGCAGTAACCTTTTGTGTGGCACCTTATTGAATGCCTTTTGAAAATCTAAATACACCACATCCATCGGTACACCTCTATCCACCATGCTCGTTATATCCTCAAAGAATTCCAGTAAATTAGTTAAACATGATTTCCCCTTCATGAATCCATGCTGCGTCTGCTTGATTGCACTATTCCTATCTAGATGTCCCGCTATTTCTTCCTTAATGATAACTTCAATCATTTTCCCCACTACAGATGTTAAACTAACTGGCCTATAGTTACCTGCCTTTTGTCTGCCCCCTTTTTTAAACAGAGGCGTTACATTAGCTGCTTTCCAATCCGCTGGTACCTCCCCAGAGTCCAGAGAATTTTGGTAGATTATAACGAATGCATCTGCTATAACTTCCACCATCTCTTTTAATACCCTGGGATGCATTTCATCAGGACCAGGGGACTTGTCTACCTTGAGTCCCATTAGCCTGTCCAGCACTACCCCCCTAGTGATAGTGATTGTCTCAAGGTCCTCCCTTCCCACATTCCTGTGACCAGCAATTTTTGGCATGGTTTCTGTGTCTTCCACTGTGAAGACCGAAGCAAAATAATTGTTTAAGGTCTCAGCCATTTCCACATTTCCCATTATTAAATCCCCCTTCTCATCTTCTAAGGGACCAACATTTACTTTAGTCACTCTTTTCCATTTTATATTTCTATAAAAGCTTTTACTATCCGTTTTTATGTTTTGCGCAAGTTTACCTTCGTAATCTATCTTTCCTTTCTTTATTGCTTTTTTAGTCATTCTTTGCTGTCGTTTAAAATTTTCCCAATCTTCTATTTTCCCATTAACCTTGGCCACCTAATGCGCATTGGTTTTTAATTTGATACTCTCCTTTATTTCCTTGGTAATCCACAGCTGGTTATCCCGTCTCTTACCGCCCTTCTTTTTCATTGGAATATATTTTTGTTGAGCACTATGAAAGAGCTCCTTAAAAGTCCTCCACTGTTCCTCAATTGTGCCACCGTTTAGTCTGTGTTTCCAGTCTACTTTAGCCAACTCTGCCCTCATCCCACTGTAGTCCCCTTTGTTTAAGCATAGTACGCTCATTTGAGATACTACTTCCTCACCCTCAATCTGTATTACAAATTCAACAATACTGTGATCACTCATTCCTAGAGGATCTTTTACTAGGAGATCGTTTATTTTTCCTGTCTCATTACACAGGACCAGATCTCAGCTAGCTTGCTCCCTTGTAGGTTCTGTAACATACTGTTCTAAGAAACAATCCCGTATGCATTCTATGAATTCCTCCTCCAGGCTACCCCGTGCGATTTGATTTGACCAATCGATATGTAGGTTAGAATCCCCCATGAGTACAGCCGTTCCTTTTTCACATGCCTCCATTATTCCCTTGATTATTGCCCGCCCCACCGTGAAGTTATTATTTGGGGGCCTATAAATTATGCCCACTAGTGACTTTTTCCCCTTACTATCTCTAATCTCCACCCACAATGATTCAACATTTTGTTCATTAGAGCCAATATCGTCTCTCACAACTGCCCTGATATCATCCTTTATTAATAGAGCTACCCCATCTCCTTTCCCTTCTTGTCTATCTTTTCGAATCGTCAGATATCCCTGTATGTTTAATTCCCAGTCTTGGCCACCCTGCAACCACGTTTCTGTAATGGCTACCAAATCATACCCATTTTTAATGATTTGTGCCGTCAACTCATTTACTTTATTTCGAATGCTGCGTGCGTTTCGGTAGAGTGTTTTAATACTAGTTTTTAAACCATGATTTTTAGTTTTGACCCTTCCTGCAGCCCCTTTACATTCAGTGGCCCTTTTTGTTTTTTCCCTTGGGTTTCTCTGCCCTCCACTTTTACTCATCTCCTTTCTGTCTTTTGCTTTTGTCTCCTTTTTGTTTCCCTCTGTCTCTCTGCATTGGTTCCCATCCCCCTGCCATATTAGTTAACTCCTCCCCAACAGCACTAGCAAACACTCCCCCTCGGACATTGGTTCCGGTCCTGCCCAGGTGCAGACCGTCCGGTTTGTACTGGTCCCACCTCCCCCAGAACCGGTTCCAATTCCCCAGGAATTTGAATCCCTCCCTGCTGCACCACTGCTCAAGCCACGTATTCATCTGAGCTATCCTGCGATTCCTACTCTGACTAGCACGTGGCACTGGTAGCAATCTTGAGATTACTACTTTTGAGGTCCTACGTTTTAATTTAGATCCTAGCTCCTTAAATTCGTCTCGTAGACCTCATCCCATTTTTTACCTATATCGTTGGTATCAATGTGCACCACGACAACTGGCTGTTCACCCTCCCTTTTCAGAATGTCCTGCACCCGCTCCGAGACATCCTTGACCCTTGCACCAGGGAAGCAACATACCATCCTGGAGTCTCGGTTGCGGCCGCAGAAACGCCTATCTATTCCCCTTATAATCGAATCCCCTATCACTATCGCTCTCCCACTCTTTTTCCTGCCCTCCTGTGCAGCCGAGCCAGCCATGGTGCCATGAACTTGGCTGCTGCTGCCCTCCCCTGATGAGTCATCCCCCTCAACAGTACTCAAAGCGGTGTATCTGTTTTGCAGGGGGATGACCGCAGGGGACCCCTGCACTACCTTCCTTGCACTGCTCTTCCTGCTGGTTGCTTATCAACCGTCAACCCTTTATGTATCCTTTGCCAGTCTATTCTAGCCAATTCACACCTCATACCGTCCAAGTTACCTTTCCTTAAGTTCAGGACCCTAGTTTCCGAATTAACTTTGTCACTCTCCGTCTTAATAAGGAATTCTCCCATATTACGGACTCTTTTCCCCAAAGGGCCTCGCACAACAAGATTGCTAATTAGTCCCTTCTCATTACACATCACCCAGTCTAGGATGGCCAGCTCCCTGGTTGGTTCCTCGACGTATTGGTCTAGAAAACCATCCCTAATACACTCCAGGAAATCATAGAAAACCATCCCTAATACACTCCAGGAAATCATCCTCCGCCACATTGCAACCAGTTCGGTTAGCCCAATCTATTTGTAGATTAAAATCGCCCATGATTACTGCTGTACCTTTATTGCACACATCCCTTATTTCTTGTTTGATGCAGTCCCCAACCTCACTACTACTATTTGGTGGTCTATACACAACTCCCACTAGCGTTTTCTGCCCTTTGGAATTCCGCAGCTCCACCCATACCAATTCCACATCATCCAGGCTGATGTCCTTTCTTAAAATTGCATTGATTTCCTCTTGAACCAGCAACGCCATGCCGCCTCCTTTTCCTTTCTGTCTATCCTTCCTAAATGCTGAATACCCTTGGATGTTGAGTTCCAAGCCTTGGTCACCCTAGAGCCATGTCTCCGTGATGCCAATCACATTGTATCCGTTAACTGCTACCTGCGCAGTTAATTCATCCACCTTATTCCGAATATTCCTCGCATTGAGGCACAGAGCTTTAAGGCTTGTCTTTTTAACACACTTTGCCCCTTTTGAATCTTGCTGTAATGTAACCCTTTTTGCTTTTTGCCTTGGGTTTCTCTGCCCTCCACTTTTACTATTCTCCTTTCTATCTTTTGCTTCTGCCCCCCCTTCTATTTCCCGCTGTCTCCCTGCATAGGTTCCCATCCCCCTGCCATATTAGTTTAACTCCTCCCCAACAGCACTAGCAAACACTCCCCCTCGGACATTGGTTCCGATCCTGCCCAAGTGCAGACCGTCCGGTTTGTACTGGTCCCACCTCCCCCAGAACCGGTTCCAATGTCTCAGGAATTTGAATCCCTCCCTTCTGCACCATTTCTCAAGCCATGTATTCATCTGAGCTATCCTGCGATTCCTACTCTCACTAGCACGTGGCACTGGTAGCAATCCTGAGATTACTACTTTTGAGGTCCTACTTTTTAATTTAACTCCTAGCTCCTTAAATTCATCTCGTAAGACCTCATCCCATTTTTTACCTATATGCATCACGACAACTGGCTGTTCACCCTCCCTTTTCAGAATGTCCTGCACCCGCTCCAAGACATCCTTGACCCTTGCACCAGGGAGGCAACATACCTTCCTGGAGTCTCGGTTGCGGCCGCAGAAACGCCTATCTATTTCCCTTACAATTGAATCCCCTATCATTATCGCTCTCCCACTCTTGTTCCTGCCCTCCTGTGCAGCAGAGCCAGCCATGGTGCCATGAGCTTGGCTGCTGCTGCTCTCCCCTGATGAATCATCCCCCTCAACAGTACCTAAAGCGGTGTATCTGTTTTGCAGGGGGATGATCGCAGGGGACCCCTGCACTACATTCTCTGCTCTGCTCTTCCTGTTGGTCTTCCATTCCCTATCTGGCTGTGGACCCTTTACCTGTGGTAAGACCAACTCACTAAACGTGCTATTCGCGTCATTCTCAGCATCGTGAATGCTCCAGAGTGAATCCACCCGCAGCTCCAGCTCCACAACGCGGTCCGTCAGGAGCTGGAGGCGGACTCACTTCCTGCACACGTAGTCGCCAGGGACACCGGAAGTGTTCCTGACTTCTCACATAGTACAGGAGGAGCATAACACGTGTCCGAGCTCTCCTACCATGACTTAACCCTTAGATACACTTAAATTGGCAACAACAATGCTAAAAGTTAATTACTGATATATATAAGGAAGTGGTTCACATTGCTGAGGGCCGCGCCATGGATCTTGTTGACTGGGGGGCAGTGCTGTGCATCGAGGACAGGTAGGTGGAGGATCTTTGTCTTATGGATGTTTAGTGTAAGGCCCATGCTTTCATACGCCTCAGTAAATACGTCGACTATGTCCTGGAGTTCAGCCTCTGAATGTGCGCAGATGCAGGTGTCATCCGCGTACTGTAGCTCGATGACAGAGGTTGGGGTGGTCTTGCACCTGGCCTGACGACGACGCAGGTTGAACTGGTTCTGTAATTTAGTTCCACTCCAGCGGGGAATTTGTTGACTGTGAGGGGGAGCATGGCAGCGAGAAAGATTGTGAAGAGGGTTGGGGTGATGATGCAGCCCTGTTTGACCCCGGTCCAGATGTAGATTGGGTCAGTGATGGATCCATTGGTAAGGATCACGGCCTGCATGTCATCGTGGAGCAGGCGGAGGATGGTGACAAACTTTTGGGGGCATCCGAAACGGAGGAGGACACTCCATAAACCCTCGCGGTTGACAGTGTTAAAGGCCTTTGTAAGGTCGAAGAAGGCCATGTATAAGGGCTGGCGCTGTTCCCTGCATTTTTCCTGTAGCTGTCGCGCTGCAAAAATCATGTCCGTTGTGCCCCGTAGGGTACGAAATCCGCACTGTGACTCCTGGAGGAGTTCCTCGGCCATGGGAAGAAGACGGTTGAGGAGGCCTCTAGCGACAACTTTCCCAGTGGCTGATAGCAGGGAGCCAGTGGCTGATAGCAGGGAGATTCCTCTGTAGTTGCCGCAGTCGGACTTGTCCCCTTTTTTAAAGATGGTCACGATTACTGCATCTCTGGGATCCCCCAGCATGCTCTCCTCCCTCCAGATGAGAGAGATGAGGTCGTATATTCGCGCCTGCAGTGCCTCTCAATGCCTCAGTAGGGATTCTATCCGCACCCATAGCCTTGTTGTTTTTAAGTTGTCATGGCTTTTTCTACCTCATGCAGTGTTGGGGTCTTACTGAGGTGGTGATGGGTAGCATGCTGCGAGATGGAATCGAGAACACTCAAGTCAAAGGCAGAGTCTCTGATCAGGAGATCTTTGATTGAGGAAATCCGATCCATCATCGACATCAACATAGCCCCAAAGCGGAGGGGACAGCAGAAGCAGTGCCGCAAAAAAGTCAATGCTAGAGCACTTAAGGACCCAGCTAAGAGAGCCCTATACAGCCAGCGCCTCACAGCTAGCCTGACATGCCTGAGGGAGGGCTAACAAGGCAAGGGAATACAGAATAAATGGTAGGAGACTGAGAAGTTTAGAGGAACAGAGGGACCTTGTAGTGCACGTACACAGATCCCTGAAGGCAGCAGGACAGATAGATAAGGTGGTTAAGAAGGCATACGGGATACTTTCCTTTGTTAGCCGAGGCATAGACTATAATAGCAGGGAGATTATGCTTGAACTGTATAAAACACTAGTTAGGCCACAGCTAAAGTACTGTGTACAGTTCTGGTCACCACATTACAGGAAAGATGTACGAGATTTACAAGGAAGTTGCCAGGACTGGAAAATTTTAGCTTTGAGGAAAGATTGGATAGGCTGGGGTTGTTTTCTTTACAGAGAAGGCTGAGGGAAGACTTAATTGAATTTTATAAAATTATGAGGGGCCAAGATAGAGTAGATAAGGAGGACCTATTTCCTTTAGCAAAAAGGTGAATAACCAGGGGACAAAATTTTAAAGTAATTGGTAGAAGAATTAGAGGGGAGTTGAGGAGAACTATTTTCACCCAAATGGTGGTGGGGATCTGGAAATCACTGCTTGAAAGAGTGGTAGAGGCAGAAACCCTGATCGCATTTAAAAAGTGCTTGGATATGTAGTTGAAATGCCGTAATCTACAAGGCTACGGACTAAGAGCTGGAAAGTGGGATTAGGCTAGATAGCCCTTTTTCGACCGGCATAGACACGATGGGCCGAATGGCCTCCTTCTGTACCATAAATCTCTATGATTCTATGATATAATTAGCATATATCACTGCAAACAGCAAACAGACTATTAAAATAAAGAAAGATCTACATTTACATAGCGCCTTTCACGACGACCGGACGTCTCAAATCGCTTTACAGCCAGTGAAGTACTTTTGGAGTGTAGTCACTGTTGTAATGTGGGAAACGCAGCAGCCAATTTACGCAAAGCAAGCTCCCATAAACAGCAATGTGATAATGACCATATAAACTGTTTTTGTTATGTTGATTGAGGGATGAATATTGGTCAGGACACCGAGGATATCTCCCCTGCATTTCTTCAAAATAGTGCCATAGGATATTTTACATCCACCTGAGAGAGCAAACGGGGCCTCGGTTTAATGTCTCTTCCCAAAAATGGCATCTCCAACAGTGCAGCACTCACTCATCACTGCAATGGAGTGTCAGCCTAGATTTATGTACTTAAGTCCCTGCAGTGGGACTCGAACCCACAACCTTCTGGCACAGAGGCGAGTGTGCTACCCACTGAGACACAGCTGACACACAAATTATAGTAAACCAGCATAATCCTAAACATAGTACATACCACATGTCTAATGCAAATTTTATTCAAGTATGTTACTGTCTGCATAATTGAAGTATAGAAAGACAAAACTAATAAGAGGACAGAAGTTATTTGAAAACACTTGAAAGTAGTTATCCTCGTCTACGTTATAAAGATATGACCACTATAATCTGTTACAATTGTAAAATTAATCCAACGTTCTGATCATGTACAGGAAAAGCGCATCTATGATCTCAAGAAGAAGAACCAAGAACTAGAGAAGTTTAAATTTGTTCTGGATTACAAAATTAAAGAACTGAAAAAACAGATTGAACCACGAGAAAATGATATAAAAGAAATGAAAGAGCAGATACAGCAAGTAAGTCTTCAGGGAACAAATGGGGAAAAGGATTGAAATAACTTGCATTTATATTATTCCTTATCATGCCCTTAGTATGTTCCAAAGCACTTCACAGTCAATTAATTACTGTTGGTGTGATGTAGCCATAAGACAGCAGCCAACTTGTACAAGTATAGGTCCCAAAATGGCAAGAGATAATGATTAACTAATCTGTTTTTGGTGGTGTTGATTGAGGGAGGAATGAGAGAACTCCCTGCTCTTCTAATCCTACCATAGGATTTTTTTAACATTCACCTGACAGCATCTCAGTTTACTATTTCATCGAACGGGCAGCAGTTTGGACGATGCAGCACTCTTTCAGCATTGCACTAAAGTATCAGCTTAGGTTATGTGCTCAGGTTTAGGAGTGGGGCTTGAATCCACAATCGTCTGATCTAGAGGCAAGAATGGTACTATTGAGGTAAGTTGATGCCTGTAAACAAATTATAATTATTCTTGTGGCTTCTTTCCAACATTGGAATATGATTAACAAAGTTAATTCTGGGGAAAAAAGCATGAACCATGTGCTTAATGACCATGCCTGATAAGCTCATTCTTACTTCGCCATTGTTCATCAATAAAAGTGCACCTCATTGTGTATTAATATGTATATTCTAACTTGTGCAAGCATGCTTTCACAGTCCATTGCAGAGGAGAAATAGTTTTTGCTGCATTTAATTATGGTATGCACACTTGACATCAAGGTTTATTTATCAGGTTGGCTTGTTTAATTCATTAAACATGAAGGCTGCTGCTGTAAGTTTGATAAGGTAGACCTGCTGCCTCTGAAGGAGTCTAGACATAGGAACATGAGTAGGCCATTCTGCTATTCAATTAGATCATGGCTGATGTGTATTTCATCTTCATTTACCTGCCATTGGTCCATATCCCTTGATACTGTTAATAAAAGATCTATCGATCTCAGTTTTAAACATTTTAAGATTGTGCCCCCTTGTTCTAGACTCCCCTTGCCAAAAGAAATAGCTTCTCTGTATCTACCCGATTGAATCTTGTTATCCTTTTAAACACCTCAATTATATCACCCCTCAACCTTCTAAACTCAAAGGAAAAAAGCCAAGTTTGTGCAACTTATCAACTGCCCAAAGGCATAGCCTTAGCCAATTTAAGGAAATGCCTCTCCAACCTCCATAGGTAATCAAACAAGTTCCAGGAGATCACAGTGAATGGGAAACACATTCACTCCAATACAGCTCCTACCTTTGATACTCCGTGATGTTGGCCAGTTAGGAACTTGTCCAACTCGCTTTGAACCTTTTCAGCATTCACTGCACAAGCAGACCACTTGTTCCATAGGTTGACAACTCTCTGTGAGTCCAGACACTCTCTATTGTGTCTCCATTCTCTCCATAGAGCGAAAATCAAACTCTGAATCGCTCCAAGCTGCTTTTGTGAACTCCTGCTTCAAAAGCATCCTCAGCAGAAACATGTCTCAGAGGCAAGCTCTGATCCTGTACACTCAATTAGGATTTGTCTGATTTGTAAAAATTCCTAATAAGGATAAACTTACAAACATCCCCAACTCCCAAAGTAGCCAGAAGTAGCTCCATAGGGGAATACAACAGAATCCAAGTACCACACTCCAAACACCTCCTAAATAAATAAAAATCACACCTCTGTGATCATCAGTCCACCATGTGGAACATAATAAAAATTGTTAAGACGAAAGGATACAAGGTAGATAAAAATCACAAAATGGCTTCTGTTGTCAGGAATGTGAGAAATAGCACATTTACGGAATCAAATTGACCACTGAAACTTATAGTTGTATAGGGTTTCTAAACATATTTTTCTCTCTAATCTCTCAACAGATGGAAAATGAGTTGGAACTGTTTCATAAACATAATGCTCAGTTGGAACTTAATATTGGAGAGCTCAAACAAAAACTAAAGTCAACAGAAGCAGAGATGCGTAAAGAGATGGAGAAGGTTAGAACATGTGCATATATTTAACCATGTATTCATATCCATGCTGACACAAAAAGACACATGCACTCTCTGCTTCCTTCTTTGTAGGTCAACTGGAATAAATTCTAAAAGCTTTTATTGCATCAACATTGCATATTTTTGTTGTTAAATATAACATCAAAATGAATTTTCCACAGGCATTACAATGCATTTTGGTACTCTGTTCTCCAATTGCATGCAAGATTTACATAGGCTACAAATGGCATTGCAATAGTTTCAAATTAGGAAAAATAAGCTGCTGATTTTATGACTGGTTTTTACTTTACAGAATATCAAATAAAAGGATATTTGATAAAGTGGAGCATTAATTGCTTGTACCAGCTATCTTTATTGAGCCTGAAGTATGAGGGGCCGAAATTCAGGGTCTCAGAAAGACCTGTTACTGTCCGTTTGCGGCCGCCTTGTGTCGGAATCCCGTGACCGCCGCTTTGTGGTCAACTGGCCGACCCGACTCAAATTCAGGTCGTGAATTTTTCAGACTGGACCCGCGATTCGGCCCCGATGCTGATGTCCGCCACAAGTGCGATATCAGAATGCGCACGGCCACTTTCCCTCACCTGAAAAAAAACACAGAGCGAAATTTAGCTCAAAAAATCGATGCCCCGCCGCGCGGTGCCCCCGACAGCTTTTTCTGTCGGTGCACCTTATCTGGAGTGTTGGCGGCCCAGCAGCACGGCGGCCTTTCAAGGATAGGGCCCACTGCCGTGGCTGGCATGTATTTATTTTTGCCAGGCGACTTCCTGATCAGCTGGCAAGATAGTGCCCACAGGTTCGGCCGGGCCGCCAACGGATAGCCTGGCGCCCGCTCTTGGGTGCCAGGCTGCTGGCCCGACTGAAACTCTCCCTGGTGGCCCAGTGGCCGAAGATTTAAAATGACTGAATGAATCTCTCCCCTTTAACGGAGGGGGAGAGCATGGTGATGCACACGCGCTGTGATGTCACCACTACCCCACTGCTGATTGACAACAGCGGAGTCCCGATCCCGACCCAAATTCAGTCCCTCAGCCTGCCTTTCAGTCGATCTGCCGCCCCCACTATGACCGACTTCCGGTCCAACGTCAAAAAAAACCTAAGTGCTGAAAATCAACGGAGAGGCCACCTTAACAATCCCGGCGGGAAAATACTTCCAAAAACGGGTAGGTGCGCCAGCTTTCTTGCAGAAGTTAATTTCGGCCCCTGAGTGTCTGAATCATTGATTTACTTCGAGGTTGAGCAAGCGATAGGTCTAAGGAAAAATAACCTAAGGAGACTCAGTACTAATGGCATCACCATCATAGGAACAGGCAAAGGCCATTCAGCCCCTAAACCAACATCTAAAAAATTGCTGTGCACAAATTGGCTGCTGTGTTTCTACATTATAACAGTAACTGCACTTCAAAAATTACTTGATCGACTGTAAAGCAATTTAGGATTTCCTAAAAGTAAATAATTGATTCAGAAATTCAGGTATTTCAGACTCAATAAAGACAACTGTTGCAAGTATCCTATGCTCTATTTTGCCAAATATCCTTCCACTTGTTACTTTTGCTCTATAGAATATCATTAGAACCTCAACAGTTTTCAAAATTCTTTACAAACTAGACTACTAAACCTTCTAGTGCTTGGATATATATTTTGATACACTTATTTTTCAAGGAGTGTAATGGTTTGTAAAGGTATATCAAGTAATAAGAGAAGATATGTACAGAGAGGGAGGTTAATAGATATAAGTCTACTGCTCTCTGTCATTCCACGCCACAGACCAAGATCTGTCCTACTCGATACATGTCTACACAGCAAAGATACATGTAAACATAAAACAGAATGAGAATGGGGACTGGCATCACACTCAAAAATTGCAATTATTCTCGAGAAAATTAAATGTTCCAAATAGATTTGATTTGAATTTTTTAAAATTCCTCTCTCTTTTCTATTTTTGTGTCTCCTGTTAATTTTTAATAGTTCCCCATTCTCTCATTTTCAGGTGCGAACTGTGGAATCTGTCATCAAACGGTTTAAGACTGATGTGTACAACTGTGTGGCATTTATTCAGGAGCCAAAGAAACTGAAAGAAAGCATACGGCAATTATATGAGAAATACGTGCCGCAGTCGGATGTGGTCAGGCCTGTTTCTATAATTGTAACAGTTACCTGACTGTAAAACCATTTGGTGTGTCACAGAGAAATTTGTACCATCTCGCCACTGTGCAGTTGAATAATGCAACTGTAGAAAACAGGCACCACTTTATCACCGAGAAATGTGTCCAGTAGACGAATGTGGTGAAACCTATTTCTTCTGCTACAAAAAGGATGCATTTATTTCTAACACCGAAAGCTTTGATTGGGTCCCCTTGATCACATGACTGATTGCTGATTGGCCCCTTGCGGGATAAGACACACCAAGTAGTTTCTCTAGAATGTGTAATTAGAACCGCCCAGCCTACGTAATCAGTCAGTCCGCAAAGTATAATTCGAGCCATTCTGACTGCTGACTCTAGACAGAACAGAGCTCACTTGGAACAGACGGTGCTCACTCTCGCGGGTTAAGACCCTCTCCCACCCCCCACCCACCTCAAACAAGTTCCTGCCCCCATCCTCCACTGCCCAAGTGCCTGACCTTTCTGCCCCCAGCCCACGTTTCTGACCTGTCCACTCCCCCACCCCGGTGCGGGGGGCGGGGGGGGAGGTCAGAAATGTGGGATGGGGGCTGACGTTCTCCCCCCCCGCCCATGCTTGAGCTTTCCCCCATGCCCGCCCCCTCCCCCTCCGGCCCAAGTTTCTGACCTCCCCCTGCCCAAGTTCCCCATCCTCACGGATTCATGACCATCTCCCCAAAAGGTTCCTGACCTTATCCAACCCCCCTCCCCCCCACCACCACCACCACCATAGATGGGGCATTGTATGTGGGTCATGGATTGTTAACAGATTTATTGATTTCACTTCATGCCCAATCAGGTGGAGGGGGAGGAGAGGGCGAATGTGGTGCGGGTGTAAAGGGGGTTGGCTTGGCAGAACGTGGACTGTCTTACCATCTGGAATACTTAGCACTCTCCACCCCCCCTCCCCCTTTAGATCTGGATCACGTTCTTCCCCCGTACCCACTGTGCTGTCCATGATCTTTACCCCCACTGCCCCCAAACCGAATTCCTGACCTCCTCTCTGATTTTCCTATCTCTCTCTGCCTCCTCCCAGTCTCTCTCTGCTACTCTCCCAACCATTCTCTCTCTCTCCCCCACTCTCTCTCCCTCTCTCTCTCTCTCTCTCTCTCTTTCCTTCCCCTCCCCAACCTTTCTTCCCCCCCCCACCTCCCAAATCTCTCTTTCCCCCCAATCTCTATAGATTATTACACTGCTTTTTCACCTTGGGTTTGAGTCTAGTTCAGACCAATGGAATATAATACTCCTCATTCTGCTAGTTGTAAGAATCATGTGCAAAGTTAGTTCAGGCAGTTTCACCCCAGTTCATAGTGGGTATTAGTACATGGAAGTAAAACTACTTACAAATTGGCACAGATTCACAATTTCATTCAGCGATCTTATAAGGGTGGCTAATGTGTGAATTAATAAATTTCATACTGCTGCAGTAGAGAGTGCTCATTTGAGATCAGAATTAAGCAACACAACTAGGGTAGAGCAGTAGATAGAATTTTACTCTGCATAGAAGTCAGCTGTGGCTCTCGCCTCTGATTCAGAAAGCTGTGGATTCAAGTTCCACTCCAGAGATTTATCCAACATCAGTAAAACAGATTATCTGGTTATTATCGCATTGCTGTTTGTGGGACCTTGCTGTGTACAAATTGGCTGCCGTGTGTCCTATTGAATAAGCCTTGGTTTTACTGAATGGTGGAGCAGGCTCGAGGGGCCGTATGGCCTACTCCTGTTCCTATTTCTTATGTTCTTATTATGTCAGTGATTACACTTCAAAAGTACTGCATTAGCTGTGAAGCGCTTTGGAACGTCCTGAGGTTGTGAAAGACGTTATACAAGTGCAAGCTCTTTCTTTATATTGCATGTGCTGCATTTGATTTTGACATCCTTAATACTTGACACAAGGTGCCAAAAGTCAGTAGTTACATCTCTGGAGACTAAGGTTGCTGACTGGATACGGCACAAAGGATACCCATATTGATTCTGAATAGAGCCTCTTCCCCCGCCACCATCACCCACAAACAAGGTGGCACTAATAATGCTACGTACCTCCCACAATCATGACAACAGCTTTCACAACATTGCTCCAAACAGAGCTGCTAATTTGCTCACCAATGGAATGTCTGTTGACCACCATTGGTGTCTACTCCAATCACACCTTGAATGACTCTGCTCCTGGGATCCAGATGATTCAATGACAATAGCAACAACTTGTATTTATATAGCGCCTTTAACATAGTGAAACATCCCAAGGTGCTTCACATGAGCGTTATGAAACAAAATTTAACACTGAGCCACATAAGGAAATATTAGAATAGATGATTAAAAGCTTGGTCAAAGAGGTAGGTTTCAAGGAACATCTTAAAGGAGGGGCAGAATTCCAGAGCTTGGGGCTGAGGCAGCTGAAGTCACAGCCGCCAGTGGTAGAGTGATTAAAATCGGGATGTGCAAGGGGCAGCATTGGAGGGTTGTAAGGCTGGAGGAGGTTACAGAGATATGGAGGGGTGAGGTCATGGAGGAATTTGTAAACAGGGATTAGAATTTTAAAATCAAGGCGTTGCAGGATTGGGAGTCAATGTATGTCAGTGAGCACAGAGGTGATGGGTGAACGGGACTTGGTGCGAGTTAGGATATGGGCAGCAGAGTTTTGGATGAACTCAAATTTTTGTAGGGTGGAAGATGGGAAGCCAGCCAGGAGAGCATTGGAATAGCCAAGTCTAGAGGTAACACAGGCATGGATGAGGATGTCAGCAGTAAATGAGCTGAGGCAGGGACGTAGTCAGACAATGTTATAGAGGTTGGAGTAGGCGGCCTTGGTGATAGGGTTCTACCCTACTCTGGAGAACATCAAGACTACTCTCTGTGTACGAGCACCAGCTCCCTTAGCAAACAGAGAATCCATAATCAAACCATGATCACCAAGAGCCAATCCACCTCCCATCTCAAACGAGCATAGTGCCTTGTTTCAAGCTTGTGACCTGGTCCCAGTCTTGTGACCGGCCTTTCACTGGTGCCTACCACCACTGGTGTCTACTCCAATCACACTTTGAATGACTCTGCTCCTGGGATCCAGATGATTCAAAGACAATAGCAACAACTTGTATTTATATAGCGCCTTTAACGTAGTGAAACATCCCAAGGCGCTTCACATGAGCGTTATGAAACAAAATTTAACACTGAGCCACATGAGATATTAGGACAGATGATTAAAAGCTTGGGTAAAGAGGTAGGTTTCAAGGAATGTCTTAAAGGAGGGGCAGAATTCCAGAGCTTGGTGCCGAGGCAGCTGAAGTCACAGCCGCCAGTGGTACAGTGATTAAAATCCCAGGGTGCACTTAATAATGTATTGTCATATCAGTTCAAGCCCTGATAGTCAATGCCCCTCAGCAGGAAAACAGTAAAGAGGGCCGGTTTTGATGGTTTATTGATGGCAATGGAAATCCATCAGCATTAGTTGATACTGATAATATACTCCTCATGCATGACAATGGTTGCTTAGTGCATGCCAGCAGCACAAAGGATGACCATTCAGATAATTTTTTAACATCAAGTAACACGAGCTCTTTTAAGGTTTTTGATGCCAAAATAAATTGATGACCAGTGCCTTGCGATGCAGAGCTGTGCAGATATTCATGTATCCCAGAACTAAGGGACACAATCATCCAAGAACTGGGCCTACTAGGCTTGACAGGACTATAACTGGTTAACTGGTTGTTCCAGAGTCCAACATGTTGTGTGGACAAGTGGCTACTCTACTAATTGCCTTTTGCAGTCCCGGGATTTAGTTATTATTGAGGTTTACAGTGCAGATGGAGGTCATCTGGCAGACATAGAATCATAGAATAGTACAGCACAGAAGGAGGCCATTCGGCCATTGAGTCTGCTCTTTCCCTATATCCCTCCAATTTTTTCACCTTGAATTAATTTTAGCCCTACCCACCTGGTGAAAAGCGAGCAGGTTACTTCCCACTCGAAACTTGACTCTTTCACACCACTTCCCATTTTAATTTGTAGGCGGATGAGGCGCCGGCCTAAAGCAGACATAATCCTCATGAATTTATGCAAATCCAGGTCCAATTGTATCAAGAGGACTCCAATTGCATTTTAACTGGAGCCTGAGCTGGGAAACAGCCAGACTAAAGCAGGTCTGAAACTGGTCTGCAGACAGAAGAGGCTCTCCAAGATAAGTGTAAAACTTTCCTTTGTGGGTTCAAGTGGAGCAGGATTGCTGCTCCAAGCCCCAAAAAGAAAGTCACAGCATCGCCTGCTCTGGATTCCACCCTCCTCCCCCCCAGCTTCCCACCTTTCCCTCCCAAAAGACCCTGCTAATAGCTCTTCCCTGCGATTTACCCTGTCTGCCGAAGAACCTTCCCTTACTGCTAGCTGGTGGCCTTCAGATGACTGAACTTCCTCTTGTGCCCTCCAGCCAGCTGCCACTTTCCACCCGTTTTTGTATGTACATGAGTTAAAATGCCCTGGCCCACAGATTTAGGTAAAATACCCTGGGTCACAAACAGGAGTAGGCGATTCAGCCTCCCGAGACTGATCCCATGGCTGATCTACGACCTAACTCCATATACCCACCTTTGGCCTATATCCTTTAATAACTTTGGTTAACAAAAAGCTATCAATCCCAGATTTAAATTAACAATTGAACTAGCACCAATGGCCATTTGCAGAAGAGAGTTCCAAACTTATACCACCCTTTGGGACCAAAATTGTCCCTTCCAATAAGGCCTCTAGCTGCCTGAAAGCGATGGCCATGGAGTGGCATGGAATGGCCGCCGACTCGCGGTAGACTAACCTATGTTCATGGCATTGCCTTCAGGAGTTTTTGCTGCGGTCTGAAGATCCACCCTACTCCCCCCACTTCCGACACGTTCCTGCAGATGCATCGTTAACGATATCATGAGAGCGCGCACTGCAGCGGCTCCGCCACGGAAGGTAAATTCACTTCAAAAAGTCTTCTGGCCACCTGTCAGTGCCAACGACAGTTTCTTGGGTCAGTACACAGTGCTAACTCAAGAGCGCCAGCAGCCTTTAAAGGCGTGTTGCGTGTAGCAGCATTATGTTTCCCGAGATTTTTTCAGACTTTGCCAGTTGCCTTGTTCAAAGCAGAATTGAGTGTTAGTGGGCTAGGGTATTCAATCTCGACAACAAAGAACCGTCATTTTGGAGGCTCTGCTTGTGGAGGCCAAGTAAATGGGGTCAATGCTGGCAGCGGGACGCCTTCTGCACATTTTGCGCGGCAGGAAGGCCGCAGGAGATGGTGGAGCGGTCTCCAGTGGCTCCAGAGGCAGCGGGCAAGGGACGCAGCAGACGTGCCTGCCGAACATGCAGAAGGCCATGGAAATGACGACAGATCTCACCCCAGAGAGGTGGCCCAGGAAGGACCTGCCGTCAGGAGGAGGATCAGGTATGCTGACCCCCGCACCAGATGGTGGGCAAAATTCAGAGCAGGCAGGATGCACAGGAGGAAGATGCTTGCCAGCAACAAGCTGCAAAGGGTGAGGAGCAGCAAGAGCATGAGGGAGGAGGAAATGAGGCAGTTGCCATAGGAAGACATGAGCATAGACATAGGGGGAGAAGGCCCTATCGTGCAAGGGTCTACAGACAACAGTTTTCATACATGGTCATTGGATGACCAATGTCTCCGGAGACTTCGTGAGGGAACTGTGCAATCTCCTGCAGCCGGACCTCCAGCCTCTAAACAAGGTTGAGCAGAGCTCTGACCATCGCATTCAAAGTGACCATAGCACTCAATTTGTAATGGATCTTTCCAAGCTGCTACAGCAGACATATCCAACATTTCACAGTTTTGCAGTATATAGCTCCATACAGCAAGTGACAGAAGCTCTCTATAAGAGAAGGAAGGACTACATATCCTTCCCGATGAGTAGGGAGAAGCAGTTGGAGTGGTAGATCAGATTTATGCGCATTGTGGGCTTTGCCAGGGTTCAGGGTGCCATAGACTGCACTCACATCACATTGAGGGCACCACAGAACAATCCCGAGATGTTCAGAAACTGCAAGGGATTCCACTTCCTCAAGGTTCAGCTGGTGTGCGACCACCACCGCAAAATAATGGCAGTTGCTGTTCAGTATCCTGGCAGCAGCCATGATGCTTTCATCCTGCACCAGACCGGTGTGTCCGGCGTGTTTGCTGGCCCAAACCAAGATTGCGGCTGGCTCCTTGGAGACAAGGGCTACCCACTGTGCAGAGGTTCCGTTGCCTGGATCGCTTGGGAGGAGTGTTGCAATACTCGCCTGAGCGGGTCTCACTATCCCTGGTTGTCTGCTGCATGCCTCAGAACGTGGCAATCATGAGGGCACAACCATTGAAGGACAAGCCAGCAGTACCACCTGAGGTGGAGGACCAGGAGAAGGAGGCGCAGGAGCAGGACGTACACGAGGAGGAGGAGGCGCAGGAGGAGGAGCAGGATGCAGGTCGCCGGCAATGCAGGAGGTGGCGTCGCCATCCAAACCCTGCACGGGAAGTGCAGAACCGTCTCATTGCTGTTCATTTCCGATAAATTCATGCCCACTTCACCCTTCATCTTTGCATCTCCGTGGCCAACCCAATGAGTCCTTTCACACATCATTGGCCACAGTGAAATGAGAGACTGCACAGATATTGAAACACAAAATAAGGATTTATTACACAAGAAAGAAAGGTGCAAAAAAACAAACACAATCATTTATCACCCTTGTGCATTTCCTTACAGCCCCTCTTACGCAATCCTATTCTCGAACTACGTCGCAGTGTTTCCCCTGTCGCTGCATCTTGGGTCTGGGAAGGCTGTTGTGTTTCAGGTGTAGAAGCTACAGGTGTCCACCCTCAACCAGCTCTGGCCCTGGAAGGGCTGGCTGCAGACTGGCCAGCACCCTGCTCGGTGCGTTCAGTCAGGATTGGCTGGGGCGATTCCATGCTTGGCGGCAATGGCGGAGTGACAGGTCTGGGCTCAGGGCTGCGGTGATCCTGAGAGCACATCAGGATCCTTGTTCGAGGAGCCTGCGCCACTCTCCCGGGGCAGCACCTCACCATCCCCATCAATCTGCTGGAGCACAGGTCGGTGGTGTGGCACGACACCGGAAGGTCCTCTGTGGACCCAGCTGCGATGGCAACACTCAGATCTCGCGTAGCATCCAGCTGAGACTGCATGAAAGCAGAGACACTCTTGATGCCACCAGAGATGACAGCAGTAAGACGCTCCATGGCCTGTTGCACAAAGTGCTTGAGAGCATTCTGAGTTTCCAGGGCAGCGGACATCCTTTCTAAAGCAGCACTCAGACTTTCATTCTGAGTGCTGCTTTAGATAGGATGGCCGCTGCCCTGGAAACTCACTTGCGCCTGTGCTGTAATGGCAGCTGCCACATCGCCAATGAGATGCGGCATCACAGCTGGATCCGCACGGTCACTCTGGCAGTCCACCATCGTCTGCACATTGGCAATGATGGGCTTTATGGTGTGCACAGAGCTGTCCACAATGCGGGAGGCAGACTCCTTCACACTCCTGACCACTTGCGACAGGCTCTCGGACACCCTTGTCATTGCCCTCAACATCTGGGAATGCATGGCTTCCATCCTTTCATAGGCCCCAACATCAATGGGCTCGTCTGAGTCCTCTTCAGCAGAACTCGCGTGCGAACTCGCCCCATCCCCCGGAGAGATGGCACCCAAGGTTGCCTTTGCTCTTGGCCATGCTGCAGCCCATTAGGCCCCGGTGCTTCACTCAGTGCAGACCCCTCTGCTAAATCTAACATTTCCGACCGCATACTCCCAGTATCTGAGCTGACATGTGCGAGTGTAGGAAGCAGTGACGCGGTGCTGCCAGCAGTGTCCCCCTCATCCTCGGCCTCATCGGACATGCCGCCAATAGATGGAATGGCCTCTAGGGTGTTGTCCTGGCTTTGGCTACCAGTGGCCTCAGGGTAGGCGCTCTGGCTTTGGCTCGCAGTAGTCTCAAGGTTGTCGTCCTGGCTTTGGCTCACACTCTGGCTCTCATCTGCAATCATAAATGGCACAAGGACTCCCATGAGGGTGATCTAGGGCATTGCACCATGCAGCCTGCAACTTGCTCACAATCATAAGCAAATGCGTGGTAGGCGCTGGCACTTTCAGGGAGAGATGGCATTAAAGGAAGACCTTCACTTAACAATGCTGCCCCCAGCGGGATCCACATGACTGGCGGCTACAGGGAAGGCAACATGTGGGCCTACTAGCCTCTACACCCTCTCTTCCAGATGAGTGAGCTGCTGGATATCTGGCTTGTCACCACCAGTCCTTTGTTGCTCTAAACGGTTGTGAGAACCCTTCGCCTGCAAATCAAATATGGCTTATTGAGTAGCAGTGTCATGAGGCCTCAGCAATGAGTGCAGTGTGGGTCCATTACATGCAGGTGTAAATCTGACATGAAAGGGAGCCTCCATTGCGATAATGCATATCAGACCACAGCAATCAAATGCTGCTTCAGTGACTATATAGTGAAGCTGGAAAATAAGGGAAGGTGAAGGAGAGGCTCGCAGATGAAAGGTGAGGAGTTGGAGGAACATGTACTTACTTTCATTAGGCGAATTATATCGTTGAGCATTTTGCGGCACTGGGTCGCAATGTGGTCATGAATGGAGGTCCCCGAGACTTCCACAGCGATCTCTCTCTCTCTCCAGGCATTAACAAACACAGCGCGAGTCGGTTTGCCTGTTTCGGGGTAAAGGACGCACCTCCTTCCCGCCACACCTTTGATCAGGGTCTCAATTTCCGCATCAGGAAATTCGCTGGCCCACCTGGCTCCTCCTGGATTCGCCATGTCTTCCCAAGAAGCTGATTCCATGCTCAGGGCCTAACTGCAAACCCTGCCCTTTAAGAAGGCCAGGAGCAACTGGCTGGTTAGCAGATCGGCACCAGCTGAATTTCGCAGCCCAATCGGCCACTCTGCACCCAAACCGCTGCAAACAGCCCATTCCCGCCACCAATACCACTCCGCTCCTTTTTTCAAGCAAAAATGCTGAATTTCCATCTTATGGCCGCCGCATCCATTGCAGCGGTAATGAATGGCAAAAAAGCAGTAGGCGCACCTCGTTTCGAGCGGTGGGCAATTTCGGCCCCTTTGTGTATAGAAGTGTTCCCTAATTTCACTCCTGAAAGGTCTGGCTCTAATTTTTAGACTATGACCCTAATCCTAGATTCCCCAACCAGTGGAAATTGTTTTATCTCTATCTGGTAAACCTATGCTGCAGTCCCTCCAAGGCCAGTCTATCTTTCCTAAGGTGTGGTGCCCAGAACTGCTCACAATACTGCAGGTGTGGTCTAACCAGGGTTTTATATAGCTGCAGCATAACTTCTGCCCTCTTGTATTCTAGAACTCTAGATATAAACGCCAGCATTCCAATAGCCCTTTTGATTATTTTATGTACCTTTCATAACATTTTAATGACCCCTCAGTCTCTTTGGATATCCTCTGCTTTTAGCTTTTCACCATTTACAAAGTACCCTGTTCTATCCTTTTTAGGTCCAAAGTGGATGACCTCACATTTGCTTACATTGAAATCCATTTGTCACAGTTTTGCCCATTCACTTAATCTATCGATATCCCTTTGTATTTTATGCTTTCATCTACACTGCCTACAATGCCACCTATCTTTGTGTCATTGAAAAATTTGGATATATGACTTTCTGTGCCATCATTTAAGTTGTTAATAAATACAGTGAATAGTTGAGTCCCCAACACAGATCCCTACGGGACACTGGTAGTCACATCCTGTCCATTATCCCTACACTCTGTCTCCTGCCGCTCAGCCAATTTCCTAGTCAGGTTAATAATTTACCCTCAATTCCATGGACTTCAAATTAAGTTAACAGTCTCTTATGTGGGACTGTGTCTATGCTGGCTCTTTGCTAGAGTAATCCAAAACAAATCTAATTTTATTGCTCTCTCCCCATAGCTCTATAACAACTTCAAGGCCGTGAAATTCAACCCCGTAGTGCTGTTAGTTCTGGCTGTCTTTTTTTTAAACATGGCACCCAGCTCACTTCCGGCGCCGCCATCTTGATGAGGGCAATACGCGTGGGCAGTATGTGCGTGCACCGGCAGTATATAGAGTAGGCAGATCGTGCCGTCAGTCTGCGTATAACGCGTATTTGCCGCATGACCTGCCAATTTAGACGTCGCCGCTGCATTCAACGCCCTCTCCTCAATACACGCAACTGAATCTAAACACATTCAGTTGCACGAGGGACCTCCCAACAGCATTACTTAAAATGATACATTCAACCTGCAGATACTTTTACTTTTGTACTGACGCTCACAGAGTTTGTAGGAGTCATCATCATCATCATAGGCGGTCCCTCAAAACGAGGATGACTTGCTTCCACACCAAAAAAGGATAAGTTCACAGGTGTTTCAATTAAGGACCTAAAATTCCAGGTCCTGAACTACATCCTGAAGGGTGGAAGATGCCAGTGCGTGGATTTTTTTAACGTGTGATGGCCGTTGCACACTAGCCACCACACGGGCTTGACAGAGCTAGGTCTTGGTCCAGTGACAAGGATTACCCAAGACGACTGGAGACCTGCTTTGCTGCACTGACCTAGTGCGCACACATATCGCAGTGTGGGCTGGCCCGTGCTGCCCCTGGGCACCTGGCCCCGAACTCACGCCTCTCCTGGGCCCCGATCACATCCCTCTACAATCTATCTCCGCTCCTTCGCCCCGACCTCGCCATTCCTGCTGTAACTGCCCATGCTCCAATCACCGATCTGGATCTTGATGACGTTTCCCTTCGCTGCTATCGCAGCACGTGCTGCTCCCTCTATGGCACGGTAGGCTCTTGAAAACCTACCTCTTATTCACCCACGAGCTGCGACAGTGCTGGGTTTCTGGAAGAAATTTTAAAAGTTCTTAAAGTGTGAAGGGAATGCTGCTGAATGTTGGGAAAACGCTAGCTGCTACTGGAAGGCTTCTGAGTACACCACTTCCTTCCAGTCAAGGATTTGCAGTCCCCCTCACGCTGCAGCACGACAGGGAGATAGAGCAGAGGCAGCAAAGAAGACAAGCTACTCTTGGAGGGAGCAGTGGGGAGAGGGCTCTCAGCAGGAGACTTTACTCACTTCGGGTCTTCAGTGAGCATTTCTCCTACCTGCACCTAAGCCTGGAGCAAGCAGTTCGCAGCTCAGCTTCATCAAGGAGGTGGTCACAGAACCTCTTGGTACCACACCTGCACCCTCCAAGGAGGGCAATGATTGCACTGGCAGTGGCCCTCGAGGTGACTGTGGCCCCCAATGTTTTCGCCAGCGGATCCGTCCAGGCTGGAACAGATGACACATCAAACATCTCGCAGTTCGCCATCCATCACTGCATCCGGGAGGTCACTGTGGGTCTGTACACTAGGAGAGGGGCATTCATTGTCTTCTCTCTGAACAGAGAGAAGCAGGAGGAGCGCACACGTGGCTTTGCCAGGATATCAGGCATGCAGGGTGCCATCGACTGCACACACACACGTGTCAATGCTGCAAATCAATGCTGAGGTGTACCGTAACCGCAAAGGGTTCCATTCACTTAATGTGCAGTTGGTGTGTGACTACGCCCAGCACATCATGCTAGTGAATTCGCGCTATCCTGGCAGCAGTCATGACGCTTTCATCCTGCACCAGTCTGCTGTGCACGCAATCTTCCAGACATATCGTCGAACCCGAGAGTGGTTGCTCGGTGACAAGGGCTATCCGTTCTACATGACTCCCTCCTAAGCCCCATCACTTGTGACCAGCACTCGTGTGACCATGCTGCCATGAGGAACATTATCAAGCAGACCATCGGGATGCTGAAGCAATGGTTCTGCTGCCTTGACTGCTTGGAAGGAGCCCTTCAGTACTCGCTAGATCGGGTGTCCTAATTCACTTCCTGGAAATCATGGGCTCCAAGCTCTGCGTAAAACCCTGTGCTAGGTTGGTGACGGACTCCTCCGTGCTCCTTGACAGAGACAACACGCTCTCTGAGGCCTGCCAATGCACCGAGCATTTTTGTGTGCATGCCTATCACCCTTCTTCAGTAGGCTGCCCCATCAAAGTCCTCATCTGTATCCTCTGCAGCAGAACCCGTGTTCAACCTCGCCCTCCGGGGAGCTGACACCTACGATATCCGCAGGCCATACATACCCAGTGATTCACCACGTACAGATCCTGCCTCTATACTACCCTCTAAAGTATGTGCAGTGCCAGTATCTGAGCTAGTGCCTGCGAGTGAGAGATCGAGCCTGTTGCTCATTCTGCACTGGCTAGCCAGGTTAGAGATCTTTGGTATCTGAAAGGAGAAAGTCAGAAGGTTAGGGTTGTGCTGATGGGGAGGTGGGGAAGTCAAGATGCACATGCTTTCACCATCAGCAGCTTGTAAGTGAGAAGAAATTGTGGGATGAAGGGGAATTGGGATGTGAGAAGGAGGATTAAATATGAGCAAACGGTCATTTTCAATGGTTTCAGCCTCGCCGATCACCACGGCCTCAGTGATGTCCCCTCCAATAATGTCCAGTGGATATAGTGTATTTGGATTTTCAGAAGGCCTTTGATAAAGTCCCACATAAGAGGTTAGTGTGCAAAATTAAAGAACATAGGACAGGGGTAATGTATTGGCATGGACTGAAAATTGGTTAACTGACAGGAAACAGAGTGTAGGAATAAACAGGTCTTTTTCGGGGTGGCGGGCAGTGACTAGTGGGGTACCACAGGGATCAATGCTTGGGCCCCAGCTATTCATAACATATATAAATCATTTGGATGAGGGAACCAAATGTAATATTTCCAAGTTTGGTAATGACACAAAACTAGGTGGGATTGTGAGTTGTGAGGAGGATGCAAAGACACTGCATAGCAATTTAGATAGGTTGAGTGAGTGGGCAAACACATAGCAGATGCACTATAACGTGGATAAATATGAAGTTATCCACTTTGGTAAGAAAAACATATGGACAAAGTATTACTTAAACGTTGATGGCTTGAGAAGTATCGATGTACAGAGGGACCTAGGTGTCCTTGTACACCAGTCATTCAAAGCAAACATGCAGGTGCAGCAAGCAGTTAGGAAGGCAAATGGTATGTTACATAGAAACATAGAAAATAGGTGCAGGATTAGGCAATTCGGTCCTTCGAGCCTGCACCACCATTCAATAAGATCATGGCTGATCATTCACCTCAGTACCCCTTTCCTGCTTTCTCTCCATACCCCTTCATCCCTTTAGCCGTAAGGGCCATATCTAACTCCCTCTTGAATATATCCAATGAACTGGCATCAACAACTCTCTGCGATAGGGAATTCCACAGGTTAATAACTCTCTGAGTGAAGAAGTTTCTCCTCATCTCAGTCCTAAGTGTCTTACCCCTTATCCTTAGACTGTGTCCCCTGGTTCTGGACTTCCCCAACATCAGGAACATTCTTCCTGCATCTGTTAAGTCGTAGTTCGGGTGGTCAGCTGCATTCGACAATAATCGAGTCAGACGCCTTCAATCTTTACGCCCTTATTGAAGCAGCTTCGGACCTGTTACCAAACTGCCAGCACAGAGTCTACAGATTCCGGGGCAAGCAGACAAAAGGTCTGCCTATCCTCACAGACGCATCCTTTTTATTCTTACAAACCGCAGGAAGTATGGCCCGCTTCATCAATCACAGTGTGTTACTAGGGCTTCATGAATTGACAGCCTGTTTATCTTTAGAACATTTTATGCTTTTACGAGCGGAATTGTAACAAGCAGAATTGCTCAGGGACACCAAAACCTCCTACGTGCTAGGATAGCTTAGCTTAATCACGCGAAGCAGATGTCATGGTCATGGCCATGGCCATAAATCCTTGTTTATCAGTGATGGTCTCACAAGCTACTTTGCCCACTACTTTCTCACGGGAAACTAGGTCTGTCTTTTCTTATTTTCTTATTGATTCCTAGAACCATTTTATTAACCCTTTCATGATTCTTCCACATACATTCACACATCTAACCTGTCCAGTCCCGTCAGAATTTTATATGTTTCTATGCAATCCCCTCTCATCCTTCTAAAGTCCAGTGAATATAGGCCCAGTCAGTCCAGTCTCTCCTTATATGTCAGTCCTGCCATCCCGGGAATCAGTCTGGTGAACCTTCACTGCACTCCCTCAATAGCAAGAACGTCCTTCCTCAGATTAGGAGACCAAAACTGAACATAATATTCCAGGTGAGGCCTCATTAAGACGCTGTACAACTGCAGTAAGACCTCCCTGCTCCTATACTCAAATCCCCTAACTATGAAGGCCAACATACCATTTGCCTTCTTCACCGCCTGCTGTACCTGCATACCAACTTTCAATGACTGATGTACCATGACACCCAGGTCTCGTTGCACCTCCCCTTTTCCTAATCTGCCGCCATTCAGATAATCTGCCTTCGTGTTTTTGGCACCAAAGTGGATAACCTCACATTTATCTACATTATACTGCATCTGCCATGCGTTTGCCCACTCACCTAACCTGTCCAACTCACCCTGCAGCCTCTTAGCGTCCCCCTCACCGCTCACACCGCCACCCAGCTTAGTGTCATCTGCAAACTTGGAGATATTACATTCAATTCCTTCATCTAAATCATTAATGTACATTGTAAATAGCTAGGGTCCAAGCACTGAGCCCTGCGGCACCTCACTAGTCACTGCCTACCATTCTGAAAAGGACCCGTTTATCCTGACTCTCTGCTTCCTGTCTGCCAACGAGTTCTCTATCCACGTCAGTACGTTACCATGTGCTTTAATTTGCACACCAATCTCTTGTGTGGGACCTTGTCAAAAGCCTTTTGAAAGTCCAAATACACCACACCCACTGGTTCTCCCTTGTCCACTCTACCAGTTACATCCTCAAAAAATTCTAGAAGATTTGTCAAGCATGATTTCCCTTTCATAAATTCATGCTAACTTGGACCGATCCTGTCACTGCTTTCCAAATGCGTTGCTATTTCAGGCTAACCGGTCTATAATTACCTGTTTTCTCTCTCCCTCCTTTCTTAAAAAGTGGTATTACGTTAGCTACCCTCCAGTCCATAGGAACTGATCCAGAGTCACAGACTGTTGGAAAATGATCACCAATGCATCCACTATTTCTAGGGCTACTTCCTTAAGTACTCTGTAATTTCCTGCCTAATAAGGATTTCCTTCAGTTCCCCCTTCTCACTAGACCCTCGGTCCCCTAGTATATCTGGAAGGTTATTTGTGTCATCCTTCGTGAAGACAGAACCAAAGTATTTGTTTAACTGGTCCGCAATTTCTTTGTTCCCCATTATAAATTCTCCTGAATCTGACTGCCTATGTTTGTCTTCACTAATCTGTTTCTCTTCACATAGTTATAGAAGCTTTTGCAGTCAGTTTTTATGATCCCAGCAAGCTGCCTCTCATACTCTATTTTCCCCCTCCTAATTAAACCTTTGGCCTTCAGTGCAAGAGGATATGAGTACAGGAGCAAGAATGTCTTACTACAGTTATACAGGGCCTTGGTGAGACCGCACCTGAAGTATTGTGTGCAGTTTTGGTCTCCTTATCGAAGAAAGGATATACTTGCCATAGAGGGAGTGCAGCGAAGGTTCACCGGAGTGCAGCGAAGGTTCACCAGACTGATTCCTAGGATGGCAGGACTGTCGTATGAGGAGAGATTGGGTCGACTAGGCCTGTATTCACTAGAGTTTAGAAGAATGAGAGGGGAATCTCATTGAAACATATAAAATTCTGACTGGGTTGGATAGACTGGATGCGGGGAGGATGTTTCCCCTGGCTGGGAAGTCTGGAACAAGGGGTCACAGTTTCAGGTTACGGGGTAGGAAATTTAGGTCCGAGATGAGAAATTTTTTCACTCAGAGGGTGGTGAACCTGTGGAATTCTCTACCACAGAAGGTTGTGGAGGCCAAGTCACTGAATATATTTAAGAGGAAGATAGATAGATTTCTAGAAACAAAAGGCATCAAGGGGTATGGGGAAAAAGCGGGAATATGGTATTGAGATAGAGGATCAGTCATGATCATATCGAATGGCGGTGCAGGCTTGAAGGGCCGAATGACCTACTACTGCTCCTATTTTCTATGTTTCTATGTCGAGCATGATCTTCTCCAGGCTTGCCCGTACCCCGCCGGTCAGTTGCTACTGCGTGCAATTATGAGCCACCTTGCCCTGCAAGAGAAAGGAAAGTGTGACAGTGAGTGTGGTGCAATATGTTTGGGCGATGTGCCTGTCATGGTTGATTAGCTGGCAGTGTGGGCAAGGTGTGAGATGTGAGTGTGAGGCTTGCAGCAATGGTAAGTGGGTGAGGTGAAGTTAAGAATGTGAGGCATGAGTCGTGATTGATTAAAATTATTGGTAGGTGAGTGATGAGGGTGTGATGCATTGAGGAGTGTGTGAGGCTGGTGGTGCAGTTGGTTGCAGAATGCTTTTGAAGATGCATTCACCGATCTTCACTCATATGAGGTCATTCAACTTCTTTCGACACTAGATCCAGGTCCTCGGAATAAGACTGCTGGCAGTGAGCACTTCGGCTATCTGCTCCCACTGCCTTCTGACTGTGAATCTGGAGAGCCTCATGGCCCTTGTGGGAAGAGGACCTGCCTCCTCCATTCTACCCCCTGCGCTAAGGCCTCTAGTACTGTGTTGGAGAACCTTGTTGCCCTTTCTCTACCCTGTTGAGCCATTACTGAGTGACAGTTGCCTTGGCGAGCACTTCCAGCAGCTGCAGAATGCTCCTCAACTTTGAGAGGTGCAAACTGCCTTTAAAAGTGGAGGCTCACACAAACTCGGCCCCCTGCTGAGCACTCAGCCACTCAGTGATATGTCCTTACTATACAGTATAAATGCACATGTGGCCCATGCTTGAGAGAAGGTCAGTCTGTGACCTGTCCTTTATTCCTTAGCACTCCAAGGTGGGTGGAGCTTCCCCTTTAGTACCTGAAGGCCCAGGTTAAGAGTGTCTCCCACCTAGTGGTCATTGTTCTCACAGTGTACAACTTAGGTCAGATTATACATGGGTTACAATGAATACATGACATCACCTCCCCCTCAATGTCTTATTGGGATCACAGGTTGAGTCTCTCTGGTGGTTTACGCTCTCTTGTAGAGCGCCAGAGTTGGGGCTCCGGTTGTTGGGCGCTGGCCTGAGTGTCTGCTGTTTGCGGTGCCTCAGGCCTATCCAGACTGCCCACAGTGACTGGGCTCTCCTCCCTTTGGTTCCGGTGTTCGGTCACCTGTGGTGGAGTGAACTCTATATCGTGTTCTTCCTCTGCTTCTTCTATGGGGTTGCTGAAACTCCTTTTTGTTTGATCCACATGTTTGCGGCAGATTTGTCCATTGGTAAGTTTAACCACCAGAATCCTATTTCCCTCTTTGGCAATCACAGTGCCTGCGAGCCATTTGGGCCCTGCAGCATAGTTGAGGACAAAAACAGGATCATTTACATCAATATATCGCGCCCTCGCATTCCTGTCATGGTAGTCATATTGTGGCTGGCGCCTGCTCTCGACAATTTCTTTCATGGTGGGGTGTATAAGGGATAACCGGGTTTTGAGCGTCCTTTTCATTAGCAGCTCTGCGGGTGGAACCCCTGTGAGCGAGTGTGGTCGGGATCTATAGGCCAACAGGAGGCGTGATAAGCGTCTTTGTAGGGAATCCCCTTGGATTCTGGGAATCCCCTTGGATTCTGAGCATCCCCTGTTTGATTATCTGCACTGCTCGTTCTGCCTGGCTGTTTGAGGCCGGCTTGAACGGTGCCATTCTGACATGGTTAATTGCATTGCCTGCCATGAAGTCCTGGAATTCAGTGCTTGTGAAGCACGGGCCATTGTCACTGACCAAGACGTCCGGTAGACCGTGGGTGGCGAGCATTGTCCGTAGACTTTCAACCGTGGCAGAGGATGTGCTTGAATTTAAAATGTCACACTCGATCCATTTGGAGTAGGCGTCTACTACAACCAAAAACATTTTTCCCATGAAAGGACCTGCGTAGTCCACATGGATGCGTGACCAAGGCTTGGCGGGCCATGGCCAGGGGCTAAGGGGGGCTTCCCTGGGTGCATTGCCCAGCTGGGCACACGTGTTGCACCTACGAACACAAAGTTCCAGATCTGCGTCTATCCCTGGCCACCAAACATATGACCTGGCAATTGCCTTCATCATGACAATGCCCGGGTGCTCATTGTGGAGTTCTTTGATGAACACCTCTCTGCCCATCTGGGGCATGACTACGCGGTTTCCCCACAGTACGCAATCGGCCTGAATTGAGAGTTCATCCCTGCACCCGTGAAATGGTTTAAATTCCTCAGGGCATGCCCTGTACGTGGCTGCCCAGTCCCCATTCTTGACTAGAGACAATAGCAGGTCTCTATTTGTCCAGACTTTAATCTGACGGGCTGTCACGGGTGAGCCTTCGCTTCCGAAAGCTTCAACAGCCATGACCATCCCAGCATGCTCGGTAGCCCCTTCAGTGGTGGCTAGTGGAAGCCTGCTGAGTGCATCGGCGCAGTTTTCGGTGCCCGGTCTGCGCCGAATTATTTGGTCATAGGCGGCTAACGTGATACAATGCTGGTTGAATACATGACACTCAGCAGCGCTTTCAGTGCTGGGCTGACGTAACAATCATGTTAATTAGCAGGCAGCATGAATGCCACGTGCAGCCTATATTACTTTCAACAGGCGCAGGCCGATCGAGCATCGTGATCCCCGTGCAGAGTTAAAGGAGGAATGGATAAAACGTTTGGGTCTAACCGAATTTTTAGTCCCAAACGTTTTATCCATTCCTCCTTTAACTCTGCTTCAGCTGCTCCCTCTGGCAAATCATTCCACTCTGTAAATAAATTTAGTCTCTCCTCTCTCTTGATATCATTACCTCTTTCCCAGTGAAACGTTTCAATTGATGACTCCTTGGCACTGAATTCACAACCAAAGGAAAAAAATGTTTCCCGATTCACCCATATAATTTAAAAAACCTCAATTAAATCGCCGCAGTCTTCTCTCCTCCAGTGGAAATAGCCCCAGTATCACTGCCTTACTGATGCTGAAAATGTTCACTAACATTAACAGCGTTTAAATCCAAATCTGAACGTTAAAAATATAATGGCCTAGAAATTGGGTTGGGGTGGTAACAATCTCGCCAGGCGCAGAAGTATCGCCCCTCGCGATAAATTGGGGTTACCCCTGTGCCGCGTAGCACTGCCGCGTACGAGGAGCTCTTCCCTGAATTAAAGGGAAGGGCCTAAGCTGCATACTCTGCATACAAGGAACCCTCCTACTTGGACCACCGGGGAGTGGTGGTGCTACGCGATCAGCCCAGCACTCAAGCAGAGTGCTGGGCTAAGCAATTGCAGCACCGACCCCGCGACCAGAGCACCACTGGAACGGGAAGCAAAACGGGAGTTTTTTTCCACCAGCAGCCAGCCACCTCCCCTTTAAATTTTGCCCCAGTAGCAGCCGGCCACCAGGTACGTGCCCCCTGAAGCTGTCACTATCATCGCCCGGCACAGCTTCAGGGGGCGATACACAATTTAGGTGCCAGGGCGCTAATGGGCCAACGCGCAGGGCGATGACGTCACGATCTTCGGGCGCAGGAGATTGGGCACAGCGCTGTAGTGCCGCCGCTAAACTCCCGCCTAATTTAGCAGGGTCGGTAGCGGTGCCGCTCCCAGTCACAAAGTCATTTGTGCCCCATTAGGGGTACTACCGGGAAGTCGCAAATGCACCCAATTTCTCCCCCAATACATCTTCAAACCAAAAAAATTGTAAACTTTTCGAATGGGCAAGCAAAGTCTTGATTGACGTGAAAGCAGCAGAGGACCAGTTAAAGATAAATACATGAGTACACCTGGAGAATATACACTTTAAGTGGTATGGGAGGGGAGAGTCCCATCAGTGGCATCATGACAGCATGGACATTTAAGGAATGATTTAAAAGGGACGTTGCCTGTATGATTCTCCGCTTTGGCAACCAGGCTAATCCATAAAGTGCACGGAAAATACTTGCATTCAAAGAATGAAGATGACCTTAGAGGGTACATAATCTATCTTTAAAGTTTTGTCAGTCATTATTAAAAACTTAACATAGGCTGAAAAATATTTCTATATTAACTCCTATGTAAACCAATATAATCACATACACCCACATAAATTGTAAGAATAGTTTAGGAAAGATGAATTATTTTGTAACTATTCCTATTCTCACTGTTCCCAATTATGTGTTTACTGTTTGCAGTCCTTGCCTGCCAGGATTTTAACTCTGGCTCATTACCTGAGAAAATCTGATTTTGAATTCAAGGAGGTAAATTCAATTTATTTAGCAGTTCAAATGAATTAGTTGTTCATCTATATTTAACTATTCTCTTTTTGCCAGTTTGAAATTGCAACTATTGATTCAGACATTCAGCGAGAGTTCGGACGACAAAGAAACCACCTGGAGAAAAGCATTGCAACACTACAGAAAAAACTTCTGAAGGACACGGAGATTCACCGTATTGACAATGTCCGTATCATGCAGGTAGGAGATTTGAACTGTCAGCATCTGAATATTGGACCTTTGTAGAACTGGCTATTATTTTTACTTTACAATCGCATAATATAAAGATGTCTTTTGGATATGTCTGGTTCCTCTGTAGCTTTCGTCAGGTCATACATTTTACATCACATGAACTCCAGCAATGGTCTTCGGGTTCAGAATACCTGAAGCTTTACATTTTTCTATATAAAGCATGTGAGGTAAAAGTCAAATTCACTCTCTCCTCAATTTTCCAATGGAAAATTCAGCATCAACATCATTATGTTGAAGTACAGGTTGGACCTCTCTGGTCCGGCACCCTTGGGACCTGACCGGTGCTGGACCAGAGAATTTTCCGAAGCACGGGAGGTCAACTAGTGACAATGCTGCTGACAACAACCCGGACACAGAAGCCTACTGCGCAGCATTTGGTCGTCCAGAATCATTCCGTTTTTAAAATCCTCAGGCCCAGCTTCAGCGCCTCAGTCAGCCGCCTGCCCTTCCCATCCCTTCCCTTCCCTTTCCTTGTCCAGCCTGCTTACCTCAATCAATACCAACACCTCAAAAAACGACAAACATACACACAAAAAAAACTAGAGATTGGAGATAAAGTGGAGGATAAAGTCAAGAAGAGACTTCGGCCCTTACCCATGATCCTATTCCCGGCGCCAGTCCATGTGTAAGCCGTGAGCAGAGCCTGACTGGTGGAAGCGACAGCCTCCTCGCACTGAGACACACACACACACACACACACACACACAACAACCCCCCGAGACTGCAACGACCCACACACATAAATACACATAAACACACAGCGGTTCTTGCAGCATGGAGTGTGCGATGGATCCTGAAATGGAGAATCAGAGCCTACCTCCCTCACCGACCCCCCCCCCCCTCCCCCAGCCCACCCCCAGGCAGGTCGGAGCGCTTTGCACAATGCACAGGGACAGACACCCTCTGAGAAAGACAGAAAGAGACAGTGAGCTGCAGGAAGCACCATTGTACAACATGCACCAACAGCACCTGCACTGACTGACAGCCGCTCTAGCCAATCACCGCACACACTCACTGACTGACAGCCCCCCAGCCCAGCCCAGCCTATGCACTGCAACACCGCTTAAAGGGACAGTCCACGTCAGGACTGATGCCAAACCAGGGATGTTTCCAGGCTAAAGAGTCCCGGACTGGAGAGGTACAACCTGTACCCATTATATAATCCAATATGATATTAACACAACTGAATCAGCAGCCCAAGATCTAACCCTTAATCCATACATGAATTGCATGTACCAATGGGCAGATTTTCCTCTTTAATAATTACCTGGATAAATACAAAGGAAAATGTAATGGGGAGAATTGCACAGTCGTTAAAGAGCCTATCCAATGTACCAGCCATTAAAACTAACAGATGAAAAATTGGGCAGGATCCATTATGGGCTTGTGATCCTCCCCATACAGTTTTCTTTTAATGTACTCTGCCCAGGAGATTATTTACACTCGAACACAAGAAGAAAATCTGCCACTTCTAACTGGAATACACCCAGTTGAAGTCCCTCTGCAGAGGGTGATGCAAAATAATCTAGACCTGGCTCCAAGACCATGAGCGGTGAATTAAGTGTTGTGCGTAAATCAGGCGAGCGATGGGCAGCAACTAGTTGAAGGAGTCTATGACGGTCCTTATCCATTTTGGTTTGAGGTCCTTATCACAATGCGGTCAGCGAGCTGCCAATGTAAATCATGCTCCCCTATAGACACCTCGACGATCAGGAGGCGGAAAATTGGGTGTGGTGGCTGAATGTGAAAGACCTGCAGCAAACCCTTTTAGAGGGGAGGGGTTGAAGCATTGCGAGTGGAGAAAATGTCAGAGCAGTAGACAATATTTTGTAGAACATGTTCTGCAGCAGCGAGCATATTAAATTTGGAAGCCTTTAAAATCCATAAACGACTGCCATAAAATGCCCCCCCAACCCCCGGAACCCCCTCCTCTGAACTGCCTCTATGTTGTCAAACTGCTTGTCCAATATCCAGTCCTCGATGAGCTGAAATTTCATCCAGTTAAACTTTGGCAATTTCATCCAGTTAAAGACCAAAGCCATCATCTTCAGCAAACCCCCCCACTACAAACTCGGTCTTCAACCATTGTCTCAGGCTGAGCCAGCCTGCTTTCAACCTCACCATCCAGTTTGACCCCAAGCTCATCTTCTGACCCCATATAATTTACATCACAGCAACTGCCTACTTCCACCTCTGTAATATCGCCCATTCTGTCTCAGCCCATCTGCTGATGAAACCCTCATCCATACCTTTGCGCTCCAGACTTAACTATTCCTATGCTCTCCTGACCGGCATTCAATTTTCTGCGCTCCATAAAGTTCAGCTCATCTAAAACTCTGCTGTCTGTATCCTATCCTGCACCGTCCCATTCACTCATCACCCCTGTCCTTGCTGACTTATATTGGCTTTCCAATGTCTCAAATTTTAAATTCTCATCCTTGTGTTAAAACCTTCTCATTTCCTTATCCATCCCTATCTATGTAAATTCCTCCAGGTCAACAACCCCTCCAAATACTCTTTTCCTCTAACACAGCCTTTTGTGTAATCCCCGTCATTGGTGGACATGCCATGAACCACCTTGGCTCCACACTCTGAATTCTTTTCCTAAACCCATCTACATCTCCACGTCTCACTCCTCCTTTATGGCCCTTCTTAAAACCCACCTCTTTGACCAAGCTTTTGATCACTCCGTCTCTGAATCTCTGCATCCTTTTGTCTGATTATGCCTCTGAGAAGCACCTTGGCATGTTTAATGTGCTCTGTAAATGCAAGTTGTGTAAGGTGGCTACTAAAAAGAGATGCTGACAGGAGGGTCTGAAAGTAGATTAGATTATCAATTTATTTCAATGCAAACCATAGAATTTTAAAACGGTG
Source organism: Pristiophorus japonicus (assembly GCF_044704955.1). Taxonomy (NCBI): domain Eukaryota; kingdom Metazoa; phylum Chordata; class Chondrichthyes; family Pristiophoridae; genus Pristiophorus; species Pristiophorus japonicus. Next base: position 36,038,563 of record NC_091984.1, read on the forward strand.
AAAGATCATTTTAAGTGACATGACTGTTTATCATTATTGCTCATTAATATGGCCCCTTATGACTTGACCAAGAATAAGGAATCACTGGAAAGTTAAGCTCACGTCTTAACCTTCAAAGCGGTTGTTGTTGCACCATTGGGTTCCTTCATCAGTGAATTTTCTAATTCTTCCTTCTCTTTTGAGACACAGGATATTGTAATCATTTGTGCTCTACACTCTGCTGTTTTCTTTTTGTTAATAACCCATTAAACCAATTTCTAAACCAAGTTTTTTTCCTTTCTCAGGAAAATGTTGCTCTAATTAAGGAGATTAATGACCTGCGGCATGAGCTGAAAGTTACTCGAATCAAGGTACATGATCTGGAAGTAGCTCTTGGAAACTCTGGGAAGAACAAGAAACCATGTGCCATTGAATTTAAAGGTAAAATAAATTAATCTCACCTGTAATTCACAGAGAAGCAGAAAAGGTAAGACTGGGATATGCAGTTTATCCCATGTGTAAGATTTCTATGCTTGGATTAGAAGCATGTATGCCAGTATTCAGACCAGCCCTCATTTTGACAAAAGTGGCTTCAAATGAACAAATTTTACTTCAAAACCAAACCCATTGGGGGTGAAATTCAGTAGCGCCCTGTTTGGGGCGGTAATTTTTTACTCTGGAAACTTTAGCACCCGGTGAGATGGGTTGCCAAATGATGGCAAATTGAGCATTTTCACCCCAGGATTGAAGGGGGAGAGGCAGTAAACGTGGCGTTAATAGCCTCAGCTGGGCTGTGCAGTGGTGCTATTCACAGCCACTCGAGAGGTGGGCACCGGAGGAACTGGAGTGCATCGTCACGCCCGGCAACCAAATTTTAATTTGATTTTACGTTTTTTAAGTTTAATTTGTTTTAATTGCCGGTGCTTTTAGTGTCCCCCTTCCCTTTTATAGGGGGCACTGGGGAAAATTGTGATTTTAGTGCCCAAAAAAAAACACAAAAAAGAAAAACACAAAAAAAAACAAAAAAAAGGGGGGGAAAAAAAAAAGGGCCTTGTAAATGTCTGGAGTGTCACCCAGGTCGGGTGGCAGCGTTTAATGTTTTTATGTTTTGCAGGTAAACTCAAAAGAGTTTCACAGCCACTCGAGAGGTGGGCACCGGAGGAACTGGAGTGCATCGTCACGCCCGGCAACCAAATTTTAATTTGATTTTATGTTTTAAAGTTTAATTTGTTTTAATTGCCGGTACTTTTAGTGTCCCCCTCCCCTTTTATAGGGGGCACTGGAAGAAAAATTGTGATTTTAGTGCCCAAAAAAAACCCAAAAAAAAAAGAAAAACACAAAAAAAAAACACCAAAAAAAAAGCCTTGTAAATGTCTGGTGTGTCATCCAGGGCGGGTGGCACGGTTTAATGTTTATGTTTTTTCAGGTAAACTCCAAAAGAGTTTCACAGCCACTTACTCAATTTCAGCTGGGTTCCATTCAGCAATCAGCCTTCAATCCTTAACTCCAGCTCCATCTGGCTCTTGGGTGGTCATTTGAACCTGCTAATGCTCATTTTCAGCATTTCTGAAGTCATTCATTCATCTCTGGAGTTCAGGAAGGAACTGAAGTAGCTGCTGCAAATCCCACTTCAAGGGAGAAGGCCACGAGATTCAGCGGTGTGGCTCTGGAGGCATTGATGGTAGCACGAGAGTCCTTCCCTGTTCCCTGCCTCGGGAAGGCGGCCAGCACCGCAGGTTTTCCGTGCCACGTGGCAAGAGCTGGCCCGGGAGGTGTTGGCTAGCACTGAGGTGCAGAGAAGCCTCACACAGGGTCGCAAGAAATTCAGCGACCTACGTCGGGTGGTGAAGGTGAGTACAAGCTTCCACACCTCCGCCATACCAGCCTCTCAACCTCTGTCCGCGCACACTGTGCAAACCACCACTTCCACACCATTCAACCACCAAGCATCTGCAGATAGTCACTCTCACAGCCTCATCTCACGCCTTGCCTACATACATAGCTATTCAACCACGGAAGGCATATCTTCCGCATGCATTGCTGGATTCTTACTCACACAAGCTCCTTCCTTTTGCAGGCCAAGATGGCACATAACAGACAGGGGCAGCAGAGGACTGGAGGAGGGGAACCTGACCTATGACCCCACTGAGGAGCAAGTGCTGCGGCTCATGGTTCCACAGGTGGTGGGCATCGTGGCCGGCGGAGACATCGACCCTGCTGGGGGCAACAATGGTATCTTTATAACATCTCCTTCTCTCATAGCACCTCCCCTCCCCTCCCCCCCCCCCCACCCCACCAGCATGCTTCAGCACTTTCCAATCCCCTCTCCTTCTCCCATGCCATTTCCTTCCCCACACCAGCTTTATCACTTTCCAGCTCCTGATACTGTCTGTATTCCTTGCTCCATTCCTGCCCTACTGCCCTCACCTTAATGCGAGATTTGTGCCATTTATGCTTTCATAGAAGCAGGCAGAAGCTGTCCATCCTGCACCCGAGTCCTCCAACACATTGTGGAGGGAGATGAAGAGGAGGAGGAGACAAGCACTACGTCATTGCATCTCTCACCCACAGGCATCAGCTCAGAAACTGGCACTACACGTTCGTTAGAGGTTAGCTTAGTAGAGGAGTCTGCATTGGGTGATGCACCGGGACCTAGCGGAGCCATCTCCCCAGAGGGTGAGTTCGCGTGCGAGTTCTGCTCCACAGGACTCCAATGAGGACTTCAATGGGGAGGCATTCACACAAAGGGTAATGGCCGTGCACTCTTGACATCATAGGTCCAATGGCAAGGGTGCCCGAGAGGCTCTTGGCAGTGGTAAGGAGCATGGAGGAGTCCACCTCCAGCATTGCAGAGAGCTCTGCGAACACCCTGGAGGCCATCATTGCCAGTCTGCAGATGATGGTGAACTCCCAGAGAGACTGTGCAGATCCAGACCTCATGACGCACAGGCGGAAGCAACTCAACGTCTTAGTGCTGTAATGCAGACAATGGTTCATGGTATTGAAGCTCAGGCTGCTCTCGTGCAGTCTCAGGTTGATGCCACGTAATGCCTTGGTGCTGTCATGCAATCAGTGAGTGCTGGCATAGAGTCTCCGACTGCTCTCACACTGTCTCAGTTTGAAGCCACGCGTGCTCTGACTGGTGTCATGCAGTCAATGCCTGCCGGCATCCAGTCTCAGACTGCTCCACCACAGTCCACCGGGGATCTCACGGTGTCACAGTAGCCCATCAAACTGTGCTCCAGCAGTGGGGATGCTGAGGTGCTGCCCCGGGGGAGTGGCATTGTGTCAGTGGAGCAGGAACCTGCTGTCCTCTCTCAGGATGACAGCAGGTTCCTGAGCCCACCACTGCCACTCCGCCATTGCACTTGATGCTGGCCGTCACTCAGCCAGCCCAGACTGCCGCCGCCCAGTCTGAAGTGATGCAGCCTACAGCCTGGCCTTCCAGGTCCAGAGCTGGTTGAGGGCATCCTGCAAGGCCATCTCTAGTATCTGACCCTGACACAAAGCGGCCTTCCACCAGGCATGCTGCAGCCACAGGGGACACACTGTGAAGGAGCACTAGGTTAGTTAGACTGTTAGCGTTAGTGTTTTCTCTGAAGAATCACTCAACACTCAGGGTCGGTTCCAATGCTGAAGCAGCTTTATTACGCTCAGCGGGAAGGAAAAACTCAGGACCGTATCCAGGTTTCTCTTCACAGAACAAAGAGTTACATGTACCTTTATATGTTTTACAACAGTTACAAAACAGCTTACTGCAGTTACACAGCTCATCACGGCTGGACACAAGCCAATCATAACGATTATAGATTACATATAGGTTTTTTAATCCAATAGAATTCTCCTAGTAACCAGGGAACCATTGTCAATTTGGGTTGATCGATGACTTTATATGTTCTCTCCCTAGTTCTTTCATCTGGGAGAAATAATTGGTTTGTAGCCTTGTTTACAGCAAATGGTTTCCCTCTTATCTTTCTTCCTGGGGAATTAATTGGTTTATGGCCTTGTTCACAGGAGATGGCTTCCTTCTTATCTCTGCCTTCCCAGGCATTCCTACAGTGGGCCTCACAGGGTTATTGCTCGGTCAGTGAACGTTCAACAGTTCACAGTTTGACTACCTGATTTCCCATAATGCCTGGGCAGCCATTTTATGTGTGTGTCCATTTAAGCTTATGTGAGTTCTAAATATCCAGCAGGTGCCTAATGCCTAAGTCTATATATATCTTTCGACTCTCTACAACAATTCCCCCTTTCGGTAAAGGGACTAGCCCTAGTCCCCTTTTAACCGAAATACTGCCTTTATCTGATATTTGTGCACGGCCCGGTATTCCTTGCCTCAACGTGCTGGCCAGTCACGCGGTTTCAGGAGTTCCGGTTGCTCAAATCAAATTAACAAAGGCTAGCTCCTCCCGTCCCCTTATCAAACAGACTTGTTTAATATCCAGGGAACGGTGATTGGTCCGTTTCTGCCGTTTGTGGCGCCTGCATACCTGGCAGGCCATCACGCCCCATGTTATTGCTAAGATTAATTGTATTCCGACCAGTGTGTGTGAAATAATTCGAATCCATGGGTGGATGTTCACATTTATTCCCCAGTCCCAGACCTTTCTCCACCAACTCTGACTTTGTAAGTCTACCTCGGTATCTTCTTTGATTTTAGTTTGTAGCTGGTGATAGAGTTTTACAGATTGACCCACTCTGAGCCTCAACTCCCGTAATACTTCGGTTAGATGTGGGATAGGGACCTGCTCTGGCTCGTCATAATCCTGCAAATGATCATGGAGCTGATCAGTTACTTCAATAACTTCAGGCTTCCGGCGCCTAACCTGGGTGATATGCGCTTGCCCGATCGCGACAGGTCGTAGTGGTGTAAAGCAAAAGTTTGGCTGCGGTATAGGGCACTGCAGGTCATTATACTGGTATGAACGCTCAGTAGTAGAGACGCAGTATCTTCTCCTCCCTCCGTAGCCTGCCCTCGCGAAGTGCATGTGTGCGGGCACTATTTCTAGTACACACCCATTGGTTCGGTTAAACCCGCACTCGTCTAGTTCGCCTCGGCCCACCGGGTGAGGGCATACTGTGATTTCCCCTCTTTGCTTGCAATCTGCTAGGGAAATCCCGGTAAGTATGTTGTTTCGACGAACGGCAGAGGTGGTGGTCAGGTAGTAGCGTATGGAGACATTTTCCCGTATTACTCCGATATTCTCTAGTTGGTATAAGGGGAACGGCCCTGAGTCCGGCGTTGCTATGGGGATCAACAGGACTATCCCTATCCCGGTAGTCCTACCCATCTGGCAATCTGGAATTGCGGGGTATACTCGGGTCAGTCCCTTCAGAGTACAATTATCCAGTGTCCCCCTTTGGTTCGCCAACTGAGCTAAATGTGAACTGTCTATCCAATCGGGTACCTCCCCGCGTTGGATCTGGTTGAGGTTGTGGCGGATCTGTCCCACCATCCACAGACCATAAGCATGACAGAGTTGCCCCTGCCTTTGCTTTATTGTATCTTCTTGTTCTCTATCAATGAGGTGATTGATGGTTTTAGCGTGAGCTTCCAGGACTGAGATGCCATCCAACTGGATTTCGGCCCCCTCCTTTCCTAGGTTGGCCTGGTCTTCCTGGTTTTGCTCCACCCTCTCCAATAACCCCTTCATCACCCCTTTAAGCTGTTCTACCCTCTCATTTAGCCCTTGTATGTCTATCGAGTTCACTACGGAGGTTCCTGTATTGAAAACGGTAGCAACATCATTTACTATTTCCCTCTTCACCCTGGGTGCTAACCCCTGTCCCCGGAACTTACTGGCACCCATGGCATCGGCAGCCTGCTGCATTACGACTTTACTTAATACATTGTACATCTTCCTTGACTGTTCGGTACAATATTCCGGCATCTGGATGCCTGAAATATTGATCAGAACAGGCACAATTTCATGTTTAACATTATCATACAATAATTCCCCTTCGTTGTACATTGCAATCCCATTTTCTGGTCCCTTAGTAGTTATGGGACAAGGCAGTTCTTCGGGCAATGTAGTGATTCTTATGGGGCGCGGTGTCGGAGGGGGTGAGAAACATACATACAATTATATTGCAGCCGCCCCCGCCTCCTCGTAATACCCACACAGCCCCATTCCCTTCTTGCGGATGACTGATTGCTGGGATTGTCCCGGAGGCGCGCAAATTATGCCGAAAGTACATTCATCAGGCCCTTTGACATCCCTCCGTTTAATGCATCTGCTCCTTATACCCGTGGAGCACTGTACACATACTCTTATTCTTATTAGGATTCTTATTAGGATTCACTTGTAACCATGCATTAAAATAAGTCCTGTCCTTGCTCCAGTCCTTGGTTGCTGGGATGCACATTCCGTCCGTTAAATTAAACAAGACTCCATAGTTCATATAGTTGTTTATTTCCAGCGTGCTCTGCTGTCCGTCGGTGTTGCCCAGGGTACGTGCATGTCGCAGGGCTATCCATATTACGAGTAGCGCCTTTCGTATTCCCATTCCGGTAAGTATTATCTGTAATTTTAAACAGACGGCCTGGTCGTCACCAGGGGTTAAGTTTTTTTGCTCTACGAGTGTCCCTGTCACCCTGCAAAATCAGAAGGACAAGGTTATAATCGAACCATTTCGAGCTGAATCTGTAGGGCGTGCGCCCGTGTCTTTACCCACTTAAATATTACCCAAACTCCTATTATGACCAAGGCCAAAGCTATTCCTCCAAACATCGCTGTCTGCTTTACCGTTAGGTTGGGTTTGTGGACTACACCTACCCACCGTGGGGTACATTGGCTCTATTGCCAGAGGTGATGGTGCTATGGCTGCGCACTGCACTATCCGTCTAGTCCCGTTATCTCTTCCAGCCTGTTTATCTTAGCTTTTAACTCTTCAATTTGTTTTATTGAATATCTATTTCTTTATTGTATCAGGCAAGTATTATTACATAAGCTAGTTCTGTTTTTATTTTTGTTTCCTCTGTTAGGTGAGTCTTTTTTTTTCCCTATTAAGAAATCCAAATTAATAATGTTCAGTATAAAACGGCTGTCAATGGAAAGGGTTAACTCCTTTCCAGGTTTGTAAGAAGACCTGATGTCATTACGTGACTTCACGTAATCATCTGAAAAAAAAGTCTTTGTGCCTTCAAAACTGGCTTCGAAATTAGGAATCCGTTAAACAGCATAAATCATTAGAGTAAACTCCAATGTTTTCTTAACTTCTAATTCAAGTACTTGCCAAAGAATTTTTTTTTTTAAATTGTTTTAAAACAAGACCACACATACAATAGCAATTTTGTTTACTGAAATTCAATTCTGTTTTTTTTTTATTTCTCTCTTTCTCCTCGTTATCTTCAAAACCCTCCTGCTTGTTTAGACTGTTCGGGACATTTTGGAAATCTTTTCAAACTGCATTGAAACTTTTTCATAATTGAAAATTCGAATCCATGTAGAGTGTTTTTTACTTATTCCAATTTTTTTTTTTCCTCTTCTAATTAAACCAATATCTTTTTCACAGCAAACATCAACTAGTATTTAGTAAGTTATGTCTTTTTCCATTTAGTCCGTTACATCTTTTTTTTTTTCTTTCTTCAAATTAGGTTTTGTATTTTACACGGAGGGTTCGTAACTCCATAAAGTTGTTAATTTGTTTACTTTCAAAGTGGCGTCTTTATCTTTTTCTTTTTCTCCATAACTGGAATGGAGACCAGCTTTGAGAGTTTGAGTGCTGCCTTTCGTTATCTCAAAATGCTCCAGTTTCAAAGCCGTTACTAAAGCTTGCTGTTTTTTAACATTTTCCAAAAGTTCCTTTTACACCTTCGCAGATAGCTCGCCACTTGCCCAGGAGTTTGACCTGATCAGATTTAATTTAATCTTTTTTTTTTAAATCCACCTCAGTATTTCCTGTGCCTTCTCTGAATATCTCAAAATCCCAATTCAAACTTTGTAATTTCAATCTTTATTTGAAACTTTTTTTTTTAGAAGCTCTTTTTTTTTAAAGCATTCTTTATCTCATTCCGAGACTAAATTTATGTCTTTCAACCCAATCAATCATTGCATGTTTTCTTTCGGCAAGTAAGTGAGCATGTCAAATAAATATTTTGCTCAACAAACCTATTCTTTATTTGTTTATTCTCCTAGCTCCGTAACTTATCATCCGAATAAATCCACACCTGCGTTTCTAACTTAAATGTCTTAAAACTTCCCACATACAGGACAACATTACAAAGGGTTTAAAAAAAAAAGACTTTCACTCTGTTTCTAAAATAAACAGACACTTGCATTCCTCTTCCAACCAGGCTTTCGGAACATGAAAACATAAAACAAAAATTCATTCTGCAGTCAAAAATCACACAGACACTTCTCACTCAACGATCAGACATTTACAACAGTCTCTCTTCTTGTTTTGGCCGGCTCTATTTTTGGATCCATGACCTTTCAGGGAATTCGTAGTTTTATCTAAATAATTCCTCACATAACTAATTCCTGAGGATTCCACCCTGCTTTAATCATTTTTTCAATTAGCTTCTTTTGTTTTTCCGCCAGGTGGCGGGTAAGCGACCCTTCTGGTCCCCACTCGAGTTTACTTGTTTTCATGGCCATTCCTGGGTAGGACTGGTATCGTTAGGAATCTACTCTCAGCGGTCCGCTTTCTTTCTAGCGCGACTTGTAGTAAACTGTCTCTTGGCTACTGTCAGGTCACAAGTTCTGCTGTTACACAAACTTATACAATTCTTAAAAACGCGTTTAAGCAATTCCCGCAGTGCTCTACGTATCCTTAACGACTACCTACCACCGCTCAGCCCGTTGGTCCGACCCTGTTCACAGGTTTGGATTCCGTTAGCCGCTGTACACCGCTTGGTTCTATCCCGGGGTATTTCAAATTACACTACTGGGTCCGGAAGATGTCTCTCGGTATCACGATCCCACGGTCTAAGTGTGTTCCCTACGCCTACTTGGTTCCTGGCCGTCACGTGGGACAAAAGTCCTCTTAATTCAGGCTCAGGCTAGGCGTTTGAGATATTAGACCGTCTCCTCATGTCGATCAACCAGCTTCCACCTTCCGCACCCTTTATACTTAAAAATTGTTTTTTATACTCACCCGGGTTTTTTCCAAGGGCGTCCAGCGACTCCGGGAAATCCTGCCGACTACGCCATTGTTAGCGTTAGTGTTTTCTCTGAAGAATCACTCAACACTCAGGGTCGGTTCCAATGCTGAAGCAGCTTTATTACGCTCAGCGGGAAGGAAAAACTCAGGACCGTATCCAGGTTTCTCTTCACAGAACAAAGAGTTACATGTACCTTTATATGTTTTACAACAGTTACAAAACAGCTTACTGCAGTTACACAGCTCATCACGGCTGGACACAAGCCAATCATAACGATTATAGATTACATATAGGTTTTTTAATCCAATAGAATTCTCCTAGTAACCAGGGAACCATTGTCAATTTGGGTTGATCGATGACTTTATATGTTCTCTCCCTAGTTCTTTCATCTGGGAGAAATAATTGGTTTGTAGCCTTGTTTACAGCAAATGGTTTCCCTCTTATCTTTCTTCCTGGGGAATTAATTGGTTTATGGCCTTGTTCACAGGAGATGGCTTCCTTCTTATCTCTGCCTTCCCAGGCATTCCTACAGTGGGCCTCACAGGGTTATTGCTCGGTCAGTGAACGTTCAACAGTTCACAGTTTGACTACCTGATTTCCCATAATGCCTGGGCAGCCATTTTATGTGTGTGTCCATTTAAGCTTATGTGAGTTCTAAATATCCAGCAGGTGCCTAATGCCTAAGTCTATATATATCTTTCGACTCTCTACAACAAGACCAAAGAGGGAGTATAAGGAAATGCACAAGGGTGAATACATTATGTAAGCCTTGATATAAATTTTGATTGAATGTTTAATTTTTGCTGTTGTCTCTCATTTCAGTTTTGGGGCTTTGGAATGGAAGGGCCAATGGATGTGGTCATGGGGACATCCAGAGGAACCGGGAAGTGGGATGTAATTCACTGGAACCGAACTCTGATGAGACGGTCACGCTCGTCCCTTGCACAATCGAGATTACCTTGCTGCTTCCTCCGTCGCTGATGTTGTTGCTGCTCCTCGTCCTCCTCCTCCTCCTCAGGCGGTGCGGCTATGCCTAATAACAATGGCTGTGCCCTCATGATGGCGAGACAACGATAAATGGGGACACGCACTCAGGCGGGTACTGGAGGACTCCTCCAGAGCAGTCAAGGCAGTGGAACTGTTACTTCAACACTCAGACGGTCTGCTCAATGATGTTCCTGGTGGCGGCATAGCTCTCATTGTATGAGTTCTGGGCAGGAGTGGTGGGGTTGCGGAGGGAAGTCATAAACTAGATGGATAGCGGATAGCCCTTGTCTCCGACCAGCCAGCCGCGAGCTTGATTTGGTGGCTGGAACAGAGCTGGCACACCGGTCCCACGCAGGATGAAGGCATCATGGCTGCTGCCAGAATAGCAGGCATTGACAGTGAGGATTCTGCATGTGCGGTCGCACACCAACTGCACATTCAGTGAGTAGAAGCCTTTGTGATGCGGTGCCCGCAAAGCAACGTGGATGCAGTCAATGGCACCCTGCACCATGGGGAAGCCTACTATTCTGGCAAAGCCACATGCACTGTACTGCTTGTACTGGTTCTCTCTACTCATGGAGAAGGAGAAATAGTCCCTCCTCATTCTGTACAGAGCATCTGTGACCTCGTGGATGAAGCAATGGACGCCAAACTGGGAGATGTTGGAGATGTGTCCTGTCGCTCCCTGGAAGGATCCATTGGTGTAGAAATTGAGCGAGATGGTGACCTTGACTGCCACTGAGAGAGATGTCCTCACCCTGGTTGCAGCAGATGGCAGAGTTCTGTAACCACGTCATTGCTGAAGCCCAGCCTTTGTACACACTGTTCCTCAGTGAAATTGATGTAGGAGAACTGCTGCCAGAATACCCTGGGAGAGTAAGGCCACCTGTTGCCAGCCCTGTGGCACCTTCTCCCACTGGCCACATTTTGCTGCCTTTCTCCCTGTCCTGCTCCCTGTACTGCTCTCTATCTTTGTCTCTCTGCAGACACGGTACGCTGCTGGCGGAGGGAGTGAATGTTTAAGGTGATAGAAGGGGTGCCATTCAAGTGGACTGCTTTGTCCTGGATGGTGTCAAGCGTATTGAGTGTTGTTGGAGCTGCACTCATCCAGGCAAGTGCAGAGTATTACATCACACTCCTGACGTGTGCTTTGTAAATGGTGGAAAGGCTTTAGGGAGTCCAGAGATGGGTCACTTGCTGCAGAATACCCAGCCTCTGACCTGCTCTTGCAGTCATAGTATGTGACTGGTCCAATTAAGTTTCTGGTCAATGGTGACCCTCAGAATGTTGATGGTGGTGGATGCAGTAATAGTAATGGCATTGAATATCAAAGGGAAGTGGTTGGACTTTCTCTTGTTGGAGATAGTCATTGGCTGGCACTTGTGTGGTGTGAATGTTACTTGCCACTTATCAGCCCAAGCCTGAATTTTGTCCGGGTCTTGTTGCATGCGGACATAGACTGCTTCATTATCTGAGGAGTTGCGAATGGAACTAAATCATCAGCGAGCATCCCCACTCCTGACCTTATGATGGAGGGAAGGTTATTGATGAAGCAGCTGAAGTTGGTTGGGCCTAGGACACTGCCCTAAGGAACTCCTGCAGTGATGTCCTGGGGCTGAAATGATTGGCCTCCAACAACCACAATCATCTTCCATTGTGCTAGGTATGACTAGCCAGTGGAGAGGTTTCCCCCTGTTTCCTATTGACTCCATTTCACTAGGGCTCTTTGATTCCACACACGGTCAAATGCTGCCTTGGACCAAGGTTGCAATAGATCCAGAGCTGAGTGGTCCTGACGGAACACAAGTTGAGCATCGATGAGCAGGTTATTGGTGAGTAAATGTCGCTTGATAGCATTATTGACGGCATCTTCCATCACTTTGCTGATGCTGGTAATTGGCCAGATTCGATTTGTCCTGCTTTTTGTGGACAGGACATACCTAGACAATTTTACACTTTGTCGGGTTGATGCCAGGTTGCAGCTGTACTGGAACAGTTTGCCTAGAGGCACGGCTAGTTCTGGAGCACAAGACTTCAGCACTACAGCCGGGATGTTGTCAGGGCCCATAGCCTTTGCTGTATCCAGTGCGCTCAACCATTTCTTGATATCATGTGAAGTGAATTGAATTGGCTGAAAACTGGCTTCTGTGATGGTGGGGACCTCAGTCGAAGGTCAAGATGGATCATCCACTCGGCAATTCTGACAAAGTTGCAAGCACATCAGCCTTGTCTGTTGCACTCACTTGCCATCATTGAGGATAGGATGTTCATGGAGCCTCCTTCTTCCATTAGTTGTTTAATTGTCTACCACCATTCACAGCTGGATGTGGTAAGACTACAGAGCTTTGATCTGATCCATTGGTTATGGGATTGCTTAGTTCTGTCTACAGCATACTACTTCAGCTGTTAAGCATGCATGTAGTCCTGTGTTGTAGCTTCACTGGGTTGGCACCTCATTTTTAGGTATGCCTGGTGCCCACAGTGTCTCATGGATGCCCAGTTTTTAGCAGCTAGATTGATTCTGAATCTATCCCATTTAGCACGATGGAGAGTCTCCTCATTATGAAGATGGGACTTCGTCCCCTCGAGGATGCTCGTGGCCACTCCTACCAGTACTGTCATGGACAGATGCATCTGCAACAGGTAGATTGATAAGGGCGAGGTCAAGTAGCTTTCTTGCTCGTGTTGGTTCTCTCATGTGCTGTAGGCCCAGTCTGGCAGCAATGTCCTTCAAGACTCGACCAGCTTGGCCGATATTGGTGCTACCGAGCCACTCTTAGTGATGGACATTGAATTCCCCCACTCAGAGTACATTTTGTGCCCTTGTTACTCTGCTTCTTCCATGTTGTGTTCAACATGAAGGAGTACTGATTTATCAGCTGAGGGAGGCAGTATGTGGTTTCCTTGCCCATGTTTGACCTGATGCCATGAGACTTCATGGGGTCCGGAGTCAATGTTGAGGTCTCCCAGGCAAGGGTGCACAGGCTTGCGGCTGCGCTTCAATCGGGCAGGCCATTGGAAGATATTACACATGCCAAATTTAAAGGGACTGCACACATGAAAAAAAATTAGAGGGAACCTTGCTCTCAAAGGCACTCGACTGTATACCACTGTGTCTCCAGCTCTGGTGGGTCTATAATGGAGGAGTCTGGGACATTGGCTGGGACAGGGTAAGGAAGGCAGATTTCCTTCCCTAAAGGACATTAGTGAACCAGATGTTTTTTTTTTTACAACAATCTGGTAGTATCACAGTCACATTAATGATATTAGCGTTTTATTCCAGATTTCTTTAATGAATTGAATTTAAATTCCTCAGCTGCCGTGGTGGGATTTGAATTCCTATTTCTGCATTACTAGTTCAGTAACATAACCCTGTTATAACCCTGCTATCATACCCTGTTATCCCTGGTGTCCTGGCCAATATTTATCCCTAAATTAACTTCACTAAGAACAGATTACCTGGTCATTATCACGTTGCTGTTTGTTGGAGCCTGCTGTGGGCAAATTGGCTTCTACGTGCCCTGTATTACAACAGTGACGACACTTCAAAAAGTATTTCATTGGCTGTAAAGTACTTTGGGACATATGCGTTATATAAATGCAAGTCTTATCATTCAGTCGCTCAATACAAGCTGTATATCGTGAAATCTAGTTTAACATTTTGATTTAAACCTAGAACTTTAAAACTGTAGGTATCATAAGTTGCCTGCCAGTGGCAGTTAACTGTCAGTCAGCTGAAATTGTTTGTCTTGAATAGGTGTTAATGACAGACAAAAGTTGTGCTGAGTCAACAATTGTAAATTGGGTAGCTCCAAAGGGTAAAAAAGTCAACTGTTGTTCAGTGCACATAGAGGTCTTAAACGGAATGCTTTATTTGGGAATTTGGAAAGAGTGGGAATTTGGAAAGAGTGGGAATTTGTGGAATATTAAAATCAATTTTATTTTAAGTAAAAATAGGTAAGTGATATTTCACGAGCTGCTGGGTTGGTCAGTTTGGTTAGTTTTTCTCTCTTTTCTTGGTCATTGGTTTAAATTAAGAGTTAGGATTATTAACTAAATGTTCAAAACTTCAAATCTTAACTAATTGAATACATTACAGATGGCAGGGCAGGTGATGTGTTTCTGCTGTTGCATGTGGGACACCATTGAGGTCCACGGTGACTGCAGCTTGAGGAAGTCCCGGCTCCATGTTGATGAGCTGGAATCCGAGCTGCAGACACTACGACACATCAGGGAGGGGGGAGAGTTACCTGCACACTGCTATCCAGGAGCTAGTCACACCAATTAGATTAATTAATTCAAATTCAATCTGTGGTCAGGGACAGGAGGGTGTGACTATGAGTGAGGAAGGTATGGGTACTCAGGATGGAGTGATGGAGGAGCCTCAGCCCTTGCTCTTGTCCAACAGGTTTGAGGCTCTTACTACCTGTGTGGACAAGAGCAGGGACTACAGGGAGGATGAGCAAACTGACTACAACACCGTGGTACAGGGTGCCATTCAAGTGGGGGGGAGTAAAAAGAAACGTAGTGGTAGGGAACAGTATCATTAGTGGGATAGATACTGTTCTCTGCAGCCGAGAGTTTGAGTCCCAAAGGCTGTGTTGCCTACTCAGTGTCAGGGTTAAGGACATCTCCTCTGGGCTGGAGAGGATCTTGGAGTGGTGTGTGTGTGATTGGTGGCGGGGGGCGGAGGGGAAGATCCAATTGTCGTGGTCCACGTGGGTACCAACGATATAGGTAGGACAAACAATGAGTTTCTGCTGAGGGATTATGAGCAGCTAGGGGCCAAATTAAAAAGCACAACCACAAAGGTAATAATCTCTGGATTACTACCTGAGCCACGAGCAGATTTGCATAGGGTAAATAAGATCAGAGAATTAAACATGTGGTTCAAGACTGGTGTGGGAGAAATGGGTTTTGGTTTGTGGGACACTGGCACCAGTACTGGGGTAAGAGGGAGCTGTTCTATTGGAAAGGGCTGCACTTAGAGCGTGCTGGGACTAGGGTCCTGGCGAATCAAATAACTAGGGTTGTAGAAAGGGCTTTAAACTAATTAGTGGGGGGGGAGGGTTCAAGTGAGCAGAATTTTAAACAGTCAAAGAATAAGGAGAAGGCAATAGAGCAGGGTAGCACTGGGGGAATTGAAAACCAGAGTGTGACAGGAAGGGACAGAATGTATAAACATAAAAGTGTATCAGAAAATGGGGTCAAAGCAAGAAAAAAATGGTTAAAAAAAAATCCAAATTTAAAAGCTCTTTATCTGAATGCACGCAGCATTCGAAACACAATAGATGAGTTGATGTCACAAATAGATACAAATGGGTATGATCTGATAGCCATTACAGAGACGTGGTTGTAAGGTGATCAAGGCTGGGAACTAAATATTCAGAGGTATTTGACATTTCGGAAGGACAGACAGAAAGGAAAAGGAGGTGGGGTAGCACCGTTAATAAAGGATGCGATCAGTGCGATAGTGAGAAACGATATTGGCTCAGAAGATCAAGATGTTGAATCAGTTTGGGTGGAGATAAGGAATAATAAGGGGGGAAAGTTGCTGGTGGGAGTAGTCTATAGGCCCCCTAACAGTAGCTACACTGTGGGACGGACTATAAATCAAGAAATAATGGAGGCTTGTAAAAAAGGAACGGCAATAATCATGGGCGATTTTAACCTTCATATTGATTAGCCAAAGCAAATTGGCCAGGGTAGCCTTGAGGAAGAGTTCATAGTGTATCCGGGATAGTTTCCTTGAACAGTACGTTGCAGAACCAGCCAGGGAACAAGCTATCTTAGATCTGGTACTGTGTAATGAGACAGGATAAATAAACAATCTCCTTGTAAAGGATCCTCTAAGAATTGAATTTCAAATTCAGTTGGAGGGTGAGAAAGTTGGATCTCAAAACAGTGTCCTAAGCTTAAACAAAGGAGACTGCAAAGGTATGAGGGCAGAGTTGGCTAAAGTGGATTGGGAAAATAGATTAAAGTGTGGGATGGTTGATGAGCAGTGGCAGACATTTAAGGAGATATTTCATAACTCTCAATAAAAATATATTCCAATGAGAAGGAAAGACTGTGAGAGAAGGGATAACCATCCGTGGCTAACTAAGGAAATAAAGGATGGTATCAAATTGAAAACAAGCGTATATAAAGTGGCCAAGACTAGTGGAAGGCTAGAGGATTGGGAAACTTTTAAAAGCCAGCAAAGAACGACTAAAAACAATGATAGAGATGGAAGCTAAATTACGAAAGCAAACCAGCACAAAGTATAAAAACAGATAGTAAGAGTTTCTACAGGTATATAAAAAGGAAAAGAGTGGCTAAAGTAAATATTGGTCTCTTAGAGGATGAGACTGGAGAATTAATAATGGAGAATGAACAAATATTTTGTATGGGTCTTCACGGTAGACAAGGTTCCACAGAAGAGATTAGTGTGCAAAATTAAGGCACTTGGGATTGGGGGTAATGTATTGACGTGGATAGAGAACTAGTTGGCAGACAGAAAGCAAAGAGTGGGAATAAATGGGTCCTTTTCAGAATGGCAGGCAAGGTTCAGTACTGGGACCCCAGCTATTTACAATATATATTAATGATTTAGACGAAGGAATTGGATGTAATATCTCCAAGTTTGCAGATGACACTAAGCTGGGTTGTAGTGTGAGCTGTGAGGAGAATGTTAAGAGGCTGCAAGGTGAGGTGAGTGGGAAAATGCATGGCAAATGCAGTATAATGTGGATAAGTGTGAGGTTATCCACTTTGGTGGCAAAAACAGAAAGGCAGAATATTATCTGAACGGTGACAGATTAGTAAAAGGGGAGGTGCAACGAGACCTGGGTGTCATGGTGCATCAGTCATTGAAAGTAGGAATGCAGGTACAGCAGGCAGTAAAAAAAGCAAATGGCATGTTGGCCTTCATAGTGA
The DNA here is from genome assembly GCF_044704955.1 of Pristiophorus japonicus. Lineage (NCBI taxonomy): Eukaryota > Metazoa > Chordata > Chondrichthyes > Pristiophoridae > Pristiophorus > Pristiophorus japonicus. Next base: position 36,055,553 of record NC_091984.1, read on the forward strand.
GAGGATTTGAGTATAGGAGCAGGGAAGTCTTGCTGCAGTTGTACAGGGTCTTGGTGAGAGCACGCCTTGAGTATTGTGTGCAGGTTTGGTCTCCTAATCTGAGGAAGGACATTCTTGCTATTGAGGGAGTGCAGCAAAGCTTCATCAGACTGATGCCTGGGATCGCAGGACGGACGTGTGAAGAAAGACTGGATTGACTAGGCTTATAGTCACTGGAATTTAGAAGAATGAGAGGGGATCTCATAGAAGCATATAAAATTCTGATGGGATTGGACAGGTTAGATGCAGGAAGAATGTTCCCGATGTTGGGGAAGTCCAGAACCAGGGGTCACATTCTCAAGATAAGGGGTAAGCCATATAGGACCAAGATGAGGAGAAACTTTTTCACCCTGAGAATTGTGAACCTATGGAATTCTCTACCACAGAAAGTTGTTGAGGCCAATTTGTTGGATATATTCAAAAGAACATAAGAACATAAGAATTAGACACCGGAGTAGGCCATCTAGCCCCTCGAGCCTGCTCCACCATTCAACAAGATCATGGCTGATCTGGCCATGGACTCAGCTCCACTTACCCGCCTGCTCCCCATAACCCTTAATTCCCTTATTGGTTAAAAATCTATCTATCTGTGATTTGAATAGCCTCAACTGCTTCCTTGGGCAGAGAATTTCACAAATTCACAACCTTCTGGGAGAAGAAATTCCTTCTCAACTCGGTTTTAAATTGGCTCCCCCGTATTTTGAGGCTGTGCCCCCTAGTTCTAGTCTCCCCGACCAGTGGAAACAACCTCTCTGCCTCTATCTTGTCTATCCCTTTCATTATTTTAAATGTTTCTATAAGATCACCCCTCATCCTTCTGAACTCCAACGAGTAAAGACCCAGTCTACTCAATCTATCATCATAAGGTAACCCTCTCATCTCCGGAATCAGCCTAGTGAATCGTCTCTGTACCCCCTCCAAAGCTAGTATATCCTTCCTTAAGTAAGGTGACCAAAACTGCATGCAGTACTCCAGGTGTGGCCTCACCAATACCCTGTACAGTTGCAGCAGGGCCTCCCTGCTTTTGTACTACTTCCCTCTCACAATGAAAGCCAACATTCCATTCGCCTTCCTGATTACCTGCTGCACCTGCAAACTAACTTTTTGGGATTCATGCACAAGAACCCCCAGGTCCCTCTGCACCGCAGCATGTTGTAATTTCTCCCCATTCAAATAATATTCCCTTTTACTGTTTTTTTTTTCCAAGGTGGATGACCTCACATTTTCCGACATTGTATTCCATCTGCCAAACTTTAGCCCATTCGCTTAACCTATCTAAATCTCTTTGCAGCCTTTCAGTGTCCTCTACACAACCCGCTTTCCCACTAATCTTTGTGTCATCTGCAAATTTTGTTACACTACACTCTGTCCCCTCTTCTATGTATCTATGTATATTGTAAACAGTTGTGGTCCCAGCACCGATCCCTGTGGCATACCACTAACCACCGATTTCCAACCCGAAAAGGACCCATTTATCCCGACTCTCTGCTTTCTGTTTGCCAGCCAATTCTCATCCATGCTAATACATTTCCTCTGACTCCGCGTACCTTTATCTTCTGCAGTAACCTTTTGTGTGGCACTTTATCGAATGCCTTTTGGAAATCCAAATACACCACATCCATCGGTACACCTCTATCCACCATGCTTGTTATATCCTCAAAGAATTCCAGTAAATTAGTTAAACATGATTTCCCCTTCATGAATCCATGTTGCGTCTGCTTGATTGCACTATTCCTATCTAGATGTCCCGCTATTTCTTCCTTAATGATAGTTTCAAGCATTTTCCCCACTACAGATGTTAAACTAACCGGCTTATAGTTACCTGCCTTTTGTCTGCCCAAAAGGGAGTTAGATGTGGCCCTTACGGCTAAACGGATCAGCGGGTATGGAGAGAAGACAGGAGTGGGGTACTGAAGTTGCATGATCAGCCATGATCATATTGAATGATGGTGCAGGCTTGAAGAGCCGAATGGCCTGCTCCTGCACCTATTTTCTATGTTTCTAGTACACTAAAAACATCCCAATAGTAGATAATCAAGGGGAGGGAGGAACTTAATACAATCACTATCACTAAAGTAGTAGTACTCGGTAAAATAATGGGACTAAAGGCAAACAAACCCCCTGGACCTGATGGCTTCCATCCTCAGGTCTTAAAAGAAGTGGCTGCAGAGACAGAGGATGCATTGATTGTAATCTACCAAAATTCCCTGGGTTCTGGTGAGGTCCCAGTGGATTGGAAAACTGCAAATGTAACGTCCCTATTTAAAAAAGGAGGCAGACAAAAAGCAGGAAGCTATAGACCAGTTAGTCTAACATCTGTCATTGGAAAAGTGCTGGAGTTGATTATTAAGAAAGCAGTAGCAGGACATTGAATCCTGCTTTTCCAAATCAAGCAGAGTCAACATGGTTTTCTGAAAGGGAAATCACATTTGATAAATTTTCTGGAGTTCTTTGAGGAGGTAACGAGCAGGATGGATAAGGGGGAACCAGTGGTTCTGGTGTATTTAGATTTCCAGAAGGCATTCAATAAGATGCTACATAAAAGGTTACTGCACAAGATAAAAGTTCATGGGGTTGGGGGTAACATATTAGCATTGATAGAGGATTGGCTAACTAACAGAAAACTGAGAGTCGGGATAAATGAGTAATTTTCCGGTTGGCAAACAGTAACCGCAGGGACCGGTGCTGGGGCCTCAATTATTTACAATCTATATTAATGACTTGGATGACGGGACTGAGTGTAATGTAGCCAAGTTTGCTGATGAGACAAAGATGGGTGGGAGAGCGAATTGTGAGGAGTTCACAAGAAATCTGCAAAGGGATACAGGCCCACTGGCAAAAATTTGGCAGATGGGGTATAATGTGGGCAAATGTGAGGTTATCGACTTTGGCAGATAAAATAGAAAAGCAAATTATAATTTAAATGGAGAAAAATTGCAAAGTGCTGCAGTACAGAGGGACTTGGGGGTCCTTGTGCATGAAACACAAAGTTAGTATGCAGGTACAGCAAGTAATCAGGAAGGCAAATGGAATGTTGGCCTTTATTGCAAGGGGGATGGAGTATAAAAGCAGAAGTCCTGCTACAACTGTACAGGATATTGGTGAGGCCACACCTAGAGTACTGCGCACAGTTTTGGTCTCTGTATTTAAGGAAGGATATACTTGCATTGGAGGCTGTTCAGAGAAGGTTCACTAGATTGATTCCAGAGATGAGGGGGCTCACTTATGAAGGTAGGTTGGGCCTATACTCATTGGAGTTCAGAAGAATTAGAAGTGATCTTATCGAAATATTTATAAGATAATGAGGGGGCTCGACAAGGTGGATGCAGAGAAGATATTTCTACTCATGTGGGAAACTAAAACTAGGGGACATAGTCTCAGAATAAGGGGCCACCCACTTGAAACTGAGATGAGGAGGAATTTCTTCTCTCAGGGTTGTAAATCTGTGAAATTCTCTGCCTCAGAGACTGAGTCATTGAATATATTTAAGGCGGAGATAAACAGATTTTTGAATGATAACGAAATGAAGGGTTATAGAGAGCGGGCAGGGAAGTGGAACTGAGTCCATGATCAAATCAGCCATGATCTTATTAAATGGCAGAGCAGGCTCGAAGGGCCAAATGGTCTACTCCTGCTCCTATTTCTTATGTTCAAATACATATATTTGTTTCTCTGTAAAGAGGAACAGTTTAATATTTGCATATTGGATAAAGAAACAGATGTATCAATTTTGTTTTCTTTTCTCAGATAATTGCTCACGGAGTGGTGCAGTCTCGCGTCTTAATTTTGAGCACGAAACAGAACGGATCGTTGAAATTCAGAGACTGGAAATTAAACAACTTCGGGAACAAATTCAGACACGGGAGGAGTTCCAGCACCAACCTGTTGGATCGTTTCCTGCAATTGGTATCCAATGAACATTTCAAATATGCAAGAACATGGAGTTCTTTCCTCATGTGCACATGATAAACTGTCAGCACAATTTCTGATCCATTGTGCTTAATATCAAGTCAGTCGGTTTATTCCCACTTTCAAAAGTTGCTGCTTGCCTGCTGAATAATTCCAATCTGTTTCCCAACAATAATGAAGTAGTCAGTGCTTTAACTTTTTTATTATATGTGTTTCATTCAGCAAAATTGTTTCCCCAACAGTAGGATACTTCACTTATTCGTTCAGATCAGATAGTTCTTTTAAGCAAATGAAATCTGTTCTTTTAAGCAAGTTAGACCTATATTAAGAGAATGTTATTTTTGATTAGAAGGGAGAAAAATCTGATGTGATCTATGTACTTGGAACAATCGCAGCAACAGCCAGATGCAGCACAGTAAACACCTGTGAAAGTTCGGGTCAATATTTATCAACAAATTAAAGCAACTGGAGATTGCATGCATTACTGGTTCTGCCTGTTGGTGTCTGTACCTGTTCACCAGTTCCCTCTGGTGGAATCTGTATACATTAATTCGTTCTTTCTAGTTTTTAATGTATTAAGTTATTGTGTTTCTGTTGGAACTATACACATTTACTGTTTTTTGTCTAAAAGCGAGAAAGTACTTCATGATTTTTTTAAATTTTAACTGCGAGGAAACCATATTTTTGTATTAGTTGCTGGCAACCTTCTGCGCCCCACAGCTTGAAGAATGGTACACCTTGCTACTGACATCTGCAGCAATTGGTTCTTGTTGTTGGGATTATGGCTGTATATACTTCCTGCTCCTGGATTTAGAACATAATAATTAGGACGCCTCGAGCCTGCAGCACCATTCAATAAGATCATGGCTGATCATTCCCTCAGTACCCCTTTCCTGCTTTCTCTCCATACTGTAAAGTCTGTCCCTTCAGTACAGATTCACACAAGGCACATAGTGAAGTCAAGGTCACTTAGGACCTGCACCTTTATTACACGGCTCTCGAATGCCGCAATTGCCTGAGACCTGTCCTTATATACCTGTCTGGGACAGGTATCCAATGTCTCCTGCAAGTGCACCCCTGGTGGTAAGGTAAGCTTGTGGTTACAGGTCATCTCTGGTTACAGTCATGTATAGCATGGTAAGATACAGTTATGTACAGTAGTGTGAGATACATGACACATACCCCTTGATCCCCTTAGCCGTAAGGGCCATATCTAACTCCCTCTTGAATATATCCAATGAACTGGCATCAACAACTCTCTGCGGCAGGGAATTCCACAGGTTAACAATTCTCTGAGTGAAGAAGTTTCTCCTCATCTCAGTCCTAAATGGCCTACCCCTTATCCTAAGACTGTGTCCCCTGGTTCTGGACTTCCCCAACATCAGGAACATTCTACCCGCATCAAACCTGTCCCGTCCCGTCAGAATCTTATATATTTCTGAGATCCCCTCTCATCCTTCTAAACTCCAATGTATAAAGGCCCAGTTGATCCAGTATCTCCTCATATGTCAGTCCAGCCATCCTGGAATCAGTCTGGTGAACCTTCGCTGCACTCCATCAATAGCAAGAACGTCCTTCCTCAGATTAGGAGACCAAAACTGGACACAATATTCCAGGTGAGGCCTCAACAACTGCAGTAAGACCTCCCTGCTCCTATACTCAAATCCCCTAGCTATGAAGGCCAACATACCATTTGTCTTCTTCACCGCCTGCTGTACCTGTAGACCAACTTTCAATGACTGATGAACCATGACACACAGGTCTCGTTGCATCTCCCCTTTTCCTAATCTGCCACCATTCAGATAATATTCTGTCTTTGTGTTTTTGCCCCCAAAGTGGATAACCTCACATTTATCCACATACTGCATCTGCCATGCATTTTCCCACTCACCTAACCTGTCCAAGTCACCCTGCAGCCTCTTAGCGTCCCTCTCACAGCTCATACCTCCACCCAATTTCGTGTCATCTGCAAATTTGGAGATATTACACACAATTCCTTCATCTAAATCATTGATGTATATTGTAAAGAGCTGGGGTCCCAGCACTGAGCCCTGCGGCACTCCACTAGTCACTGCCTGCCATTCTGAAAAGGACCCATTTATCCCGACTCTCTGCTTCCTGTCTGCCAACCAGTTTTCTATCCACGTCGGTATATTACCTCCAACACCATGTGCTTTGATTTTGCACACCAATCTCCTGTGTGGGACCTTGTCAAAAGTCCTTTGAAAGTCCAAATACACCACATCCACTGGTTCTCCCTTGTACACTCTACTAGTTACATCCTCAAAAATTCTAGAAGATTTGTCAAGCATGATTTCCTCTTCATAAATCCATGCTGACTTGGACCGATCCTGTCACTGCTTTCCAAATGCGCTGCTACTTCATCCTTAATAACTGATTCCAACATTTTCCCCACTACTGATGTCAGGCTAATCGGTCTATAATTACCCGCTTTCTCTCTCCCTCCCTTTTTAAACAATGGTGTTACATTAGCTACCCTCCAGTCCATAGGAACGGATCCAGAGTCGATAGACTGTTGGAAAATGATCACCAATGCATCCACTATTTCTCGGGCCACTTCCTTAAGTACTCTGGGATGCAGACTATCAAGCCCCAGGGATTTATCAGCCTTCAATCCCATTAATTTCCCTAACACAATTTCCCGCCTAATAAGGATATCCTTCAATTCCTCCTTCTACTAGACCCTCGGTCCCTTCGTACTTCCGGAAGGTTATTTGTATCTTCCTTCGTGAAGACAGAACCAAAGTATTTGTTCAATTGGTCTGCCATTTCTTTGTTCCCCATTATAAATTCACCTGAATCCGACTGCAAGGAACCTACGTTTGTCTTCACTAATCTTTTTCTCTTCACATATCTATAGAAGCTTTTGCAGTCAGTTTTTATGTTCCCGGCAAGCTTCCTCTCATACTCTATTTCCCCCCTCTTAATTAAACCCTTTGTCCTCCTCTGCTGAATTCTAAATTTCCCTCTGTGTGTATCTGTAAAGCATGCACGCCACTAGGGAGTGCATCCCCTGAAGTCCCAAGGGATCCCAGCATATCTTGGGAGCACTGTATATAAGCCGGCCCCTAAGGCCTGTTCCTCACTCTGGAGTGTCTTAATAAAGACTGAGGTCACTGTTACTTTAACCTCCCTGTGTTCAGTCTCACCTGTGTTAGGAAAACAACACTCCCAGTCCTCAGGTTTGTTGCTTTTTCTGGCCAATTTATACGCCTCCACCTTGGATTTAACACTATCCTTAATTTCCCTTGTTAGCCACAGTTGAGCCACCTTCCCCGTTTTATTTTTACTCCAGACAGGGATTGCCTATCCGCCGTCAAACCTTTAAGTATCATTTCCCAGTCTATTCTAGCCACTTCACGCCTCAAACCATCGAAGTTACCTTTCCTTAAGTTCAGGACCCTAGTTTCTGAATTAACTGTGTCACTCTCCATCTTAATAAAGAATTCTACCATGTTATGGTCGCTCTGCCCCAAGGGGCCTTGCACAACAAGATTGCTAATTAGTTCTTTCTCATTACACATCACCCAGTCTAGGATGGCCAGCTCCCTAGTTGGTTCCTCGACATATTGGTCTAGAAAACCATCCCTAATACACTCCAGGAAATCCTCCTTTGCTACCAGTTTGGTTAGCCCAATCAATATGTGGATTAAAGTCACCCATGATAACTGCTGTATCTTTATTGTATGCATCTCTAATTTCTTGTTTGATGCTGTCCCCAACCTCACTACTACCATTTGGTGGTCTGTACACAACTCCCACTAGCGTTTTCTGCCCCTTGGTATTCCGTAGCTCCACCCATACCGATTCTGTATCATCCAAGCTCATGTCCTTTCTTACTATTGCCTTAATTTCCTCTTTAACCAGCAATGCCACCCGCCTCCTTTTCCTTTCTGTCTATCCTTCCTAAATGTTGAATACCCCTGGATGTTGAGTTCCCAGCCTTGGTCACCCTGGAGCCATTTCTCCGTGATGCCAATTACATCATAGCTATTAACTGCTTATTCCGAATATTCCTCGCATTGAGGCACAGAGCCTTCAGGCTTGTCTTTCTAACACACTTTGCCCCTTTAGAATTTTGCTATAATGTGGCCCTTTTTGCTTTTTGCCTTAGGTTTCTCTGCCCTCCACTTTTACTTTCTATCTTTTGCTTCTGCCCCCATTCTACTTCCCTCTGTCTCCCTGCATAGGTTCCCCCATCCCCCTGCCAGTTTAACTCCTCCCCAACAGCACTAGCAAACAGTCCCCCTAGGACATTGGTTCCGGTCCTGCCCACGTGCAGACTGTCCGGTTTGTACTGGTCCCACCTCCCCCAGAACCGGTTCCAATGTCCCAGGAATTTGAATCCCTCCCTTCTGCACCATTCCTCAAGCCACGTATTCATTTGAGCTATCCTGCGATTTCCTACTCTGACTAGCACGTGGCATTGGTAGCAATCCTGAAATTATTATTTTTGAGGTCCTACTTTTTAATTGAGCTCCTAGCTCCCTAAATTCGCCTTGTAGAACCTCATCCCGTTTTTTACCTGTATCGTTGATACCTATATGCACCACGACAACTGGCTGTTCACCCTCCTTTTTCAGAATGCCCTGCACCCGCTCCGAGACATCAGGGAGGCAACATACCATCCTGGAGTCTCGATTGCGGCCGCAGAAACATCTATCTATTCCCCTTACAATTGAATCCCCTATCACTATCACTCTCCCACTCTTTTTCCTGCCCTCCTGTGCAGCAGAACCACCCACGGTGCCATGAACTTGGCTGCTGCTGCCCTCTCCTGATGAGTCATCCCACCCCAATAGTACCCAAAGCGGTGTATCTGTTTTGCAGGGGGATGACCACAGGGGACCTAAACGTGCTATTCACGTCATTCTCAGCATCGTGGATGTTCCAGAGTGAATCCACCCACAGCTCCAGTGCCGCAATGCGGTCCATCAGGAGCTGCAGACGGATGCACTTCCCGCACACGTAGTCGCCAGGGACACCGGAAGCATCTCTGACTTCCCACATAGTACAGGAGGAGCATAACATGTGTCTGAGCTCGCCTGCCATGATTTAACCCTTAGATAAACTTAATTTACCAAATGTCAGGTTTGTCAGCACTGAGCAGACCCGACACGCAGCGGCCAGGGAGGCAATTCAGGTTATTATGACCTTGTAAACAGAAGATCAAGAACAAATTTTAAAGGCAAGCTCAAATTTACTAGCTCTCCCAAGGGGTCCACGCTGCTCGGGCATCATGTCTGGTAAGCAGGGTGGGAGTTGAATGACCATGGAATCATCTCAATACTTGACAGCTTAAATGTGCTACAAAAGCTCCCATCTCACAGCTGTTCACTTTCCAAGCTCAGAAGCTGTTGTTTACGGCATTTGGAAGACAGATTGAGCTTTATGCAGGTTGCAAATGTTTGGAGCAAACTCTCCATCCAGTGTCAGCTCATTGGAACAAGCTCTCTCACCATTGCCAGATTGCTTCTGCCATCTCTAGTTTACCTATTATCTATTCCATGGAGCATGGGTACGGTTCATGCTGTCTCACCTTGATCCTCAGAATCTGGCCACGATCAGCCGCAACACCAGCAGCACCAACAACAAGACCACCAACCTTCACCTCAATCACCTGATGCTGCACAGGGCTGGACCGTGCTGGAGCCCATACCTCCAACATGGTATACAGGCAGAGGATGAGCTTCCTCAGCATGACTGAGCACCAGTGCAAAAGAAGGCGCAGGCTATTATTCCAGGTCGTTACAGACATTTGCAGATTGCTGGAGCAAGACCTCCAGCCCAGGGGGATGGGTGGATACCCCTTACCTGTAGCTGTAAAAGTCACTATTGCCCTCAACTTCTTCGCCTCAGGCTCCTTCCAGGGATCTGTAGCAGGATGTAACCATCAGGGTAGATAAAGGTGAACTAGTGGATGTAGTATATTTGGAGGGAGGGAACATGCCTATGAATGCAGCAGCGCTGTACGGCCCTGTCTTGAATATGCTCAAAAACTCAGCCTCCACAGCTGTCTGGTGTACAAAATTCCAATGACTCACCACCCTCTGAGTGAAGAAATTTCTCCTCATCCCAGTCCTAAATGGGCGACCCCTTATTCTGAGACTGTGACTTGTGGTTCCAGACTCCCGAGCCAGGGGAAATATTCTCCCTGCATCTACCCTGTCAAGACCTGTCAGAATGTTGTATGTTTCAATGAGATCACCTCTCATTATTCTAAACTCTCGAGAATATAGGCCGAGTCTACTCAATCTCTCCTCATAGGACAAGAATCAGTCTGGTGGACCTTTGTTGCACTCCCTCTGTGGCATGTTTTTTTCCTTAGGTAAGGAGACCAAAACTGTACACAATACTCTAGGTCTGGTCTCATCAGGGCCCTATATAATTGCAGTAACATGTCTTTACTCTTATACTCAAATCCTCTTGTAATAAAGGCAACATACATAACATAAGAAATAGGAGCAGGAGTAGGCCAATTGGCCCTTCGAGCCTGCTCCGCCATTCAATAAGTTCATGGCAGATCTGATCTTGGCCTTAACTCCACTTCCCTGCCCGGTCCCCATAACCCTTCATTTTGTTATCATTCAAAAATCTGTCTATCTCTACCTTAAATATATTCAATGACCCAGCCTCCACCGCTCTTTGGAGTAGAGAATTCCGAAGATTCACAACCCTCTGAGAAAAGAAATTCCTCCTCATTTCCATTTTAAATGGGTGACCCCTTATTCTGAAACTATGGCCCCTAGTTCTAGATTCCCCCACGAGGGGAATCATCCTCTCTGCATCATACCATTTGCTTTCTTAATTGGTTGTTGTACCTGCGTGTTAACTTTCAGTGTCTCGTGTACAAGGACACCCACTGAACACCAACACCAACATTTCCCAATCTCTCACCATTTAAAAAAATTCTCTGCTTTTCAATTTTCCTACCAAAATGGATAACTTTACATTTCTCCACATTATATTCCATTTACCATGCTCCTGCCCACTCACTTAGCCTGTCTATATCCCCTTGAAGTCTCTTTGCATCCTCCTCACAACTTGCATTCCCAACTAGCTTTGTATCATCAGCAAACTTGGATATATTACATTTGGTCCCCTCATCCAAATTATTGATATAGATTGTGAATAGCTGAAGCCCAAGCTCTGATCCTTGCAGTACCCAACTAGTTACAGTCTGCCAACCTGGAAATTACCCATTTATCCTACTCTCTTTTTGCTGTCCGTTAACCGATCCTCTATCCCATGAGCCCTAATTTTGTTTTGTAACCTCTTGTGTGGCACCTTATCGAATGCCTTCTAAAAATCCAAATACACCACATCCATTGGTTCCCCCTTATCTATTCTGCTAGTTACAACCTCAAAACACTCTAACAGATTTGTCAAACATAATTTCCCTTTCATAAATCCGTGTTGACTCTGCACAATACTATTATTATTTTCTAAATGCCCTGTTACCACATCCTTAATTCTAGCATTTCCCCTACTATTGATGACAGGCTAACTGGTCTGTAGTTCCCCGTTTTCTCTCTCACTCAATTCTTAAATAGTGGGATTACATTTGCTACCTTCCAATCTGTGGGAACTGTTTTAGAATCTATGGAATTTTGGAAGATGACAAACAATGCATCCACTATCTTTATTGCTCCCTCTTCCAAAATCCTAGGCTGTAGGCCATCAGGTCTAGGGGATTTATCAGCTTACAGTCCCATTGATTTCTCTAGTAGTACTTTTTCTATTTTTCCCTGATGTTACCTTAGTCAGTGATGCCCTATTACCTTTGTTACTCTCTCTCTCTCCTTTCCAAACCCACTCTGCTTATTTGAACCCAAAACTCTGCTCTGCTCTAGTGCCTTGGCATTTCTCTTGCTACTTTTAAATGTACTCTATCCTGAATCCTCCCCCTCCCCCCCCGCCCCACCCTGCCCCCCGCTTCATTAGTTTAAAGTCCTGTCTACTGCCCTAGTTATTTGATTCACTAGGACACTGGTTCCAGCCCGGTTTAAGTGGAGCCCGTCCCAATGGAACAGCTTCCTCTTTTCCCAGTGCTGGTGCCAGTGCCCCATGAAGCAAAACCCCTGCCTCTCACATCATCATCATCATAGGCAGTCCCTCGAAATCGAGGAAGACTTGCTTCCACTCCTGAAGTGAGTTCTTAGGTGGCTGAACAGTCCAATACAGGAATTACAGTCTCTGTCACAGGTGCGACAGACAGTCGGTGAAGGAAGGGATGGGTGGGGAGCCTGGTTTGCCGCACACTGTTTGCCGCACATTCCTTCCGCTACCTGCGCTTGCTTTCTGCATGCTCTCAGCGACGAGAGTCGAGGTACCCAGTGCCCTCCCGGATGCTCTTCCTCCACTTAGGGTGGTCTTTGGCCAAGGACTCCCAGATGTCGGTGGGGATGTTTCATTTTATCAAGGAGGCTTTGAGGGTGTCCTAGAAATATTCCTTCTGCCCACTTGGGACTCACTTGCCATGTAGGAGTTCCGAGTAGAGGGTTTGCTTTAGGAGGCTTGTGTCAGGCATGCGAACAATGTGGCCTGCCCAGCGGAGCTGATCAAGTGCGGTCAGTGCTTCTATGCTGGGGATGTTGGCCTGATCGAAGACACTAACGTCGGTGCATCTGTCCTCCCAGGGGATTTGCAGGATCTTGCGGAGACATCGTTGGTGCTATTTTTCCAATGATTTGAGGTGTCTACTGTATATGGTCCACGTCTCTGAGCCAGGAGGGCGGGTATCACTACAGCCCTGTAGACCATGAGCTTGGTGGCAAATTTGAGTGTCTGATCTTCGAACACTCTCTTCCTCAGGCGGCCGAAGGCTGCGCTGGCGCACTGGAGGCGGTGTTGAACCTTGTCGTCAATGTCTGCCCTTGCTGATAATAGGCTCCCGAGGTATGGAAAGTGGTCCACGTTGTCCAGGGCTGTGATGTGGATCTTGATGACTCTCACACCACTCTTTGAGCCACACATTTAACCTTCTAAACTCCTTATCCCTATGCCAATTAGCGCGTGGCTCAGGTAACAATCCAGAGATCATTACCTTTGAGGTTCTGCTTTTTAATTTGGACACCAACTCCTCAAACACTCTCAACAGAACTTCATTTCTAGTTCTACCTATGTGAACCACGACAACTGGATCCTCCCCTTCCAACTCCAAGTTCTTCTCCAGCGGCGAAGAGATTTCTTTAACCCTGGCAACGGGCAGACAACACCACCTTCAGTCACGGCTGGAGAGAACAGTATCTATCCCTCTGACTATACTGTCCCTGTTATGTATGCATGCTTGTATTGTTATATGATGTCTGTAACACTGAATGTACCTTACACTGTATACACCTTACTCTACTCCAGAGGGTGCTGCTACTGGAGGCCTAGGGGTTACCTGCACACTGCGGGTAACCTAGTATAAGAGGGAGCTCACAGCTTGGTGTCCTCATTTGAGGAGCTGCAAATAAAGGACTACAGTCTACACAGTTTAAGTACCATACCCTGCCTCGTGGAATCATTACCAAAGTATGTCCTTGTGGAACAGTTTGCACCTAAAGTGTGAAGTAGATGCAAGAGCTGGATAACGGGGATATCTATGTGATTAATGATCGATTTGAACATTGGATCTTTCAACACTATTTTCAAGGAGGTCACTGTTTATTTGGATATACTGATTCCTGAAGCCTGCACATCATAGAATTCATTTAAAAATTGAATTAAGAAATTATATATAATATTTTGCCATAATCTAATTTAGTTCCAATCGTAAACCTTTATTTTCTTGTAAAGTGCCTGTGGCATTGCTCAGGTTTGGTTGATATTTCTTAGTTTTTTTGATGACAGAGTTAGAAAAAGCTTTCAGAAACACATTTTACCAATCCACCAATGGCCAGGACCTGCAATGACATTGTGACAATTGACAGAAGAATTAATTGGGAAACCTTGACAGAAAATCTCGACAGCTGGAAGTATAGTTTGGGGACAGTAAGTAAATGCCCCACACAAGATTTTTATTATAGAATCAGAGAATGGTTACAGCACAGTAGGAGGCCATTCGGCCCATCGAGCCTGTGCCGGCTCTCTGCAAGAGCACTTCAGCTAGTCCCACTCTCCCGCCCATTCCCCGTAGCGCTGCAATTTTTTTCCTTCAGGTACTTATCCAAGTCCCTTTTGAAAGCCATGATTGAGTCTGCCTCCACCACCCTTTCAGGCTGTGCATTCCAGATCCTAACCACTCGCTGCATTAAAAGGTTCTCCTCATGTTGCCTTTGGTTCTTTGGGAACGGTTTTTCTCTATCAACTCTGTCTAGACCCATTGTGCTTTTGAACACCTCTATCAAATCTCTTCTCAACCTTATCTGCTCTAAGAGGAACAACCCCAGCTTCTCTAGGTATCTGAAGTCCCTCATCCCTGGAACCATTCTTGTAAATCTTCTCTGCATCCTCTCTAAGGTCTTCACATCTTTCCGAAAGGCAATGCCCAGAATTGGACAAAATACTCCAGTTGAGGCCGAACCAGTGTTTTATAAAGGTTCGTCATAGCGTCCTTGCTTTTGTACTCTCTGCCTCTATTTATAAAGCCCAGGATCCCGTTTGCATTTTTAACTACTTTCTCAACCTGCCCTGCCACCTTCAATGATCTGTGCACATATACCCCTAGGTCTCTCTGTTCATACACCCCCTTTATATTGCCTTTCTTCATTCTTCCGACCAAAATGTATCACTTTGCACTTTTCTCTGTTAAATATCATCTGCCATGTGTCCACCCATTCTATCACCCTGTTTATGTCCTCTTGAAGTCTATCGTTATCATCCTCACTGTTCACTATACTTCCAAGTTTTGTGTCATCTGAAAATGTTTAAATTGTGCTCTGTACACCCAAGTCTAAGTCATTAATATATATCAAGAAAGTAAACACTGACCTCTAGTACCAACCTCTGGGGAACCCCACTGTGTACCATCCTCCAATCCGATAAACAACTGTTCATCACTAGTCTCTGTTTCCTATCACTTAGCCAATTTCGGATCCATGCTGTCACTGTTCCTTTTATGCCATGGTCTTCAACTTTGCTGGCAAGCCTATTATGTGGCACTTTGTCGAACGCCTTTTGGAAGTCCATGTACACAACATCAACCACATTGCTCTCATCAACCCTCTCTGTTACCTCATCAAAAAACTCAATCCAGTTAGTTAAACACGATTTGCCTTCACAATTAATCCACACTTGTCCAAATGACTATTAATTTTGTCCCGGAATATCGTTTCTAAAAGCTTCCCCACTACCGAGGTTAAGCTGACTGGTCTGTAGTTGTTGGGTTTATCCTTACACCCTTTTTTGAACAATTTGCAATTCTCCAGTCCTCTGGCACCACTCCCCCCCCCCCCCGCCCCCGTATCCAAGAAGGATTGGAAGATTATGGTCAGTACCTCTGCAATTTCTGCCTTTACTTACCTTAGCATCCTAGGATGAATTCCATCCAATCCTGGTGACATATACTTTAAGTACAGACAGCCTTTCTAGTACTTCACCTTTATCAATTTTTATCCCATCCAGTATCTCAACTACCTCCTCTTTCACTATGACTTTGGCAGCGTCTTCTTCCTTGGTAAAGACAGATGCAAAGTACTCATTTCATAACTCAGCCATGCCCTTTGCCTCCATGCATAGACCTCCATTGTGGTCCTTAATTACCCCCCCCCCCCCTTACTACTGTTTACTATTTATATACCTATAGAAGACTTTTGGATTCCCTTTTGGTTAGCTGCCAATCTATTCTCATACTCTCTCTTACACTCTGAACTTTCTATATTCAGCCTGATTCTTACTTGTATTCTCAACCTGACATCTGTCATATGCTCCCTTTTTCTGCTTCATCTTAATCTCTATCTCTTTCGTCAACGAGCACTGGCTTTGTTTGCCCTACCTTTCCCTCCCATGGGAATGTACATTAACTATATCTCTTTGTCCGAGCTTTTGGTCACCTGCGCTAATTTCTACTTATGCAGCTAGGTGTCAAGTTTTTTAATCTCATAATGCTCCTGTGGAGCACCTTGGGACGTTTCACTACGTTAAAGGCGCTATATAAATACAAGTTGTGTTGTTGTTAGATGGTTGGGGTTAAAATCTCCCCATTGCTAGATGCTGTGTAGCTTGATCAAATGGACACTGTTGGTGTATGTGGTTTAACAGGGTGTGCCAGGGGGCTTATCTGACGCAAACATCACAGCTACGCCCATTCATTCGTTCATCCAGCATCCACACATACGCACTTCCAAAATGGATCACTTTATATCAATCTGAACTAGGAACCCTGGTTGATTTTTCTCTCCGTAGCCCTCAGCAATTGTAGCTCAATTATTGTATTAACTGAGCTAGCTCAGGACTAGGATCAAAGCTGAGATCTCCCTGGTCTGATGGACTCAGTTGCAGCCACTTTATTTCTGAGCTATTGCAATATGGCTCTGCATGTTTTGATATTAGAACAGCTCGCCAGCATCCTTTCCTCCCCATCTCTGCATCTGAAACTTGTTTTGAAAACATTTATTTCAAAGTACTTACTATATTTGATATATATCAATGGGCTTCACGGTCTTTAAATAGTAACAAATCAGCAACCTAATTGTAACATTAAGCCTGAGTCCATCTACACTGTATTCATAGTAATATAAAAGACTACAATGCAAACCTGAGTACAGAACAAAATAAAACGCAGCAGAGGATAAAACGCTTTAATCTGAATACCCAAGTAAGCAACACACATATTTGTAATGAAATTCCGGATCTCCTGTGCAAGAAGCCCTTCCCTTTGAACACCTGTTTGTACAATCCACCGTAAACCTGCTCGGGAGCAGAAGTAGGTGGAGTCAGAATGTAATCCGAAGATATTTACCGCAACGGAAAGCCTGCCACAAAGAGACTGGAGTGGACTGGGAAACATCCCAAAGCACAGGCTGAGGATCAAGATCATATACACCTGCGTGGTGAGATTGAGACTGACTGGAAGCAGCTATTGCTTAAATAAATTAGAGTCACTTGAGTAAATAATTTGAGACTGAAAGAATTCACTTGCGTGGGACCAGGAAATGAAAACTCCACATACAAGAGATTGGAGCAGATCGAGGAAATAAAACAGAAAATAGACTCAATGCAGAGAAGGCTGTAACCGAGTGATTTCAATCAGAAAAACAAAGCTTGAAGATTTTGTATTTTCTACTGATACTGATGGAAAGAGGCAAAAGCTTCTGGAGGTACGTCAAACTCTGAGCGAGATGTACAAAACTCGCACCTGTATAACTGGTTCTACCTGTTGGAAATGAAGCTGAGCTGGGGAGCTGTAACTCTTTTCTACAGCCAGTTTGTACATACCAGAACTGTTTAAGATTTGAATGTAAAATTAGGTACTAATCCTGACCCACGAAATCCATCTGAAGATATTCAACATTTCAACAAGACCTCAAACATGCAATGAGTAAGTGATTAAATGTTGTGTGACCCCTGAGGGAAACGCTAAACTACAGCAAGACTAAACACAGTAAAGTGTAGCTTCGGTGTTCGTAGTTCGAATCCATATCGTGGTGACTCTCCGTGGGCAACTTACAGATTCATGCCATCTGGTTCTCGGTCTCTGCATGAAAAGGACAATCTGAGGATTTGCAGATTTCCTAAACTGGGAAATAAATGCCATCATTGAAAGTAGCAAGACGAGGCTAAAGAAATACGGAAGTGTGCTCCTAGATACAGGATAGTCTCAGGCTTGTGAAACTTTGGAATCATTTACAATGAACTCCTGCAGCTATTGGCGATGCAGATTTTCTGAGGAGCATCCTCGAATCCCAACTAAAATATTTGGGAATGTGTGGAACTGTGATTCTGTGATATTGACGAATTCCTGGTGACACTGAGTTAAACAGATTTTAGGGAAAGCACACAAGTTTGTGTCATGTTAAGACTATGATTTACAATATCTACAGCAAATTGAAGAGCTTACTTTAGCGTGAAGTGATCCTACTATCTCATTCATGAAATCTCTGCTTTCCCAGATCCCAACAGACATACCAGTAGCTTTATAAGTCTCCTGATCGGTTACTTACACGTCTTTGCGTTGTGAATCTGGACAGCGTTGAAGATTTGCACAATAGTTTATCACTTTCCAGGACCCTTTGAGATTTATTGTTTGCTTGTTTACCATTTTATACTGTGGAGGCTTGGCCCAATCTTTTCCCTTTTGGATCTTTGTGGACAATTTCTCCAGATGCCTGAGCTTTCCGAGATCACGTCTGGCCGTTTCCCAGCAAATCGTTTCAGGATCCAGCAGGGTATCCTGGAGGATCAGGTGGAATTGTGGTGGTTCCAAGATCTTAAAAGATCCATCCTATTTTACTCCGTGGCTTTGGTTCTGGTTTTAGGAACAGAAGTGGGGGGAATTGTTTTAATATCGACAGGTGAATCGGGTGAATGGAGGCTGGGAGTAGGGATTTTCCTGTGTCTATTAACTTTGGTTATCCTCTTTAAACAACTGCTGACCTCTGCTCTCCAGGATATGAACTGTGTAAGGAACCGGGCCCAGATTGACAAGTTAAGGAGTGGAGGGTTAATTGATTATCTGCTTATTGTATTCACTGGATTCACAATACTAACCTATGGTTATGTACTGATAATCCTGGTAAATTCTGATCCTTATCCTTCAGGTAGAACCTGGAATGACAAGTTAATCACTGGAGTGATTCTGACAGTGGTTGGCTCCATTATTCTCTTCTCACTCCTTATTTATGTTTTAATCTTCAAACTAATTCCCTATATAGCAGCCAGGTCCAGGAACAGAGGGGTCCCAAGTGTTTATACCATATCGGGAGGCAATACAGAGGGGAGGCAAAGGGAAATCTCCTCCAGTACAGCCAACCTGTTATAAAATGAGCACCGAGTCACTCCACCAGGAACCATGAATTGCTCTGAAGTTGAGTTGACTGCACAGACTGGGCTTGTTTGTCTCATTTTCCTAATTTTAATGGTGAAATAAATGTAAAGAAAAATCTGATTAAAAATGTGAAAATAGTTTTTAACACTGCAAGCAAATGCCGGGATATATCAATTATAATAATTAGAGTCTAGTTGGTAACTATAAGCTCTGAACTTTAGAAATAATTTTGAACAATGTCCTTCTATTGGGGACACATAAGTTTGTGAGTAAACTGTGAACAAAGTAAAGCTCTGAAGGTTTTTCTATCATTCATACTAAACCAACCTATTGAAGCATAAATGGCTAATTGCAGATTCTTGTTAACTCACTACTGTAGCTGTCATTTTTGTGACTTCGTTGATTTTAAAATAAAAGTGTACAGAAAATTCTATGAAGACAAAGTAAAATAAATCTTTAAACACCAGTGAGATTTGGTCTGTGCATAAGCAGATCAGTTTTCTGAACTTTTCTTAGCTCTTTGACTAACTAGTCAAATGGGAAATGTAAAGAGCTTGCACCTCTGTTAGATCTTCGATACTGAAAGTTTAAAACAAAAATAGTACTTTTGAGTTTAACAAGACTTAATCGAGTGCTTTACTTTATATACATTTGAATATTTAAAGACGTGTGTACACAAGAGATGTGTGTATGCACTTATGCAAGCAGACCATGTGTGTATGGATAAATGCATGCTGGGTTGTTTTGCATGGGTGGATAGATCAACACAATAAAGTGTTTAGAGTGAGCTAACTCCCTTGTATTTACAGTAATCCAAACTATGCATAGATTGACCTCTATTGCTTGGTTACGGAAGCCTGCTTACAGTAGTACATGATGTCCAAGGTTATCATGCCGTGTTTAGAGATCATTTTTCCCAGGGGTGTACCAATGATGTACCTGAATCAAAGTGTGGACCTCCAAATTTTTAGTAACTGTTGATATACAAGTGTCTTCAATAAGTTCCATTTTCCATTTACTAATATGTTCTTTTAAAAATTCTTGGGCACTAAATGATTCCAAAAGGAGTACTTCCATCACTGGATTGAGTGCATTTTTCTAAATAAACTTTTTAATACTTTATATTGTAATGCAGAACAGTTGTGGACTTCAGCTTAATCTCCTGTAGAGTTTGGGCATAACTTGAACTTGAAATTCCACAATCTTTTATGGTGGTTTGGCTGATTGCCCGCAAATTGCGCTGAACAACCTAGCGGAAACTCTACTCCAAGATTTGGATGTATTTCATTATTTGTGAAACGCTGCATAGTTATGAAACAGGGGTTTAGTCAGTGAAAAATCCAAAGGGTTTTGGAGGAGCACGTGTCCTTCTAGCTAATGTTTTGATGTTTAATGCGATACTTGCAAGAGATGCAGTGCTTTTCTAATTTTGCAATTTGCTGTTGCAAAGAAGTAAAATGTCACTGGACAAATGTTCTGCTGTATAGGGAGTAGTTTATTGATAAGGCAGTGATAAGTAGAATTTGCTGACTTTTTTTCAAAAATATACTTTATTCATATAAAATTTTCACAATACATTGGAAAATAGTTCAGTACCTTGCAGTCAGCAATTCCATACAATTCGTTTGGATGCTGACAGCAGTTCCATACAATGCACTAGCGTGCATTTCATTTCAAGGTACAGTTTAGTACAATCCGTATATCATGTTACATGTAGTACTGTGGAAATAAGGGAATTACATGGAGCAGATAAGAACAGGTTTACATTACATTCCAGGATACATTTCAATACCGATCACGAATCACATTACATGTAGCGCTTTGCTGACTAGCTACACATATGATTACGGTGACACCATTTTAGCCACATGCACTAATTTCAGTAAAAAAAAACACCTTGCATACACTTACACGATACAGATAAATGTACTTCATATGGATAAATTTACAAATCACTAAAAGTTGTGACACAGGTTAGCAAGGCCAAAAAAAAAGGAAACTAAGCACTAGGGTTTATTTCTAGAGGTATAGAATTGAAAAGTAGGGAAGTTATGTTAAACCTGTATCAATCTTTGGTTAGACCACACTTCAAGTACTGCATACAGTTCTGGTCACCATATTATAAAAAGGATATTGAGGCACTGGAGAGGTTGCAGAGAAGATTTACAAGGATATGAGGGTATACATATCAGCAAAGGATGATCAGGCTAGGTCTCTTTTCTCTTGAAAAAAGAAGGCTGAGGGGTGATCTAATAGAGGTCTTTAAAAATTTGAAAAATATTAATAGAGTGGATACAGAGAAAATGTGGGGAAGAGCATAACTAGAGGCCATCAATATACGATAGTCACCAAGAAATCCAATAGGGAATTCAGAAGAAACTTCTTTACCCAAAGAGTGGTGAGAATGTGGAACTTGTTACCACAGGGAGAGGTTGAAGCTAATAGTATAGATGTATTTAAGGGGAGGCTAGACAAGCATATGAGGAAGAAGGGAATAGAGGTTTATGCTGATAGATTTAGACGAGGAAAGACAGGAGGAGGCTCGAGTGGAGCATAAACACCGGCATGGACCCCGGTTGGGCTGAATGGCCTGTTTCTCCTATGTAATCCTATGTAATTTCTCTTAAATGAGTAATCCCACCAAAATGTAAATGCAACCTTATGTAGCATGTGTTTGGTCCATATTATGCATATTGGTGGGTTTGTTAACATATTTTGTAAGTTTACTGGCATTTGGGAAATGTTGATGGACAATCTGTATAATATTAAAGATTACAGTGTGTGGCAGTTTTGCACAACTACACAAAGTTATGATTTATTTTAATCTTTAATAACTATTTGTCTTCTATCTATGCAGTATGCCAGGTGTTTCAAACACAACTCACATATGTCATGTTTCTGTGTTTAACATAAAAACACTGATGTTGGACAAGCTGTCTGATAGTGCAGAGGCAGTGGAAGGGAGGGAAGAGGTGTCAGATACATGTACAAACATCAGTGTGCAGTCTCTCAAATATAAATTCATTGCAGTAGATGTCAGCTGTGATATTATAATTTTGATTGTAAACTGAAATATGTTGAAAAATCCCAATACAATAATTGTTATTTAAATATTCCGGATATTTTGATTTTTTTTTAAGCTCTGGGCCTTGAAGCAGGTACTGATGACTGTGAATAATGGTCATCATATTGTCCTGTCACTGACAGGCTCGGGTCCCCTACTCTCAGTCTTCCTGTTATAGAAACATAGAAGCATAGAAAATAGGTGCAGGAGTTGGCCATTCGGCCCTTTGAGCCTGCACCGCCATTCAATGAGTTCATGGCTGAACATGCAACTCCAGTACCCCATTCATGCTTTCTCGCCATACACCTTGACCCCCCTAGTAGTAAGGACTACATCTAGATCCTTTTTGAATATATTTAGTAAATTGGCATCAACAACTTTCTGTGGTAGAGAATTCTACAGGTTCACCATTCTCTGGGTGAAGAAGTTTCTCCTCATCTCGGTCCTAAATGGCTTACCCCTTATCCTTAGACTGTAACCCCTGGTTCTGGACTTCCCCAACATTGGGAACATTCTTCCTGCATCTAACTTGTCTAAACACCTCAGAATTTTAAATGTTTCAATGAGATCCCCTCTCATTCTTCTGAACTCCAGTGAATACAAGCCCAGTTGATCCAGTCTTTCTTGATATGTCAGTCCCGCCATCCCAGGAATCAGTCTGGTGAACCTTCGCTGCACTCCCTCAATAGCAAGAATGTCCTTCCTCAAGTTAGGAGACCAAAACTGTACACAATTCTCCAGGTGTGGCCTCACCAAGGCCCTGTACAACTGTAGTAACACCTCCCTGCCCCGTACTCAAATCCCCTCGCTATGAAGGCCAACATGCCATTTGCTTTCTTAACCGCCTGCTGTACCTGCATGCCAACCTTCAATGACTGATGTACCATGACACCCAGGTCTCGTTGCACCTCCCCTTTTCCAAATCTGTCACCATTCAGATAATAGTCTGTCTCTCTGTTTTTACCACCAAAGTGGATAACCTCACATTTATCCACATTATACTTCATCTGCTATGCATTTGCCCACTCACCTAACCTATCCAACTCACTCTTCAGCCTCATAGCATTCTCCTCGCAGCTCACACTGCCACCCAACTTAGTGTCATCCGCAAATTTGGAGATACTACATTTAATCCCCTCGTCTAAATCATTAATGTGCAATGTAAACAGCTGGGGCCCCAGCATAGAACCTTGCGGCACCCTACTAGTCACTGCCTGCCATTCTGAAAAGTATCCATTTACTCCTACTCTTTGCTTCCTGTCTGCCAACCAGTTCTCAATCCACGTCAGCACACTACCCCCAATCCCATGTGCTTTAACTTTGCACATTAATCTCTTGTGTGGGACCTTGTCGAAAGCCTTCTGGAAGTCCAAATATACCACATCAACTGGTTCTCCCTTGTCCACTCTACTGGAAACATCCTCAAAAAATTCCAGAAGATTTGTCAAGCATGATTTCCCTTTCACAAATCCATGCTGACTTGGACCTATCATGTCACCTCTTTCAAAATGCGCTACTATGACATCCTTAATAATTAATTCCATCATTTTACCCACTACCGATGTCAGGCTGACCGGTCTATAATTCCCTGTTTTCTCTCTCCCTCCTTTTTCAAAAAGTGGGGTTACATTGGCTACCCTCCACTCCATAGGAACTGATCCAAAGTCTATGGAATGTTGGAAAATGACTGCCAATGCAACCGCTATTTCCAAAGCCACCTCCTTAAGTACTCTGGGATGCAGACCATCAGGCCCTGGAGATTTATCGGCCTTCAACTCTATCAATTTCCCCAACACAATTTCCCAACTAATAAGGATTTCCCTCAGTTCCTCCTTCTTACTAGACCTTCTGACCCCTTTTATATCCGGAAGGTTGTTTGTGTCCTCCTTAGTGAATACCGAACCAAAGTACTTGTTCAATTGGTCTGCCATTTCTTTGTTCCCCGTTATGACTTCCCCTGATTCTGACTGCAGGGGACCTACGTTTGTCTTTACTAACCTTTTTCTCTTTACATATCTATCGAAGCTTTTGCAGTCCGTTTTAATGTTCCCTGCAAGTTTCTTCTCGTACTCTATTTTCCTTGCCCTAATCAAACCCTTTGTCCTCCTCTGCTGAGTTCTAAATTTCTCCCAGTCCCCGGGGTCGTTGCTATTTCTGGCCAAT
Source organism: Pristiophorus japonicus (assembly GCF_044704955.1). NCBI lineage: Eukaryota > Metazoa > Chordata > Chondrichthyes > Pristiophoridae > Pristiophorus > Pristiophorus japonicus. The sequence continues at coordinate 36,079,660 of NC_091984.1, forward strand.
TTGTATGCCACTTCCTTGACTTTAATACTATCCCTGATTTCCCTTGATAGCCACGGTTGAGCCACCTTCCCTTTTTTATTTTTACGCCAGACAGGGATGTACAATTGTTGTAGTTCATCCATGCGGTCTCTAAATGTCTGCCATTGCCCATCCACTGTCAACCCCTTAAGTATCATTCGCCAATCTATCCTAGCTAATTCACGCCTCATACCTTCAAAGTTACCCTTCTTTAAGTTCTGGACCATGGTCTCTGAATTAACTGTCTCAATTTCCATCCTAATGTAGAATTCCACCATATTATGATCACTCTGCCCCAAGGGACCTCGCACAATGAGATTGCTAATTAATCCTCTCTCATTGCACAACACCCAGTCTAAGATGACCTCTCCCCTAGTTGGTTCCTCAACATATTAGTCTAGAAAACCATCCCTTATGCACTCCAGGAAATCCTCCCCCACCGTATTGCTTCCAGTTTGGTTAGCCCAATCTATATGCATATTAAAGTCACTCATGATAACTACTGCACCTTTATTGCATGCACCCCTAATTTCCTGTTTGATGCCCTCCCCAACATCACTACTACTGTTTGGAGGTCTGTACACAACTCCCACTAACGTTTTTTGCCCTTTGGTGTTCTGCAGCTCTACCCATATAGATTCCACATCATCCAAGCTAATGTCCTTCCTAACTATTGCATCAATCTCCTCTTTAACCAGCAATGCTACCCGACCTCCTTTTCCTTTTATTCTATCCTTCCTGAATGTTGAATAACCTTGGGTGTTGAGTTCCCAGCCCTGATCATCCTGGAGCCACATCTGTAATCCCAATTACATCATATCTGTTAACATCTATTTGCACAGTTAATTCATCCACCTTATTACGGATACTCCTCGCATTGAGGCACAGAGCCTTCAGGCTTGTCTTTTTAACATACCTTGCCCCTTCAGAATTTTGCAGTAATGTGGCCCTTTTTGTTTCTTGCCTTGGGATTCTCTGTCCTCCACTTTTACTATTCTCCTTTCTCTCTTTTGCCTCTGTCTCCCTTTTGTTTCCCTCTGTCCCCCTGCATAGGTTCCCATCCCCCTGCCATATTAGTTTAACTCCTCTCCCACGGCACTAGCAAACACTCCCCCTTGGACATTGGTTCCAGTTCTGCCCAGGTGCAGACCGTCCGGTTTGTACTGGTCCCACCTCCCCAGAACCGGTTCCAATGCCTCAGGAATTTGAATCCCTCCCTACTGCACCACTGCTCAAGCCACGTATTCATCTGAGCTATCCTGTGATTCCTATTCTGACTAGCACGTGGCACTGGTAGCAATCACGAGATTACTACTTTTGAGGTCCTACTTTTTAATTTAGCTCCTAGCTCCTTAAATTCGTCTCGTCGGACCTCATCCCGTTTTTTACCTATATCGTTGGTACCAATGTGCACCACGACAACTGGCTGTTCTCCCTCCCTTTTCAGAATGTCCTGCACCCGCTCCAAGACATCCTTGACCCTTGCACCAGGGAGATAACATACCATCCTGGAGTCTCGGTTGCGGCCGCAGAAACATCTATCTCTTCCCTTTACAATTGAATCCCCTATCACTATTGCTCTCCCACTCTTTTTCCTGCCCTCCTGTGCAGCAGAGCCAGCCACGGTGCCATGAACTTGGCTGCTGCTGCTCTCCCCTGATGAGTCATCCCCCTCAACAGTACTCAAAGCGGTGTATCTGTTTTGCAGGGGGATGCCCGCAGGGGACCCCTGCACTATCTTCCTTGCACTGCTCTTCCTGTTGGTCTTCCATTCCCTATCTGGCTGTGGACCCTTTACCTGTGGTAAGACCAACTTGCTACACGTGCTATTCACGTCATTCTCAGCATCGTGGATGCTCCAGAGTGAATCCACCCTCAGCTCCAATTCCGCAACGCGGTCCGTCAGGAGCTGGAGGCAGACACACTTCCCGCACACGTAGTCGTCAGGGACACCGGAAGTGTCCCTGAGTTCCCACATAGTACAGGAGGAGCATATCACGTGTCCGAGCTCTCCTGCCATGGCTTAACACTTCGATATACTTAATTTGGCAACAACAATGATAAAGGTCACTTACTGATATAAAAAAGAAAAAGAAAAACTACTTACCAATCACCAGCCAATCACTTACCCACTTGGCTGTGTCTTCATCTTTTGATTTCTTTCTACTTTTTTGCTTTCTCTCCCTGCTGAAGCTGTACACCACGCCTCCCGACACCACGCACTCCCGCCTCTCGGACTGCCGCCGCCTCTCCTCGATGCTGGGCCTTTATAGGCCTCCTGACACCACGCACTCCCACCTCTCGGACTGCCGCCGCCTCTCCTCGATGCTGGGCCTTTATAGGCCTCCCAACACCACGCACTCCTGCCTCTCGGGATCTTATGGGCTAGACTTTTGTTCAAACCCCTGAGAAGAACTGCTAACGTTCGGTGAATAACGCTGGCGAGAATTTCCATTTTTATGTTTAAAGTAATTAAAACTAATCACCCAGCGGAAAAATGGGCGTTGCACACTCATTGTCGGCAGTTTTCTCGGCGGTTAAGTGGAAAGTTAGTAACATCGGAGGTCATTACCGGAATGAACAGTAAGTACTAAAATTTAGTCCGAGGCTGCAGTTGGGCCTAGGGAGGGGGGAAAACTTTTTTTTTAAATTTCAATTAAAAAAAGTACAAAGCATTCCCAAGACAGTTTTAAACCTAATCGCCATTTCAAAATTTAAAAAAATAAGGAACCTTTAACTTACCTTTCTTTGCAGGATATACCCCCTTACCGCCCTGTTTAAGCAGCTTTTTCAGGGCGGTTCTCTCGGCGATCTGGACCTCGGCGGTTGAGGCCAAACTTACGCCCTGGCGGTTATTTTTGGCGTTACACGTGGGCGATTTGGTCCCGGCGGGTGTCTTCAGATGTGGGCGATAACATTGAAAAACTTAAATGGAAACTTTCGCTGGGCGGAAAAACAGCTGTACCGCCAAAAAAATCGCTGACAATGAAGGCGAAAGTCTAGCCCTATGACTTTTATTAAAACTGCCTTTGTCTATCTCCACAACCATGGATAAGCTGAGACATTGGGTTACAGAGTTTACAGTTGGAACAAACAGACTTTTTATTCTGTTTTTAAGAGAGCTGATTTGCCTTTTGCTTTCAAAATGACTATAGCAACGTGCGTAATTAAGAGGACTTCCTCTATGTGGCTGAAAAAATTTGGCCTTTATGTGTATCGCCTGAACTGGAATTTTAAAAAGAACTTATAATCATTTTGCAACATTAAACTTAGCATTTTGTTACAACAAAAAATCAGACCAGCATGATTATCATAGTAATTTGGGATGTTAATTAGTAAACAAAGGGAAATCATGCACAATATCAAGCATTTTACAACACTGTGATGAAATTGTACAATTGCAACACTTACAGGGGCGGGTACCACCTTTTGCCATTCATTTAGTGGGGCTCAGTTAAGACAGACATTTAGGTGCCTCTTGTTCCCACATCAAAGGAGAGACATTTCAATCAATGTGATGCCTCTGACTAACAGCTCAATAGGCCAAACCTCTAACCATAGAGACTGAAGGTAGGTGACAGAGAAGTTAACAGATAGCAATTAAATGTTGCTCACATCTTAAATGTCTTCCCCAGCTCGCTTTGGAATAGTTTAAAGATGGGCCTTTGCCTAGCAATTCGGTAAGACTGCATCTGTGTTATTCATAAAATAAGAAATTGACTGATCTCACTCGAAAACTATTTTGTTCATGTATTTAATGTAAAATAACCTAGTTTATTGGTTTGAAACCCTGCCTTATCTAAGGGAATGGTAGCATAGTGGTTATGTTACTGTACTAGTAATCCAGAGGCCTGTACTAATAATCCAATTAGTGACGTGAATTCAAATCCCACCACGGCAACTGGGGAATTTCAATTCAGTTAATTGAATAAATCTGCAATAAAGGCTAGTATCAGTAATGGTGACCATTAAGGTGCAAAGGTGATTTTCACTTCTTCTAGTTCATAGATCAGGAATTCTCACCCACAGTGTGTCAGAGAATTAGGGGTCGAAATTGCCCACCACCGGAACCGCGGTGCACCTTCCCTGTTTCAGATGTTTTTACCAGCGCAGCTGATGTAGTGGCCTCTTGGGCAAAATTCTGTTCTATGGCTTTTTTATTATAGCGGCCTGGAAGTCAGCCATAATGGGGACGGAAGCACGGCGGTGAGCGGAAGTTCACACACTAGAGGGGCGGAAGTTGGGGGCAGGCGGAGTGTCCTCCGCTGTCACTCATCAGCGTAGCAGTGTTGACGTCATCGCGCTGGCGCAGCACCATGTCTCACCCCTTCGCTTAAAGGGGAGAGCCGCTGCCATTATGCCTGTTGGCAGCCCGGCCGAACCCGGGGGCATAAAAAAATGGCGGCTGCAGCAGTAGGTCCTCCCCTTTAATGGCAGCCACACCGCCATTTTAAGCACACTCCAAGCACAGTGCACTGGCAGAAAAAGCTATCGGTAGCACCGAGTGGCGGGAGCAAGATTTTCTCGGCAGAATTTGGCAATCGGCGGTGCGCGCTTTGATGACGCACTTAGGTCGGATCGGCAGCAGCGGAGCGGTAGTGGGGGGGGGGCGGGTCACTGCCGAGATACCGCAGGAGCAGAATTTTCAAAATGGCGGCCATTCCACGAAAAGTCGGCGGCCATTCCACGCCGCAGCGTGACCGAAGAGGCCTTAAGGGAAGGGGCAATTTCAGTCCCTCGACCATATAAACAGCATAGTGTGTCGACAAGAAATGTAGAATGAGAGAGAGTGTGACTGGCAGCAAAAAACAACCATGAAATTTGGGGAATAGCCAATCTATAAGCAAAATGGAGGCAGGAGCTTTGTTATAGAGAGCATAAAGTGGACTGGTAGTTGAATGGCACATACACTCCATAATTGTGACCGTCAATGAATTCAATGAAACCATATATAGGAGACACCTCAAATTGCTGGAGAAATACCACCAACTATGTCTCCAAGATGCTGCAAATTCCCTGGGAGGACAGACGCACCAACGTTAGTGTTATATATGTAAACTTGTATTTACTCTGTACAGCCACCAGAGGGCTCATCCCCTGGAGTCCCAAGGGATCCCATAATCCCTTGGGAGCACAGGTATTTAAGGAGGCTTCACAGGTTGGAGAGGCACTCTGGAGACCTGCAATAAAAGACTAAGGTCACACTTTATTTTGAGCTTACAGTGTTCAGTCTGACTCTTTCTCCATATATTACAACTGGCGAGGAGATACAGATAGTGAACCCAAAGATGCAGAGAACAGTGGGCATCCTGGAGAAATTCTCGGAGGGAGCTGATTAGGAAACTTTTGTGGAGTGACTCGACCAATACTTCGTGGCCAACGAGCTAGATGGGGAAGAGAGCGCTGCTAAATGAAGGCCGATCCTCCTCACCATCTGTGGGGCATCAACATATGGCCTCATGAAGAATCTGCTCACTCCAGCGAAACCCATGGAGAAATCATACAACGATTTGTGCACACTGGTCTGAGAGCATTTGAACCCGAAGGAAAGCGTTCTGATGGCGAGGTACCGGTTCTACACGTACAAAAGGTCTGAAGGCCAGGAAGTGGCGAGTTATGTCGCCTTGCAGCACATTGTGAATTTGAAGGACATTTGGAGCACATGCTCAGAATCTTTTTCGTACTTGGCATTGGCCACAAAACCATACTTCACAAACTTTTGACTGTAGAGACCCCAACCTTAAGTAAGGCCATAATGACAGCCCAGGCATTCATTGCCACCAGTGACAATACGAAGCAAATCTCTCAGCACACAAGTGCTGCTACAAGTACTGTGAACAAAGTGATGTTGTTTTCGAATCGTAATGTACAGGGCAGGTCACACATACTTGCAGCTACACATCCACAGATGTCTCAGAGTCCACCATCAAGGGTGATGAATGCAAGGCCATTAACACCTTATTGGCGCTGCGGGGGTGATCATTGTTTCCATTCATGCCGATTCAAAGAGTACGTTTGCAAGGGCTGTGGAACAATGGGACACCTCCAATGAGTGTGCAGGCGAGCTGCAAAGCCTGTTAAACCTGCAAACCACCATGTTGCAGAGGAGGAAGATCCACGGAGGATCACGACGAACCAGAAGCTCAGATCGAGGAGGCAGAGGTACATGGGGTGCACAAATTCACCAGAATTGTCCCCCGATAACGCTGAATGTTGAACTAAATGGACTTCCGGTGTCAATGGAGCTGGACACTGGCGTGAGCCAGTCCATCATGGGCAAAAAGACTTTCAAATGGTTGTGGTGCAATAAGGCCTCAAGGCAAGTCTTAACTCCAGTTCGCACAAAACTAAGAACTTACACAAAAGAACTGATTCCTGTGATTTGCAGTGCTACCGTATTGGGCTCCTACGATGGAGCGGTGCACTAGCTACCACTCTGGGTGGTACCGGGCGATGGTCGCACGCTGCTTGGCAGGAGCTGGCTGGGAAAGATACGCTGGAACTGGACAACGTCCAAGCGTTATCGCCCGCTGACGACACTTCGTGTGCCCAGGTCTTAAACAAATTTCCTTCACTGTTCGAACCAGGCATTGGAAAATTCCAAGGAGCAAAAGTACAGATCCCCCTAATTCCGGGGTCGTGACCCATCCATCACAAGGCGAGAGCAGTGCCGTACGTGATGAGAAAAAGGATAGAGATAGAGCTAGACCAGCTGCAACGAGAGGGCATCATTAACCCGATCAAGTTCAACGATTGGGCCAGTCCTATCGTCCCAGTCCTCAAGGGAGATGGCACTGTCAGAATCTATGGCGATTACAAAGTAACTATCAATTGTTTCTCCCTGCAGGACCAATACCCACTACCAAAGGCAGATGACCTCTTTGCAATGCTGGCGGGAGGAAAGACGTTCACGAAGCTGGATCTGACTTCAGCCTACATGACACAGGAACTGGAAGAATCATCAAAGGCCCTCACCTGCATCAACATGCACAAAGGTCTTTTTGTTTATAACAGATGCCCGTTTGGAATCCGATCGGCGGTGGCAATATTCCAGAGAAACATGGAAAGTTTACTGAAGTCGATCCTGCACACCATGGTCGTCCAGGACGACATCTTGGTCACAGGCCGGAACACAGTCGAGCATCTGCAGAACCTCGAGGAGGTTCTTAGTCGACTCAACCGCGTGCGGCCCAGGTAAAAACGCTCGAAGTGCGTTTTCCTACCACCTGAAATGGAGTTCCTGGGAAGGAGGATTGCGGCGGACGGCATCAGGTCCACCAACACGAAGACGGAGGCAATCGAGAACACACCGAGGCCACATAACGTGATGGAGCTGCGGTCGTTTCTGGGACTCCTGAACTACTTTGGTAACTGCTTACCGGGTCTCAGCACACTGCTAGAACCACTGCATGTCTTACTACGAAAAGGGGGGCGAATGGGTTTGGGGCAAAAGACAAGAAAATGCCTTTGTAAAAGCGAGAAAATTGTTATGCTCAAACAAATTGCTTGTATTGTATGATCCATGTAAGCGTTTGGTACAAGCATGTGATGTGTCATCATATGGCGTCGGGTGTGTATTGCAACAAGCTAATGATTTCGGGAAACTGCAACCGGTTGCTTATGCATCCAGGAGTCTGTCTAAGGCTGAGAGAGCCTACAGCATGATTGAGAAAGAAGTATTAGCGTGTGTCTATGGGGTAAAGAAAATGCATCAATACTTGTTTGGGCTAAAATTCGAATTGCAAACTGAACATAAGCCACTTATATCCCTGTTCTCCGAGAGTAAAGGGATAAATACGAACGCATCGGCCCGTATCCAGAGATGGGCGCTCACGTTGTCCGCATACAACTACGCCATCTGCCACAGGCCAGGCACAGAAAACTGCACTGATGCTCTCAGTAGGCTACCATTGCCCACCATGGGGGTGGAAATGGTGCAGCCCGCAGATCTAGCCATGGTTATGGAAGCATTTGAGAGTGAGCAATCACCCGTCACTGCCCGGCAGATCAAAACCTGGACAAGCCAGGACCCCTGATTATCTCTAGTCAAAAGCTGTGTACTTCACGGGAGCTGGTCCAGTATCCCAATGGAAATGCAGGAAGAGATAAAGTCATTCCAGCGGCACAAAGATGAAATGTCTATACAGGCAGACTGCCTTCTGTGGGGCAATCGAGTAGTGGTCCCCAAGAAGGGCAGAGACACATTCATCAATGACCTCCACAGGCATTGTAATGATGAAAGCTATAGCCAGATCCCACGTGTGGTGGCCTGGCATTGATGTGGACTTGGAGTCCTGCGTTCACAAATGTAATACATGTTCGCAGTTAAGCAATGCACCCAGGGAGGCGCTGCTAAGTTTATGGTCTTGGCCCTCCAAACCGTGGTCCACATCGACTGTGCAGGCCCGTTCTTGGGTAAAATGTTCCTTGTGGTTGTAGACGCGTACTCCAAGTGGATTGAATGTGAGATAATGTCGGCTAGCACGTCCGCTGCCACTACTGAAAGCCTGCGGACCATGTTGCCTTTTTCGGTAGCTTCAGGGAAAAGAGTGAAGCAGTATCCATTTAATACAGAAATATTAGGTAAAGTTTCACAAACTGACCCAAATTTCATTGTCCTAATGCTGATCAGTCATTTACAAAAAGCAAAACTGAAAATAGTGCCCGAGCCAATAAAACAAGTTGCCTGAGGAAGGGCCAGTATTATATTGCGTAGTCTATTCTGTAATCGAAGTAAAAGTCATACTATGTCCTTTATAATCATTTCTGATGAGGTAAATAAGCTCTCTCTCATCAAATTATACTTACTGATTGAATATTTCGTTGTGTGTTTATTAATTTTTTTTTACTGTGGAGTAAAAATGGCCTACGCGATGTCCTGGTGAGCAACAACGGGCCATGTTTTACCAGTGCTGAGTTCAAAGAATTCATGACCCGTAACGAGATCAAACATGTCACATCTGCCCTGTTTAAACCAGCGTCCAATGGTCAGGCAGAGAGAGCAGTGCAAACCATCAAGCAAGGCTTGAAGAGGGTAACTAAAGGCTCACTGCAGACTCGCCTATCCCGAGTCCTGCTTAGCTACCGCACGAGACCCCACTCACTCACTGGGATCCCATCTGCTGAACTGCTCATGAAAAGAGCACTTAAGACAAGGCTCTCGTTCGTTCACCCTGATCTACATGAATAGATAGAGAGCAGGCGGCTTCAACAAAGTGCATACCATGATAGCGCAAATGTGTCACGCGAGATTGAAATCAATGATCCTGTATTTGTATTAAATTATGGACAAGGTCCCAAGTGGCTTCCCAGCACTGTTGTGGCCAAAGAGGGGAGCAGGGTGTTTCGGGTCAAACTTTCAAATGGACTCTTTCACTGGAAACACTTGGACCAAATCAAACTCAGATTCACGGACTATCCTGAGCAACCCACCTTGGACCCTACCTTTTTTGATCCCCCAACATACACACCAGTGACAACCGGTACCACGGTTGACCACGAAGCAGAACCCATCATCCACAGCAGCCCTGCACACCAGGCAGCCCAGCAAGGTCAGCTGCACAGCATCCCAGCGAAGGCCCAACAAATGATTCAACAACACTAGCTTTCACACCGAGACGATCAACCAGGGCAAGAAGGGCCCCAGATCGACTCACATTGTAAATAGTTACACTATTGACTTTGGGGGGTGGGGGGTGTGGAGTGTTGTTATATGTAAATTTGTATTTACTCTGTACAGCCACCAGCGGGCTCATCCCCTGGAGTCCCAAGGGATCCCATAATCCCTTAGGCGCACAGGTATTTAAGGAGGCTTCACATGTTCGAGAGGCACTCTGGAGACCTGCAATAAAAGACTACGGTCACACTTTACTTTGAACTCACAGTTTTCAGTCTGACTCTTTCTCCATACACTACAGTTATTGTCCTTGATCAGGCCAACATCCCCAGCATTGAAGCACTGACCACACTCAACCAGCTCCATTGGGTGGACCACAATGTTCGCATGCCAGACACAATACTCCCAAAGCAAGCGCTCTACTCGGAACTCCTACATGGCAATCGAGCCCCAGATGGGCAGAGGAAACATTTCAAGGACACCCTCAAAGCCTTCTTGATAAAATGCAACATCCCCACTGACGCCTGGGAGTCCCTGGCCAAAGACCACCCTAAGTGGAGGAAGAGCATTCGGAAGGGCGCTGAGTGCCTCGAGTCTCGTCGCAGAGAGCATGCAGAAAACAAGCGCAGGCAGCGGAAGGAGCGTGCGGCAAACCAGTCCCACCCACCCTTTCCTTCAACGACTGTCTGTCTCACCTGTGACAGAGACTGTAATTCCCATATTGGACTGTTCAGTCACCTAAGAACTCACTTTTAGAGTGGAAGCAAGTCTTCCTCAATTTTGAGGGACTGCCTATGATTACACTCCATAATTGTGACCGTCAATGAATTGTTTACATCTCAATTTCAATTAACTCTAATTAAATATAATAAGCCTCTTGGAGCCGTCCTATATAAAAGTTAGAGTGGTTCTTGTACCTGACCGGGACCATGTGTCTCTCAGAGCCATTATTCATTTATTGCAAATTTTTGGTCTTTGCTGAATGTTCTGCTGGGTTCAGTGTCACCGGCCTCTCCCAGAACTAGATTCCACATCCCCTATGACCTGGAGTTTACCTGGACTGCCCAATATCTAGTCATATGATCGTATAAACAAATACTGTAAGAGTAAAGGCTCGTGTAATTATGTGCATTTCTCCAATCTTCTGAGAGGCAGAACTGATGAAAATTCTGGTGACATGAAACAAATTCGAAAAAAAAATCAATAAACGTATTTATTTTACAGATTAGAGGCACCCAGAGAGTAATAAATCTTGAATTTTAACTTCTTTTGTAATGCTTCCCATAACATTTAAAATAACAAAGCAAGTCGCACTATCCCTGTTAGCAATTCACAACATTTACTGATCAGTGTTTTCACTGAATCCGACTCGCTGTATCTTAATTATGGGGGAACCCATCGCCTCTCTGACCAGCTTTTCACAACTGACCCCACAACATGTGTTCTCTCTTTACCTGGACAAGAGGTTTGCAGTTTGACCTCTGACCCCCCTTCCTGTCTGGGGGTCGTCCGGCGATGTTAATTATAAAACCAGCCACCACCATCGCAGGAGTCGGTATCTGGCAGAAGGAGAAAGGAATAGAAGCTTATGCTGATAGGGTTAGATGAGAGGTTGGAGAAGGCTCATGTGGAGCATCAACACTGAGATAGACCTGTTGGCCTGTTTTGTGCTACACATTCTATGTCATTCTATGTAACCCCCACTGAGCTCAGAGGCAGGGCGTTTATTTCAACATATTGGGTGTGAATGGATGGTGGAATCAATCTGATGAAGGTAACAAGTTCAATAGCTGGCCCATGCTATTCAAGAGAAGCCATTGAGACAACGGGCTCTCTGTTGGTCGCTGGGCTCCAAACTCTCCCTCTGTACAAAAAAAGTGCGGGCACTTTGTGTATTTACCGCCAAATTCTTATCAAAAACATAGTTTAAATCAAAAATCCTTCCTAGGTCAAATAGCCGGGAATCCCAAAATGTGGCACACATACCTTCTAATGAAGATCCACTCCCGTTGGCAGACAACAGCTGAAAAGAAAGGTTGAAATGATCCGTCTTCACGATGGTTGCTATTTTGAAGTCCTCTAAGCTGTGTTAGGCCAGTTCCACAGCTTGCAAGTTCCTCACATAACATTCCTTGGAGCAGCAGGAGACCACGTACAACAAGCTGACCTCTAAATAAAAATCATCAAAATAGCTGGGGGGGCAATGGGGGGGGGGAGAGACAGATTTGGGAGCTTTTGCATGTAAGGCATCGTTCTCTATCCTAAAAATAAAACTATCATGAGGCCTGTCCAAGGAGAGGGGAATGCAGAGCTCTATGAATGAAACCGTAACCAATTAGCTAGTGTATCTGCACAATCTCCTGTTCACCCTCCACCCCACTTCACTAATGTAGCTGGGGACAGGCCCCTCCCATTAAAGAACAGGAAATAACCTATTTGGCTGGCCTAAAAACAAGCCACAAAGACAATTCTGTTAACTTTGTGTCCTTCTGCCAGGTAGTCCTGACTCCAGCTGCACCAAGCACTATAGAATTGCACTGAAGTTGGAATGAAGAAATAGCCTCCCAAAGACAAACAAGCAAAGAACAAGGATGTAGGTATCTGAGGTTTCTGGGAATTAACACTTCCGAATTTAAAACCTGCACCTGGCTCCATTACTAATCTGCTTACATTGAACATAAGAAGGCTGCCAGACAGCACATAAGCGTAATACTGACATCCAATCACAACAGCAACAACTTACATTTAAATAGTTCTTTTCAAGTGGACTCAAAGGGCTGGAAATTCGGTTGTGTAGTGCCTCTGTTAATGCCCTGGAGGAGCGGTAATGCATCTGGAATTGCTCACTGTCCGGCTGCGCAGTTTGCAGCGCCCCACCGGGAAATTTGGTGGCGGGTTTGTGGTGGCGCAAAATTCTACCGCCTCATTGTGTACTTTCAGTCAGATCGTGACGTCAGTCGTCATGCAATAACCCGCCAGTGCCCCGGTCGCCAAATTAGATGCATCCGCATTTAGCATCCGCCCCTAATCACATCAGAGAAACCAGGAGGTACCACCTTCCATTGGTGCTCTCTAAAGGGAGGGAGGAGGAGCATTAATCGGTGGTCACATTGAGTGCACCGTTTATGCAGAGCACGTTACGTGAACCTCTGACTTTAAAGCAGCAGATTTATCTGCCATTACAGGGTCCTTACAACGTGAGTGAAATAATTTAATGGATGCATTACTAGTTCGCCAGCGTTGCCTACTGCATGCTCTTGTTAGGCGGCATGTCGGGCCACAAATGCGGAGTGGCCATAGACGTCTGGTTAGGAGGCCTTACCTCACACGGGTTTACAGGCAGCAACGCTCGTACCTCCAGCTTTCTGAGGAGCAGTGTGTGAGAAGGCAGTGCTTCTGAAAGGAAATGCTGACCGAGATATGCCATCTCCTACAGGCAGACCTGCACCTCACATTGGCACCAGGACTGTGCTGCCCGTCGCAGTGAAGGTCACTCTGGCACTGGCCTTCGATGCCTCCAGCTCCTTCCAGGCTGCATCAGGGGATATTTGCAGCATTTCTCAATACGCTGCATATCGCTGCATTCCCCACGTCACAAAGGCTCTCTACGCCCGTAGAACATATTTTATAATGTTTCCAACGAGCAGCGAGAGCAGACTGAGTGGGCATGTGGGGTTGGCAGGATTGCAGGCTTCCAGAGGATTCAAGGAGCCATTGATTGCACACACTTGGCCTTGTGAGCACCATTCGAGAAGGCCAAGGTATTCAGAGAGTGAGAGCACAGTGCCACGAATGTTTCAGCCACCACGGGAACGGCTGGCTGCTCGGGGACAAAAGATACAGCCTATCCACCTGGCTAATGACACACCTCCACAATTCCACCACAGATGCGGAGCAGCACTACAATGAGAACCATGCGGCCACCCGTAACATCATTGAACAGACAATGGGGGTGCTCAAGCAGCGTTTCCGATGCATGGACCGATCTGGAGTCTTTAATAATTCCCTCAACAGGTCTCGCAATTCATTGTGGTGTGCTACATGCTGCACAACTTGGCCATCATGAGGGGGCAGGCATTGCCAGTGGGGATCGCAGGCCCACCTCAAGAGGAGGAGGAAGAGGAACAGGATCCTGGCGAGGCCCCGAATGGCTAGCCACACCAGGAGGAGGAGCAGCCATGGTGGAGATAGCCGGCAATGCTACCGGTGCAAGAGCCACACGTAGCAGCTCATAATGCATCAGTTCTCTTGAATGGAGGAAGCTGAAGGATGCAGCTAATACTGACCAGGCAATGTGCCACGATAATGCCACATCTCCGTGAAAGTCTACAATCATACACAAGACGCCAATGCTCCTGCACCGGCAGCATTGCCACGCTGCCTCCACCACAACTGTTGCTCCTCCTCCTGGTCAAAGCAGCATTTTATTAATGACACCAAAATAGTTGGCTCAACAACACAATAAAACACCTCACCAACAAGTAACAAAACTATTCACAATGTCCTGTTGAAACACCATCACACACAATCAACTTAAACAATGTCTGGACAAAGGCCCCTTCCATTAGTCATCCCACAGCAGCATCCAGGTGACATATTAGGCACACACACTTACAACAATAGGATGCATCAAGCAATGCAACAACATATTTACAACCATTATTTGCATAATGAGGACATCTGGGCATGGTGCCGGAGGATTGGAGGACTGCTAATATTTAAGAAGGGAGAAAGGGATAGGCCGAGTAATTACAGGCATTTCAGCCTAACCTCAGTGGTGGGAAAATTATTGGAAAAATTACTGAAAGACAGGATAAATCTACATTTGGAAAGGCAAGGATTAATTAGGGACAGTCAGCACAGATTTGTTAAGGGAAGAATGTGTTTGACTAACCAGAATAAATTTTTGAGGAGGTAACCAAGAGGGTCGATGAGGGTAGTGCATACAATGTAGTATATAGGGACTTTAGCAAAGCTTTTGATAAGGTCCCACATGGTAGATTGATCATGAATGTTAAAGCCCATGGGATCCAGGGCAAAGTGGCAAGTTGGATCCAAAATTGGCTTGGAGGTAGGAAGCAAAGGGTAATGATTGATGGATGTTTTTGTGACTGGAAAGATGTTTCCAGCGGGGTTCTGCAAGACTCAGTACTGGGTCCCTTGCTTTTTGTGGTATATATCAACGATTTAGATTTGAATATAGGGAGTATGATTAAGAAGTTTGCAGATGACATTAACATTGGCTGTGTGGTTGAAAATGAAGAGGAAAGTCATGGGCTGCAGGAGGATATCAATTTACTGGTCAGGTGGGCAGAGCAGTGGCAAATGGAATTTAATTCAGAGAAGTGTGAGGTGATGCACTTTGGGAGGGCTAATAAGGAAAGAGTATACACATTAAGCGGTAGGCCACTTAATAATGTAGATGAACAAAGGGACCTTGGAGTGCTTGTCCACAAATCCCAGAAAGTAGCAGACCAGGTGGATAAAGTGGTTAAGAAGGCATACAGAATGCTTGCCTTTATTGGCCGAGGCATAGAATATAAGAGCAGGGAGATTATGCTTAAATTGTATAATAATTTGGTTAGGCCACAGCTGGAGTACTGCGTGCAGTTCTGGTCGCCGTATCATAGGAAGGACGTGATTGCACTAGAGAGGGTGCAAAGGAGATTTACTAGGATGCTGCCTGGAATGGAGAATCTTAGTTATGCGGACAGATTGGATAGGCTGGGTTTGTTCTTATTGGAACAGAGGAGGTTGAGAGGAGACCTCATTGAGGTGTACAAAATATTGAGGGGTCTGGACATAGTGGATGATAAGGACCTATTTCCATTAGTGGAGGGGTCTATTATGAGGGGCATAGTTTTAAGTTGGTTGGAGGAAGGTTTAGAGGGAATTTGAGGGGAGGGGGGGGCTTTTTTATACAGACGGTTGTGGGGATCTGGAACTCACTGCCTGGAAGAGTGGTGGATGCAGAAACCCTCACCACTTTTAAGAGATGGTTCATCATCATCATAGGCAATCCCTCGGAATCGAGGAGGAGTTGCTTCCACTCACTAAGTGAGTTCTTTGATGGCTGAACAGTCCGATACCGGAGCTACAGACCCTGTCACAGGTGGGACAGACATTCGTCGGGGGAGGGATCAGTGGGACTGGTTTGCCACGTGCTCCTTCAGCTGCCTGCGCCTGGCCTCTTCATACTCCTTGCGTCGAGACTCAAAGAGCTCAACGCCCTCCCGGATGGACTTTCTCCACCTCGGGTGGTCTGTGGCCAGGGTCTCCCAGGTGTCAGTGATGATGTCGCACTTTACAATGGAGGCTTTGAGGGTGTCCTTATAACATTTCCGCTGTCCCCCTTTGGCTCATTTACCATGAAGGAGCTCCGCATAAAGCATTTGCTTAGGGAGTCTCGTATCTGGCATGCGTACTATGTGGCCTGCCCAGCGAAGCTGATCGAGTGTGGTCAGTGCTTCAATACTGGGGATGTTAGCCTGGTCGAGGATACTGATGTTGGTGCACCTGTCCTCCCAGGAGATTTGCAGGATCTTGTGGAGACATTGTTGGTGATACATCTCCAGCGACTTGAGGTGCCTTCTGTACATCGTCCATGCCTCAGACACATACAGGAGGGTGGGTATTACTACAGCCCTGTAGATCATGAGTTTGGTGGTAGGTTTGAGGGCCTGGTCTTCAAACACTCTTTTCCGCAAACGGCCGAAGGCTGCACTGGTGCACTGGAGGCAATGCTGAATCTCCGCATCAATATCTGCCTTTGTTGATAAGAGGCTCCCAAGATATGGGAAATGGTCCACGTTGTCCAGGGCTGCGCTGTGGATCTTGATCATTGGAGGGCAGTGCTGTGCGGCGATGACAGGCTAGTGAAGGACTTTTGTCTTATGGATGTTAAGCGTAAGGCCCATGCTTTCATATGCCTCAGTGAATATATTGACTACATCCTGGAGTATGCGGACGACGCAGGCATTGTCCGCATAATGCAGCTCAATGACAGAGGTTGGGGTGATCTTGGACCTGGCCTGGAGGTGGCGTAGGTTAAACAGCTTCCCACTGGTTCTGTAGTTTAGTTCCACTCCAGTGGGGAGCTTGTTGATTGTGAGGTGGAGCATGGCGGCGAGGAAGATTGAGAAGAGGGTTGGGGCGATGATGCAGCCCTGTGTGACCCCGGTCCAGCCGTGGATTGGGTCTGTAATGGATCTGTTGGTAAGGATCACGGCCTGCATGTCATCATGAAGCAGGCAAAGGATGTTGACAAACTTTTCGGGGCATCCGAAATGGAGGAGGACGCTCCATAGACCCTCACGGTTGACAGTGTCAAAGGCCTTTGTAAGATCAAAAAAGGCCATTTATAAAGGCTGGCGCTACTCCCTACATTTTTCCTGCAACTGTCGCGCTGCAAAGATCATGTCTGTTGTGCCCCGTTGGAGACGAAATCCGCATTGTGATTCTGGGAGGAGCTTTTCGGCCACAGGGAGAAGACGATTGAGGAGAACTCAAGCGACAACTTTCCCAGTGGCTGAAAGCAGGGAGATTCCCCTGTAATTCTGGAACTCGCTGCCTGGAAGAGTGGTGGATGCAGAAACCCTCACCACTTTTAGGAGATGGTTGGTTGGGCACTTAAAGTGCCGTAACCTGCAGGGTTACGGACCTAGTGTTGGTAATTGGGATTAGACTGGATGACTTTTTGTTGGACGACGCAGATAAGTATTGTAGGGAATCGAATAAGGCCAGTATGATCTCCTGAACTGGTTTTGATCGCTTGGATGGGTCGGAGAGGAATTTTCCCAGAATATTTCTCCCTAAAATGGCTATTTGCCTCTCCCAAGATCACATGGCTTCGGTTGGGGTGGAGCATAGAATGTTTCAGTATAAGGGGTGTCGCAGTTGTGTGAGGCGGACTGGTTGGGCTGGGCGCTCTTGGCCTTTCTGTCATTGTTCATAGGTTTATATGTAACCTTTAGGCTGCTGACCAAGGGCCGTGTGACTCTTTGTCGGCTGGCTTGGACACGATGGGCCGAAATGGCCTCCTTCTGTGCTGTAAATTTCTATGTTTCCAAAGGCTAGATTTTACACTTTTGCGCTTATCGCCCAAAAATGGGCATTATTTTCAGCATGGGCGGTAAAAATGGGTTT
Source organism: Pristiophorus japonicus (assembly GCF_044704955.1). Classification (NCBI taxonomy): domain Eukaryota; kingdom Metazoa; phylum Chordata; class Chondrichthyes; family Pristiophoridae; genus Pristiophorus; species Pristiophorus japonicus. Next base: position 36,097,439 of record NC_091984.1, read on the forward strand.
TCAGATCGCCGACTTCTCGCCCATTCTCAAATTATGTAGTATCCATTGTTGAAAATGAGCGTTACCGTGAGCGATATCAAATGGGCGGTAGCGTTAAATATTTTTGACCTTCTGCCATAAAGTGTGGCCATCCTTAGCAACGGCATGGCAACGCTGAATTTCCACGATTCAGGAGGTCAAGGGTCATCATGACATGTGCAGAAGAAGAGAGGGAGCTCAGAGGGACTGAAGGTGTGTGTGGGTGTGGTGTGGCTGCTTTGGGAGGAAGGAGGGAGATTTTAGAGCTTCACAGCAAATAGGGAAACAAAAATTAGCTGTTACCAGCCACATATTTGCCAGAATTTGGCCTATAATGGAGAGAGAGGAGATGACATCACAGCATGCTGTGAAGACTGACGCTGGAGAGAGCAGTGAGGTGGGAGAAGAGCACATTGGAGGGCGCAAAAAAGCCAGGAGGTTCTTGGACGAGGCAAATGCCTCTCTCTTGCAGGAGGTCAAGTCTCGCTGGAGTGATTTGACACAGGGAGGGCATGGGAAGCCCACACGAAAGGCCTACCAGATGATATGGACCGAGATAGCAGAGGTGGTCTCGTCGGCAATATTGTGGGCGATATGTGTGTGAGGTGGTGAAAGTGACTGTTATGTCTCAAATAAAGCAATGTGACTGAGTACTGTAGACTTGAGTAAGTGTGACCTTAGTCTCTTAGCACAACATGGGAGGCCTGCTTATATACAGTGCTCCCAAGGGATGCTGGGATCCCTTGGGACTCCAACAGATGTGCCCTCTGGTGGCGGTAGAATGCTGGTTACAGGGTGTTGCATACATAACATCACTCCCTCCCCCCCCCCAAATCACTAGTACACTTATTTACAGGGTGAGACGATGTGGGGCTTTCCACTCCCTAGTCGATCGTCTCGGTACAAACACAGGTGTAGGTGAGTTGGTTGGGCCTTCGCTGGGCTGCTGCATAGCTGGCCTTGCTGGACTGCTGGGGATGATGAATTCAGCTTCATGGTCAACTGTGATGTCGGTTGCCACTTGTGTGTGTATCGAAGGGTCGAAGTTGGTGGTGTCCTCTTCAGGTTGCTCGTGGCTGTCTGTGATTCGCAGTTTGATTTGGTCCAAATGCTTTCTGCAAGTTAGTCCATTTGCAAGTTTGACCTCAACCACCCTACTCCCTTCTTTGGCTATGACAGTGCCAGCAAGCCATTTGGGACAATGTCCATAGTTGAGTACAAATACAGGGTCATTGACTTCAATATCGCGTGACAAATTTGCACAATCATGGTACATGCTTTGTTGATGCCACCTGCCCTCGACATGATCATGGAGATCAGGGTGGACGAGAGGGAGCCTTGTTTTGAGTGCCCTTTTCATGAGTAGTTTGGCACGGGGAACCCTGGTGAGTGAGTGGGATCTTGTGCGGTAGCTAAGCAGGACTCGGAACAGGTGGGTCTGCAGGGAGCCTTCCGACATGCATTTCAAGCTTTGCTTGATGGTTTGGAGTGTCCGTTCTGCCTGGCCGTTAGATGCAGGCTTGAATGGGGCAGATGTGATGTGCTTGATCCCATTGTGGGTCATGAATTCCTTGAATTCAGCACTGGTGAAGCACGGCCTATTGTCACTGACAAGGACATCAGGAAGGCCGTGCGTGGCAAACATGGCTCGTAGGCTTTCGATGATGGTAGTGGACGTGCTTACAGACATTATTACACACTCAATCCATTTTGAATAAGCATCCACAACAACCAGAAACATTTTGCCTAGAAACAGGCCAACGAAGTCTATGTGGATCCTAGACCACAGTTTGGAGGGCCATAACCACAAACTTAGCAGTGCCTCCCTGGGTGCATTGCTCAGTTGAGAGCAAGTGTTGCATTGGCGCATGCAAGATTCCAAATCTGAGTCAATGCCGGGCCACCACACATGGGATCTGGCTATAGCTTTCATCATTACAATGTGGGTACTGTGTAGGTCGCATATGAACATTTCCCTGCCTTTCTTAGGTAAAACCACGCGATTACCCCACAAAAGACAGTCTGCCTTTTTGGACATTTCATCTTTGATCTCTTCATGCATCTCTGCTGGGACGCTGGACCAGCTCCCATGGAGGACACAGTTTTTTTACAAGGGAAAGTAAAGGATCCTGGCTGGTCCAGGTTCTGATCTGGCGGGCATTCGTTTTCAAATGCATCCATCACCAAGAGCAAGTCTGCAGGCTGTGCCATTTCCATCCCGGTGGTGGGCAATGGTAGCCGACTGAGAGCATCAGCGCAGTTCTCTGTGCCTGGCCTGTGGCGAATTACATAGTTATATGCAGACAGCATGAGCGCCCATCTTTGGATGTGAGCAGAGGCATTGGTATTGACACCTTTGCTCTCTGAGAATAGCGATATGAGCGGCTTATGGTCAGTTTCTAACTCGAACTTAGCCCAGATACTGGTGCATTTTTTATTACCCCATAAAAGCATGCTAGAGCTTCTTTTTCAATCATGCTGTAGGCCCTTTCGGCCTTGGACACGCTCCTGGACGCATAAGCGACCGGTTGCAATGTTCCCGATTCGTTTGCTTGTTGTAACACACAACCGACCCCGTACGAAGACGCATCGCAAGCTAGCACTAAACGTTTACATGGGTCATACAGAACAAGCAGTTTGTTGGAACATAACAGATTTGTGGCTTTCTCAAAAGCAGTCTCTTGTGATTTCCCCCATACCCAGTCATTTCCCTTGCGTAGCAACATGTGTAGGGGTTCTAGCAAGGTGCTTAACCCGGGTAGGAAATTACCAAAATAATTGAGGAGTCCTACGAACGACCACAGCTCCATCATGTTCTCAGTTGGTGGTTCTGATGCCATCTGCCGTGATTCTTCTCCCTAAGAACTCGACCTCTGGCCAGCAAAACACACTTCGAGCGTTTCAACCTGAGTCCCACACGATCTAGCCACTTAGAACCTCTTCCAGGTTCTGCAAGTGTTCGATGGTGTCCTGATCTGTGATCAATATGTCGTCCTGGAAAACCACGGTGCGCAGAACCGACTTTAGCAGACTCTCCATGTTCCTTTGAAAAATAGCTGCGGCCAATCGAATCCCAAACAGGCATCTATTGTGGATGAAAAGACATTTGCTCGTGTTGATGCAGGTGAGGCCTTTTGAAGAGTCCGCCAGTTCCTGCGTCATGTAGGCCAAGGTCAAGTCCAACTTGGTGAACGTCTTCTCTCCTACCAGCGTCGCAAATAGGTCATCTGCCTTGGGTAGCGGGTACTGGTCCTGCAGCGAAAAGCGGTTAATCATTACTTTATAGTCCCCACAAATTCTGACCGTGCCATCGCCCTTGAGAATCAGAACAATCGGACTGGCCCACTCGTTGAACTTAACCGGCGTGATGATGCCCTCTCGTTGCAGCCTGCTTTCTCTCGCATCATGTATGGCACCACCCGTGCCTTGTGGTGGATGGGTCGTGTACCGGGAACCAAGTGGATCTGTACCTTCACCCCAGAGAAATGTCCGATGCCTGGCTTAAATAACGATGGGAACTTGGGCACATGAGACGTTGTCGATGGACAAAAGCGCTCGGATGTCATCCTAGTTCCAGCGGATTTTTCCCAGCCAGCTTCTGCCGAACAGTGTGGGGCCATCTCCTTGTACAATCCATAGTGGGAGTTCGTGTGCTGCTCCATCATAGGAGACTTTTACTGTTGCAGTGCCAATTATAGGGATCAGCCCTTTAGTGTAAATTCTCAGTTTGGTAAGAATAGGGCTCAGCTTGGGCCTTTGTGCCTTGTTGCACCACAGCCTGTCGAAAGCCTTTTTGCTCGTGATGAACTGACTCGCACCCGTGACCAATTCCATGGATACTGAAATTCTGTTCATTTCAACTTTTAACGTGATCGGTGGACATTTTGTGGTGAAGGTGTGTACCCCGTACACTTCTGCCTCCTTGGTTTGAGTCTCTAGTTTAGTTTGATCCACCATGGACCGGTCTTCCTCTGCAATGTGGTGGTTTGCAGGGTTTGCAGCTCGTCTGCACATTTACTGGAGGTGTCCCATTGTTCCACAGCCTTTGCACGCATAGTGTTTGAAGCAGCATTGATGGGCTCGATGATCACCTCCGCAGCGCCAACAAGGTATTAATTGTCTCGCATTCACACTTGATGGCGGGCTCTGGGTCATCTGAGGTTGTGCAACTACAGGAGTGTATATTCTGCCATATGCATTCGTGCCTGAAAACGACGTTACTTTGTGTACAGTACTTGCCGATGCATCTTTATGCTGCAAAATTTGTTTGGTGTTATCGCTGGTGGTCATGAATACTTGGGCTATCGTTATGGCTTTGCTCATGTTCGGTGTTTCAACAGTCAAAAGTTTGCGAAGGATAACTTCATGGCCAGTGCCAAGCATAAAAAAGTCTCTTCGCATTTGCTCCAGGAATCCATCGAATTCGCAATGTCCTGCAAGGTACCTTAGTTCGGCGACGTAGCTCACCACTTCCTGGCCTTCAGACCGTTGACATGTATAAAATCGATACCTTGCCATCAGAATGCTCTCCTTTGGATTTAGGTGCTCCTGGAGCAGCGTACACAGTTCTTCATATGATTTGGTTGTTGGTTTTACCGGAGCAAGAAGATTCTTCATGAGGCTATAGGTTGTTGCCCCGCAGACGGTGAGGAGGATCGCCCTTCGTTTGGCAGCGTTCTCATTCCCTTCCAGCTCATTGGCCATGAAGTATTGGTCAAGTCGCTCCATGAAGGCTTTCCAATCATCACCTTCTGAGAATTTCTGCAGGATACCAACTGTTCTCTGCATTTTCGCGTGATAGTTCATTATCTATTACTCGTCGCCAGTTGTTATGTCTCAAATAAAGCAACATGACAGTACTGTAGACTTGAGTAAGTGTGACCTTAGTCTCTTTATTCTGACTCCAGAGTGCCAGCACAGCATGGGAGGCTTGCTTATATACAGTGCTCCCAAGGGATGCTGGGATCTCTTGGGACTCCAAAAGATGCACCCTCTGGTGGTGGTAGAATGCTAGTTACATGGTGTTGCATAGATAACAGTGATGGTGGCCGATCCCCTGGGCGTTAGTTTCGCCAAATGTGCTCTTCACGACAAAAAAAAGTGGGTGGATTGTATTATTGAATCTCGGCGTTAATTCCGTGTGGAAAATAATGCTGGGCGATATTATGGGCATTGATTTCGCCCATTCTGATGATTCTGCCCCCAAAAAATGGGCGGGCGGTAATATTCTTGCCCGGCGTTAAGCACATGGGGAAAGTAACACTTGGCGATAAGTTTCCTAAAAATACCCATCAGTTTCCATTTTGTGCCAAAATGGGCGATCTATTGGCGTTAGACGTCATTTCAGCAGTAAAATGGGCGTTAAGTGGACGTTAAGCATGCAAAAAACGTGGAGGTTCTAGCCCTATGTTTCTTACCTTGATCCCTCTCCCATGCCTAGTGCTCCTCCTTAATGTTGCCTCAGTGCCTGCAGCAAGGCTGCTTGAGGGCTGCTGTGTGTGTGGGGAGACAGAACAGATAGCCTAGCAGGATGCGCTGTCCCAGCTCTGGACCTAGAAGGCCTAGCTGCGGACTCCACCGCCTCAGCATTGGCGACAGCAGTCTCGGATGGCTCGGGTGTAGACCAACTGAGGTGCCCAGGAGGGTGGACACTCGCTCCTCGACCTCAGTGAGGTCCAGTATATCAGGCTCCCCACCTCTGGTGCACTACTGCACTCTACGATTGTGAGCCACTTTCGTCTGCAATAAGAAACACAAGAAGGTGTGAGCTCATCGTGTGGCACATTTGCCTTCCATAGTAGAGTAACTCCTACTGTCTGGAAGTGTGCAGATATCCATTAGAATCTATGTGGCTGTGTATAGTGCATGTGGGAATGGTGGGATGAAGTGAGAGCCACCTGGGATTAGGGATCAGGCTGACGTTTTGCAAACGCATATCAAGAGTGAAAGGGTAGTGCGATGAGGGGTGAGACTGATTAGGGAACAAGCGTCCGTGACACTTGCATGCGCAGGGCATGGTTGGTGAACTGAACCTCCACTTTTCAGGTAGCTTCACCAACCAACACCATGGGCTGTAACACATAGAGAAGGGGCAGTTACTGCAAAGACTTTACATTGTGTGAGACAGTGAGGTTCACATTATGGCATTGCAACGTTAAGAGAAAGGCTACTCACCCTGACAACCCTAGTGAGATTGTTTAACTTCTTGTGATGGGCCTTCTTCCTCTTGGAGGCTGCAGCACATTCCACCTCCTTTCAATTGCCTCTATTAAGGTGTCAACGGCCATGGCTGAGAAGCAGTGTGCACATTGGTGACCTTCCTGCTCCTCCATTTTCCCACTCTGCTCAGAGTGCAAAGTTGCAATTGTGCATGCGCATAATTATCATGCCACGCCTTTAAGAATCGGTTGGGCCCGGGATCTATAGCGGCATTCTGAACATGCGCTTTTCGTCTTCCATTTTAGTGTAGAGATTTTTGGTTGGAGCGCCCGAGGAGAGTTGTGGAACGCCTGATTTAATATGCCCTTTCCCTCTTGGTGCGATTCAACAACATTTTTCAGTTGGAGGTACAAACCTTTGGAGGGCAGCTATATTTACGCCAGGAATAATGGACATCAAATTGGGCAACCCCGAATTTCCAGCCCCATATCTGAAACACCGACTGTTAATATAAAACATGGATGATAGACATGTGTGATGATAAAAGCATGAAACTATGGGAGGGAAGGAATAATCAAAGTAGCAAGAAGTTGGCCATTTTGAATGGGTAAGCGGGAACTGAGAGAAGATATACACAAGTGGTTTAGCCAAGTGGAAATTAGACTGCAGAGACAGCATGGAGTGGCCACAAGCAACGTAGAATGAAGTAAAGACAGCAAGAGTCACAGGCAGCAACAAATGGCCATGAAGTTTGGGGAATAGCCAAGCTATAGTTGAGAAAAAAATAAGCAAAATAGAAGTAGGAGGATTGCTATAGAGAGCATAGTTGAATGGCACATACACTCCATAATTGTGACTGTCAATGAATTACTTACATCTCAATTCCAATTAACTCTAATTAAATATTAGCCTCTCGGGGCCGTCCTATATAAAAGTTAGAGTGGTTCTTGTACCTGAACGGGATCATGTGTCACTCAGAGCCATTATTCCCATTATTGCAAATTTCAGGTCCTTGCTAAATGTTCTCCTGGGTTCAGTGTCACCGGTCTCTCCCAGAACTAGATTCCACATCCCCTACGATCTGGAGTTTACCTGGACTGCTCAATATCTAGTCATATGATAGCGTAAACAAGTACCATGTAATTATGTGTATTCCTTCAATCTTCTGAGAGGCAGAACTGATGAAAATTCTAGAGACGTGAAAAAAAAAATCAATAAACTTATTTATTTTTAAGATTACACACACATAGAGAGTAATAAATCTTGAATTTTAACTTATTCTGTAATGCTTCCTGGTACACTCATAATAAAGGATGAAACTGAGTACTGTGTACAATGAGCAAGTGTGACCTTAGCTTCTTTAATAAGACTCCAGAGTGTAGGTACTTCGTGGGTGGCCTGCTTATATACTGTGCTCCCAAGGAATGCTGGGATCCCTTTGAACTCCAACAGGTGGCCCTTTGATGGTAGTGCAATACAGATTACAAGGGGTTAAATACATAACATCACTCCCCCATGAAGTCAACAGTACACTTATTTACAAGGTGAGACGATCTGGGGCTTTTCGCTCCCTTGTCAATCGTCTCGGTACAAATGCAGGTGTGGGTGGGTTGGTTAGTTCTTCACTGGGCTGTTGAGCAGCCGGCCTTGCCGGACTGCTGAGGATGGTGAGTTCGGCTTCATGGTTAACCATGATGCCAGTTGCTACTTGTGTGTGTGTGTTGGAGGGTAAAAGTTGGTGGTGTCTTCTTTGAGTTGTCCATAGCTGCTGGTGAACTGCAATTTGATTTGGTCCAAATGTTTTCTGTGCATTTGTCCATTGGCCGATTTGACCTGAAACACCCTACTCCCCTCTTTGGCTGTGACCGTGCCAGCGAGCTATTTGGGACCATGTCCATAATTGAGCACAAACACAGGATCATTGATCTCAATAGCGCTTGACAAATTTGCGCGGTCATGGTACACACTTTGTTGATGCTGCTTGCCCTCTACGTGATCATGGCGATCAGGGTGAACAAGAGAGAGCCTTGTTTTTAGCGCCCTTTTCATGAGCAGCTCGGCTGAGGGAACCCCGGTGAGTGAGTGGGGTCTGGTGCGGTAGCTGAGCAGTACTCGGGACAGCCGGGTCTGCAGGGAGACTTCCGACACTCGTTTCAAGCTTTGCTTGATGGTCTGAACTGCCCGTTCTGCCTGGCCGTTGGATGCAGGCTTGAACGGGGCAGATGTGACGTGTTTGATTCCGTTGCGGGTCATGAATTCCTTGAATTCAGCACGGGTGAAACACGGCCCATTGTTGCTGACTCGGGCATCAGGCAAGCTGTGCGTGGCAAACATGGCTCGTAGGCTTTCAATAGTGGCCGTGGACGTGCTTACAGACATTATTGCACATTCAATCCATTTTGAGTAAGCGTCCACGACAACCAAAAACATTTTGCCTAGAAATGGGCCCGCATAGTCCACATGGATCCTCAAAATTGGTTTGGAGGGCCACGACCACAAACTTAGCGGTGCCTCTCTGGGTGCATTGCTCAGCTGAGAGCAAGTGTTGCACTGGCGCACGCATGACTCTAAATCTGAGTAGATGCCAGGCCACCACACATGGGATCTAGCTATGGCTTTCATCATCACAATGCCTGGGTGGGTGCTGTGCAGTTCACATATGAACATATTTCTGCCTTTCTTGGGCAAGACCACACGATTGCCCCACAACAGACAGTCCGCCTGCAGGGACAACTCGCCTTTGCATCTGTGGAACAGCTTAATCGCCTTCTGCATCTCTGCTGGGACACCGGACCAGCTCCCATGGAGGACATAGTTTTTTTACCAAGGACAGTAAAGGATGCAGGCTGGTCCAAGTCCTGATCTGGCGGGCCGTAACGGGGGACTTTTCGTTCTCAAATGCCTCCATGACCCATGAGCAAGTCCGCTGGTTGTGCCATTTCCACCCCGGTGGTGGGCTATGGCAGCCGACTGAGAGCATTTGTGCAGTTCTTTGTTCCCGGTCTGTGACGGATTACATAGTTGTATGTCAACAGCGTGAGCGCCCATCTTTGGATGCAGGCAGAGGCATTGGTATTAATCCCTTTGCTCTCAGAGAACAGCGATATGAGCGGCTTGTGGTCAGCTTCAAGCTCAAACTTGAGGCCAAATAAGTACTGATGGATTTTTTTCACCCGTAAACGCACGCCAGAGCCTCTTTTTCAATCATGCTGTAGGCCCTTTCGGCCTTGGACACAATCCTGGATGCATAAGCGACCGGTTGCAAAATCCCCGATTCGTTAGCCTGTTGTAACACACACCCGACCCTGTATGACGACGCATCGCAAGCTAGCACTAATCTTTTACAAGGGTTATACAGGACAAGCAGTTTGTTTGAACACAACAGATTTCTGGCTTTCTTAAAGGCAGTCTCTTGTGAATTCCCCCATACCCAGTCGATTCCCTTGCGCAGTAGCGCATGTAGGGGTTCTAGCAGGGTGCTTAACCCAGGTAGGAAGTTACCGAAATAGTTAAGGAGTCCCAGGAACAACCGCATCTCCATCACGTTCTGCGGTGGTGGCGTGTTCTTGATGGCCTCTGTCTTGGCATCGGTGGGTCTGATGCCATCTGCCGCGATTCTTCTTCCCAAGAACTCGACCTCCTGCGCCAGGAAAACACACTTCGAGCGTTTCAACCTGAGCCCCACGTGATCCAACCGACTAAGAACTTCTTCCAGATTCTTCAAGTGCTCAATGGTGTTCCGACCTGTAACCAGTATGTCGTCCTGGAAAACCACGTTGAGAAGAACCAACTTTAGCAGACTCTCCATGGTCTGCTGGAAGATAGCCACGGCCGACCGAATCCCGAACGGGCACCGGTTATAGATGAACAGACCTTTGTGCGTATTGATGCAGGTGATGCCCTTTGAAGACTCCTCCAGCTCCTGCGTCATGTAGGCCAAGGTCATGTCCAGCTTGGTGAATGTCTTCCCTCCAGCCAGGGTCTCAAATAGGTCATCTGTCTTGGGTAGCGGGTACTGGGCCTGCAGCGAAAAACGGTGAATCGTTACTTTATAGTCCCCACAAGTTCTAACCGTGCCGTCCTCTTTAAGTACCGGGACAATCGGACTAGCCCATTCATTGAATTCCACCGGCGCGATGATGCCTTCTCGCTGCAGCCTGTCCAGCTCAATTTCCACTTTTTCACACATCATGTACGGTACCGCCCGTGCCTTGTGGTGGATGGGTCGCGTACCGGGAGCCAAATGGATCTGCACTTTCGTCCCCAAGAAGCTTCCAATGCCAGGCTCGAACAATGATGGGAACTTGCTCAGAACCTGGGCACATGAGGCGTCGTCGATGGATGAAAGTGCTTGGATGTCATCCCAGTTCCTGCAGATTTTTCCCAGCCAGCTTCTGGAAAACAACGTGGGGCCATCTCCTGGCACAATCCATAGCGGGAGTTCATGTACTGCTCCGTCATAGGAGACTTTGACTTCTGCAATGCCAATTACAGGGATTAGTTCCTTGGTGTAAGTCCTTAGTTTGGTGTGAATGGGGCTGAGCTTGGGCCTGTGTGCCTTTTTGCCCCACAGCCTGTCAAAGACCTTTTTACTCATTATGGACTGATCTGCACCCGTGTCCAGTTCCATAGATACTAGAATACCGTTCAGTTCAACTTTCAACATTATTGATGGACATTTCGTAGTGAATGTATGTACCCAGTATGTTGTGAATGGAGAAAGAGTCAGACTGAACACTGTGAGCTCAAAGTGAAGTGTGACCTTAGTCTTTTATTGCAGGTCTCCAGAGTGCCCCTCCAACCTGTGAAGCCTTCTTAAATACTTGTGCTCCCAAGGGATTATGAGATCCCTTGGGACTCCGGGGAATGAGCCCTCTGGTAGCTGTACAGAGTAAATACAAGTCCACATATACAACACTGTACAGTCCTGCCTCCTCGGTACGAGTCTCCAATTCAGCCTGATCCACAGTGGATCGATCTTCCTCTGCAACGTGGTGGTTTGCAGGGTTTGCAGCTCGTCTGCACATTCGCTGGAGGTGTCCCATTGTTCTGCAACCGTTGCATGCATAGTGCTTGAAGCGGCATTGATGGGGCCGATGATCACCTCCACAACGCCAACAAGGTCTTAACTGCCTCGCATTAACGATTGATGGCGGACTCTGGGTCATCTGAGGTCGGGCAGCAGCAGCCGGCGTATACGTTCTGCCATGTACATTTTGCTCGAAACCGACGTTACTTTATGCACAGTACTGGCCGAAACTTCTTTACTCTGCAAAATCTGTTTGGTGTTGTCGCTGGTGGACATAAATGCCCATCGTTATGGCTTTAGGGAATCTCATAGAAACATAAAATTCTGACGGGACTAGACAGGTTAGATGCAGGAAGAATGTTCCCGATGTTGGGGAAGCCCAGAACTAGGGGACACAGTCTAAGGATAAGGGGTAAGCCATTTAGGACTGAGATGAGGGGAAACTTCTTCACTCAGAGAGTTGTTAACCTGTGGAATTCCCTAACGCAGAAAGTTGTTGATGCCAGTTCATTGGATATATTCAAGAGGGAGTTAGATATGGCCCTTACGGCTAAAGGGATCAAAGGGTATGGAGAGAAAACAGGAAAGGGGTACTGAGGTGAATGATCAGCCATGATCTTATTGAATGGTGGTGCAGGCTCGAAGGGCCAAATGGCCTACTCCTGCAACTATTTTCTATGTTTCTATGTTTACTTAGATTCGGAGTTTCTACAGTCAACAGTTTGCGAAGGATTGTCTCATGGCCAATGCCCAGTAACAAAAAGTCTCTAAGCATTTGTTCTAGAAATCCCTCAAACTCACAATGTCCTGCGAGGCGCCGTAGTTCGGCGACATAGCTCGCCACTTCCTGGCCCTCCGATCGTTGACACGTGTAGAATCGATATCTCGCCATGAAAATGCTTTCCTTAGGATTTAGGTGCTCCCGGACCAGTGTACAGTATTCCTCATAGGATTTCTCTGTTGGTTTTGCCGGAGCTAGGAGATTCTTCATGAGGCCATAGGTTGTTGCCCCACAGATGGTTAGGAGGATCGCCCTTCATTTGGTAGTGTTCTCGTCCCCTTCCAGCTTGTTGACCACGAAGTATTGGTTGAGTCTCTCCACGAAAAGGCCTCCCAATCATCCCCTTCTGAGAACTTCTCCAGGATACCGACTGTTCTTTGCATTTTTGCGCAGTTGTTTGTTACCTCGTCGCCAATTGGTACACTCATAATCAAGGATGAAACTGAGTACTGTGTACAATGAGCAATTGTGACCTTAGCTCCTTTAATAAAACTCCAGAGTGCAGGTACCTCGTGGGTGGCCTGCTTATATACTGTGCTCCCAAGGGATGCTGGGATCCCTTGGGACTCTCACAGGTGGGCCCACTGGTGGTTAGGTGTTATACAGATTACAAGGGGTTAAATACATAACACTTCACATAACATTTAAAATAACAAAGCTAGTCGCACTATCCCTGTTAGCGATTCACAACTTTTTCTGGTCAGTGTTTTCACTGAATCTGACTCGCTGTATCTTAAATATGGAGGATCTGTCACCTCTCTGACCAGCCTTCCACAACTGACCCCACATCGAGTGTTTCTTCATACTTAGACAAGAAGTTTGCAGTTTGACCTCTGACTCCCTCCCAGTCTGGGGCTCGTCCAGTGATGCTGATAATAAAACCAGCTACCACCATCACAGGAGTAGGTTTCTGGCAGAGGAAGAGATGAATAGAAGGCTGTGCTGATAGGATTGGGTGAAGAGGGCTGGGGAAAAGGCTTGTGTGGTGCATAAATACTGATTGTTGGGCCGCATGGCCTGTTTCTGTGCTGTACATGCTGTGGTAATTATAAGTAACATAGTAAAACATCCCAAGGTGCTTCACAAGAGCGGTATCAAACAAAATATGACACCAAGCCACATAAGGAGATATTAGGACCAGTGACTATAGGCTTGGTTAATGAGGTAGATTTGAAGGAGCGTCTTAAAGGAGGAAAGAGAGGTAGAGAGACAAGGGCATGTTAAAAGTCCATCACTGTTGCTGTACTGTTTAGTCTGCGAGTAGGATTGTAGTCTCGCTTTGCTAATTGTGGCACTGCTGTCTGCTTAGTCAATGTTTGTTGTATGCAAATACAACTGCCTGTATTTATTACTTCAAACTCCACTTAGCATTTAATTATCAATCTAACACGGCCTCCCTCAATTATTAATGTAATATAGTCACATTTAATTACTAATCTAACTTGGAACACAGTATTACTCTTCTTACAGCAGTGAAGGCAGAGAGGAGTTATGATAGAGGTGTTCAAAACCATGATGGGTTTTGATCGAGTAAATATGGTGAAACTGATTACACTGGCAGGAAAGTCGGTATCCAGATGACACATATTTAAGATAATTGGCAAAAGTACCAGAGGGGATATGAGGAGAAATTTGTTACGCAGCGAGTTGTTATAATCCAGAATGCACTGCCTGAAAGGGTGACGGAAACAGAGTCAATAGTAACTTTCAAAAGGGAATTGGATAAATACTTGAAGGAGAAACATTTTGCAGATCAATGGGGAACGAGCAGGGATGTGGGACAAATTGGATAGCTCTTTCAAAGAGCCAGCACAGATACGATGGGACCAATGGTCTGTATGATGTATGCTGTATGCTGTATGATTCTATGATTCAATCCACTAATATTGCCAACAGCAATTTGGTGACTTTTAGGAACAGTGAATGGATAAGTTATTGGTCTTCCATGCTCAGGTCAGGAAATCTCCAACAATATCACTGACATAGCAGCAATATTACATTACATACATCACATCGCCCAGTCATCACAACACGTGATTCAGTTTAGCACAACTGTAATACCCAAAGCACTCCATTATTTATAATACAAGAGAACATGTTACCTGTGGAGAGCTGGTACTAGCTGACAATCCAATTCCATAGAACAGCCTTTTGTTGAAACATTTCCACCATCTCCAGCTGCACAATTACTACAGAAAGGGTCTGTTCGCTGCACAAAGATCACATTCACACGCCAGTGATCAGAAGTAAAGTATAATGTGTAAACCAAGTGAAGCTACTGGCAGTAAGGAAACAAAGAAAGTGTGTGTGTGATCTGTTCGAGGGCCTGGCCAATACTGTTTATGTTTTATTCGATTTAGGAAGAAACATTAGACTGTTATGTGGTACATTGTGCACTCTGTATCTGTTTTAATGTTAAACAGTTATATTCTTTTACTCCTTAAGGAAATCTGGAACACGCCACCTGAGATTAAATAACAATTTTACATAAATAATTATTGATGGAATCCAACATATTCATATTTAAAATAACAGCCTATCTGATTTTATATTCCTGTAGTTCTGTGTTGTAAAAAAATATTTTGTAACTTTCGACGTGCTTCTTGAAGTTCCACCTTAAGTGGAAATGACAGGCTATTACAGGTGAAAGGTCGGATAAGTTATGAGAAGTGAAACTCGACAACTCGCAAAGCAAGCTTCAGCTCGGCGAAGTAGTCCCGTGGTGATCACCTGTACAAGAAGCTCTGTTTCCAAAGAGCTGTCTGAAAGGCCGAGCTGGATCATCGGAACATAAAGCAGAGCCCGACAGAGGCACGGTCTAAAAATAACAGAAACCAAACCTTCTTGGGAGCAGAGGTAGGCGGAGTCAGAACCCGATCACAGGAGATTTACCTGAACCAAGAAAACAGCACGAACAGGCACTGTCCACAAGATTCTGGAAAATCCCCCAAACTCCGAGCTGAGAATTGACGATGGCTTTATTCGACCCTCCTAGATGGTGATATCTTGCTCGTCGGAAGCAGCTGTTCATCACAATAAAGGCGAGACGGATTAGTTCCCGGTTTCGAGACAGGTGTAATTGATCTGAGAGACCTGGAAATTGAACACCTTCACCTGTAAGAGGCTGGAAAAGATATGGGGAATATAATAGGAAGTACATCCAATCCAGACTGTACATGATTGGAGCAGAACAAGGATCTCAACCACAAGAACAAAGCTTGGAGACTTTGCACTGTTTACTGGTAAGCCACAAATGCCCTTTGGATCTGTAGTGAGTACATTAAAATCTACCTGTGCTGTATCTGTGCCAATTACATACCTGTGCTGGAGAGTTCCCTCGCTTCACAACACGTGTGTACCTAAAATAGCTGTTTAATAGCTAATTCTACATTAGATATTAACCCTCTCCTAAGAAATGCACTCCATGTGAAACGCCACCTCGAGCAAGTTATTTGTGAGCGACAAAATATTCGGGAGAGCGAGAAAAAGAGATTTAACCCGTAGGGGCAGCACTGAACTGCAGCAGGCACTAAGAAGAGCAGCCACAATCAACAGTCTGTGAGTTTTATTTTATCCAGTGTTTCTCTGGGAAACGTACAGGATCAGTAAATCACAGAACGTACAGATTTCCTGAACTGCAGTCTCAGAGATGGGGAAATAAACAACATCATTATTGAAAGAAGCAAGACAGAGATAAAGAAATAAGGACGTGTGCTCCAAGACACCAGCTGATCTTACAGGATAGTGTCAGACTTGTGAACCACTGGAATCATGTCTTATGTGACTCTACAGTGAACTCCCGCTGCTTTTCAACATGCAGATTTTCTGAGGAGCATCCTCGGCTCTCAAAACAAAAAAGAGATATTTGGGCATGTGTCCAGGACTGCTTTATCCTGCCATATTGAGCAACTCCTGGAGAAGCTGAATGAAGAAGATTATACTGAAAGCATAAATTGTTATGACTGGGATTTACAATATCCAGTGCAAATTGAAGTGAAGAGCTTACTTTAGCGTGAAGTGATCCTACTAATTCCTGAAATCTCTGCTCACCCGGATCCCAAACATACATACCTGTAGTTTGAAAAGTCTCCTGATCGGTTGCTCTGTGAATCTGGACAGCATTGAACATTTCTGTCATAGAATGAATCATTTTCCAGGACCCTTGGAGATTTAATATTTTATTGCTTATTTAATATTTTATATTGTGGAGGCTTGGCCCAATATTTTCCCTTTTGGATCTTTGTGGACAATTTCTCCAGATGCCTGAGCTTTCCGAGATCATGTCTGGCCGTTTCCCAGCAAATCGTTCCAGGATCCAGCAGAGTATCCTGGAGGATCAGGTGGAATTGTGGTGGTTCCAAGATCTTAAAAGATCCATCCTCTGTTACTCCGTGGCTGTGATCCTCATCCTAGGAAGTGGATTGGGGGGAATTGTTTTATTATCTACAGCTACCAGTAAATCGAGCGAATGGAGGCTGGGAGTAGGGACTGTCCTGTGTCTTTTAGCTTTAGTTATCCTCTTAAAACAACTGCTAAGCTCTGCTATCCAGGATATGAACTGTGTGAGGAACCGGGCCCAGATTGATAAGTTAAGGAGTGGAGGGTTAATTGATTATCTGATTATTTCAGTCGCTGGATTCATAATACTAACCTGTGGTTATGTACTAATAATCCTGGCAAATTCTTCCCCCCATCTCTCAGGTAGATCCTGGAGTGACATATTAATTGCCGGTGTTGCTATTACATTAGCTGGCTCCATTATTCTCCTCTCATTCGTGGTCTATAGTTTAATCTTCAAGTTCTGTCCCCATATAGCAGCCAGCTCCCCGAGCAGAGGGGTCCCAAGTGTTTATATCATATCAGGAGGCAATACAGAGGGGGAGCAAAGGGAAATCTCCTCCAGTACAGCCAACCTGGTATAAAACGAGCACCGAGTCACTCCACCAGGAGCCACGAATTGCTCTGAAGTTGAGATGACTGCACAGACTGGGCTTGTTTGTTTTCACCATTAAAATGTGGAAAATGAGACAGAGAAATAAACAGGTTAATTGCACAAAATAGTCCCTAACAATACCAATTAATGCAGGTCGATATCAATTGTGATCATTAGTAACTTTGAGTTTTGTAAATCTTAACTGTTAACAATGACCGTTAGGTGGACAAATTAAATTAGAAGTTTCTGCATTAAATGAGAGCAGAAACGTGAAAGCTTTTGATATCTGCTGATGTAAATATTAACCCATCGAAGTATGAATAACTGATTGCAAATTACTGTTACCTCACTATTGTAGCTGTCACCACTGGCACTCTCACATTTCAAAAAGTACTTTTGTTCCAGGACTTTACAGGGCCAAACCAAAATAATGGCAAACACAAGCGCACTTTCCTATGACTAAGTCAGTAACATCAGCCACTGTTTAGCTGCTTATAATAAATGCAATTGTTAAATATTTAAGAGTGGAATCAGTCTATCTCTTCTTCCAGTAACTTATGCACCTCTGTTTTCTAATCTGCCTGATCTGGTGTAACCACACTCAATTAATGGTTCTGTAACTGTTATACTATTCACTGGTTTGATGCAGGAGGGCGTTTTTGCTTTCTTATTATTTGCTTACCTGGTAAGTGGATTGCTGGAGTGTTACATTGCTCAGTATTTTTGTTAACGTGCGAGAGGGATGAAGTAGAAAAGCAGGGAGGTTCTGCTGCAACTGTACAGGGTATTGGTGAGGCCGCACCTGGAGTACTGCGTGCAGTTTTGGTCACCTTACTTAAGGAAGGATATACTAGCTTTGGAGGGGGTACAGAGGCGATTCACTAGGCTGATTCCAAAGATGAGGGGGTTACCTTATGATGATAGATTGAGTAGACTGGGTCTTTACTCGTTGGAGTTCAGAAGGATGAGGGGTGATCTTATAGAAACATTTAAAATAATGAAAGGGATAGACAAGATAGAGGCAGAGAGGTTGTTTCCACTGGTCGAGGAGACTAGAACTAGGGGGCACAGCCTCAAAATACAGGGGAGCCAATTTAAAACCGAGTTGAGAAGGAATTTCTTCTCCCAGAGGGTTGTGAATCTGTGGAATTCTCTGCCCAAGGAAGCAGTTGAGGCTAGCTCATTGAATGTATTCAAATCACAGATAGATAGATTTTTAACCAATAAGGGAATTAAGGAGCGGGCGGGTAAGTGGAGCTGAGTCCATGGCCAGATCAGCCATGATCTTGTTGAATGGCGGAGCAGGCTGGAGGGGCTAGATGGCCTACTCCTGTTCCTAATTCTTATGTTCTTATGTTCTTATGCGCTACTTTGGTGTTATAATACTAATTTTTTGTTAACATATTACTTGGGGAGTAATATTGCTTTACTTTTTTAGTTAATGCTTTGCTGAGGGTCTTGCACCTTCAGTATTTTCATTAATGTGTTGGTGAAGTGTTATCTTGCTGACTGTTTTTGTTAGTGGTGTGAAGGTGTTCTATTAATAGTATTCAGTCTGTTTGCTGATGTGATGCTGTGGGTGTTATATCACTATTTTATTGCTATGTGGCTGAGAGTTTTATAATGCTCACTTTTTTCTTAACATTCTGGGAATGTTTTTGTTAATGCTGCTGGAAGCCTTGTATTATCACATAAAAATATTTATTTTCAAAATGTACTCCTCCAAGGTATATCTGAAAGGGAGGACGAAATTCAATTAAGGACCCAATTCCCTTCACCCAGAAGAACAGTGGGGTGAAACTGGATCTCGTTGCACCCGTTTGATTCATTGATCAAATTGTTAATAGATTTGTGGAATAATGCATTGACCGTGGAAGTTTACAACACAGAAGTAAGCCATTTGATGCATTGGGGGGAATTTTAACCAAAAGAAATGGGTGAGTTGGGGTCAGGAGGGAAGTTAAAGTGTTAAAAGTCTGAATCCCAACAAGAACTTGCCTCCAACCTGCCCACTTCCAGTTTTAATGGAGGTGGTATGGGGGGGGGGGGGGGGCGTTGCAGGCAGTCCATTTAAATATTATAATGGGCTGGAAGCCTCTGATTTAGCCTCCATTTTAAATGTAGGCATGTGGCTGGTCGGGTTTTGCAGGCCTCGTGAAAGCCGCCAGGAAAAGTAAGGCGAGGACTGCTGTAATCAGGAGGTAAGTGCCTTAGTACCTTTATACTAACCTCCAGGATCCAGGGTCCCTACCTAGCCCACCCCATGTGATCAGAGACCGCCCCAAAGAGGCCTCCATCATCATATCAAATACTTTGTACCTCATTTTGTAGAAAGATTGAATCAAACGCACACAAGCCGAAAAATAGTAAACATTTTATTTGCTTCCATACATAGAATCTGTAAGATTTATATTTATAAGAATAAGTCAGTAACAGTGGATTTTTACACTCACAAATTTTACTCTTTTTATATTCCACACCAGATAGATAGTGAAGTTGAAGTTATACCTACCTATCAGGAAAGACTGAACAGGCTGGGTCGTCTTTCCCTGGAAAAGAAGACTGAGAGGTGACCTGATAGAGGTCTTTAAGATTGGGTATGACAGCATTGATGTAGAGAATATGGTTCCACTTGTGGAGGAGACCAAAACTAGGGGCCATAAATATAAGATAGTCACCAATAAATCCAATTGGGAATTCAGGAGAAACGTCTTTACCCAGAGAGTGGTTAGAATGTGGAACTCGTTACCACAAGGATTCGTCGAGTCGAATTCCATTCCAAGAGGAAGCAAGATGAACACATGAGGGTGGAAAGGAATAGAAGGTTATGCGATAGGGTTTGATGATAAGGGGTGAGGGCAATGTTCCTGCTAAGGTGCGAGGCGGCCTGTGCGAATCCCACATCCTCTACTGCAGTAATACTTCAGCAAATGACCTGAGATCAGTATCTGACAGCTCCAGGCTTTTGTAGTACACACTGACCTGAGCCTGACCGACACCTAGGTGTAGCAATAACTGAGCTCTGCTCAGGCATGTCTACAGTTCCCCTCTCCAGGGGGCCTCGGGTTTTTTCTAATGTTATAAGAGCACAGCAAGAACCTACGCTTCCTCCCAAGGTTGAAAAGATTCCATTCAAAGATTTTAAAGTTTCCACTGGCTGCCGGTGCAATTTGTTCTGTGTACAGTGTTAAGGGAATATTTCCAGAGTATGGCTGGGCTGCTGTGTTTAGTGAATACTGCAGCTCCTTTTTGGGCCATGGGCAGTGTTCACAAATAACACAGCTTTCGGCCTCAGGAGGAATTACAACCCTTGTCTTTGGAATGATCTCTGTGTGTTCTTAGCCCTTTTACAGGTTGAGGGTATAGTCAGTTTCAGTGATTTGTCTAATATAGTCAGGGCTCTTTTTTGGAAAAGTGGTCATAGAGCTCGGTAGAAGACTGGACATAGGGTCGCCAACTCTCATTGGCCGTGTTCCTGGCAGCTTTATCACAGGACCGCCTGCCTTCATCCACCCCGCCCAGTCAAACAGACTTTTATCCCCATCTCCAATATTTTTTATACCTAATAAACAAAAGTGTTCAAAGAATGTTTTTTTTTTTAAACATTTTTTTGTAATGTGGCCCTGTGAATTTTCTCCCGGGTTGTTCGCAGCAGGAGATTCCTCTTTAAATCCTGGTGACTACAGCTCAATCCTGACAACCCAGGGTTGACAACCCTGACTGCACTCCACCTTTCAGGCCTCCATTACCTTATTAAGACAAATGGCCTCCAGTGACTGGATTTAGGCAAAGACACTTTTACGAAACAATTTTCCCATCTCTGATTTCTTACCAAAAGCCTCCGTTTACAAATCTGCAAGTTAAATAATCTGCTTGCATGTACATTATCCATGACTCTCAAACTCAAGGATCAAGCCCCCTCATAATCCTTTCCCCAATAGAAATAAATTAAATTCTGCCAATCTCTATTTACACCCTAAAACCCCCCAAGTCCCTGAATTATTATTGTCAGTCTTCTGTGAAGCCCTTCTAGTGCCTCAGTATCCTTTTAAAGATGGTGTCATCAAAACTGCACACTATTCTAACTATCTGATTAGCCATGGGTTACGTAGCATTACAGCAACTTGTTCTGACTTAATACTTGACTTTTTTAAAATTGGTTTTGAGCATCTCTAGCAAGGCCAGCATTTATTGCCTATCCCTAATTGCCTTTGAGATGCTGGTGGTGAGCCGCCTTCTTGAACCGCTGCAGTCCGTGTGGTGAAGGTACTCCCACAGTGCTGGCTTTGTTGCGGTGTTTTTTTTTACAACTGAGTAGCTTGCTAGGCCATTTCTGAGGTCAGATTAAGAGTCAACCACATTGCTGTGGGTCTGGAGTCACATATAGGCCAGACCAGGTAAGGATGGCAGATTTCCTTCCCTAAAGGACATTAGTGAACCTGAAGGGTTTTTACGACAATCCGATAGTTTCAATGTCACCATTACTGATACGAGCTTTTTTATTCCAGTTTTTTTTTTAATTAACTGAATTTCAATTCCCCAGCTGCCATGGTGGGATTTGAACTCACGTCTCCGGATTATTTCTACAGGCTTCTAGATTACCAGTCCAGTAACATAGCCACTATGTTATCAGATCCGTTAGCTTTGTTGCTAAAAGACTCACATTGACTGGATGCTCTCAGCGAATAGGTAGCAATCATAGTCAAATCCTTTCCTGACTTGGTTAAATAGACACAAAGAGGGACATTTTAAATGTGTGCCCGAAACTCAACAGTGCATCCACACACCTGCCCAAACCCTTCAGCGGGATGCCCGCACAATGTTTGGGTTCAGACTCATTACTATACAGTTTGTGAGCTGCCCCAGTGCTCAATGATTGCTGGAGGGCAGCTCACCAAACTAATAATCCGGCATTCCCCGAGCGAGCCGAGCCTGAAGTTGGTACCTGAAAGGGGGGAGGCATACTCAGCAGCTGGGAGTGTGCCGCAATGTTTTTGCAGGGGGCAGGAGGAATATTCCTGCTCCTCCTGGCCCCATAAAGAATCCCCCCCCAAAAGTGTTCTAGGTTTTTTTTTGAGCATTCTCAAGAGGACACTTTAAGGACCACTGGCTAGGCCGCTCGCCGCCCAGCAGAAAACTACAAATGGGGCCCTACAGCTGGCAGATGACCCGATTTGCATTTGCCAGCAGCCTCCCGTCTGTTTCGGGTGGGAGTGCTGGACAGCCATTCACAGGGCTGGTTTGAAATCACATCAGGCAAACATTGGCGTCCAAAGGGCAGCTTTGGTTCCCCACCATGTCCTGCCGGTCGCCTTGGAAACAGGGAGTAGGGGGATGGGGGGTGGGGGGTGGTGGTGGGGGGGGAAAGCAGCAATTGAAAATCACTCCAAAGTACAACTGTAGCACGATTGACATTGGCACCCCCCTCCAGAGTGTTGTGACAGCTTCCTGTAAGCCTGCCCCACAAGTGTTTCCCCTTTTTGCCACAAATCACCTTCACAGCTTGCTCTTGGATTTTTCGCATAATGAATCAAACATGCAGGAAGGATTCTTATTTGAATCACACTCTTAACACTGTAGCAGCCTAGCCAATACTGTACCCATCTATTACTACGCTGTCTCCTTCCCATAATGACATGGCTCTGATGAACTGGATTTCCCCAGGATGTTCGCTGATCTTCCGCTGACATTCGGCAGAACCCACTTTGCCCGCCAACCTACCCCCTCCCCCCTCTTGATTGGTCAGGTTATTGCAGGCTCCTTAGCAAGATGCTGGGGTTTGGTATTACTCATGGCATCAGCGTCATTGTGCGGGGAGATTCCGAATGTATAGGGGACGGATTTTGCTGCAGAAATAATAGTGAGGTTAACAGCGCTCACAGTTACCAAAGAGTAAATTGGACAGCAACTTTTGGCGACCGCACATACACAGTTAAACATAAAAATCAGGAAGTTGCTGTCCTAGTTGCCCCGCTCCTCCAGAAGCTTCGCTATACGGGAGACTCAGTATTGAAACAGATGGAAGGCGTGAAATTGCTGTCTGTGCATGATAGATACCCACTAAACTCAGAGGAAAAATATTTTTTATTTTTAACGGCATAATAAGCAATGTTCCCGGTAAGCTGCGTGGCCACACGTTCGAGCAGCGGTCTGGAGGTCCAACTCAAGCCGCTTAGTGGCTTTTAAATGGAAAAACCACACATGCGCGGAAATGTTATTGGCCCACACAGTTCATTAAGGGGATCGCGCACCCAAAAGAAATTAGCGGGAAACATAGAAACATAGAAAATAGGTGCAGGCGTAGGCCATTCGGCCTTCGAGCCTGCACCACCATTCAATGAGTTCATGGCTGAACATGCAACTTCAGTACCCCATTCCTGCTTTCTCGCCATACTCCTTGATCCCCCTAGTAGTAAGGACTACATCTAACTCCTTTTTGAATATATTTAGTGAATTGGCCTCAACAACTTTCTGTGGTAGAGAATTCCACAGGTTCACCACTCTCTGGGTGAAGAAGTTTCTCCTAATCTCAGTCCTAAATGGCTTACCCCTTATCCTTGGACTGTGACCCCTGGTTCTGGACTTCCCCAACATTGGGAACATTCTTCCTGCATCTAATCTGTCAAAACCCGTCAGAATTTTAAACGTTTCTATGAGATCCCCTCTCATTCTTCTGAACTCCAATGAATACAAGCCCAGTTGATCCAGTCTTTCTTGATATGTCAGTCCTGCCATCCCGGGAATCAGTCTGATGAACCTTGCTGCACTCCCTCAATAGCAAGAATGTCCTTTCTCAAGTTAGGAGACCAAAACTGTACACAATACTCCAGGTGTGGCCTCACCAAGGCCCTGTACAACTGTAGTAACACCTACCTGCCCCTGTACTCAAATCCCCTCGCTATGAAGGCCAACATGCCATTTGCTTTCTTAACCGCCTGCTGTACCTGCATGCCAACCTTCAATGACTGATGTACCATGACACCCAGGTCTCGTTGCACCTCCCCTTTTCCTAATCTGTCACCATTCAGATAATAGTCTGTCTCTCTGTTTTTACCACCAAAGTGGATAACGTCACATTTATCCACATTATACTTCATCTGCCATGCATTTGCCCACTCACCTAACCTATCCAAGTCACTCTACAGCCTCATAGCATCCTCCTCGCAGCTCACACTGCCACCCAACTTAGTGTCATCCGCAAATTTGGAGATACTACATTTAATCCCCTCGTCTAAATCATTAATGTACAATGTAAACAGCTGGGGCCCCAGCACAGAACCTTGCGGTACCCCACTAGTCACTGCGCCATTCTGAAAAGTACCCATTTACTCCGACTCTTTGCTTCCTGTCTGCCAACCAGTTCTCAATCCACGTCAGCACACTACCCCCAATCCCACGTGCTTTAACTTTGCACATTAATCTCTTGTGTGGGACCTTGTCGAAAGCCTTCTGAAAGTCCAAATACACCACATCAACTGGTTCTCCCTTGTCCACTCTACTGGAAACATCCTCAAAAAATTCCAGAAGATTTGTCAAGCATAATTTCCCTTTCACAAATCCATGCTGACTTGGACCTATCATGTCACCTCTTTCCAAATGTGACATGATGGGAACATTGGTGATAAATCTTAATTATTGCCAATCAAACTTCCTGGCAATAAAAGTCAACTTTTATAAGTGTGGAGTCTCATTCCTTCAGATTGTTTTCTAAATTAAAAATAAATTATTTTTTAAAAAAGTTCTTTCTGACTCTTATTTCTCTTTCTCTCTTTTAAACCCTTCTTTCTTTCCCTCTCTTTATTTCGCTTTCTGTACCTGATTTGACATTGAATTCAATCTTCTAACTTACACTTCGGTTCAAACTCTGCGCTGCTCATTACCGATCCGTCAATCTGATTATTTAAGGAGACACACAGACACTTGTCCTGTTCACACAGGTCTCAGATCGCCTGTAGAGGGCGCTGTGCCAAATTGGCTTTCTAATTTACAGCAGGTTCCAGTGCACAATCCCATAGAAAGTCTGTGGGCAAGTGCAAGTGTAATGAACAGCGGGCCCCGTTCGTTCACTGCCGAGAGCAAAATCCAGCCCATTGCTTTAATTTTTCCCCAAAAGAAGTATGCATGCAGAAATAAAAAACACAAAAAAATGTACACAAGGGGGTGGTGAGGTAAGGACGAGAAGAATGACTAGATTAAATAACAAAATAAACAAGTATTACTGGCAAAGGAATTGTCGGGTGTGAAGTGGGCAGGGCAACCACCCAATGATGTGGGCAAGAGGCACAATTTGGATTCATGCCTCATTTCATTATAATGGGCGAGTTGAGTTGTGGGCGTTACTCCCACTGGTTAGTGGCAGCTTGCCCACTGGGGCTGGTAGGAAATTGGGTGGCAGTGATGCCATTTAAAGGCAGCTTGCACTTTTGGAGGTGTACTTTGCCTGTACTGCATGCTTCTGTACTTGAAACTGGAGAATACAGTCAGAAAGAGGATTGCAAGAGGCCCAAGATCTTCAGACAGCCCTGCGGCGGTTCTCGTGGAGGACGTCAGCTGGAGGATACATCAGAACATTAAAAAAATAGGAGCAAGAATAGGACATTTGGCCGCTCAAGCCTGCTCAGCCATTTAATAAGATCATGACCGATCTGATCATGGGCTCAGTTCCACTTCCCTGTCCGCTCCCCTTGACTCCCTTATCGTTCAAAAATCTGTCTATCTTCACCTTAAGTACATTCAATGACCCGGCCTCCATAGCTCTCTGAGGTAGAGAATTCCAAAGATTTACAACCCTCTGAGAGAAGAAATTCCTCCTCATCTCCGTTTTAAATGGGACAACCCCTTATTCTGAAACTATGCCCCCTAGTTCTAGATTCCCCCACGAGGGGAAACATCCTCTCTGCATCGATCCTGGCAAGCCCTCTCATTGGGCCCAAGTTTCCACATGATTTGCGCCTGATTTTTAGGAGCAACTGGTGGAGAACGGACTATCTTAGAAATCGCAATTCTCCACATTTTTTTTTCTGCAGTTCTAGGCAGGTAGAACAATTCCACTTTGGAACAGAATTTTTTCTTCAAAAGGGGGCGTGTCCGGCCACTGACGCCTGATTTGAAAGTTTCCACAGTGAAAACGTACTCCAAACTAACTTAGAATGGAGCAAGTGAAGATTTTTGTAGAACTGAAAAAACCTGTTCTACACATTAAAAAAATCAGGCGCAGGTTACAAATTAGGCGTCCAGAACGGGGTGTGGGGGGGGGGGGGGAAGGGAAGTAATTAAATTCTACAATAAATCCTTATTTATACTTCTACAAATATTATACAAATAAATCCAATCTGAATAAACATTTATAAGCAAAGAAAAGATTAAATAAACCATCTTCCTACCTGTGTGAAAGTGCTTCAGCCATCGTTCGTTCCCGCGGGGGGGGGGAGGGGGGGGAGCCGTTCCGTTCGTTCCCGCGGGGGGGGGGAGGGGGGGGAGCCGTTCCGTTCGTTCCCGCGGGGGGTGGGGAGGGAAACGGCTGCCTCAACTTTCTGTGGCTTCCTGCACCTTCTCAGTGCTGCAAGAAGCCTCAGTGCTGATCATGGAAGGGCAATGTGCTTTTATTAAAAAATGTTCAAAAATGAAACAGCTACAAAGAACTACAAAAATGGCCGAGTGCCAATGTTTCCTTCACACTGAGCATGCGCGAACGCTCCAACGCGCACGCGCAGCATTGCCGGCAGGAAAAAAACTAATTTAAATAGTACCCGCCCCCTCCCACTTACAAAATCGGTGCGAGTGTAGGCTCCGCCCCCCTGGGCGCCGCGCCAGGCAGACAAGGAGCTGCAGAACGCTCCAGAATCACGAGTTTTTTTTTAGGCGCCGTTTTAGGCGTGAAAAACGGGCGCCCAGCTCGGAGGGGCGCCTGTTTTTTATCGTGTGGAAACTTGGGCCCATTATCTTATACGTTTCAATAAGATCACCACTCAGTCTTCTAAACTCCAATGAGTATAGGCCCAACGTGCTCAACCTTTCTTCATCAGTCAACCCCCTCATCTCAGGAATCAACCGAGTGAACCAAGGATGATGGGAGAAGGTTGCCAAGGCAAATAGCTCAGCAACAATAGTCTGAGGTGGCTGAGCAGGTGAATGCAAGGAGCAGAACGCCCAGGACCTGGCTGAAATGTAGGGAAAAAATTCAATCGTCTAACCAGAGCTAATCAGAATCCTATTCGCATCTCTTGACCTCTCCGTTTAGCCCAAAACCACTTGATACCTCACAAGCCTTCCCTCCCCCGCTTCCCATCACTCGCCTCCAATCACAGCAGCACACTTCACCCAACCTCCTTCTGCTGCTACTTGCAAACTCTGAGCCTGATGCTTCCCACACCTTTCATGCACTGTCCACACTATTCTACCCTCATACGCACACCCTCATAGCCTTTCAGTAAGCCATACACCAACACACACCATTTCTCCTTGCAGGGTAAGCTGGCACGTAACAAGAGAATGGCCAGCAGGGGGCGGTGATTGTAACGTGGGGTCGGGAGGAGCATTCCTGCACCTCCTGGACGCACATTCAAGTAAGTACATTTTAACAAACTTAACTTTACTGGTTGGTGGCCTGCAGCTGTCCCTTCAAGAATTGCTGATTAGGCCACATGGAGACTTAGTTTTCCTGAACAAAGCCAGCCCGATTATGTTTTGGATTATGGAGCCTTTGGTGACTGCTTTGACAGCCTTCATGGAAACTCAGATTGCTGTCATTCAGGCTCTGGGTTCTAACATCCTCCAGTTTTCTAAGTGTTAAGGAAAGCATGGATAAGGGCTTCCAAGCCATCACAATATTCCTGTAATTTCTAGGTGCCAAGCAGGCATCCTACTGGTTATGGAAGGGTGGGAAATCAGCCAGCTCCCACGCTGAATGGGCCGGGAGCAAGTGACCTGATAATCTTCTCACTGGGCTCCTTAAGCTTACTTTTTAATATAAAACTCAGGGACAAGCGACCGTGGATGTCCAGATAAGTAATAAATACAGCGTTAAATTGGTGGAATTGCTGGGAAACGGCATACAGGATGTCATAATGTCATGATGGCCTCACTTAAATTCATCAGCCCACAAGATGATGAATGAAGCACAAAATCAGATGGCCCAAATGTGGGTGGAGCTTCAATATAACGGCTCTCCAGTCAGGTGATTAGAAGATCTACCCTTCCATTTCTTTACCCTTGTTTTTCATATTGTTGTTTATAGTTTTCTTCAAATTATTTTTTCACAAATAGCTAATCAACATGAGGACATGGAGACAATTCATGGACGTGGAGATGTTACACTTTTGCTTCCCAACGTAAAGAGTTTAGGACAAGGAATTGCAGGGATAATCCGTGATTGTTGGGGGTTTGAGAGGGAGGTGAGAGAGGCAATGGTTGGATGCAGGAAAAGTAAGCATAATGCATATTCCCTTCATTGCCTCCAATGGTTATGCTCAAAAACATCAGGCTTCCCTCTGTATTGGCCTAGTGAAAATGTTTAAACAATGTAGCTTTAGTTAAGGTCTCCTGCATTATCACCGTCGGAAATTAAACTGTATGACAGAATATCCAGCAGGAAGCAGCAATTAACCTGCCCAGCACCATTCACCTGACTGTTTCCAGTTAACAGCAAAACCAGGAAGGAGAAATAATGTAATAATAACCTAACACACATCCAGAAGCAACAAAGAAATGGTACATTAGTAACAGTCACATTTTCCTATCTGCTTGGTAGGAGCTGTGTTTCGACGTTTTGCTCTGTAGCATCCACAATCAGTGAGCTTGAAGCCTTGTGGCATCGGAGTCAAGATTTTTTCTCAATTTTTTACTTTCTTTACAAATTGTGTCCTTCAAACTTAGGAATTCCATTGGATAACAGTGTTCCTACTGATTGGTGCGCAGCTGATAATCTGGAATACAACACAGAGACACAAAACAATCAGAGAAAGGGAAACTGCAGGCCACAAGTATATCATTCAATAGCAAACACTAACTCTCCCATATTTAAACCTCTCCTCCCCCAAATACCGACTCTTACTTAGAGACCTGAATTTGCATCACCATCTTCATCTCAGATTTCATGCTGGTCCAGTGCTATTCCAGCTTCCCCATTCACTCTGCCCTTTCAGCAGCTGACTTTTTAGTTTACACTATGGGTGACTGCAGAAAATGACATTTGTTTCAGGATTGAGCAAATAAAATCTCTCTTTGTCATTTGAGGACCTTTGTTTACTTAAGAGGTTGCTAGGATACCAATGCTGTAAGGTCACTGCGGTATTGTTTTCAACAGGGAGGTCACGGTACAAGATCGACATTTCAGGTGCACGCTATCACCGGGCTATTTAACTAGTTTGAGAGTGGTTACACCCTACATTTGTACAAGGATAGTCTCCAGAGTGGTGTAAAAAAGTGACAGTTTCCTAAAATGGTCAGAATGGGATAATGCACTCCTCTATCAAACCTCTCCCATATAGCTGGGTTTATAAAAATGTTAAAGTATGGACTTGTTGTGTTTTAGGGATGGAGGTAATGACACAGGGGTCTAAACCAGGGTTACTAATCCTCCAGGAGAATGTCAGATTGATCTGTTGGACGCTACTGCGAGAGTTAGATTATGAGGCGAGATTACACAAATTACGATTGTATTCCCTAAAATTTAGAAGGTTAAGGGGTGATCTGATTGAAGTTTTCAAGATATTAAGGGGAATAGATAGGGTAGTGAGAGAGAAACTATTTCTGCTGGTTGGGGAGTTTAGGACTAGGGGGCATATTCTAAAAATTAGAGCCAGACCTTTCAAGAGTGAAATTAGGAAACACTTGTACACACACAGGGTGGTCGAAGTCTGGAACTCTCTTCTGTAAATGGCAATTGATGCAAGATCAATTATTAATTTTAAATCGGAGATTGATCGCTTTCTGTTAACCAAAGGTATTAAGGAATATGGGCCAAAGGTGGGTATATGGAGTTAGGGCACATATCAGCCATGATCTCGTTGAATGGCAGAATAGGCTTGAGGGGCTGAGTGGCCTACTCCTGTTCCTATGTTCACATTTATCTGTTTTGTCTTATAGCACTGCTGTGAAGTGTTTTAAGTTTTACTATGTTAAAGGCGCTATATAAATAAAAGTTGTTGTTGTTGTTCCTAACCCAAGAGAAATATTAGGGCATTAAAACAATTGTGCTTTTTTCCTATTTTCTCTTAATATTTTTGTTTATTTTTATGAAAATATTGCCAATGAAGATGGAGATTGGAGCTAAAACTGAGAGCTGGGAAATAGTAATGCTGTTGATTAATTTTCATACACGATTGCTTACCTCCGCTCTGAGTGATGTAACGTACCCAGGGGAGAGCCTGATAGCCACTCTTTTCAATGATTTTCAGGTAGCGCACCTAGTTAAAAATAAATGAGAGTATTACATGGTCTTTAAAATGAATTGTACAAAACACCTTTGGACCTGGTCTTGCTTATTGTGATTTTATTTTCAATGCATTTCTCAGTTGGACCACTGCGGATGAAACTTAACTGTAATATATTCACAGAGCACAGCACATACAGCTCCTAACATGGCAGCTAGCTCTTTCGGAAGCCTTCGGAATCTGCCTGGTTCTGTTTATTATTAACTATGCAGTTGCAGTACACAATGCGTTCACATCCACAGTGTGGAGATACAAATATTGCAAGCTTACAGACATTACACTTCTCCCTCCTTAATGAAAAAGTTAAAACAAAAATCATACATAACTTTCATGTTTATACATAACACAGGATATAACTTTTTTTTTCCATATTTACAAATTTAACTTTACCACTTGTTTTCTGTTTCGAAGAGGATACCTTCACTCTCGAACAGAACCTTCCAAACATGGTGTCAAATCTAAACTCATTCGAGGCTCATCCTGAGGAATGTTTTCCTCCATGGAATTTCCTTGATTTTCATTTGAACTCACTCTAACTTCAGGCTCTTTGTTTTCCTGACTCGGACTCAGACTTTCATTCTGATTCTCTCCTGGATTTGTTTCCAGTACATTGGATTTAGGATTTGCTGCTGGTATATCAAAACTATCTGATGAGTCAAAAATAATTGAATCATTCCCACCTTCAACTCCTTCCATGTCTGTAGGTAAAATATGATCAATATGAACAAATCTAACCTGTCCATTATCAAACATCTTTATCAAATATGTGCGAGGGCCTCATATCTTCAACACTCTTCCTGGTAACCACTTTAACCATTTATGGTGATGGTTCTTCACTGTCACCTTCTGGTTTAATTTCACACTTCTCTCTTTTACTCTACCTCTATCCTGATTCTCTTTCTGTCTTAATTGTGTCTCTTCTACGGACTGTGCCAAATTTGGCTTTAACAACAAGAATCTGGTTCGTGGCTGTCGTTTGATAAACAACTCTGCTGGTGTTCTACCAGTAGTTGTATGAGGAGTATTTCGATATGTAATCAAAAAATTAGCCAATTTGTGATCCAATGACAACTGTCGTTTCCTTGGATTTGGATCTAACATTTGTTTTATGAGGACACGTTTTACAATTTGTACAGTGTACTCTGCTGCACCATTCGAAGCAGGATGGTATGGTGGAACCTTGGTATGTTTCACACCATTTTTGCTCGTGAATTGTGCAAATTCTTCTGAACGAAATTGTGGTCCATTATCCGAAACAATTTCTTCAGGGAGGCCAAATGAAGAAAATAATTTTCGCAAAATGTCCAATATTTTACTTGTTGTTATTACAATGTTGTTACATTGGAAACACCTCAACCCACTTCGAATGGCTATCAATCACCATGAACAATTGTTGTCCTTCTAACTCAGCGAAATCAATATGTAGCCTTTGCCACACCCTGGGAGGCCATTTCCATGGCTGTAATGGTACTGGTGGTGGTTTCTTGCTTACCGATTGACATGTCGTACACTGACTCACGATATACTCTATATCTTTATCAAGACCTGGCCACCATAAATAGCTGCGTGCAAAACTCTTGGTCAAGCACATTCCCAGATGCTGGTCATGGAGGTCTCCTAATAAGTTGGACCTGAATTTATTTGGTATAACCACTCTTGCACCCCACATGATACAATCTTTATCGACTGATAATTCATTCCTACGAATGAAGAATGGATGAATATCTTCATCTGTTACCTGGTTTGGCCATCCATTTGCAATATACTTATACACCTTTGACATCACTGGGTCACGTTTGGTTGCTCTACCAATCTCTTCAGCTGTGACTATTTTTCAATGTATGAAAAATAAAACACTTCTTCCCTATCGGGTGTAACTTGTGATGGGGAAGGCAATCTAGACATTGCATCAGCATTACTGTGATCAGCTGATCGTCTGATTCAATATCATACGTATATGCTGACAAAATCAAAGCCCATCTCTGCATTTGGGCTGCAGCTAATATTGGAACTGGGGACCTTGGATGGAGGATTGCTGTTAGGGGCTTATGGTCCGTAACGATGGTAAACTTACGACCATACAAGTATTTATGAAACTTCTTGACCCCAAAAATTAAAGCCAAAGCTTCCCATTCAATTTGCGCATAATTACTCTCACTGGCACTGAGAGTGCGTGAAGTAAAAGCAATTAGTCTCTCCTCCCCACTACTTGATATATGAGAGATTACTGCCCCAACTCCATACGGAGAGGCAACACATGCTAGCTTAATCTCCTTAGATATGTCATAGTGAACTAACATGCTGCTCTCTACCAATTTGCTTTTACACTCCTTGAATGCTGTATCGCATTCTTTTGACCACTTCCAATTGACCTGTTTTTTCAAAAGTTCATTCAGTGGATGTAATACTGTAGCTAAATTTGGTAGGAACTTCCCATAATAGATCAAAAGACCCAAGAATGAACAAAGTTCAGTGACATTCCTGGGAGTGGGTGCATTTCTAATTGCATCCAATTTTTCCATGGTTGGATCTTTGACTACTCTGTACCCTAAGTACTCCACTGAGTTTTTAAATAACTCACACTTACGAGCAGACACTCATACTCTGTGCTTCTCTAGCCCTTTGAGGACTTCATTCAATATGTTATACTGAATTTGCCTATTTGGTGCTGAAATTAGTATGTCATCCAAATAACATACCACCCCTTCAATACCTTGCAAAATCTGGTTCATCACCTCTTGGAATATGGCAGGGGCGGAAGACACTCCAAACAGTAGCCTATTAAATTGATATAGGCCTCGATGAGTATTTATAGTCAAACATGACTTGGACTCCTCATCTAGTTCAAGCTGTAAGTAGGCATTCGTAAGATCCAGTTGAGAAGATTTGGCCACCTGTCAGTGTTGTGAACAAATCTTCTATTTTCGGCAATGTATTGGGGACATTACCCTCTTGAACCTGGTTTATGGTTACTTTATAATCACCACACAATCTTACCATACCATCGGACTTAGGTACAACAACAATGGGTGTAGCCCAATTACATCGATTTATCTTACAGATAATGTTCTCGGTCTCTAGTCTTTTGCGTTCTTGCTCAACTTTCTCCTTGAGTGCATATGGTACGGAACGTGGCTTGTAGTAAACCGATCTAGCGTCCTTCTGTACCCTGACACTCGCCTTGAAGCCTTGGATTGTACTGCCCCTTTCGCAGAACACCTTCGGATACTTCTTGATAACCTCATCCGTTGATGAAATTCTCGCTTCCACACAGAAAATCTCACTCCAATCCAGCTTCAGTGAGCTAAACCAATTTCTTCCTAGTAAGGCAGACTTGTTTCCTTTCACTACAATTAGAGGCAAGTTCTGAAATTGATCTTTATATTTCACCGGTACGGTGATACGACCTACCACAGGAATTTTCTCTCCTGAGTAGCCTCGCAGCTCTATCTTGAATTTCTCCAGTTGGAAATCACGCAATTTGTCGAGGTACAGTGACTCCGGTACTACACTCACGGATGCACCCGTGTCGATTTCCATTGGTATCTTGAATCCCGCAACATCTATTTGGATTTTGATGCTTTCCGAATCGCTGTCTGTTAACCTCGTGCTCCTGATGACGTGTAACTCTACGTCTCCTCGTCCTGTTGTTGTTCTTCCATTCTATGTAGTTTCTTGGGATTTCTACTCATAGCTTTGAAAGCTGGTTTACCCTTCAGTCGGCATGCCTTTGCAAGATGCCCAGTCTTTCTGCAGAAGAAACACTCTGCCTTCACGTATGGACAACTTTGAGCAATGTGTTGTCCCAGGCACCTATAGCACGATTTCGACGCTCTGTTAGAATTTCCAGTTTCTGAGACTTTGGGCCCCCACCATCTTTTACTTTGAACCAGTAGGTGATTTACCTCGGTTGACTGACGACCGTAATTATTATTTAATTCTCAGGAATATTGTTCGGCCATGCCCATCGACCTCGCTGTCTGACAAGCAATCTCAAAAGTCAAGTCATCCGTCGGCAATAACTTCCTTCTGATCGCATCATTTTTCACCCCACAGTTTCCAAAATGACAATGCATCGATAGCTTTTTTAATGCTACGATGTAATCACTGATAAGTTCATCAGTCTTTTGATTCTGAATACCAAAACGATAGCTTTCAGCAATTTCTAATGATTTGGGGTTATAGTGCTGCTCCAGCTTCGTTAAAATCTCTAAGCGTTGTGTCCTTTGACTCGTCAGGCACAAGCAGATTTACAAGGGTTTCGTACAATGTCGGACCCGCCTCCGATAAGAAGATCGCTTTCTTACATCCCAACACAGCCCAGTTCTGGACTGCATTGTCTGGAACTTCGATTATGTTATTTGCAGTGAAATACATTTCTAGCCGATCCACATACGCTTTAAAACGTTCCCGGTCGTGTTTATATTCCCCAAAATGTCCAATTACACCTGGCATTTTAATCTCTAGCCATTCACACCATGTGCTGTATTTTACCTCGGATTTTGTAGCTTTTTTCCAAAGACAGAAACTTCCAGAGTCTCTCTGTCGGCTGGCTGAATCCTTCACCAACAAAATTTACGCTTTAAATCATCCGAAAAATCCCATCTCGCCGCCAAATGTGATATCTTCACAGAGCACAGCACACACAGCTCCCAACATGGCAGGCAGCTCTCTCGGAAGCCTCCGGAATCTGCCTGGTTCTGTTTATTATTAACTATGCAGTTGCAGTGCACAATACGTCCACATTCACAGTGTGGAGCTACAAACGTTACAAGCTTACAGACATTATTTTAACCAAATGTGTCTGGATTGTAGTAGGAAAGTAGAATCCCAGCTGTGGCAAGCATATACCTGTACCAGCGCTGAT
Organism: Pristiophorus japonicus; assembly: GCF_044704955.1. Taxonomy (NCBI): domain Eukaryota; kingdom Metazoa; phylum Chordata; class Chondrichthyes; family Pristiophoridae; genus Pristiophorus; species Pristiophorus japonicus. The sequence continues at coordinate 36,132,659 of NC_091984.1, forward strand.
TGCTCATGGATACCACACCGCAGTCATAAGCTCCAAAATGTATTCTTGGGGTGGATTGTGACCTTTCACTGAAGAATTGGGCGGCAAGAATGCAATTACAAATTGAGATTGGGATTATAGGTTCTTGTCATAGGAGTGTACAGGACCAGAAAAAAAACAGTTTGGTCCATCTTACCAGCCCCAAAGTTCAAATACAGAATGCGCAGCTCAAGATCTATATCCCTCAATTGATTTTTTTTCAACAATGCCTATCCAGCTTTCTCTTAATATCATTGATGATATCAGCCCTGAGTGCCTCCCAAGACAGTCCTCTGGTGTCTATTAGGTTAGAGAGGAGAACTCACAGAAATCTGCTCACCTGACTAATAGACCTCTATTAGGGAGTGGGGAGGGAAGAGGTCGGAGCACGACAATTGAGGGGGAGACAATGATCAGTGGTTCGTGGGATACGGGAGGCATTGGGGGGGGGGGATGTCAGAGCATGGTAATCGGGAGGGAGACAAAGATCAGGCCTTAGTGAGAGGGGCGGGGGGGGAGTGGAGGGGAGGCGGTTGCGGTAGCGAGGAGAGGCTGCGATCGGCAGAAGGTTTGTTTGAGAGGCTGGAGGGGGAGGCGGGAAGCACACTTGCTCCTACTGGCTCACAAGCAGTGCTATAAAAAATAGCTAAGACAGAAAAATGCCGAAGGGTCATCGACCTGAAACGTTAACTCTGTTTTTCTCTCTCTCTCCACAGGTGCTGCCTGACCTGCTGAGTATTTACGGGGAGGCGGAGAGGGCGTGGGGGAGTGAGGTAGGAAACCCGGAAATGTGGAGTTCCTGCCGAATTTAACGGCAGGACCTCGTTATCGCATTTTTAATTCTGTTTCTCGCCCGGAAGACGGACAGATTGACAGGCTGGCCAGTTGTTGGGTGGTAAAGCCAATGGCAGAAGAACGCAACCACGGGACCGTTGGCCAACAGTCGGGAAAGATCGGGGCTTGCTATGGGGAGAGGGCAGGGGAGAGGTCGGAGCACGGAAATTGAGAGGGAGGCAAAGATCAGCAGTGCCGGGAGGGGCGTGGTGGAGTCAGAGCAAGGTAATCGGGAGGTGGCCAAAGATCGGGCTTTGGTGGGGAGGGGGGGTGGGGTTGCAATTGTCGTAGCCAGGAGAGGCCAAGATCGGCAGAAGGTTTGCTTGAGAGGCCAGAGGGGGAGACGGGAAGCACACTTGCTCCTCCTGGCTCACAAGCAGTGCTATAAAAAATACTTCGACAGAAAATGCTGGAAATAAGAACAGAAGAAATACGAGTAGGAGTAGGCCATACGGCCCCTCGAGCCTGCTCCACCATGAAATACGATCATGGCTGATCCAATCATGGACTCAGGTCCACTTCCCTGCCCGCTCTCCATAACCCCTTATTCCCTTATCATTTAAGAAACTGTCTATTTCTGTCTTAAATTTATTCAATGTCCCAGCTTCCACAGCTCTCTGAGGCAGTGAATTCCACAGATTTACAACCCTCTGAGAAGAAATTTCTCCTCATCTCAATTTTAAATGGGCGGGCCCTTATTCTAAGACTATGCCCTCTAGTTCTAGTCTCCCCCATCAGTGGAAACATCCTCTCTGCATCCACCTTGTCAAGCCCCCTCATAATCTTATACGTTTCGATAAGATCACCTCTCATTCTTCTGAATTCCAGTGAGTAGAGGCCCAACCTACTCAACCTTCCCTCATAAGTCAACCCCTTCATCTCCGGAATCAGCCTAGTGAACCTTCTCTGAACTGCCTCCAAAGCAAGTATATCCTTTCGGAAATATGGAAACCAAAACTGCACACAGTATTCCAGGTGTGGCCTCACCAATACCCTGTATAACTGTAGCAAGACTTCCCTCCTTTTATACTCCATCCCCTCTGCAATAAAGGCCAAGATTCCATTGGCCTTCCTGATCACTTGCTGTACCTGCATACTATCCTTTTGTTTCATGCACAATTACCCCCAAGTCCCGTTGTACTGCAGCACTTTGCAGTCTTTCTCCATTTAAACAATAATATTCAGCAGGTCAGGCAGCACCTGTGGAGAGACATGCCAAAGGGTCATCGACTTGAAACGTTAACTCAGTTTCTCTCTCTCCACAGATGCTGCCTGACCTGCTGAGTATTTCCAGCATTTTCTGTTTTTATTTCTGCAGTATTTTGCTTTTGTATATACAATACTTACCTGCTTGATCCGGCAGCCCCCGTCTCCATTTTGCTGTCGGTTTGCCCGGCACTGTGGGAATCTGATTTAAATATTAGAATGATGTGTGTGCCTCTTGAGAGCGGGACACTTACACAGCACGCAATCTGATGTCATAAAACTGGTGGCAGACGCATTTGCGGAGGCTTGGGGTCCCATCTCACGATTTTACTTTTTTGATTACCCCGACCCTCTGCTGCCCATCGTGCGGGGGTTAATATCGACCCCTATGAATGTGGGGTTTGAAATTACCTCTGTTGACAACTTTGTCAAAAATGGTCAATGTGCATAGAATATGGAAAATCCTGTTTTGTAATCGTTGAGACTTTTACATAGGATGTACAGTATAGAAAGGAACCATTTGGCCCACCTGGTCTGTGCTGGTGTTTATGCTCCACACGAGCCTCCTCAAACCTCTCCTTATCTCACCCTATCAACATAACCTTTTATTCCTCTCTCCCTTCGTGTGTTTTGCTGAAGCTAATGCGATGAGGAATTTCACTGCTGCCCTGGGTATCAAATATCAGGTGGAGCCAGACATGACATCATAAAAGGGAAGTGTAACCTCCTCAGGGTTAGAATAGTTTGTTCTGGGCTGGGGTACAACAGATTGTTTTGAAACAGATAACAATGTATGTAGACTAGACTGGATTCAATGGAATAAATTAAGTTCAATTGGATTGGACTAAATGTCCGTGTATGTGCATGTACTGGACTGGATTAAGGTGGTGGGGTAGATTATGATGTTGAGCGATAGTGTAAAACGGGCGATGGCGAATTGGCAGCCTGCTTTACATCTCTCCTGATTTTTATTTCTATTGACAAATAGCTATCACACAAAGTCAAGATATACCTAGAGTGTCTGTGGCTGCATGGCCTTATAATGAGCCACTGGATCTGGTCTTGCAATTTGCAGAGAGTGAAGGATAGCCTCTTGGGAATAGGAAATCATATGGGCTTTATAAAGGAGGGCTATGCATTTTGAGCAAATACTGCTGGTCTAAAGATGTTAATAACATTGATGTTAAATAGATAGTTTGTTGTCTAATTGCACTTGGCTTGGACTGACTAAGTAATATACGAGTATGTGTGTGTGTTTTACATGGCAGGGCACATATGTAGTCTACATTGGAGTTGACTAGACTGTCCTGCTCTAAATCTGATCATCCACTAGGCTGGGTGAAATGCTCCCATTCCAAATCTGTTCGACAATCCCAATTTGAAAAGTACCAGGAAACAAAAGATTAAGTGGAAGAGTAAAATTTTCAGACTTCCTCCTTTATTAAAATGCTGACCTGAATTCCAGAGACAGTGAAATATGGAATTTCAAACTTGACAGTGATGGGCGGCTTCCCCTCCTGCTCCTCACTCTCAACACTTGGGAGGCCAAAGTGGGCCCGCATCAAGTACTCCTTGCCACCCTGAAAATAACAAAAACAGGAGATGGCCACAAGCAAGAAACAAGAGAGCCTAACGGTAAATTGCAGGATTAGGTGCAAGGGTTAAAAAACAGAACATTAAAATTACAGCGGATGTAGTACAAATTTGGAGTAAGTTTCATATTCCTCTTAACTTAAACAGGTTTAATCCATATGTTGCCCCATGCACAGAATAGATAAACCAGGTTATTCAAATTATGTTAACTTTACTACTTTCTCTATTTAACTTTATCTGGACTGAAAAGGATTTTGAACAGTCATCTCATAGTCCCAGCAAACTATTCAGAGACTTTGATACAATCTAATGTACAGATCTCTCTGTGAGAGGCTCTAGCTGTCCCACTTTTCCCAATATTTTTTATAATTTATTCGTTCATGGGATGTGGTCATCACCGGCAAGGCCAGCATTTATTGCCAATCCCTAACTGCCTTTGAGAAGGTGATGGTGAGCCATCTTTTTGAATCACTGTTCTTTGTAGTGGTTTGGTACAACTGAGTGATTTGCTTGGGCTGTTAAGAGTCAACCACATTGATGTGGGTCTGGAGTCACATATAGGCCAGATGGGGTAAGGACAGCAGATTTCCATCCCTAAAGGACATTAGTGAACCAGAGGGGTTATTCCGACAATTTGATCGTTTCATGGTCATATATTACTGATACTAGTTTTTTATTCCAGATTTATTTAATTAACAAGTTAAATTTTCCAGCTGCCAAGGTGGTAGTTGAATTCGCATTTCTAGATCATTAATCCAGGCCTCTGAATTACTAGTCCAGTAACATAACCACTATGCTACCGTTCCCTGTTTTCCTGTTTTCCCAATCTTACAATAGCAGTGGACAAGGGAAGTGCACCCCACTAATTCATGTTGCCACGAGTTTGAGCTCTGAAATGCTGCACCGCTGTATTATTAATATTTTGAATTTTCCACATTACTCACAGGGAAAGACTTGATCGACCAGACGACAACATTCTTTTCTGGCAGCCATTTTGCACTGCCAGTACTGGTCTTGAATTTCGGTGAATCAGCGTCACTGGGAACTGGCACAAAAATCTCAACGTTGTTTGCTGTAGAACGGTGTTTAAATTGACTCTTAGCCTGAATTTGAGTAGGTACAAAAATCTGAGTTAGGAAATTAAGGTAACAAGTAAACAGGCAGAGAGACAGATATGATATGTGAACATAAGCAATAAAAGGGATTAACAACCACACATATACATGCACAAGGCATTCGCACACACACATACTAGAACACAATTAACAATTATTTGAATAAAATGATCCATGCTTACAAAGATAAACACAGTCTTGCACTAGCCATGTTTTATTTGAGAATCCTGAGCTATAATTGATCCATCTTTGATGGTGAACCCAATAAAATCACTGTGACAAATTGAAGTAATAAAGGAAGATAAACCATAGTACTGTAGATGTGAGAAAACACCCTCCATTCTAAACTAAGATTCACTTTACTCAGTGCGTTCCCCAAAACCTGACTGGTTAGTTGGGTGTTCCCAATTTTCTGTTAAGGAACACTCACAACTCAAGGAACACGCCTTCCTGCCAAGATACTACGCGTTATATTACAGTGCACTATTTTATCTTGTTTCCCATTGGCTGCTTCCTCTACCTCCACCCCCACAAAAGGCAGCAAGCACCAAGATAAATATATGTATTTAAAGTCAAAGCCGTGCTGAACTGAATTACAGTAGATGAGCAGGAATACTTTGCCTGTTAGATAAGCTGCCTTTAATGTATTACTAACGTATTACTAAGCTCGATTACGTTGACCTTTGGTCAAACTTATCATTTCCAGTCTGCCTCCTGTACTGAACCTATTCGTCAACTGCAATACAATCTGCGGCATTGATAATTTTTAGAAATGCTATTGAACTGCCTGGTGTTTTACATTAAAAAACATGCTAATAAATTAACTATTTTGCCTCAAGTTTTCCGAGGGGTGGCATCTTGACTATTTTCCAATGGTGTTACTTTGCTTCAAAAAAGGGAATTAGATAGCTGCATGAAAAAAATAATACTAAAGGGCATGGGGAGTGACCAGGATTAGATTAGATGGCCATTGTGAGAGAAAACATGGATGGCGACTTGATAGACTAAGTGGTAGATTTTGGAAGGGGAGAGGGGGAACTGATCAGCATTAGTTTTCCATTTCTTAGGTGTTTTTGGGCACCAAACCCAGGAAAATGACACCTTACAATTGGCCTGAGCATCCCATGTCTGGGAACAGTGTGAAAGGGGGGAGAATCATCCTGGGTTTCCATTGCTGATCACGGCTGGGAAGTGCATGTCTGGCCATCGGATGTGGGCAGGATTGGGCTTAGCTTCAAGGCTACCTATCACCAGGAAAGGAAGAAACATATAAAATCTACCAGCCCTCAGAGTCTAGGCTGACACACGAAGAGTGGCTATTTGGATCAGATACTGCAAGACTGCTGGTGACTATTGGACTGTCCCCTGGGAGTGGAGGTGGAAAAGGATGAAACTAGGAAAATAAAAGAAGGCACAAACTCCAAACCAGATCAAGATAGATGGGCCCACGCCCGCATGAGGCAGCAGGACACTGTGAGGTGGAAGGCAGCATTACTCATGAGGTCCTGTAAGGTAACTTTCACGGGGAAATTTAGACAATCTTGATTAAAATGCTTCAATCTCAGTCGCAGTTCCATGCTTACCTTCACCATAATTTCTACTCGGCTGTGTGAGTATTTCTCAATCGCCGACTCAATCCAGATCAAGGGCTTTACCTGCAAAATAAGGTATTATAACAATCTGAGCATATGATATTTTACAACGGTAAACGTGAGATAGTAGGCCACATATTTAACAACACCATTCAATAATAAAATGGAGTGAACATAGGCACATTTTGACTATCTTCAGTAGAGCTTCAAATCCAACCGATGATCATTACGACCTCCAGACCAGTGTGTGGTTCTATGTGCATATTATCTTACTATATGTATATTAGACAAAAGCCTGTTATTTAATGCTGAGTATGACATAGGCCGACAGGTAAGTGGAGTCTGCACCTTCTCAGAAGGGCAAGAGAGGAGGAGAATTTGTAACTTCTGTAAATGACAATGCAAAGTCGCAATTTCCACAATACACCTGTACTATGCAACAAAACACTTTACGTGCTATTTTGTTTCAAATTGCCACAGCAAGCTTGAGTTAAAACATTATATCCAGAACGTTCTTTAGCTTTTGAAAAGTACTTAAATGAATCTCCCTGCGCAGATATACCAGTGTGCCACGTGACTGAGTGCCCATTTACCAGTACTAGTTGTGAACACATTTACCAATTGTGTCTATTTATTGTTGTGTTAGCCGTGGCTCAGTGGATAGCACTCTTGCCTCTGAGTCAGAAGGTTGTGGGCTCAAGTCCCCCACCTGAAACTTGAGCACAAAAATCTAGGCTGACGTGCACAAAAGTGCAGTGCTGATGTTTTTCAAATGAGATGTTAAACTGAGGCCCCCTCTTCTCTCTCATGTGCGTTTCCTGTACTTCATTAGCTGTAAAGCAATTTGGGATGTCTGGTGGTCATGAAAAGCACTATATAAATGCAAGTCTTTCTTTCTTTTCAGTACTTCTTGTGAACACTTCACATTTGTACATTTACCAGCGCTAGTTGTGAACATGTCACGTACCCAAGTGTACATTTACCAGCGGTACTTGTGAACTTGTCACGTACCCGAGTGTACATTTACCAGCGCTAGTTGTGAACATGTCACGTACCCGAGTGTACATTTACCCAGCGTTAATTGTGGACATGTCACATACCCAAGTGCACATTTACCAGTGTTAGTTGTGAACATGTCATGTCCCCGAGTGTACATTTACCTGTGTTAATTGTGGACATGTCACGGTCCGAGTGTACAATTACCAGCGTTAATTGTGGACATGACATGTACCCGAGTGTACATTTACCAGCACTAGTTGTGAACATGTCATGTACCCAAGTGTACATTTACCAGCACTAGTTGCGAACATGTCATATACCCGAGTGTACATTTACCAGCGCTAGTTGTGAACATGTCATGTACCCAAGTGTACATTTACCAGCACTAGTTGTGAACATGTCATGTACCCAAGTGTACATTTCCCAGCACTAGTTGTGAACATGTCATGTACCCAATTGTACATTTACCAGCACTAGTTGTGAACATGTCACGTACCCGAGTGTACATTTACCAGCGTTAATTGTGGACATGTCACATACCCGAGTGCACATTTACCAGTGTTAGTCGTGAACATGTCATGTCCCCGAGTGTACATTTACCTGTGTTAATTGTGGACATGTCACGGTCCAAGTGTACAATTACCAGCGTTAATTGTGGACATGACATGTACCCAAGTGTACATTTACAGCACTAGTTGTGAACATGTCATGTACCCAAGTGTACATTTACCAGCACTAGTTGCGAACATGTCACATATCCGAGTGCACATTTACCAGCACGAGTTGTGAACATGTCACATACCCAAGTGTACATTTACCAGCACTAGTTGTGAACATGTCGTGTACCCGAGTGTACATTTACCAGCGCTAGTTGAGAACATGTCACATACCTGAGTGTACAGCCGGTAAGACATGAGTTCAAACTCTCCATCTGGGGGGATGAAGGAAATTGTTCGATCGTTTTCAAAGCGAGATAGGCGCACACACTGATGAAACTTTACATCCTCTAGTTCCACAGTTTTACTCTTGTCCCCTTATGTTGAAAACAAAAGACAAGATGTTAAAAGAGCAGCTGAGGTGAATTCTTTGCAAGGTGAAGTTATTTGGGGATGAAGGTTCCCAAAGCGGGGGCGGGTCATTAATGTCATGTATGTAACCACAATGTAACACCACTGTATTACTGTATACACTCAACCTAGATGCACATCTTGACCACAAGGGGTGAACTTGTGGGAGACACTCCTTACCTGATCACATAGGTATAAAAAGGGAGGTCCCACGCAGGGTCATCGTCTTTGGAGTCCTGTGGATAAAGAGTTAAGGTCATAGAGTGACCTTGTCCCCAGAATGTGCCTCGTGTGGTTTCATACTGTAGAGTAAGGACTTTACATTGGCGACAAGAAACGGGAATTCATGACCCACGAGAATGGCCACCGGTAGCACAGAGGAACGGTACTGTGTTGGGGAAGACTGGGACGATTTTGTCGAGAGGCTTCAGCAAAGCTTCGTTATGAAAGAATGGTTGGAGCAATGTTGGCTGTCACACACAATGGGTTAGTGAGTCGGCTGCCGCTCTGGATTGTCCCGGGTAATGGTCCCACACTGTTGGGGAGGAGCTGGTTAGCCGAGATGAACTGGAAATGGGGGGATGTTCACGCAACGTCATCTGTGGAGCGAAGTTCGTGCTCACAAGTCCTACAACAATTCGATTCACTATTCCAACCTGGCGTCGAGACTTTCAAAGGCACTAAAGTAGCGATACACATCACCCTGGACGCCAGGCCAGTGCACCACAAAGCCAGAGTGGTGCCGTATGTGATGCGGGAAAAGATCGAGAGTGAATTGGACCGGCTGTTGAGAGAGGGCATCATCTCGCCTGTTGAATTCAGTGACTGGGCGAGCCCCATCGTTCCCGTCTTAAAAGCAGATGGCTCTGTCAGGATCTGTGGCAAATACAAGGCCACCATCAATCGGGTGTCCCGACAAGACCAATACCCGCTCCAGAGAGCGGAGGACCTCTTCGCCACGCTGGCAGGCGGCAAGCTGTTTACCAAGTTGGACCTCACTTCAGCCTATATGACCCAGGAACTGGCCGACGAATCTAAACTACTGACCACCATCACCACGCACAAGGGACTGTTCGTTTATAACAGGTTCCCATTTGGCATTCGATCACCGGCCGCGATTTTTCAACAAAACATGGAAAGCCTGCTTAAATCCATTCCTGGAACGATCGTATTCCAGGATGACATCCTCATCACGGGTCGAGACACCGAGGAACACCTCCACAACCCGGAGGAGGTGCTACGCCGACTAGACCGGGTAGGCCTGCGACTCAAGAAGTCTAAATGTGTGTTTTTAGCTCCTGAGGTTGAGTTTCTGGGCAGGAGGGTTGCTGCAGATGGGATTCGGCCCACCGAATCCAAAGCAGAGGCGATTTGACGAGCACCCAGGCCCTGCAACACATCGGAGTTGTGTTCATTCCTGGGACTGTTGAACTATTTCAGGAACTTTCTGCCGAACTTGAGCACGTTGTCGGAGCTGCTACACATGCTCCTGCATAAGGGTTGCGATTGGTTTTGGGGGGACCGTCAGGAACGGGCTTTTGATCGGGCACGAAACCTATGGTGTTCAAACAAGTTGTTGATCCTGTACGACCCCTGTAAAAAATTGGTTCTGACATGTGATGCATCGTCCTATGGGGTTGGGTGCATGTTGCAGCAGGGCAATGCTGAGGGTCAACTACAACCTGTGGCTTATGCCTCCAGGTCGCTCTCTCAAGCAGAACGGGGATATGGGATGGTCGAGAAGGAAGCACTTGCATGTGTCTATGGTGTAAAAAAAATGCATCAGTACCTCTTTGATAGGAAGTTTGAATTAGAGATGGACCTCAAGACATTAACATCCCTGTTGTCAGACAGCAAGGCTATCAATGTCAACGCATCAGCTCGCAAACAGTGATGGGCTCTCACGCTGGCTGCTTATGACTACTCTATCCGGCATCGGCCCGGCACTGAAAATTGCGCTGACGCGCTCAGTAAGCTTCCACTGGCTACCACTGAGGGGACAGCGGAGCATAGCGCTGAGATGGTCATGGCTGTCGATGCCTTTGACAGCGCAGGCTCCCCCATCACAGCCCGCCAGATCAAAATCTGGACAAACAGAGATCCCCTCCTATCCTGATTAAGAAATGTGTCCTGACTGGGGATTGGGTGCCCGCACACGGAGCTTGCCCTGAGGAGGTCAGACCGTTCCACAGACGGATGGATGAGCTCTCCATCCAAGCCAACTGCCTACTATGGGGCAGCCGTGTAGTTATGCCCCAGAAGGGCAGGGAGGCATTCATCATGGAACTCCACAGCGAGCACCCAGGCATTGTGCTGATGAAGGCCATTGCCCGGTCACACGTTTGGTGGCCTGGAATTGATTCAGACCTGGAACACTGTGTTCGCAGGTGCACGACGTATGCCCAGCTGGGTAATGCCCCCAGGGAGGCCCCGCTCAGCCCATGGTCCTGGCCCACCAGGTCATGGTCACGCATTCATGTTGACTACGCGGGCCCGTTCATGGGAAAGATGTTTCTTATTGTGGTAGATGTGTACTCGAAATGGATCGAGTGCATCATTCTGAATTCATGCACGTCATCCACCACCGTGGAAAACCTACGTGCGATCTTTGCAACCCATGGCTTGCCGGACATCCTGGTTAGTGATAATGGCCCATGTTTCACAAGCTACGAATTCCAAGAGTTTATGTCGGGCAATGGCATCAAGCAGGTCAGGACTGCACCGTTCAAGCCGGCCTCCAATGGCCAGGCGGAACGTGCGGTCCAAATCATTAAGCAAGGTATGCTCAGGATTCAAGGACCCTCCCTACAATGCCGCCTATCGCGACTCCTGCTGGCCTATAGATCCCGAATGCACTCGCTCATGGGGGTCCCGCCCGCAGAGCTACTAATGAAACGGACACTCAAAACTCAGTTGTCCCTCATTCACCCAGTCCTGACCGACATAGTTGAGGGCAAGCGCAAGTCACAAAACGAGTACCATGACCGTAATTCGAGGGGGAGATGTATAGAAATAAATAATCCGGTATTCGTCCTCAATCACGCCATGGGTCCCAAATGGCTTGAGGGCACTGTAATTGACAAAGAGGGGAATAGAGCCATCGTGGTAAAACTCAACAATGGTCAGATATGCCGTAAGCATCGGGACTAAGTAAAAAAAAGGTTCAGCATCGACACGGAGGAACCTGAAGAAGACCATGAGATGGAGCTCACAACACCGCCAGTGAATGAGCAACAAGAGCAATCAGAAGAATGCACAGTCCCTGTTGTCAACCCGGACAGGCCGGAATCACCACAGGTAAGAGACACTCACATCAGTGTCCAACAACCAGAGCCCCAACTGCGGCGCTCCACGAGGGAGCGTAGACCACCTGAAAGACTAAACCTATGATCTCAATAAAACTTTGGGGGGGGGGGGGGAGGTGATGTCATGTATGTAACCACAATGTAACACCACTGTATTACTCAACCTAGATGCATACCTTGGCCACAAGGGGTGAACTTGTGGGAGACACTCCTTACCTGATCTCACAGGTATAAAAAGGAAGGTCCCACGCAAGGTCATCGGCTTTGGAGTCCTGTAAATAAAGAGTTAAGGTCACAGAGTGACCTTGTCCCCAGAATATGCCTCGTGTGGTTTCAGACTGTAGAGTAAGGACTTTACAATTAATAGTAAGCGGAGAGAGCGAAGGATGTTCATTGATACAGTGTCTATATAAGGCAAAGCTTTCCTTTTCCAGATTTTGCTGATCCTGCTCAAGGCAACTTCTGGGAGCCAATATGTCAAAATAGTTTTGTTCCCAGAACTTGTTGCGTTGCCTTCATTCCACAATCAATATTGTGTGAAGTGCTGTTGTCTTCCAACATGAAAATTTAGTGTCGCTGATGGTATTCCAAAAATAAACCTACTGAATTCCTTAAAGCTGGCTACTGATCGTTTTAGTGAGACTACTTGGAGGCCTGTCTTAGTGAATGCCGCACTTAGTTTACTTTGGTTGTGCGAGACCCAAACATCAGGAGACGGTGGCACAAGCACAGATATCATGCTGTATAAAAGCGGCTATTGATAAATATGGCACCAGTGGTGTAAAAATGTACTTGTAGCCAAAGTAAATCAGCATTTGAATGCTAGCACTGTTGACCACAGCACACATCTAATACACACACTGATTTTTGCACAAGAAAGCAAGTGCGCTGTGAATTATATGACAAATTCGAAGACCAGCATGATGTAACGGGACTGAGTTGCCAAACTTCATCCTGTGGGATTGCTCAGGGCACAGGTGCTGACATCTGCTCCTTGCACATTATCACCCTGTAGGGGAAGAGTTTATGCAGGGATCATTTTCAGGCCATCTGTAAGGAGACACAAGTAATGTTCAGTTGAAATGTCGCTAGTGTAGAAAGTAGAAATCAAGGAATGGAGAGGTAGGAGGAAAAATAAACAAAAGTTCAAATCTCCCCATTTCACAATCCCACAATCTAGTGAGTTGGTAGCTTGCCATTGAGGACTCCAACAACTAAAACCCATTACTCGTCTACCTACATAATCCTAGTATCAGTTTCCATTCTTAAATACATTTCATTGTTTCCTGGCTGTCCTTTGCCCTCCTGCCCACCATTT